>NC_063049.1:25318639-25998639 GCF_018812025.1 Megalobrama amblycephala | reverse complement strand
ATCTACAGAAGATTTATGTGCAGTCAAGGCCAGTTGCCTAGTTTCTACATACAGCTTCGTTTTTTTTTTTTTTTTTTTGAGAGTGCCTAGAAAATAACACGCTTTCAGTTTCAAAAACAGAGCATTTGGAAATTGCTGGAGTGCAGACCATCGCTCAGTGTGAAATAAATCTATTGAATTGATGGAAAGGTCCCTTGCCGGTTCTAATCTTCACAGTTTCTGTGAATCATGTGACCATGTCATTTCCTTTTTTTCTGGTTATAAAGATAAAGAGTTTTTCATTTCAGGTAATTTACATCTTAATGATGCTGCATTGTGCATATATTAAAAAATAATGTTCTAAAACAGATAATAAATTCTATTTCAAATTAATTAAAAAATTGCAAAAAAGCTTTGATGTATGTGAAATAGCAACTATAAATAAATAGAATTAAAAAGAAATAAATAGAATTGAAAATGAAATTCAATCATTTTAAAATCAATCAAATAAATAGGATTAAAAATAAATAAAACTCCAAAACTGTTTTGATGTGGGTTAAATAGCAGCAATACATTATTAAAATTAAGAATAAAATTTAATAAAAATAAATAAATATAAGCGTATAAAAAAAATAAAAAAAAGAGATCCATTTAGCAGCAGTTACAGAAAGCTTGAGATATAATAAGCAGGACAAGGGCATCCAGCTTAACCATCACAAGGTTAGACTATATTCTTTTGCACTCCATACAAATCACTGGCCTTGCTTTTGATGTAGCTGTAAATCAAATCAGGTTACAAGAATGTGTCACCTTAGCTGTAAATCTCACTCTTTTCATGCTTTATCGGTATGTACTAATGCTAAATTAGTAACTAAAAGTCTAAACAACTTGGTTTAAAAAAATTATTGTATCAAAGGGTGACTACAGCTCACTTCATCTTAATATTGCCTTTTATCTAACATGTGAACATTGAGAGTATTATTAAGCTTTTCAAATCAGTAAGCCATTCAGACCTTAGTGATGATTCATAGCAGTGGATGTGTGATCAAATTCCCTTTCAGCTAGACAGACTCTATATTCATATATTATGTGGGAGTCATAAGTTCCTTTGGAAACCAAAGACGAAATCACATTCTAATGAGTAGGTACTAGAATATGAATTGACTTCATGACCATTAAGGTAGTAGGTCATCCGGGGACTTTTCACCAACTGTATTCGGACATACTACTGTTTTGGCGTACTGTTTTTCGAATATACGGAAGTATTTGATTTCTCTTGGCTGATGCTGCATGTTTGATGCTCAGTTAACAATATAGTTTTACTACAGATAAAGGCTCTTAAATAGATAAAGAGTGTTATAGAGTGTACAGAAAGTACTATTATATTGAGGTACCACTGAAAGTATAGTTGTGTCCCAAAAATGATGTATTATACACTATGCGCTTATGCATTATGTACTCTACCGTTTAGTGTATGAATTTTATAAGGTTATTGGTAACACTTTACAATAAGGTTTGTTAACATTAGTTAACATGAAATTAAGTAACGTAAAGATGAATACAAACAGTAGCAAATGAATTGCTCATTGTTCATTTTAGGTAACGCATTTACTAATGTTAGCTAATGGGACCTTGTTGTAAAGTGTTACCAGGTTATTTTGTAACCCAGCATTAGAGGAAAGCTTGAAAGTTGAGTTCATGAAGTGTTCAATGTTCGGCTCTTTCTGTTAAATAATTGCATCATACGGGTATTTGAAGTGATGTCTTTTTGGAATTTTCAGTGTCAAACACACTTCTCACACTATTTATAAAAAAAAAAAAAAAATGGCATAGAATAGCGCATAAATGAAAGTGAAGTGACGTGGAACCAATTATGGTGTCCCATACTCAGAATTTGTGCTCTGCATTTTACCCATCCAAGTGCACACACAGCAGTGAGTACTGAGCACACACACACACACACCTGGAGCAGTGGGCAGCAATTTTTTTGCTGGGGTGCCTTGCTCAAGGGCACTTCAGTTGTGAGTAATGAGAGTGGAAGAGAGCGCTGTTAATTCCCTTACATTTTCTTCATGACCTTCGGGTTACAAGTCCAACTCTCTAACCTTAGCCCACAACTACTGAATAATTTGTAAATATTAGAATGCTTAATTGTTTAAAAGATTAATGATGTTACCAGATAAGGCAAGACTTAAATTTTTTGTGGTCTTTATTAGAAAACCAATAAAAATGTTGAAGGTAAAATGCCTTTACAGATGGCTGATGGAGAGAGATTGATTGTGTCCTTCCTGTTCTTCAGTACACTGTGTTTCTGCAGTTAAATTAAGTAAGCATTCCGTTCCATGCTCTGGTAATTGTCTGGACAGCCTACGATTTGTCTTTAACAGGGGACACTAATGTATTTTCCACTGTATGTGGTCATTACTGTTTATTTAGTTTTTAGAAAGGATGTGATTATTGGTTTGAGATGCTCAAAGTAACACGTTTCCATGGAGTTTGTCATTTCATCCTGATCATATTTAGCATGCAGTGCAGTGGAAGTAGGCACTGAATCATGCCGAGCGTTCTGTAAATGATGGCAGTACTTAAGGTGAAACAGTAATCGGTTTAAACTGAAGGACACTAAAACAATAAAGTTCATTAATGGCACATAAGGATAAGCAACGGCTAGGGCATATGGTCACAAATCATTCGATTTCAAAGGAAATCAGATAGTGTCATTATGAAGGACAAATGGAGATTTTAGTAGAGCCAGCAAAAAAGCATTATTAACTGATGTAACAGTATGTCATCTCATCTGTAAATTATGCTGTTAGGCAGGGCACTGATGTATCATTTGCATCTGCACATCACTACAAATGAAAATCCACCCATTGCACCATATGCACCAGGGTACAACATAACCATTAAGTCCAAATGTAATATTGACTAACTATACATCATGAGAAGTAAAGTTTATACTTTGTATTATATCATAATTAACAAGGCACAAACATGTTCAGTTAAGTAAGCTACACTTTCAATGTCAAGTGTTTACATTTATTAACACTTTCAGACCAACAGTGTACACATTAAGAAAAATACTAATAGATTCTCATGTTTACTTTGCATTGATAGATAGATACAGATAGACAGACAGACAGACCTTTAGGCCTATATTTCATTAATACTTACTTTTGGACAACAAACATCCTATTTTAAAGATTAGTTAAAGGGTTCATGAACTGCAAATATAAGTTTGTTAATGTCATTTCTTGGGCGCACACTAACAGGTTCGGTCACTAATACGCTTTCAACCAGGAAGACGTCTCTCGAGCGCCCCTGTATGACTAAAACGTAGAAGCACAGACCAAGAACGTAAGTGGGCGTGACTTTACGTCTTACGCAAGCCTTGACGTGACACTGAACTCTGGAATCCTTTAGCTGCAGAGGTAAGTGCTACAAAATAATATCCAAGCCATTATCCTGCATGAAGAGGACTGTTACACGGGAGCTAAATTAAACGTAACTTTCTGTAGCGTATCCTTTGGCGTTATTTCGAGAGTCCTGAGGCGCTTCTTTGAATCGTTTTCTGCAGATCCTGCAAGCTGTGTTGTGAATTTGGCAGGCCAGTTACTGTAGTGCGCATGCGCAGACTCCATGAGTCTGGGGCGTTAGATATGAATTAAATGTTTAACGAAATTATTTGACAAGCTTCAAATGGTGTCCAGATACATGTAAAGCGATTACCCTTCATGTTTTGAAGTCAGATCATGAAGTATTATTTGTGCAAATGTTTTCATGCGCGTGCAAAGTTATTCTATATATGAAATCTGATCTTTCATAACTCGAACTTTGTTTTTTCTCAGCAGAGCAATGGCACTGACGCAAGTTTCTTCTAATAAGTGCTGCAATGGATATCAGAAAGTGTTCGAGCATGACAGGTGAGAGACTAAGTTTCATTAAAACGCCTGAATGAAACATTCGCCTCACTGATCTTAACATAAACTCTATTTCCAGCTCCGAGTTAAAATGTAAAATGAAGTTCGCGATTTACATCCCTCCCAAGGCTGAGAGCTCCAAATGTCCAGTGTTATATTGGCTTTCAGGTACTTAAATTTATTCCTATTCTCTTTTCTAGGCCAGTTTGTGTGAATGAGCATGAGTACTATTTCTGTATACTGCATACTGAAGTATACTACATTTAGTTCACATTGTTAGTCTTATTGGACAAATATTGTTGCCTTTAAGTATGTTTACATTTATGCATTTAGCAGATATTTTTGATTCAAAGTGACTAACAAAAGAGGAACAAAAGCAATTAGTCAAAGAGACAACGATAATAATAATAATAATAATAATAATATACAGTACCAGTAATGTACTATAAATGTATTTAATCATACACTGTGTTTTCTAGGTTTGACATGCACTGAGCAAAACTTTATCACTAAAGCAGGGAGCCAGCAGGCGGCTTCTGAACATGGGATCATCGTCGTAGCTCCAGACACCAGTCCACGTAAACATCCAAACATTTATTATACACCACACCACTACAGTGTCGAGTCTTGCTGGTCCATCTCTGGAGAGATTACACCCTATAATTATGATTTCTGCTCGGCCGAATCCTAGAGATACATGGACCGAAACTTAATAATTATAGAAACGGGTGGATTGTGGGGCTGAGGTCCCATGGAAAGTCAGAACATTACTGCAACATATATATTAAAAAAATAAAGAGTCTCCCCTGAGGATCAAATAGCATTGTGACTTCCCAGTTTAGGTCAGGGTTTAGAGTTTCCCACCAGACAGTCACTTCACTGCTTGGAGAAATTCCAGTTAAAGCATAAATCAAATGTAAACTAATATTATGTCATTTAAGTCTGTACTGTTGCAGTAAGAAAGTGATGAACCCCTGGTTATTTTGCTATCAGAAATATTCAAGTCAACCAACACTAAAATTTCCTCATTTACACACAAGCCCATGCTCAGAAAATGAGATGATTCTGGTCTCGTCAGGTGGCTGCAACATTGAAGGAGAGGAGGAAAGCTGGGACTTCGGGACAGGTGCAGGATTTTACGTCAATGCCACCCAGGAGCCCTGGAAGACCAACTACCGCATGTACTCGTATGTCACCGAGGAGGTGTGTACTTTATCTCTGTTCTAAAAACCTAGTTATTCACTAGGAAAAGTTATACTCTGAAGACGGTTACACTTAAAAATGAAACATTGACACCTTAAACACTGCCGCATGCACTCATCTTCATCCTCTTTCTCTTGTTCTCAGCTCCCACGACTGATTAATTCTAACTTCCCTGCTGATCCAGAGAAAATGTCCATTTCCGGTCACTCCATGGGGGGACATGGAGCTCTCATTTGTGCACTTAAGAATCCTGGGAAATATAAGGCACGTTTCATATTACATGCAATAAATCGTCATTTCATTATTTGAAGATCAGATATTCTATATGATTTTTTTAGTTCTTTTGTGCATTTGCCTGTTTCAGTCAGTGTCAGCGTTTGCGCCCATCTGTAACCCCATACAATGTGCATGGGGACAGAAAGCTTTTTCTGGCTATCTTGGACCTGACAAGTCCACCTGGGAGGTAAGAGGTGATTATATGTGGATACTCTACCATTCAATTTTTTTTTTTTTTTTTTTTTTTTTTTTTACTACTTCATACTTTCATTCATCAAGAGTGGATTAAATTAATCAAAAGTGACAGTAAAGACACTGATACAAAATATTTTTATTTAAAAAAATGCTTTTAAAAAAACGTTCTATTCATCAAAGAATCCCGAAAAATCAGCACAATCAGCAAATCAGCACATTATAATGATTTCTGAAGGATCTTGTGACACCAATATGGAAGAGGATTAGGGCCAAGCAATAATAAAAAAATAAAACCATCTCGAGATTAAAGTTGTTAAATTTCGAGAAAAAAGTCGAGATAAAATGTTGAGAATAAAGTCATTAAATTATGAGAAAAAAGTCGTTAAATTACGAGAAAAAAGTCAAAATAAAATGTTGAGAATAAACTCATTAAATTACGAGAAAAAACTTGTTAAATTTCAAGAAAAAAGTCGAGATAAAATGTTGAGAATAAAGTCATTAAATTATGAGAAAAATGTCGTTAAATTTCGAGAAAAAATTGAGATAAAAGTTGTTAAATTACGAGAACAAATTCTTTAAATTACGAATTTGTTCTCATAATTTAACAACTTTTTTCTCGTAATTTAATGACTTTATTCTCATAATTTAACGAGTTTAATCTCGAAATTTAACAACTTTTTTCTCGTAATTTAATGACTTTATTCTCAACATTTTATCTCGACTTTTTCCTCGAAATTTAACGAGTTTTTTCTCGTAATTTAATGAGTTTATTCTCAACATTTTATTTTGACTTTTTTCTCGAAATTTAACGAGTTTCTTCTCGAAATTTAACAACTTTAATCTCGAGATGGTTTTATTTTTTTATTATTGCTTGGCCTTAATCCTCTTCCGTACACCAAAGACTGGAGTAATGATGCTTAAAATGCAGCTTTGCCATCACAGGAATAAATTAAACTTTAAAGAATATTAAAATAGAAAATGGTTATTATAAATTGTAATAATATTTCACAATATTACAGTTTTTACTGTATTTGTTATCAAATAAATTCAGCTGTGGTGAAAATAAGACTTCTTTCAAAAACATTAAAAAATTTTACCAACCACAAACTGAATGGTAGTGTATATAGCAGTGTATAATCATTTTATCTCATGTAACATCTTTTACCGTAGCACACTGCTTTCTACAACATCAGGAATCCCTTTGTCTTAATTGTCTTCCTCTGTCATCTCCACAGCTGTATGATGCTACAGTATTGGCTGAATCATATTCCGGTCCTGAGCTTGATATTCTGATTGATCAAGGCCGTGATGACCAGTTCTTGTCTTCCAGTCAGCTGCTTCCTGACAATCTGATCGCTGCCTGTTCTAAGAAGAAAATTCCTGTAGTTTTCCGCCTTCAGCAGGTCAGTACTGAACCCACCGTGATAAATGAGAGAAATGGCATGTTGGGAAATCTATTTGATTATACAGTACCTGGGCTTTTTGCACTTTAAGGCAAAAGGGGCACATACCAAGTACTATGAAATGCTAAAATTCATGTGAATTTTTCACTGAAATCTTTTATTATGCTCATAATATAATTTGTAATGAACATTTGTGTTAAACTAATAAAATTGAAGCATTTTCACTTGTGGTCGCAGATTTTTGGACCACATGGTGGTTGGACAGGTCTCTGAATTTTAAATAAACCTCAATAATAACTTTAATGCATTGACTTTTGTAATATTTTAAATTAATTCTCCATCAATGCAACTAGATTAACTCAGGTCTCAGGATTAGATGTCACTGTTTAACGCTTTATAATGGAGTATATAAGACAAAACCACTGCTCTTCGGTTCAATCTTGGTTTTTCTTTTGCTCTATCAGGGTTATGATCACAGCTACTATTTCATCTTCTCCTTCATCAACGACCACATCAAGCACCATGCCAAATATCTGAATGCCTGAAACTGTGACATGATTATGGCAACCAGCTCTTGTGCCTTCCAGATCATTACAAAAACCTATCTACACACCTGGAAATGACATCAGAGCCATGACTTGACTGGCTCACCATCCCTTAAAATTTACAGTGCAACCCTCTGTATTTTCTTATGCATAATTAACAGGGTGATGTTTATGTGTAGAGACATTTACATTTCTTTAAATAAAGGCACTTGGTTGTGGTTTTGTATTTGTTGTTCTGCAGTGAATGATTTGAATGAAGAGGTATTCTGCAAATGACTCATTTGTGCTGTTATTGTTATTCTACATGTTATTGAGCATCTGATCATTGTAGTTTAGCAAATAATATCACCATTATGTCATGTCTACAGTATCTTGAATTTCTAAGAAAAAAACTAGTCATTGAAGGTGAAAGTTTTTACTGGTTGAAGTTGGTACAGATAAACCTTATTTACAGAGGTTAAGGCAAAAGGTGGAATGACTTGCATGCTTTTCCCAAAAACATTACTGTACATGCACCTTAAAGTTCACAGAATTGTAAAGGGGGTAAAATCCCAAACATTGAAAAGACATGGAAAAATAATTCTTATTTATAAAAATTAAAGTACAAAAATGTTTAGTACAAGCCTTTTCTCTTTATACATTGAAGACAAAATAGCCACATAACATTCAGCAGTTAAAGATTTGTATCCCATTTTAAGGTGATTTATCAAACACATTATTCATCTGATCTGCTGATAATAGTTCCCCCAAATACTGTAATATAAATACCACGCATAATACTATTTGCCAGTTGCCAAAAAAGACAGTCCCAAATACATAAAGTGCAAAACACTGTCATTTCTAAATCAAATCGGTATTTAAACCTCTATCTAGTGTGTAAAGTAGTTACTTTGTCTCTGAAGTGGTGGGGAATGTGGATATTACAGTAATGATGCACAACTTGCCCACTGTAGCAGAGATTTTGATACTGTACTTGAATGAATCTAAACTAAAAACACAATTTATCAAACGATACAGCAGTGAATGGAACTATTGTCTATACTTTAATTTTAAAATAAATGCCAATGTTAAAGGTTTATCTCCTGTAAAACTACCACTAAACACCAAAATCTAAGTGCTCTCCCTTTCAAATGTCTCTAAAATTACACTTTCTAATCCATATTTTCTATTCCATGTGTTTTAATTAAATTATGACAGGTTTATGAAGTGGAAGAAAAAAAATCCCAGAAGTTGCCAAGTATATGAATACTATTAGGATACACATTTGTTGCGTGAAAATACTAATTAAATTTCGAGAAAAAAGTCGAGATAAAATGTTGAGAATAAACTTGTTAAATTACGAGAACAAATTCGTTAAATTATGAGAAAAATGTCGTTAAATTTCGAGAAAAAAGTCGAGATAAAATGTTGAGAATAAAGTCATTAAATTACGAGAAAAAAGTCGTTAAATTACGAGAATAAACTCGTTAAATTATGAGAAAAATGTCGTTAAATTTCGAGAAAAAAGTTGAGATAAAATGTTGAGAATAAACTCATTAAATTATGAGAATGAAGTAATTAAATTACGAGAAAAAAGTCGTTAAATTATGAGAACAAATTCTTAATTTAACAAATTCTCGTAATTTAACAACTTTTTTCTCATAATTTAATGACTTTATTCTCAACATTTTATCTCGACTTTTTTCTCGAAATTTAACGACATTTTTCTCATAATTTAACGAATTTGTTCTCGTAATTTAACGAATTTATTCTCAACATTTTATCTCGACTTTTTTCTCGAAATTTAACGAGTTTTTTCTCGTAATTTAACAAGTTTATTCTCAACATTTTAGGATACACATTTGTTGCGTGTGTGTTTAAACTTAAAACCTCTAGCCATATTTTTGTTAGTAATTACAGTATAATAATGTGAATAAAGTTTTAAGAGCAGTTAAAACTTGAGTTTTTGTTGGCAATTACAGTACATGGATAATCCTTGTGAATGTTTTTATTTGTCATTAGTGCATGCAGATTATTCTCATGAATAAATCTCTCTCTGAAATTATACATGGAAGTGTTATAATTGCTTTTATACAAGAACTTAAATCATAATAAAATTGCTTTTTCGCCCTGTCAATTCACATTAATAAAATAAATTGTGCTTCAAATTTAAGTGAAATAACCAAATCAAATATATTCTTTCTAAAATAAGCACATCAAATATAAATGTTCTATACATTTTTCACGTCCACACACCATTATCACATTACAAATCCTTCTACCAAATACAAAACTCTTAATTTAAAAAAAAACATTTAAAGCATTTATAAAGAACTGTATAAAACGATTATGTTTGTAAGTCAGTTTGATAAGAAAATAATTTTGGCAACTGTCAAATAATCTCCAGTGAGATTCCAGCTTCAGAAGTTTTGGTCTGTTTCATGAATCTGAGGAGCTGAAGCTTTGGACATCAGACTTTCCGTAAGCAAAAACACACAAGTAGAACAAAGTAAAAAAAAAAAGTCCTTAGACACACAAACTTACATACAAAAAGTGCAAACATGTGCCCCCGTTCTCTCACTCTCACAAAAGAAACACTCTCCTGAAGATATCAATCACACATACACAAATAAAGAAAAGTATGTTGCTTTCTGTACACACACTCAGACATATTCTTTTAGTGAAATAATACCTGACTGACAGGTAAGCAGAACAGAGACTGTATGAAACTATAGTGAGGCCACACTTCCCCTGAGACAAAACATCAATGGCTCCCAAAAAACAGTTAGAAAGCGGTTTAGTTTTTCTTGACTGCTAACACACTATGACTGATTGATTTTCCCCAAATCTTTCATTCACATTTCTCACGTTTAACACATTTCACCTGTTTTCACACACTGAACACTTTTAAATTTCACTATTCTATGCAGAGTAAATTGTACCACATGTTGTACACCCTCAAACTAATGATTGTCAGATGTATTTGCTGCTGATTTTTTTAAATGTACTTATTTTTGCAGAACTGAGAGATGACTGCCTAAGGTAGGTAGAGAAAGTCTTTTTCATATTCAATTTGGTATTTGACCTTTTCTTCTCCAGTGCTTTTCATCTACTGTAAGATCACTTTACTGTAGTGTAATAAAAAAATCCTAAAGCCAGTTGTATTTTACTGTATCTGCACTTTCATTTATGTTGTATACTGTAATAGACAGCTGAGAAATTATTCCTGAATATATTATTCCCCAGTGGTTTTTGTTACAGTGTTGATTTGAACTGATCTCACTGCTATTCTCTAGGCAGGTAAGTAGTCTGTGCATTTGTTATTTGTTTCTGAGGCCAAAGTCTGATTCTGACAATATACAGCTTGTTTTTGACAAAAATATTTGATTCTGACCTGGAAGTTTCAGGTTTGTGCAAGTTGGTGTATAGTTTTGAGATTGTGTTTATAGTATAGTTATAGACAATGGTGAGTTGCTCCCATAAAGTGTGTGTTAGCAATCGAAGAAAAACTGTATACATTTTTTTTTTTTTAAAAATCACATATTTTAAAACTGGGAGAATGAGTGTTTTAAATCTAGATCACTAAAGGCCCAACACAAATATCATATAATCCTATAATCTAAACACACACACACACACACACACACACACGTACAGTATATATATATATATATATATATATATATATATATATATATATATATATATAATATCATCAGGAATTGTGCATATCTCAACTAGCTGCTTAATAAATATGTATATTAAATAAAGGAATTTTATATCTCAAGCTAGTTTTTGAGCTAAATTTGCATATACAACTAGGTACTGTGGGCAACAGTGATCACATAACAGTACTAAACAATAAAAAAGTAAAGGAAGTGAGGAAAACATGAGCATATACCTGCAGTTGAGGATCAGCTATTATAATAGGAATATATGGACAGTGTCCAGGGAATTTCTCAAAGATCATCTGGCGGTGAAGGTCCATCCACGGGGATTAGTGTGTGTGTGTGTGTGTGTGCGTGTGTGTGTGTGATTCATGTGAAGAGTGTCTGGTTGGTGGAAGTCTCATCCAGCAAAGCTTGGACAGTAATGCCAACTTTGATCAGTCCCTTCTCCTCCAAAATATGATGTGGCAGACATAATTTATCCTGGAGAAAGAGAGTCACAAATTAAGTGCTTAGTCAGAGAGGAAAGAGACAGGGTTCCCACAGTCATGGAAAGCATTTAAAATTTTCAGGCATAACGAAGTTTTTTAATTAGATGTCAAATAATTAAAATCTCAAGTCATTTAATTTTCTTAAGTGAAGATTCTTTATTTAAATGTTAAATTGTTGTTGTTGTTTTTTACTTTTATGCTCAGCTCAAAACATTTAATTGTTATCAAGAGCAATTTCTTTAAAAACATTTTTAAAAATCCTTATCTATAAATCACAAACAACTAAATTTTAGTGGTCAAAAGGAGTGGGAACCCTGAAGAGAGAAAAAAAATGACAGAAAATCTTCATTAAAACTGAATGCACTTTTTACTGAATGCAGTTAATTAAACTCATAGAGACTCACCTCATTTAGCAGTGATGCCCAATATGATATCAGTTATTCAAACAATCAAATATTCAAAATATATATATATATATATAAAATAATTGCATCTCAGACACTAAAGCCTAAACACACATACACTGCTGTTCAAATGTTTGGAGTCAATAACATTTAAAAAAAAAATGTTTTTAGAAGAAGTCTCTTATGCTCACAAAGGCTGCATTTATTTGATAAAGTCAAAGCAGTAATATTGTGAAATATTATTACAATTTAAATAACATATATTCAAATAGAATCCAATTAAAAATGTAATTTATTACTGTGATGGTAAAGCTGAATTTTCAGCATCAATTGTGGAAATTGTGATATATTTTTTTCAGGATTCTCTGAGTTTTATTCCCCTGTGAATAATGCTATAAAATATGAAATAAAGTGCCTAAAAGAATTTTGAGTGCTAATCACAGCTATTCTTAGAATAATTAAATACATTAATGCACCAAAACAAGATACAAGATATGAGATGAAAGAGCACGGTGTGAAAGAGAACTTATTTGAAATACAAATCTTTTGTAAAATGATAAAAAAAAGTGTTATTTCCTTTCAAAAAGAAAAAAAATCTCACCAACTCCAAACATTTGAATATTAACTAAATTGTAAGACAAAAATGTCTTAAAGAAACAACCACAAAACTGAGAAAAACAACCCAAACTGTACATTTATTCCTTTTCATATACAGGGTCGTAAAAACCACAATGCCGTACAAAGTCCATTAGCAGCAGCAGCAGCAGCACTGCACATAATTCAACACTGAGAGGAGTCAAAGAGTCTAGAGCTGAACAAACAGAAGCAGCTGAACTGTCAGAGCAACCCATGCAGTCTCATTTAAGCCTTTAAAGTAATACAAACACTTTTTGCATTTGGTAGCTTTTTGAGAAATGAGGAAATAACTGGGAAATTATACCAAACAAAAGGTCCTGAAGAGTCAATATTGCATTTTATTTTTAGCAAACTGGATGATGAAAGCAGAGCCAATTATAACAGATGTGATCGCACAGATAAGGTTCAAAGTATTTTGTATTTTGAGGAAATGATGTCAAGAGGCCTTGGTGACATCACTGTCTGTTCATTTACTAACTCCTTTTAATGGTTCCTTTTATCTGTGATGAGATGAACAAGGTCAGTCTATTATGTGAGATAAAGATCAGAACCTAAAATAGAATCGGAGGATCCAATTAGAAGAGACCAATTAGAATCAAGAATCAGACCTTCAAAGCAGTTAATTACATACAACCACTACACTGATTACTCAATTACTGAACTCATACAAATTGTGTTAATCTGATATTTCATAATTTAAAAACCTGCTTCAGCCCTTTATTACAGATCACTGATAGAATACATGAAGAAAATCTTCATGAAGACCCCATTATTCCTCATTGTTTGGTTTGGATTAGTCACATCTCTGTGGAATGATGCTCACTACATTAATTAAAAAATAGGTTTGCTTCACACCGTATGCCATTTTGTTTTTCTAATGAACAGGAAATTAAAGAAACGATTCATTAGTCCTATTCTGATCTCTCGTAAAGAGAATAAAAAAAATGCTATTGATGGAGTTTTGGATAAAATAACACTGTAATCATTTATGACTGTGCAGGATATTTAATAATTTTCAATAACACATCAACTTGAAAAGATCAGTCCTTGACTGCTGATCTTTAAATACACTGTTAACCAAAAGTTGCTGCTTTTAACATCCATCAGATTAATTAGCCCTTATGCTAATGATTAATATTTTTAATCATAGATTTAACCTCACCATACAAGACTTCTGTGCAAAGCAAAGCTATCGTTTTGCTTTAATGACATCTGGGCCTTCACTTACTCAAGTGTTCTCATATTATCATCTGTAAATTGTTTTTTATTTTTTGAAGTAGACTAAATGTGCGCTTGATTCCTGTCGATACATTGCTGGTCGCCGGCATGATTGGCATGAGGCAAGACCTCCGTATCCATTTCTATTATTTTAGTTTTGTCATGCAGATGCTAGTAACTATACCACTTATATTGTTTATATGTGCATTTTTCAAGATGACCAACAAAATATCAGCGTCATGACTGCTGAAATTCAACTTTCTGCAACGGGATTCAGAAAGAGGTGAAAGTGAGTGAGAACGTGGCCATTTTTCATTCCTTATTAAAGTGCTCAGTGCACCTTCCGCGTACATGTTTGTAAAACGTCTGTTTAAAGATGGTTTCTTTAGCATTTTGCAAAGACTAATAAATATTATATTCACCAACTAATAAATAATACTTCCTCAAACATGAAAACATCAAGTTCCTATATTAAAGAGCACATGTTGTTCTTACAAAAATGTATTGTGTTATGTTTGGTTTCACCATAGCAAAGTTAAGATGTAAGCGTTGGTTAAACGTATGAAACTATCCATCACAAACCTGTTTTTTGCATTTGTTTTTTTTTACGGTAACACTTTACAATAAGGTTCATTAGTTAACATTAGTTAACTACTTTAGTTAACATAGATTAAGAATGAACAATACTTCTACAGCATTTATTAATCTTAGTTAATGTTAATTTCAACATTTACTAATACATTATTAAAATCAAGAGTTGTGTTTGCTAACATTAGTTAATGGACTGTGAACTAATATGAATAAACATTAATGAACATTAACAAAGATTAATAAATACTGTAACAAATGTATTGCTCATTTTTAGTTAATATATTAACTAATGTTAACTAATGGATCCTTATTGTAAAGTGATACCGTTTTAACAAATTCAAATTTGCTCCTTCAAAAAACAGGCAGTGTCTATTTTAAGACAGACTTTCTTAAGTGTGGCCATCAGAAACTGTCCAATGTGCTTTCCAGGACCAATAAATGATATGATGTGTTATTTGTGTTTTTAGTGCATGTATGTTATTTAAATTCGCTCCAGCTGTAGGCCACAAACAGCATCACCAGACAGAAAACGTGCAGCAGACTTGAGCCAATCAGATCCCATATTTGCCAGGAAGGAGGTGGAGTCTGAGTGGACTCGGGGATAAGCTTCTTGACCTCTGTCTCTCTCTCCCTGCCACTCTCCACCTTTCCTTCCTTCTGCCTTGTTCCTGTGCTCTCCACCATGAGCAAGGCCGCGACCACGGCCCAGAGCGGACGCAGGTTACACTGCAGAACGTCATAAGCCGAACAGAGAGAGGACTGAGAGAGATTCAAAACATAGAGAGAATGGCAAAGAGAACCAGGAAGAGGAAGAAGAGAAGAGAACAGAGTAAGAATGAAGTATAGATGGAGGGAGGAACAAAGGGAAAATGAAAACAAATAAGAGGGGAAATAAGAAAAGGAGAGATCATCCGTTCGGCACCAGAGAAAGATAAGGAAGGTGATTAGACAGTGATAAAGGTCAAAGGTAAAATGCTTTGAGCTCAACAAATGGTAAGAATTCTGGATCATTCTCAGAAAATGGTGCCATAAATTTGTGTTCCAGTAACTTACTCAACAAAGCCACATTGTTTGATACATTGTGTAGTGCTAAGAGAGTTTGAAATCTTTTTTAAATAAAGTAAAAAACAATCATTTTTTTCATGAAAACCTCAGTCAGTTTAAATGTTCTCCTTCATCTCCATTACATGGTTTATATAGTATTCTGTTCAATCTTTTAAACTGTGACATTTCCTTCTTTATAAAATGATTTCATGTTTCTAAAGAAATGACATAATATTTGTGTCTTTGTTGACCACATGGTTCAAACAAAGTTCAGTGTATATTACAGTATTTCAGTTATTTCAATTTGCTCACACATATTGGCATCATCTCTCTCAATAGTTCAGCTAGTTTATAAAAAAAAAAAAAATGGTGATACATAAGAATTCTTGGCACAAAGGACAAGAACATTGATTAAATAATGTGGTGTGGTGCAAATACATATGTTTTTCTTCAGAAATCATTCTAATATGGCGATTTGGTGTTATTATCAATGTTGAAAACTGTTGTGCTGCTTAAATTTAATGTATGTAAATATAAATGACTTTAGTGTAATTTTTAATCAGTTTAATGTTTCCTTTCTGAATTAGTATTCATTTCTTTAAAAAAAAATAACAAACTGAACCCAAACTTTTGAATGATAGTGTATATAATATGTTTGAAAGTGTATAAATTACACTTTTTGTGACCATTGAAAAAAAAAAAGGACTATTTCTCTGAATTTGGTTATCTAATCATAATATAAATGAGAAATATGAGGGGATAATAATTTCTAAATCATCTTTTTAACCTTGCAAGAAAAAAAATCCTCAAATTTTCAAGCACAATTGGCACCATTTCCTGAGAATGACCCTCTTATTGCCTTCTGAAATAGAGAGTTTTCCAAGAGAGAGGTTGAACATTATCAGTCATTGTCTCTCTTTCAGAAGGCAGCTGTGGCTAGTGTGAGGTGTTGCTGGGGCAGATGCTGTTAGCATGGTGGGTAGCAGAGCATATGCAGTAGTGATCTTATGCCAGGCACAAGTCAAGCTACAGCATTAAAAACTGTACAAAGCAAGAGAGCTGCGAAAGCCAGTAAAGAGCAGAGCAGGTCAAGCTAGACTACTGCGTAACTCAACGACTGTACTACACCCCAAGACAAGTTAATAATCAAAACAATGATATATAAACTTTACTAAGACCAGAAGTTACCAAACAAACAAAGCTTGTCACATTATCCCTGAACACATTAACAGAATAAACTAGCCTGTTAAACAGCATCAGCTACACGTAACAGGATAGCAAACACAAAAGACACATAATGACAAAGCTAGCTGCCATGCAGACTTGTAGTAGTATACTGCTACTACAGACACAAGCTATGACGACTACAAGGTTCCTGTACGGCACACTAATCAGAACAGCCTGTTATGAATGGCTTGGACCAAGCTCAACCCATAAAGACATGAAGACAACATCTGGGTTTCTACAAGAAAGGTCACTGATATGATAGAATAACCCTTTTTTGGTGGGTAGGATGGCACAACCAATAGAAACTTTTGCACAGTTTGAGCAAGAATGTAAAAAGTGGACCCAAAACTGACTACTGACCCTCACTCGACAACAACAAACATTTCGTCCATGTTTCAAGGGAACATGGTCGTTGTGCTCATTGTGGCTATAGTTTGGACACAAACAAAGATTTTCATAGAAGAGATAGCTGTAATTGCTTCTAGCTTTATCTGGTTAGGACAATGTATTACGCAAATTGTCACACTGGAAAAATGAAATAATGGTTTTATGGACGATTTACACAGAAATTCATTCCACTCATGTGTCATGGTCCATTGTCTGTTTATCAGTACAATGGAATCCTGTCTGTCACAGCTCGAAGAAACATGATCATTTATCAGAGAGCAGGTCAGAGCCATCAACAGGATGGAATGAAGCTCTGGAAATGGATGAAGCCTAAAGCCATGATGATAACATCTTAATACAAGGGCAAGATGCAGCTCTAGTATGAGGTTGTGAGAAAGTGCCTGTAAATGCTGTTCTATGATCAGTTTTTCTCAAAATCTATTGACTACAGAAGGTCCAGTATGTTCTTGAAGCTGCTAAACACAAGGCTCCAAAATGTTTTCAAGGGCATGACTGATCATAGACCAGTTTGAGGCAATCTCAGCTGCTTCAACCAATCATATTAGGGGTGGCTGATGATCAAAATCAGTTATTTCATCAAGTGACAACATGTATTTAACCAGAACCGGTTTTCAAGAAGCCCCGTGTGTACAGGTTCATTTTCACAAAAACTCCTTTGAACTAATCGGGCAGGTTTCCCAGGTTTAGATAAATCCTGATTCAAAGAGGAAATTCAGTGGAAATCCCCATTAACAGTACACTTCATTGACAGACTAGTTATAATCTGTAAAATGTATAGAATCAGAGTCTCAGTTGGCAGTAATACCTGCAGCTATTTTCTATGTAGGCAATATAAACACAAGAAGAGATCCTTTTTACTTCAATAGGGAAAAACTGAAACAGAAACTGTTTGTCAGTAATAAAATATGTTTCAGATAAGCAATAGAATCAGACAAAAATAGTATAATAAATTATGCTTCTTTCGTTCAGTAACACTAAAAATATATTTGATCTGTGATTGACTTCCTACAGCCGTCATGTTGATCATTGTGGTTTTTTACATTCATTTCTCTACAAGTGGTCTGTCTCCCCCTCCTTATACTGCATCTGAGAAGACATCATTTTACACCACCAATACCAGTAAATAAATGCTTTTAATTTAGGACAGTACATGAGAGACTGGTATAGCAAAACCCATACAAACAGCGGCCCTTGAAATACAGATCTAGTTCATTTGGCATTCACAAAAAAATTACTTATTCACCTGAGGGACTCCCATTTTCCTGCAGGCGTCCAAAAAGTTTTCAACGTTTCTGCGACATTTAGCCATGCTAAGCTTGGGCTGAAGGTTTAATGTGTCCATATACAGATATAAAAAAAAGAGAAAAAAACACAGGTTAACTAAATTCAGTTCTGAAGTTACTACACTACTGTTCAAACGTTTGGGGTCAGTAAGATTTTTTTAAAAGAAGGATGCATTATTCAAAATTGACAGTAAAGACATTTAAAAGTTACTAATGATTTCCATTCCATACATGCTGTTCTTTTGAGCTTTATATTCATCAAAATATCCTGAAAAAGCACCAAATCAGCATATTAGAATGATTTCTGAAGGATCACGTGACACTGAAGACTGGAGTAATTCAGCTTTACCATCAAAGGTATAAAATACATTTGAAAATATATTAAAATAGAAAACAGTTATTTTAAATTGTAATAATATTTCACAACATTTCTGTTTTCACTGTATTTTTATCAAATAAATGTAGCCTTGGTGAGAAAAAGAGAATTACAAAAAAATAAATACAAACTAAAAATCTTACTGATCCCAAACATTTGAATGGTAGTGTATAGTGTTTGTGTGAATGTGTGGATAATTCAGGGATGACTCACCACTGCAGGGGATGGTACATGGATACTGGCCACTGAACGCGGCTGAATGTGATTGACTAGGTGACAAAGCACGACCCCATCCATGAGAGACGAGCCCAGATCTTCAGGAAGAACTACTTTCAGTCTGCTCTCAATACTCTGGCAACATCAACATGGTTTGGTAATAAATAAAACTGTTTCATTTAAATCTTGTGGGGTCATTTCACAACTATATAGGCAGTCTAGCTAACTAACCAACTAACAAATACAGTTATTTTATATACTTAGCTTCTGTGTGAGCGTTTCGTACCTCTCGTAGTTGCTCTATGAGCTCCAGCTCCTCTCTGAGCTGCTCCATCTTTCTCCTCATGGTGAACTGAGGATCCACTGACTCCAAAGTCTTGTGGGTCCTGAAAAACACTGTCACACAACTGAACCGTCATCAGTCTGCACAAAGCACATTGTATTTCCTGTCTTACTCTCACATGCATAAAGACACACTCTCATTTATTCAATTTCATTTAAAGTCACATTCATCATGATATCCCAAAACTCTAAACTTTAGGTTACATATGGTGATTTTGACATGAAGAGGCTAAAACTGTTAATAAATATTATTTTTGGCATTATGCTGCTTTTTAATAGACAAAAGGCTTAATCACAATGAACATTCTGTCCACATTTGACAGCTCACAGCCATTATTATACACTATTTCCCCACAAGGGGGAGCACTGGACATGAGAGAGAGGAAGATAGAGACAGACAAGAGCACAACGCTTCATTCCACACATCTGAGTGTGCTTCTGTAGTTGCATAACTACTCATCCTGTGAAGAAATGAAAATAAGAGGACAGTATGTAGGGAACACTAAAAGGATGTTATTCCAGAACATTCCTCCCTCTTTTTGTTGTCTCAGTTTAAAGCCCTGGAGCCATGTTTCTGTGCTCGGACATTGACGTAATACATCAAGCACATGCTTGACTTCTCTGGGCAGCATTAGTGAGAAAAAAAAAAAAAAAAAAAGTGTTTGTGTGTACCTTCTTAAACATTTTGGGACAAATTTGTAATCATAAGTGAGCTAAATCTGACAAAATCTCCTTTGGTAAAAAAAAAAAAAATTGTACAAAAGTAAATAAAGTTATTTTTTATTCTAAAAATCCAGAAAGGATAACTAGCAGTATATAAAAACAATAGAAGTCTACCGAATTTCTACCGAAAAAAACGTTTTACCGAACGTATGTGCGTTTGCTTCAGGGGAAAAAAAGACGACTTAAAAGTCACTTCTCAAACTTCAGAGGCGAGTCTGTGTTTTACAGCCTATTTACTTACTTAAAAGTGTGTATTTATTATGTTCAAATACTTTCTTCATTTTTCTGCCAGCCTAACATAGAAACACTGACTCAACCAATGGCATGAGTTTTGGGGGCGGGGCTTTCTTTTTGTTCACCAATAGCAAACTGTGTTTGGAGAAAACTGTTTGAAAACATTTTTTTTTAAGCTAGTGACACAAATTAAAAAAATGTAGCTTTTAAGAAAAATGTCTTTTTTTCTCACATTTTTTTTTTAGTTTCTATCTCACTATCTCTCTAAGAGCAGCACACACATCAATCAAACCAAGATTCATTCTCGCTTTTACTGTTACATCGTATGCTAGAGACACTGAGTATTACAGAATGTTATCCTTAAACGGTGACACTTTAGATTAGTGTCCAATTCTCACTATTAAATAAACGTTAACTATGAATTTTGCCCCAATGAACTCATAATTACTGCTTATTAATAGTTGAATGAAGTAGTTTAGGTATTGTTTAGGATTGAGGGATATAGAATATGGTCATGCAGAATAAGGCATTATGTGCTTTATAAGTACTAATAAACAGCCAATATCCTATTAATATGCATGCTAATAAGCAACTAGTTAATAATGAGACCTTAAACTAAAGCTTTACCGAACAAACTTACAGGTCAAAGAAAGAAACAACACACAGGAGAATTTCTGACGTCTAACAGGAAGTTACAAATTCTACAAGTTCTCTACGAGTATTCCTCTTTTGGACTGTGCATGTTTGCCTAATATGATTTTAACTACCAATAAGAGTGTAATACTCTCAGTTCAGTGTTTATGTCAGTTTTATGTTTAAAGACATTTCACAGATTTCCCCTAAAATTGGTTTAGATCATATAATAAGGCAGCAGATTCCATCTCCATGAGTCTCCTCATATTATAAAGTCCAATAGTACCTGTTTGTATAAAGCTATTAATTAGTAAAATGTTCCCTCTTTCCAACACTACCTCTTCCTCTCTCGTAAGACAATGAGCTAGTACACATGTCTCTTGGCAGTTTTTCATCCTCTGAAAGCATTTCCACTTAAATGGAGGTCTGATTTTCCCTCTGGGGCCATTATCTAATGCTTCAAAATAGCAGCTCTATAAATACATGCATCTCCATTTAAAGCCACTGGGCCACCCCAAATTTCAGCTCAACCACATCCCCTCTCTCACTCCAGTGTTTTAAAAGACATTTTAATGCTACACCACAAACCTCAGAATTTTTTTTACTTTCATTAAAAAAATAAATAAATAAATAAATTCTCAGTATATGAGAAGTGACTATTTTTACTAAGCTTAAAGGGATAATTCACTCAAAAATGAAAATTCTCATTTACTAACATTCATGTCATTCCAAACCAGTACAAATTTATTTCATCTGTGGAACATAAAAGAAGATATTTTGAGAAATGTCTTAATTTTTGTCCATACAAAGGAAGCCACTGGTCACCACCATGGTTTGCTTATCAATATTCTTTAAAATATCTTAATTTGTCTTCCACAGAAGAAAGACAAAGTCATACAGGGTTGGAACGACATAGTAAATAATGACAGAATTTTCATTTTTGGGTGAACTAACCCTTTAATTGGAAGCTAGTGATAGTGAATCTTGTCAGGAAATAATTATTTAATTCAAAAAGATTCCAAATTCTCTCCATCAACCAAACACCTGTTGAAAGTGAAATGCTGGTCAGTGGGCTGAAGTATTCAGCCATCTCTGAAAACCAACTGTGTCATTTCTAAAAATTGATACTCAAGCAATAAAAGAGACAAAAAGTTGGACAAACTGTATTTTTACATTGTCTGAGGATAACTATCAGAGTAATGAGAGTAATGCTTGCCCAAGCAAAGTCTGCTGCCATCATGCTAGGGTACTGTGGGTGGTCGCCAGAGCGTTGCAATGCAGTCGAGTGTTGCAAGGCAGTTGCTAGGGTGTTCTGGATGTTATTAGGGATTGCTATGTGGTAGCTAGAGTGATGAGTGTACTAGGGCATGGCTAGGCAGGGGCTAGGGTGTTCTGGGTGGTTCTGGACCCTGTAGCGCAAACAGTGCAGAACGAGTTTCATACTAATTTCATATTTAGGGTTTAAAGGATTATTCAAATATCTATGATAGTGACCAACAAAAAAAAAAAAAAGAAGAAGAAAAACTATATATATATAAATAATAAAATATTATAAAGAACAATAAAAATACCTGAAATGTCATCTTTGACAAGAAAACACAAAGAGATGCAACGCATGTGACTGCATAGGACGATACATTGAGCAGACCTACCACTGCTTGGCATGTCTCCTTCAGCTGGGCTAGGGGGCGTGTCTCTATCGGTGGGCAGGGCCTGTGTAAGTGGGAGGGGACAGGGCGGAGTCGAGCATAGCACAGAGGGTGAAGCTAGATGTAGGTATCAACATAAAGGGCAGTACCAGTAGGAGGAGGAGCCAAACAAGGGATTTTCATTTGAAAACCATAGAACACAGGCAGGGGTTTCAGGTATCAGTCAGAAAATGGGAGGGTGCCAAGCAACAGTAGTTTGTGTAATAAGAGCAGACAAGCAGGCAAGCAGCAGTTCAGGGAAACAGGTAAATAAAAGGGAAGAGAAGGAAACAGGAAGATATGCAGAGCAAAGTGACATGTAAATACAGCACAGCACAGCACAGCACAAAAAAATAAAAAATAAATAAAAACAAAAGAAGTCAATGTTAGCAGTATTTCAGTACCAGTTTGTTGGCATGCTGTTAATGCACCTGGTACAAATGACCATTATTTATGTTAACTGTCAGATTCAGGGCATGATAATGCTGTTAATGTTAGACATAAATAACAGGTCACAGATAATGATGCAAATGCTAGCTTAGATGTTAGAGGGGGAAGCAACAAAAAGCCTCTAGGCAGCTAAACAAACAGCTACATCAATTAAACTGCATCCAGATGAGGTAAAGCAAGTTGTTTTGTGTATTTATTTAAACGTATACATTAATAATGAATAGTATATGAGAAATATATAACATCTCTTTGTAAATAAAAGAAAATACAGGACATTTTCAGTTGCCATGTACTGTTTTCTAAACCAGATGCAGTTTAGCCCCCAAAGCCAAGAGTGTAATAATAAACAGCAGTATGTATGGATAAAAAGCCTGACTGTAATACTGCACGACTGTTATGCGCTTGACAGGATAACAGGTGTTGGCCACAGGCAAAAGGATCTTTATACACAAACACTTCCGCCCTCATACTACTAAAATCTGCCGATAATAAAGAGCGAGCCCAAAATGTGCACCGTCCTCTAAAGTGCAATGCTTCCCATGCCGACCAGCACATTGACACCATGTGTTAATAAAACAACACCATTCTCACCTGATCTGGGCTTCAGACCAAAGGGAGGTGAGCTCAGTGTGGGGCTGGAAACTGGGGTTTTGTCTTCATTCTGGTACATGACACAAAGACACTCAGCACAAGTGCACTGAACCAAGTAAAATTCAGTTTTATAAGTGTAAAGTGCACCTTATGACCAGAGCAAAGACATGGCAACATTAAACTGTGAGTCAGCAAAATGATTTACCTTGGTAACTTGGCTCTCAAAACTATCACCTGATCTTTCCTGGCCAATCACGTCGCCCTAAGAGTGAGAAAGAAAACAGGCTGTGGGATTCTTGAGATGATGTAAGATGCAACACACAAGCTCTTTAGACGTAGTGAAACAATGCATCACTGTTCTCTGTTGACTCGAATCAATATGACTGTCTTTCTCGGTCTCGAACTGTTTGTTTTTCCTATTTTATTAGATTGGAAAGATAACTGCATGATTCTCAATCCCCATGAGTAAATTTACTTATTCAGTCTATAATTGGGATTTCTGAGGTCATGAAGATAACATCATGGACTAAAAGTACAACAATACACTGTATGGGTCAAAATTATCGATTTTTCTTTTATGCCAAAAATCATGTTCCATGAAGATATTTTGTAAAATTTTGAGTGGATATGCATTGCTAGGGACTTGATTTGGATGACTTTAAAGGTAATTTCCTCAATATTTAGATTTTTTAGAATTTATAGAACAAACTATACATCAACGGAAAGCTTATTTTCAGCTATAAATCTCAATTTCAAAATTTACCCTTATGACTGGTTTTGTAGTCCAGGGTCACATTTTAATGAATAACATGTAGGGGCGGCAGGAGACGAATAGAACTTATGAATAACAGTCATTCCAATTCTGTGGTGCGTTATTAGGAGTTCTGTGCACACAGATTCTGCGTAGGTCTGCAGAGAATGAGCAGCACATTTACAAAAGCACAACTACAACAAGAATGATGTCACCACAGCACAAACAAAAAGCGCATATGTGGCAACTACATCAGAACCACTTGTTTGGATAATTTGGTACAAAGCGCACTGCATATGAATGACAAACACATTTGCACCAAATGATGAATCATTTCTCAGAGAGCAGCTGCATTTGTTATTACAATGTCCCCACTTGACTTGTACAAGTTGCTCAAGTGTTCACCAGTCAAACAGGGTGTATCTACAGGCTGGATGGCAGGACTGTCAGATTACCTGTTGTGCCATGTGCAGGGCATACTGTTGGCATGCGAGCTGGGCCTCGAGCCGGGCTCGTTCTAGAATGTACTTTCTCTTCCTCTGGAACTCCCAGCATTCTCCGGGAGCCGCCTTCAATGACAATCACTGCTCTTAAGACCATCACACTACAGCTTACCAACAACAGCACACATCACTCTGGAAAAACAGCCCTAACTGCCTTTAACCAAAACATACACGCTACCAGGCTAACGAAAACTTTTGCACACCATGGCAACAGTTAATAACAGATTTACTTTAACAATAGTCAACACTTATCATCCAAATAATCAGATCACAACACAGGAAACTACGCACACAAACAACAACACAAAAAACTACGATGACAGACCACTGCACACCGACAGCACAACATTTACTACCGTTCAAAAGTTTGGGGTCAGGACAATTTTATTTTTTGGAGAGAAATTAATATTATTCAGCAAGGATGCATTAAATTAATCAAAAGTGAAAGTAAAGACATTTATACTGCTACAAAATAAATCTATTTCAGATAAATGTTGTTCTTTTGAACTTTCTATTTATCAAAGAATTAAAAAAATGTATCACAGTTTCCACACAAATGGATTTGTGATCAAATAAAAAATCGTTCCAATCCCAAACCTTTGAAGGGTAGTGTTAGCACTTCAAACCATACAGCTCTTTGTAATCAGAGAGGCTACTGTAAGTGTAGAACTTGATTTTCTTTCATTTAGTTCAGTTTAGATGAAGGGAATGGCTTTTTGCAGCTGCTCTTGAATGAATGGAAAACTAGCAACTTTTGATATTATAAACCTTGTAAAATGACGTCACATAACTGACATCACATAAACATTCTAAAAGGTGTATGAAAGACAATCATCTTGGGAAACAGAGAAACGGGTCGACCTTTAACAATAGCCCACTGATCTCAGAGGAACTCTAGAGAAACACTGCAGTCTACAGAGCCACTATAAAGAGGAAATGAACAGAATGCTCAGAGGAACCAGTAAGGTCCTGTAAATGAAACATGTCTATCAATTATGTAACTTAGACACATATGTACTGGCGTTTTACCTGAGGTGTGGCCTGACTCTCATCACTCTCTTGGCCACTGTAGGAAAACAAAAACAAGAATGGTGTGTTGGTGAAAACTTCAAAATGCACATTAGTATTTGCTACTACTACAACGACTATTTGGTTTTTACTGTGAAATATTTAAGCTATGATGGTAAAGTCACTTACTTGAGTGACTCATCTACTGTAACCATTTCCACAGGGTAAAGCTTAATACCAGAAAGATCAGCCGAGTTCATATTAACCCTTTATATAAACAAAAAAGTCAAGTCAATTTTATTTGTATAGTGCTTTTCACAATACAAATTATTTCAAAACAGCTTTACAGAAAATCTGCCTCTCTGTGTTTAAAATATCTTCATGCCGTAGTTTATTGAGACCACCATGCATGTTGTGGCAGTTCATGGTTTGGCAGTTGTGGTTTATTACCAATGCTGATTATCTAAGAAATGCATCTGATATTAACAGTGACTTTCCAATATTAATTAAATACAGAACTCATTTGAATATCACAAAATGATGACTTGTAACGTGAGGACAAAAATGAAAGAGAATGAGTAACATCCCAGCCATCACCTACTGACCTACCTGTTAGGGTCCTGCAGCATCTCCACAGCTTCCTTTAGCTGATTGATCATATTGACCTTTGACCTGTTGGACCCAGTAACATGGTATATATGTTTTAACTAGTAACATGGTATATATGTTTTAACTAGTGACCAAATAAATGCAATAAATAAACGGATATAAACATACGTTTGTTCTGAAGCCCAGTTGGTGTCTTCCTCTATCCTGAGGGGCTCATCGAAGTCAGCACCTCGACCCTTCAAAAACACACACACACATCAACTCCAGCTGCAAACTCAGTCATGTGACTGCAAACTAAAGGCCTGATTTGCTTGAATTTAAATTCAACCAGATCCACGACTGGCTGTTTGAGAGGGTGACGCAGACACAGATGGGAATACACACACCCCTTCATACGCACAATGTCCCTCTAGATGTGGATTACTTCACAAGGGAACTGCTAATGCACAAATAAACACTGTCTGCGCCAATCCTATGATGTAATGAGGCATTATCAGATAAACTAACAGTTACTGGAACATAGAACAGTATGCCAAGAGAGGCAGATGAAAAATATGACAAGAAAAGAATGGAATGAAGGGAAATAGGGCAGATAAAGGCAGGAAAGAGAGGACCAAAAGATCAATATTGTATTGAAGAAAAAGACGCTTAACATACTCCAGCTAGGGCTCAAACTGGAACACTTTAACAGCCAACATTAAAAAAAGCAGTACAAAAAAAACAGATCAAACCTGTTTTAAACCACATCAGCCCACAATATTCTGTAAAGTAGGACAATTTCTCATGGATCTTTCAGAACGGAAAAAAAAACAACACCTTAATGAACGAGCAGTAGTTCTCATTTAGAGCAGTAGTTCTCAACCAGGGGCCTCAGCAAACTTCTAATGGGGCCTTAAGATGTCTTAAAATGATTTAAAATAAGGTAAAACAAGTATTAAAATAAGCTAAAATAACTACAAATTAAGATATTTCTATTTTTAATTCAACACATCAACAGCTACTACTCTTTGAAGAACCAGGATTTCCGCAGTCTGGAAAAACCTGTAAATATGACGATATATGAGCCTAATTTTGTGCGATTTCTAGACCTGGAAAAGTCAAAATTATTATTAAAACTGCATGGGTTTTTTTTCATACTTTTTATGAATACATATATTTCTAGTTATGCCAAGCTCTAGAATATTTTATAAATTCTTATTATTAATCTTATCAATGAAGTAACAAACAACTGGAAAAGTCATGGAGACTTTGAATATTGATGTGGACAACGCTCTACTGGGTGGTTGTTCTGCTCGGCTTTTAAACAGACTACAGTTGGTCCAAAATGCGGCAGCTAGAGTTCTTACTAGAACCAGAAAATATGACCATATTAGCCCAGTTCTGTCAACATTACATTGGCTCCCTATTAAACATCGTATAGATTTTAAAATCTTGCTACTTACTTATAAAGCTCTAAATGGTTTAGCTCCCCAGTACCTAAGTGAGCTCTTAATGCATTATAGTCCTTCACGTTTATTGCGATCTCAGAATTCAGGCCAGTTGATAATACCCAGAATATCAAAATCAACTGAAGGCGGCAGATCCTTTTCCTATTTAGCACCTAAACTCTGGAACAATCTTCCTAGCATTGTTCGGGAAGCAGACACACTCTGTCAGTTTAAATCTAGACTAAAAACACATCTCTTTGCTCTTGCATACACATAACACATTATCAATACATTAACATTTTTCAAATCCGTTAAAGGATTGTTACGCTGCAATTAGGCTAATTAGGTCGGCCGGAACCGAGAACATTTCCTATAACACTAGATATACCTGTACGTCAGAATAAGAATGGCATCTACGCTAATATCTGTCTCTCTGCTTATCCTGAGGTTTGCCGGGTGCTGGATCCAGGCCGTATCCAGATCAGATGGAGAACCTGTGTCTGGACCTGACTACAACGTAGCCCAGGAGACAATGGGCCTACAGATCCAGTTCTGGCTGCATCTATAATTCAGATTTTTAATCCCCGTATCCGCTTACATATATTTATATATAATCTATTTTTAATCTCTAGAATAAAAATGTATAATTCAGATTTTGATCTCCATATCCATTTACATATATTATATATATCTTCCAAGGGGTTTTTTCCCTCCTAGGACTTTTTTCCCAGTGTTAACACGCTGGGTTTTTCTCCTAGGGGTTTTTTTCCACCCCTGGGAGTCAGCCGACATTGGCTTAATGTAGCACCATCTTGTATATGTTACATATTACCACGCTTGTTTGTACAGCTTATTTTTAACCACTTCCCTTTTTTCTGTGCTTCTAATATGTAAAGCTGCTTTGAAACAATTACCAATTGTAAAAGCGCTATATAAATAAATTTGACTTGACTTGACAATGGGAGGCACTTGGTGCCTGTGCTGGTGCCAATCAATTAAGCTATAGATTTGAATACATTTCTGACAGAGCATGAGAAAAGAACAATCTTGAATATGCTTACTTTGATATAGTTGACGAACGGAGAGCTGAGTGCAGAGTCTCGATAACCCAGACGTTCCTTAAGAGATTCCGACGGACTTCTGTCTACTACAAGACACATAAACATGGCTAAATTATTATATTGACTATGATAAAGAAATTTTTACAGACACTAAATGTAAAGGAATTATAGTGCAGAATGCACCATCCATAACTTAAAATCACCGACCAAAGTAAAATTACTTTCTGTAATGTTTTTTTTTTTTGTATTAAAAAACTTAAAAAAAACCTGACATTGTCATAATTGCTGTCAATAAAACATAATTGGAACACTGGAACATTCCTCCAACTGAAAACAAACAGAAATCTGAACAAGTTCAAATTCTGTAGTGCTCTTCTAGAATGAACAGCACACATGTACACACAAAGTGGACATGTCAAGTAAATCTTATTGAAAGCTTAAAGAGTAAATGACCCTCCCATCAGCTTAGCAGTCACACACACTCTAAAGTTCAGCACACACACACTTTTCCTTTCTTCCTGCAATGTTCTCAGTTTTCATCTCCTCCTCCCTTAATTCTCCTTATGTGCTGACACTGACTTCCTAGCCAGTATCCACACTTCCTATCCGGGACCCTCCCCTGGGCTTAACCTGGGTCTCATGCAGGCTAAAGTCTCACAGCAATGTTGTGTCAGCCCAGTAAGAGGATGTTTTTCTTTACAGGCCTTTAATATCCTGCCCACACATGTGAGGGCGTGTTTGCGTGTGTGAGCAGCACCTGTCAGGGCGCTGATGTGTTCACTGGAGTCGTCTTTGCTCAAGCCCTCCTCCTCTGTGATGTTGGTCATGGGCACATTCAAGCTGAGACTGTCTTCATCTGAAGGCTGGAACACAAAACCACAACATCTAAAACAAGTGAACTGAAAGTGATGTCACATCAGACCAAGACTTACTAGCTTTTACTTTTACTAATCACTAATTTCAGCCTTAAAAATAAATTTTAGGAGTTTTAATTTGACATTATTTTCACATTTATTATCCATTCTTTATATTTTATTGAAATGATGATGACACAATAACAGTCAATCAGAGAATAGTTAATGTTTAACATACAGTTATTTTGAGCGGGATTTTGGACCAATGCGATTTCACTATGGGCGGGGCTACCCAGCATGACAATACAGAGAAACCAAAACACTGACATACTGTTTTACAACCACAATTGACCTGAGAGTGACACTCTATGCTGCATGATAACTGTCAGATACCAACTCGACCTTTGTCACTAAAGCATATGAGCTCAGTTCTGAGTTTTCTACCGCAGCCCAACCATAAGCTAACTAACACATTAACACATGTTTTTAATAGTGTTATTGCCTCAAATTTGCAGGACTGATGAAAACACTATATAGCAGATGAATAAATATGGAAATAGACATGCAAACATGCAAAGAACATAGACAAGATGGTCACACACTTCTCTTCTCTTCCACTCAAACAGGCACACACACATAGAGACTGACCTCTGTAGCAGAAAGGCGTTTGTCTCCATTATCACTGCCTACTCCAGAGTCACTGTCAAGTTTCTTGTGCTGATCAATGTCCTCAGTGCTGAGACAAAAAGAAGAGGGGGATTAGAAGTTAGGGGTTGCACAGGACAGAAAGAGAGAGAAGGAGCCTATGACTCTCATATGAGAAAAGGAAAGAAATCTTTCGGTCTCTCTCTCTCTCTCTCTCTTCCTCAGAAGAGTGACCCCCTGCAGTCTATTAAAAGGATTCTCCTGAGATAAGGATGATAATGACAGCCAACACATATACACACACGACCTGGATTTTTTTTTTTTAGATTCCACACTGTATTCCACATTCAGATCTTTTTATACACCCATCTAGCGGTGCATGATTTGGTTATATATACACTGCGTCCATAAATATTATGCAAGTTGATTTTCTGATTATATTTTTTTTCCAGTAACATTTTACCAATTACAAACCACATCAATCTTAACTACTATTAATTTTGTAATTAATCATTTATAAGTAATATATAATAGTTCATGAAGGCTAGAAATGAAAAACGCCTTATATTAGGTGTGCATAATCATTAGGCAGGTTTGCTTTTACAGACAAAATGAGCCAAAAAAGAGATTTAACTCAAAGTTGAAAAGTCAAAAATTATTAAACGCTCATGAGAAGGATGCAATACTAGAAATTGCAAAGTTAAGGCATGACCATTGGACAGCAAAACGCTCATTGGGTCAGCAGGGTCAGACAAAAACAGGTGGAGAAGAAAAGACACGTTAACTGCAAAATTATTAAGAATTAAAGTGAATAATTAAGTGTGAAACCACCAGGAACCCTTCAGTCTCCAGTGCCACCAATTTCCAGAACTGCAACCTAGCTGGAGTTTCCAGAAGTGCAAGGTGTCAGGATCTCTGAATTTAAGTTAGGTAAAGAATCCTAAAAAATGACCCCCAGCACCACATCATCTTGTACCACTGTTTGCAGAATTCATCTTCCAGAATCTGGCAGTAAGTTGTCCACATCTCTGCAAAACGGACTTCAGGGCAGGAAATGGACTAAAAAACTCCCAAAAATTACTGCCAGATTCTGGAAGATGAATTCTTCAAACAGTGGAACAAATATATGTGCTGCTGGTCTTTCAAGAGTCACTCTCAATCTATATGTCTATAAAGCCTATAATAAAAATAATTTTTTAAAAAATCAGTCTTCTTGACTTTTTTAGTCTATAATCAGTCCATTTTACTACACTTCATTATGTGATTTTTATTAAGTGGTGGTCATTTTTTAGGATTCTTTATCAAACATATATAACCTTCAACATGATCCAGAATGCAACAAGCTGTTTTTGGAGCTTGATTAAATAAATGTTTTGTTTATAATAAGGAGGACATTTTCGGCAATGAAACTTGCAGGATGTTTTAATGGTACAAAGGCCTCTTATATGTCAAAATGTCATGTCATGACCCCTTTAAATATATATGGTGCTTAATTTTTCCTTTTGTGATTTAATAAATCACCATAATACATTTCAAATGAATTCAAACACAATTTAAACACATTCTACTTGATAATCATGAGGACTGACCTCCCATTGGTGGGCCTTGTCAAGCTGAGACGGTCTGTGACAGGAAGGTACAAGGCATCGGCCATCTTGTCACTACGACATGCCTCCATGGCGAGGTATTTAAATATATGAATCTTGCCCTTCATGCAGATCTAAAAGCAGCAAAATAAAGTCAAAATAGTTGTGAGAGTACTGAAGTATAAAATGTGAGTGAGTGTGTATGTGTTACCTGTGCAGGAGGGCTCTGAAGAGGATTGATGTCCAGCTGTAATGATTGGAGCTGGGTCATTTTTCGATAGCAGACAGGAATAGTAGAAACCTTATTACAGGAGAAATCAAACTTGACCAGGGGTAAATCTGCCAAATCTAGAACACACACATACAGAGAATTACTAAACCACAAAAGTGAATACATTTTGCAACAAGGGGGCAGCCAAAAGTTAAAGTGCCCCTATTATGCTTTTTTGGATATTATCTTTCATGTAGTGTGTACTATAGCTGTTTGTCAATGTAAAAGGCCTGCAAAGCTTCAAACATCAAGGTGCATGATAAATGGAGTTATTGTCCCCTAAAAGAAGAAGAAGAAGAAGAAAAAAAAAAGATTCTGAACTGCTTGAAACGGGTCGCCATTAATTCTAGTCTTAATTCCTGCATAAATCTAGGTTTGTAACAAAACTACATAACGCCAGCCAATAGTCTTCAATGCCTGCCTGTGAACAAATGTCCTCAAACACTGTAGTTGAGGCTGAGGCCTGGAAGAGTTTGGTTCATGTTGTCGACATGTTGAGAAGACGGTGTTTTCAGTGCTGCAAAAGCAAATCCACTTTGTTGGACAGGATGTCAATAAATGCGAGAAGCATGTTTGAAAAGATGTTTGACGCATGTTGCTTTTTCAAATGTACTTTATAAGCGACTCAAACTCACAGTGCTTTCAGATGGATTAGCATTTGGAGCCATACTTCATTGACAAGCTGCGCATAAAAAAAAAAATCGCATTTCATAATTGCACAAAGAATCGCGTTTAAGTACAATTTCAATGTTATTTTTCATATTGTGCGATAAATCGTGCAGCCCTAACCGAATCCTTTAATAAACCGTTTCAGACACTGTGAGAAAAGAGGTGATGCTGCAATGTATGTTGTGAGAAAATTGAAGTGTTTTTAACCTTGGAGACAGGGGTGACTTAAGATAACCAGACGGCCCTGGGCTACAGGCTACAGTAGGCCTACACCAGATTAAAATGTTATTTTAGCTTCCTGTTAATTCTTTATTTGAAATATATTTTGTTGATTCACTGGTTAACATTTACAACACTGTGGGTCTATGGGTCAAATATAGGTGAATATGCAAATTTAGGTGAATATGCAAATTCACTCTTTGCCAGTAGATATGGAACAACAGAATTATAGCGGTTACATAAACAAAGCAGCATTACTAGCAACACTACGTTATTACAGGCATTATACAGACCTAATATGAAAAAAAAAAAGCCATCAAAGCTTTCAGCCCATGGAAGCCCGTGCGTTAATGCACCCCTGGTAGGAAACTTCCAAAACAAATTTGAAACCTTTAAAATAGCATAATAGGGGCACTTTAAAACATTAGGGAAACAGGAAAAAGCATGCACACAACAGCTCTTGAAAAGCAAATAAGAGATATTCAGTGTTTGGAATATCAATAATAAAAAGCTCACATTAGACTATATCATCTTAAATTCAGAAAAAAAAAAACATATCAGCTACATAAAATCTTGTTGGGCTTCTACAGGCATTTATAAGTGTTATTTACTGGTTATTTAGTAAAAGACAGCGATAAATCAAAGTTGATCTATCAGGCAATCTATATTAAAGCTTCAGCTCCATGAGGTCATTTTGGCACAATGTGCTTGGAGATTACGTATTTTTCAATAAGCTGCCAGCATAATTTAGCTGAATAATTAGTTCAGCTGCAAAATTTCATTGCCAAGGTAAGCTGTTGAAATAACTCCAGCCATATTTCAGACAATGCTTGGCTCACATAAAAATTTTACCACTTTTTCTCGACGTTTTTTTTAAAGGAACACGCCCACACTTTACATCTATGTTCTTGGCAGTCAACTTTTCTTCAGAACAACTAACAAAAGTGTTGTGTTAATGGTAGATTATATAAGTACAACGTGAGGTTGAGTGTTTTATTTGGCTTTGTTACAATATGGAGTGAATTTGTTGTTCAAAAATTACATGGTCGAAGGAGGGATGTAGCGGCCAGACTGGGCAATAGAGTTTAAAACTGGCGTTAGCAAAAGCATTGGATGTTTAGTATTTTGAATACTCAAGCAGCACTCAATGTTTAATAAAAGCCTAAATTAAATCTATTCATAATTATAAAGTGATTTTATTTCTTCAGAAGACTTCAATTACATTTATAATGTCTTTATGAACATTTTGAAGCATAACATTTTGTTCACGTGGACTTTCAAAAGGGGGGGGAAAGAAATCTTTCAGGTTTCATTAAAAATAACTTTATTGGAAATTCGAAGATGAATGAAAGACTTTTGGATTTAGAAAAACATGAGGGTGAGTAAATGATGACAGAATGTTCATTTTTGAGTGAACTAACTTCCCTTTAATGTATGACACAGAGAGGACCTGAATAAGAAGGTTGGTGGAGTAGAGGTCAAACAAGGGCTAGATTTCCTGTAGCTGTGGAGCTACCAGAGGAAGTTTTTATGGGTAATGTGATGAGTAGTGAAATCTTTTCTGCAGAGATAAGAAGGTTGGAGGAGGGAAACATACACACACACACAGATTGCAGGCTCACCCTCTGGTAGGACACAGAGAAGGTTTCGGTGCACATTGAGTTCCCTCAGAGCTTTAAGTTGGCCAATGTGGCGTGGAAGAGCTGTGATTTCATTACAGCTTACATCCTGATGAGAAAAAGATAGAGGAAGAATTTAGAGTTCATGTTTATCTTCTGTTCAAACACAAGCTTCTGCACAAACCTTTCATTACACTAAGTACTAAGCACTAGTACTATATTTGGTTGTAAAGTATGAGGGGCCATTTCCCACCTAACATAGCCCTACAAATCCTGGTCTGTGCATGTTCTCATTTATGGTTACAAAAGAGAGCAAGAGAAAAAAGACAGGGAGCAGACCTACCAGAGAATAAAAACTGGAACGAGAGAAAAGCAGTACATTCAACATAAACAGATATGAGCCAAGTCAAGAAAGGGTGAGTCAACATGGTAATATATTCATAAAACACAATGCAAGTATCACAAACATCTCATGCATATGAAGACATCAGTAGTACGGCACACACGCTCACACTTACCAGCTCCATGAGATTGGTGAGCTGGCCAATGCTTTCTGGAAGTGCGTTGAGTTTGTTATTGCTGGCGTTGAGCACTCGCAGAGGAAGACCACACACACACGCTGGCAGCACTGACAGCTGGTTCCGGCTACAGCAACGCAAAATTCAAACAAAACACATTACAGCATCTTTCTGAATGCTACTCTTCAAGCAGAAATATTTATCTGGAAAACTTAATTCTGATTGATCAATGACAATGTATTTATTAAAGTGGGAGGGAAAATGTTAGAATCAAAATATAATTTGAACTTGGAAATAAAAGAAACATTAAAAGAAACATGGGGAAAAAGATAAATATAAGGTAAATATAAGGACATAGTAAATACAAAGGAGTAATGAGTATGTATTAGTAAGTAAATGTATCGAATTAATAGAATGTTAAACAAAATAAATATTTACACCTATATAGCTGCTGTGCATGAGCTGACAAACGAAACGCAGAGTGGATTGAGAGCGCATAGGCACAGACGTGCGAGCTTGTCGAGTTCGCATCCCTTTTCACAGACATTGCTGGAAAGTTTGTAGTTCTGTCGGACATGTCAATAGCAAAGGTAAAATTACATATTACTAATGTTAACTGATGGTAAAAATGCTCTTGGTTGCTGATCACTCACTCAGCACATATGCGTCATTTGGATTAAAACTAAATCGTATATTCACTTTTATGGACCTCATGTGTTGAGGTGTACGCCTTATCTGAAAATTAAATGAAGGTAAAACATTTTTAAAATTTTTTTCAATTACTTTGATGGCAATATAATCTGTAATGGGGGGAAAAAAAAGAATAAAACCTATTCACTAGTATTCTTAGACTTTTAGACCCACTGTATGTGAATATAATTAAATGTATATGTGTGAAATAAAATTATTAACAGTAATTAATTAATAATAGTTGAGGCACTGAAAAGAGGCTTTTGTGCATTATTAACTCATAAAAGACTCATATCCAAATATAAGTGATAAATAATTTGTTTTCCTGTAACACTTCATCATTACTGTCTGTTCCATATTAAACAGGAAAAAGACTGACTTCAGGGAAATGTTCATGGGTTCATGAGAAGTAATAGCTAGACATACGTTGCCTGTTATGACTAGAGGATGACAGACAAATGTATAATTTTTTAGTGTGTGTGTATATACTGTATGTATGTGTATGTGTGGCAATAACACCAATATCTGAACTAAAAAATGTAAAAATGCAAGTTTTCTGTAATGGGTAGGATTAGTTTTTGGGGATAGAATTTGTAAAGTATAAAAATCATTAAGGAAAACATTTAAATCTGTGTGCAAGTCTCTTTTCACTTTCTTTTGGCGCTTCCATATGCTCATTAACTTTCATCCATTTTTTATGACCTCACACAATTTTTCTGCTTGATTTTCAGTTTCTGCTTGATCTCCAGTTTATATTCACTCTTCTCAACCGTTAAAGAGCTTAGTGCTTCATTAACTTCTTACAAAACAAATTCCATTGCTAATTAACTCAGTGTGAATATCAGGCCTTCTGCAGGAGACATTTGGCTGAAGAGAGAGAACCCAAACAGAGCGAGAGAAAGAAAGTGTGTGTGTGTGTGTGTGGGGGGGGGGGGGGGGGGCTTTATTTACATTTACTAGATGTGAACAGAAGCAGGAAGAACAACCAGAGGGGAATGTGTTTATTTGGATCACTTCACTGCAGCATATGTCATGCACTAAGTTTAATCTTGGGTTGTCCTGTATGATATGTAAATGCATGTAATGTAATAGTTTAATTGAGCAAGTGGTGTTCAGTTTTCATCTTGGCAATAAATATGGCTAAATAAATATTTTGCATTTTTAATCCAATTTATAAAAAATGTCTTAAAGTCAGTGTTATAAAATAATGCGTCAGGTGGGAGATTGCGAATGTTTATCACAGATCAAACTTGAGATAGCAGGTTAAATTCATCACATGCATAGTAGCACATAGTGTGCTCTGGCTGTAAGCTGCAAATGACGACAAATCTAATAGTGTGTCATCTGGGCAATGCATACTAAAAACTGATGGTATACATACAGCTCACTGCAGAAATACTATGAGTAGTATAGTGGAATGCTTTTTTGAGCATACTTACAGTTTCACATTTTCCCAATATATTACGTTAATGCATTTTGAGACTAAAGACACAACACAATGTAATTCATCTCTTTGTGAATGTGTATTTGTCTGAGTGTGTTAGTGTGATGTTCACCTGATGTTTAAGCAGGTAAGGGACTGAAGGCTGATGATGGTATCAGGAATGTTTCTAATGCAGTTGTGATAAAGGTTCAGTGTTTCCAGGGAGACCAGATGACACACCTCTGACGGGATGTCAATCAAGCGATTTTTCGACAGATCTGGGAGAAAAAGACAGCTCAGTTAACACTAGCACTTTAAAAAATAGGTTAGGTTAGAGAAGGTTAGATGATGCAAATAGCACAACTTCACATTACATTCAATGCTACATTTGTTGTTGTAGTACCCTAGCTAAACACAAGGAGGCGCTTTCATAACAACAGATATCAATGAAGAGAACATTAACAAAAACAACTGCAAGTGTGTGAAGTAAGGGATCCCAAGGTTAAGTATCCTTCCTGAACACACACACACACACACACACATACACACACACACACACCTCACTTCAAAAGCCATAATTGGTAGTGCCTGAGCACAGTTAGTATTTCATGTGCCTAACGGTGATGTCATTGTTTAAATGATGACATTTAACAAATGTGTGTGAGGGTTTAACTACCAAATCATTTCATCAAAGTGATTGGTGTTTTGCTTTCAGGCCATGTTTTTATATCAAATTCATAGTAATATTAATGAAACTGTGCAGCAGTGTGTGACTGAAGTACTTGCTCCCTGTATACATTACGTGTGGGTTTAATGATATAACAAATGACAACTCTACCACTGACCTATAGCCTGTTGTCACTACGCATTAGTGTTTCCATGGAAACCATACACATAGGCCTATGAGAGACTGCGTGAGTGCTAATAGTAAAGGACATTCCAAAAGAGACACATACACACAGTATTTTACATGCATTAAATAAGCCTGTCAAGAGGAACCCCTAATACACTTCAATATATATAGTCAAACAAGTTTGACAGAAAAATGTACTAAGATGGGACCTAGAGAAATAGCTCTACAAACACTAACCCTATAATGAGAAGTTTAGAGGTTTAAAAAAAACAAACAAAAAAAAAAACACATGATACCCAAACCATAACTGACGAATCAAAAGCACTAATAAAAACTGGACTGGTGATACAAACTTTGATCTATTTTAGGGATGCACCAATTTTGACATTCTGGCCAATACTTAGCAGCTGATAATCATCATCTCACAACAGTATGTTATGTGTGATAACACCCTTATGAAAAAGTACACTTTAGCATACTTTTAAAAAGATTACTTATTAAATAAATAATACTAGATTTAGTAAAGTGCAAACTAAATATGTTTTCAGACACGTTAATTGAAATTAAATGTAAATGTATTATAGTGTAAAGTTTTATTAAATGCAGTTAGCTGAACTTTAGAGTGCTTTATTGACCCACTTAAGTAAGATTTCAGTACATCTTTATTCATAATTTCATAATTACTTCTATTGTCTTTGAAATAGAGCTAAACTGTAATGTCAAATGTACTGACATGCATTTAAGGTAAGCTATATTTTATTGAAAGCTGCATTTCATGTATTTAAATACACATTGTTATTATTGTTGCAATTTAACACATTTTAAATATATTAACTCTAACCCCCGGTTTCACAGACAAGGCTTATGCTAGTCCTAGACTAAAATGCATGTTTGAGCTGTTTTAACTAAAAGGAACTTGTACTGACATATCTTAAAATATGTCACTGCCATTGTTTTGTATCAAGATGCACACCAGTAATGTTTTTTTCTAGTGAACGTTAATAAAAGATACTTAAATATCCTAATGGACAAAGGCCTAATCCTGGCTTAGGCTAAGCCTCGTCTGTGAAACCGGGCCTAAATGTAATATCGAATAACACAACAGTTAAAATTATAATCAAGTAATTTACACTTGCTTTAGTATGTTATTCAACACATCAAAATAAGTGTACTTCTTTTAAAGAACAATAAAAGATTATTAAAACAATGATTTAAAATGTGCTTTAAAACAAAACTTGACATTTTTCATATTTGACATTATTATAAAAGTGCACTTTTTAAAAGTGTACTTATGCGTGTTCAGAAACATCATCATAAAAGTGTACTCCAAGTACACTTAAATGAACTTTTATTTAATTAATATTACAGTTTTTGCAGTTAAATATAAAATAATAGTTAATATAAAATATTAAAAATATACTTTTAAGATTTGAAGACTATATACCAGGGGTGTCCAGTCTTGCTCCTGGAGGGCCACTGTCCTACAGAGATTAGCTCCAACCCCAATTAAACACACCTGAACAAGCTAAACAACTAGGCATACTAGAAACTTTCAGCAAGCTGGAGCTAAACTCTGCAGGACCGACTTTGGACACAGTATACTCTATATAATTCTGTACCAGTATTTCTCAGCTGGTGGGTTCCCTTATGTCAGAACTGATAAATTATAAAGGTCTAAAATATTTGTCCAAACCTTTATTATTTAAAAGATCTGTATATTGTAGCCATTACATTTTAAGTGCTATTAAAACAGCCCACAAAGCTCTTCACCTCAAACACTGGAGTGAACATGGCAGATAACCTAGATGTGTCTTGGTTACAGGCTGACAGAACATCTGATGTGCTAGAGGTAAACACTATGGGCAAAGGGCAACCAGTGCTTACTACTATTAAACATAAGAGCATTAGTTTACTGAAAAGAAAATATGATTGGACAACTTATTATGCTATGTGTGCCACCAAACAGCCCAGTCTCAGTTTTATGGGAAAAGGTCAAAACACAAGGGGATGAATAATCATTTAATGATTTTAGGCCAGTAGGTCAAATCTGCAGTGTGTTGAGATAAGCCTATAAGACCAACTAAACAACAGGTTTTTAAAAATCATATATACAGAGTTTGTTAAAGCTTTTCTAGTGAACGTCATATAACATTGTTCTACTGAACAACATTAATTAAACACACATACTCTAGGCAACCGAGCGTCCCCTACACATGGACTACTGTAAGTCAGGTACAGCCAATAAAGAGAGAGACAGAAGACAAAACACAGACCCGGAAACACATGAAAACATGCCCGCATGATGTGCTGCAGAGCTAGAAGAAAAGCTGTTCTGTGTTTTTCTACAGAGTAACAGTCAGAACCTCTTCACAGACTCATGATTTTCTTAGTCGTACAGACATCGGTCTCTCATCTCTGATCTGTCTCTGTGTGAATTGTCTCTCTGTCTTGCTGAGCTGTAACAGTGGTCCGTGTTGAGGCTGTTTGTTCTGTTCAGAGCACACAATGGGCATCGAGATGGCACAGATGGCATGGATTATCAGACTAACCCCAACAAAAAGCACACAAACATTTAAGATATAATAGTAAACAGACACATGAGAAATAGAACAGGAGGGAAGGATAGAAGAGAATGAGCCTGAATTTGAGCTCTACAGTATGTCAACACATGGGCTGTCAAGGGAACACTGTGATGTAAGAGGATTCTGGGAAATGTAGGTCTGTACCTGAACCTGTGCAACAACACTGAACTATGATAACCAATAAGTGTTAGTAACATATCCACTTAAAATTTAAACTTAACATAGCTGGGCTCAACAAAAAGGATTTTTTGATTCAGACTGTCCTGTCAAATGTTTTGATGATCGCCAAAAATATGATTAACTGCTGCTGATTTAAACAAGTGAAAAAAGCAAAGTTATATTACGATAATTTTACATTAATAATAATTTCCGACTCAAGTTGTTAACCGATACTCTCACAACTTCAACAATATCATCTATATTATCCACCGGTCAGATAACTTTATTAGATTAATTGGTGACAGTATGTGTATTTGAATATATATAACTCAGCTAAGAAATTCACCATAAAAAAATATGGTGACAATGTTTCAGGTATTACAGGATGTCATAATGGTGCCTGTATAATTTACAACTTATAGACATACATTTCATCAATGATATGTCTATTTATTCTTCTTTATTCTACTGATAACCACCACAATAATACAGATGGTACAATGGAAAGCCATATGATGAATCAGAGTTCGTTGTTAAGTGGCCAGTCTATAAAACAAGTCAAGTGCTTGTATATACAATAGACAAAACACCATCAGAATAACACACAACAGTGAAATAATAATGCAATATACATTAAATAACAAAAAAAGTAACACAAAACAGCCCTAATCTACATTACTGATAACACAAAATAAGAACAAACAAAATATTTTATATAAAATATAATTGTGATGTGTCACGGAGCCAGGGACATATGGGAATGTCCTTTTACTATTTTGACAGAATTATACAGTAAAATTACAAAGAATGTGATGTTTAACAATTAACTTTTACCATATATTGTATGATAACGTATAGTTAACCAATGAACTTTCACTGTAGCATTTTTACAGTAATTTTCTGTAAAAACTACAAAAAAATGTGTACAGTGTATATTTACATATACATACAAATACAGTTGTATTCTGTACCCTACAGTTTTTGGCTTGGGGTAAGATTTTGAAATAGCAGTATCTTATACAGAGACACAGACATACTTTACTGTACGAGTGAGTGAAGTTTTCATTAAGCTGATTAAGCTTTTCTTCCTTTATTTATCCCTCATTCTTTCACTTAAACACTCTTGTCCTCCTCAGAGTGTCTCTGAAGTGGGAAAAGGATGTAGAAACACAGTCTGTCATTATGCTGCTCTGGGTGTGGCCTCATCCTGCGGCTTACAGCTGAAATAATCAGCTGAGCCTGTGTGTGTGCACTTATTTACAGTATGCAATCAAACAGATGGTTCTGACTTAAATTTATACCAAGTGTGCACAACAGTTAAATGCATGTACAAGTGGAGTGATTCATTTGTGCTTGTGCGTTTCTGCTACTCAGCATTCCTCTGTGTGCCCACTCTCAACGTGATGGTGTGTGTGTAAGTGTACTCTTTGAGTTCTGTTGAATAAGCAATCTGTTTCTCTATGACAGGCAGCGGCACCCTGTTTCACAGTGGATGGGTGGAGTATGTGTGTTTGCGTATCCTGAAGTCAGATGTAATAAGAACATGTGAGGAATGAAAAAGACCATAAAAGCTCACAGTTGAGCAGAGATCTCTGGACCAGCAGGCAATCCAAGCAGTGCTTTAATTTATACACATTGCTCATCACGGAGGAAGTGAGAGGATCTCAATCTGTTATAATGTGAATTTATTCAATACCAAAAATGATAAAACAGTAAAATCAAAGTAAAGCCGACATGAAATGGGAAATGTGCTACTTCCCAAATGTGATCCAAATGAAATAGAAATGTAGGATACGACTTGATTTTGTCCTTCGGGAATTGATTGGATCATTGTCGTTTCCTATTGCTGCGATCTCTTTAGGCTGATCGATGTTACCTGGAGCTGTTCACATCCACACACTCGGATTTCTCTGTCAACACTATCAACGCCAAAATAAATCTGCAGCAGTCAGGTGGTACAAGCAAGAGCCCTATAAGTTGTATACATTCATTATGTTATAGGGATGTGCGGTATACCGGTATATATTTTATTTCAAATGGTACGATATCATGATTTTGCTCATTTCGGTATATGCTGCTGTTCTGAAGTTCGCTAGGTGGCGTTCTGCTACACAAACTGACGCGAAACCGGCAAATGTGACAACATAGAGGAACAAAATGGATAAAGCAGTTGAATCTCACTCAACACACCCAAAGCTAATTAATAATGAGAGCAGGAGACACATAATTTGGAATTACTTTGCTTATAAAAATGATGAAAAACCATCAAACCATGCCAAGCATGTCACTTGTATGGCCTTGAACAAGTCAGGATAAGCGAGATTGACAGGTCAGTGCATCATTCAAACGATCTAATTTAGACATTTATTTTCTTTTAACACTGATCAACACACGTACATAAGATCATATTGTTTAGATAACACGAAAGCTCCAGCATGCGTTTGAACCAATGATGTTTATATCTCATAATATTTGCACTTGAGTTTAGGTAGTTCTAACAGTATTCAAATACAGAGATGCTAGTTACAGAAATTAAATAAAGTAATCAAATGTAAAATTACACAACATTAATTAAGTAAATCCTTACGATTAATTAAAAGTTACAAACGCTATTTAGTGATAGACAGCAGCATGTATGTTAGGCTTCACAGATTCGATAATGTCTACTATTACACTTGCAATGACGCATGCTATTAAACTATTTAAATTCACGTGAGACATAACTGACTGTGTTTATGTGAATACTCACTAAGACGGACATTTTGACAATTTTGTGTGTATTTGACCGTTTAAGGTAAAACAATCCAATTTGGAATGCGCAAGCTCTATATTCTATCCAAAGAAACCGTCTCTCAAAGAGCTCCCAAGTATGTTACTACTGAATGATAAAATTGCTTGGATGTTCAATTTGGCTAGGTTTAAAAAAAGACGTGGGCAAGTGATTTCCGTCAGTTGTCCAAAATGTGCACGACAGTGTTTTGTATCGCAGCGCACTTATATAGTACAGGCGCAATGTCTTTTGAAGCCAGAAGCAATTTGCTCATTTTAAGAGATAGAGAGGGGAGAAAAAGTATTGCTGAAATTACCTCACAAGAAAGTTTTTAAATTACTGATTTGATGTGATAATTTGTGTTGATTCATTTACTAATAAACATTTGCAGTAATTTCCCGCTTTGTAAACGCAAAACCTGAGAGAATGAGTAAAATTGTGCACAAATTTAGACCCTGTATGGTATTGATTTAATACCGATATATCGGAATTAGATTGTGGTACCGTACCGAAGCCAAAATTGTGATATCGAGCCATCCCTATAATGTTATGTGGTTTGAGACATGAGGTAATTTAACATCATCTCTTGTGATGCTTTGCAGAATCTGCTGTGTGCATTCATGTGTTTTGAAGGAGGCATGACTTTGGAGAGCACTTTGAATGGGGGGTGGCTGGGATCTCATGCTTCCAAAGATAACTTGCTATTACTAGCAAGATTTTCTATTACTATAAATCCAATATTTTCAGTTTGATTCATATCAATCACATTTCAGTTAGTTGCTAATGGTTAAATATTATTTTAGATGAGGAATCAAATCATAATGCATTGTGTAATGGGTATTATTATCATAAATGATTTTTAAATTGTGTAATCGATGCACTATTTTTTTTTATTTTCAGATCAATGCATTTTACACCCTGAGCTTGGAGGTCTGATTTATTCTACCATATGATGACCTGATTAGCATGCTCAGTCCATCTGTCCCCACCACATACATACACTATGCATGCCGCGGTAATCTGTGTTACCGGTGTTACATGGTGTTCAGCCATACACCGATTACATTACTTACTTACAACGGACTCTACAATTAAATGAAAGCATCTGCCTCATACAGCACAAGCTGTAGTCGAAGCAAAGTGTAGCAAAAATCAGATTTCACTTATCACTTGACGAGAGTAAGGAGAGATGAGATAACTGACAAGACGATGGTGGAGGATCTGGTGTGCAACAGATCTCGAGCACCAGCACCAATATCTTATCTTGTAAAATATGCAGTCAGTACTGCCGCTCTCTTTACACAGAGTATGCATGAATATGCATGATCTTGATCGAGTATGCATTCAATAGTTTTCAATACCCCACAAAACATACATACATATCCATAAAAAAAAACACACAACCCTTTCTCTGCTGTTTACACTAAGTAATACAGATAATACAGTACTACAGTAATATAAAAAAATATATTCTTTAGTCTTTCTATGAACTGTTTTCCTTTTCCACATATTTAGCATATTTATACCTTGTATAGCAAGGCCATAAACATATTCAAAGATTAACTCAAAGAACAAGAGAATTATCCATTAATAAAATATATACTACAAGCATATCACCTTCATCAGTACACACACACTTTGACCCTCTTTCTGGTTGTCGGGGTGGAGCTCTGATAAAATGAGTGTCTCAGAGTGTATGTAGGACAGATGAATCTGGGTAATATCACAGTCTCGAGGACGTAAACAGCTGGTGTTTGTACATACTACCTTATATTAAACTGAAAAGGTCACCATTTAACAGGTAAATACAATATGGATCTATAAGAGATTTTTACGAAACACTATTCAAATGTTTGGGGTCAGCAAGGTTACATTAATTTGATCAAAAGTGACAGTTCAGACATTCATGATGTTACAAAAGATTATTTCAAAAATATACTGTTGTTTTGAACTTCCTATTCATCAAAGAATCGTGAAAAAAAATGTTTCCACAAAAATCTTAAGCAGCACAAATTTGATCATAATAAGAAATGTTTCTTGGGCACCAAATCAACATATTAGAATGATTTCTAAAGGATCATGTGACACTGAAGACTGGAGTAATGGCTGATATTAATAAAAAAAATAATGACATTTTAAAATATGTTAAAATAGAAAATAATTATTTTATATTTTAATAACATTTCACAACTATTTTAGTGTAATTTGATCAAATAAATGCAGCCTTGGTGAGTAAGATATGTAAAAAAAAAAAAAAAAAAAAATCTTACCAAAACAACCTTTTGAATGAGGTGTACATAGTTCTAGGCTTTTTTGTTTTTGTTTTTTACTGCCCTAAATAAAAGAAGCAATTTATCACATTTAAATACTGTTTGAACTATTTTGACAACATATGGAGTGGTGTCTACAATATTAGTTTAAAACAAAAGACAGGGTGTGATAATGAACACGGTTGATGATGATGTTCTGATTATAATGATGATTTTCTCTCTGACCGTGGTCAGATGCCCCCAATTTAATTAATCTTTCTAACTGTATACCAGCATAACACAGGTTTGTTCTGTAAGACAGAGGCAGGATGTTGTCTCCTCCCTGGCTCATTGTATGATAACATGTGCAGAAAAGGCCATTTCCTCCTGGAGAAACATGGGAAACACACACACATTTACACACCCCTTCCCAAACACATGAAAACCTGTTTGGGTACTGCCTGTATAGAAATCTCATAATGCTTTGATTGGACATTTATATGATTCTAATATCAAAAAAATATAATATGCTTTCCAACTAAGCAATGGAGAGTATAAATGACAATTACTCCAGCAGGGTGACAAAGATACACGTGAAGTGGTGTTTTATGACTTGACTTGACTTGACCTGCACTTCAGTCACTTCCGAGTTCATATCACATTTGCACCAAAACCAAACACTGGCTATCAAAATGACTGATAGGTTAAGTAACAAGCCAGCTAGATTAACAAAATAATGTTATCCAACAAGAGTTTTGGACAACTAGCTTGCAGGCTAAAGGTTTTAATGAATATTATAATCTTTACACAGTCTTGTCACAGTCTTGTCACAAATGACTTGTTATAGACACTGTAAAACCATAAATCATAAAGGTTCATGTGCTAGCAAACTAAACTGTTTGCAAACTACTGTCTTGAACTATGGAACGAAAGTAAAATCAAAAATAAAACAGAAAGAAGTGAGCTAAAGAAAAAGCATGACATATGATGTGGCCAAAAAGTGTGAACTTGCTTGGCTATTCCTGTGAGACCACATTTCCATTTCCAGAAAATGATCTCGCAAAAAGTGTGTTTAATAAGTAACTGTAATTATCTGAATAGGAGGACAACACATTCAGCTGTTCTTTGTCATTCTCTTCTTTCTGTCAGCATCACACGCATGCGTCGTGCTGCTTACGTGACCAGAGCCGGCCAATACTGAGCCGCCATTCGAACGTAAACACTCAAGCTCTGCAACGAAAATAGCATAGCAGTATGACAGAGGACAGACGAATTTGTTGAATAATTTTTGTTTTGCTTTTGCGCACAAAAAAGTATTCTTGTCGCTTCATAATATTAAGGTTGAACCACTGTAGTCACGTCACTGGTTTTAATAATGTCTTTAGTACCTTTCTGGATCTCAAAAGGTGCAATGTCATTGCTGCCTATGTGTGGATCAGATACTCTTGGATTTCATCAAAAATATCTTACTTTGTATTTCAAAGACAAACAAAGGTTTTGGGGGTTTGGGACGACATAAGGGTGAGTACTTAATGACAGAAATTTCATTTTTGGGCATAATAACCCTTTAAGGTCTGTAACAGCATCAGATTTGCAATAAAATCCATTCAGAACCATCATGTAATGCTGTGACACTCTTACACGCCTACAGAAATATGGCGTAGGTTGGAAAGCCCTACAACGGTACTGAGCCAAAGCCTTCAGGACAGAGATGCCCCCATTAAGTCACATACAAGTCTTTTTTAGAAATCCTCATTAACAGGCCCCAATAGCGTCTGAAGAGTAATGATTTAGTTTGTTATACTTTACAATAAGGTTCAATTTGTTTATGTTTGGTAATGCACAGTGCTGGATAGTAAATGATTCCATGTAATCTGGATTACATAATCAGATTCCAAAAACATAGTTATAATTGGGGTTATATTACATTTTTAAATTCTCAAATTAAGACTACACTTACATTTTTATTGATTACATGATTATATATTCCTTGATTGTCTGCTAATCTTTTTATACAATTGTCCTTTCTAAAAAAGCCTATCTAGTGGAATTGCACACACCAGCCACTAGTCAAGTGGCTATAATTTCATGGAAAATGGAGAAAATATTTCAGAAAATAGATGTATCTGTTAAGGGTGTTGCATGCAAATCTTTGACACCTGATAACAGAGAATAACCTTGGCAACAAACCGCTATAGATTTTTTACACATAAGACTGTTACGTTAATATAATCAGCAAAGACCATTAGTGGCAGATGCATTTCGCCCTATCTTCCTTTCAGGTTCTATCAGTGAGTGTTTGAGCTTTGTAATGGTTGGCAGGTTGTTGCCATGGTGCATTAGCAAACAATCTGAAAGGTGTTGATGTAATGCATCTTTAATGCATAATGTTTATCCAAGTGTTGTTGCTCAGAGGTAAGACGCACTCCTACACATACCAAATATTTGGGGGTTGGAATATTTGTGTGTGGGTTTTATCTCATAATCCACCCACAAAACATTAACATACAAGCACCACAGAGGAAAAAAAGCTGAACATGAGATTATTTGCCAAAAATGCTTGAGACTATCTCTTTACACTTCGATCCTATTAGCAGTTGGCGCACTGAAATTAAACCCTGACCGTCCGCAACAAAAGACATGACTCAGAGAGCTTGTCAGAGAGAGGATTTGTGCTTGCACGCTCACATTTATGAAAATGCTATCATGTGGAAGAGGGTTTGTGTGTGTGTGTGTGTGTGTGTGTATGTGTGTTTGTTTGTTTTCATGATTTATGAGAACACAAATTTGTATAATGACATGGGTATTATACTGGTATTACGACGTAAACATGTTTTATGAGGACATTTCATGAGTCCTCATTTAAAATATCTTTAAAAACATACTAAACAATGTTTTATTAAAAATGTGGGTAGGTTTAGGAGTAGGGGTAGTGTAGGGGGATAGAATGTACAGTTTGTACAGTATAAAAACCATTACGCCTATGTAGTGTCTTCACGAAGATAGCAAAACAAACCTGCTACAAAGCTTGTGTTTCTGTGTCTTTGTGTGTCCCAATTCAAACACTGGAAACCAAAATGTGTATATTGTGTAACAAGATTTGTCTGTATGTGTGTGAGCTGATGTGCAACGTAATTGTGTGGGCTGACAGCAGAAAGAAGTAGGAGGTGAGAGAGACAGTGAAAGAGCGGATGGCTTCATCATAACATCATCTCTCATCTATGTAAGAGTTGATCACAGGTCACAGGTAGTTTGCATGTGAAGAGGAGTGTGTGGATCACACATGCCACCTCACATGCTACAAGTATCGTTCTAAGAGCAAAAAGTGACAAAAACAGACCAAACTGCATCATGTTGTAAGTGGGCCTGTGCTGCCTTTCTAAACAGCAGTTCATCCTTTTAGAGAACACAGAATGGATCTGTTAACTAATTCGCTTAGTGAGGTCTGATCGCGCTCTGACAACGGCAGTGATGTCTCGCGCATATACTTCAATGAGTGCCAGACATCACTGTTGTTGTCAGAGCGTGATCAGACCTCACTAAGCGAGTGCTGAACGCAGTTGGACATAGTGGTGTTTTAGAGGTAAAAAATGATATAAATACTGTTCGGTTTCTCGCACAAACCGATCGTTTCGTGTCTTAGGACATCAATGTGCCGTCACGAGCCGCAGCGTTTAATATGGATTTGTCTGTGCGTGTTTATTGACTCTTATAAATTGTGTTACCATTCACTCGCATTATAAGACTGTCAGACGGCAACGGTTGAGGTTAAAAATCATCATTTGTGTTCTACTGAAGAAACAAAGTCACCTACATCTTGGATGCCCTGGGGGTAAGCAGATAAACATCAAATTTTCATTTTTGGGTGAACTATACCTTTAATGGAGAAATGATCGATATTCAAATTCACACTGTCATTCAAAACTTTAATGTTTTTGAATTGAGGATGCATTTATTAAATCAGAAATACAGTAAAAACAGTAAGATTGTAAAAATATTTAGGGCTTCAACAACTAATCCCTAAAATCAATTATTATTACCTATAATGAATGTGTCTGCGCACTGTGCCTGGGAAACCATCAGCTAGTCATGGTGCTTTACAGCAGTGAATAACCCATTTGACAAAATGCATATGGAAAATAGCTTGTCCGAAACCTGAGAATGCTTTATATTTATACAAGCGCTTCATTTACTGCGTCTTGCCATGTCATGCTATGACAGATGTGTGTGCTGTTTAATGCCTGTGACATGTTTTCCTCACCACATAACTTACATTTTATGGTTATATCCTTAAATGTAAATGTTGGAAATTCCCACAGGTATTTAGCATTTAGCATATTCTGATAACAAGCGTCTTGTTAAACTTCACAGACTTCAATGAATGAGAGCAATAATTCTGACTAAAATAAACATTTTGTTAAAATATTTTTTGTTAAAAAATTAAGTGTTGGTTTAAAAATACACATGTAACACAAGTAGTCAGAGCAGTGGCAGTAAAGGTACTATTGGTATAAATGTACTAAAGATACTATTGTTTGTATAGCCCATTAATGTAATATAATCAGGCCTATGTTCAGAGGAGTGAATGTGTGTTCTTCACATCTTGTATAAGTTAACATTTTGTGCTTTTGTTTATTATCATTTGCAATTTGCATTTGTTTTTAGGTTTAGAATGTAATGTTTGTATTTTAACCCTTTTTTGCAAATAATGCATACACAGCATAGCATACATAGATACATTAAGTTCACTATATTTGTTTTCATATATTACACATTGTTTGGAGGACAGCATTGGGCAGGATGTGGAATAACACTGTTTAAAATAATGGATTATACATTAAAAAATAATTTTTAATGTATAATAATTGTATGATTTTCACCCAATAAATCGAAAAAATAATAAATCGATAATCAAAATAATCAAATTTTCTGCACCATTTACTTCAGTCATGATAACACTTCAGTATGGGGAACAATTATCACTTTTAACTAGTTGCTTATTAGCCTGCATATTGGCTGTTTATTAGTACTTATAAAGCACATATTAATGCCTTATTCTGCAGGACCATATTCTACATCCCTTAATCCTACCAAATACCTAAACTTTTTAAAGGTAGTGTAAATTTATCCCAGTTTGTCTAAACAAATTAAAAAGAAAACACAAAAAATTATATTCATTTTGAATGCTACAAATTTTAGGTATCAACAACATTATAATATACAATATCATTCCTTTTGAGATTTGATAAATATTACATTTAACATTATGTTATTAAAATATTAGTGTTTTTAAAGATAAACTAATACAATTAAATAAACTCACACTACTGTGCATTTAAAACAGCTATTAAACTGAGTTTTTCACTTCCAGTTGTGTTGGAATTTATTAAAAAACCCTTTCTTGAAATGATGACACTAATCAAAACAAACAACAGGCATCTTCTTCCCAAAGAACAGAGCTCAAGGCCACAAATAAATAAAAACCCTACACAGGGTTTTATTAGCAGTGGAAAATACCCAACACCGCCCGTCTAACTCTGTGAGACTTTCTTCATGTAAAATGGTAGAAAGAGAGTGTCTGTTTGTGAGGAAAACATGTCCCAGCTTGAAATATCTTGAATCAGTAGAAAAGAAAAAAAAACACAACAGCTTCTGAGGAATCCAGAGTTATGGGGAGAAATGGGAACTAAAATCAGCTATGGCACAGGCACAGAACACCTGAACGAGTCCTAACCAACACTTCTACTGAGGTCAGAATCTTGGGGCCCTTGAAATATATCTGAAATATCTATAAGGATGCAGAGTGACAGTAAATGTATCTTGTGGAAACTTTACCTTTACCAATGATAAGGATGACTTCATCTTTGTGAGCTGTGACACCATCAGCAGTGTTTAATCAGTGTTTAGTCACTTAATAACACTTCTTACATTCCAAAAATCATAATGAACTGAATGTATAATTTCCTGCATTAAAGTACTTCAGAAGAGCTTCTAAGAATGCTAGGAATTTGCCATTTCCACGGTCTGCCCTTTCCTGTTTCCTATTTTAGCTGCTCTCCTGCCTCCAAGCTGAGGGGAGTGCGGAGGAATTCACGGGGAACGGAAGCAGATCTCCCGCTCAGTGAACATTCCCAACTGTCATCTTGGCTTTTCCTGCAGCCGTTCATGACTATTGGTGATGACCAAATCTTTCCAGTGAGTGAACTGTTCTCCATACATTCACAGTTTCTTTTTTGAGAAATAGCACTGAAAAGCCGGGGACAGACTTAAAGGTGCCCTAGATTCAAAAATTGAATTTACCTTGGCATAGTTGAATAACAAGAGTTCAGTACATGGAAATGACATACAGTGAGTCTCAAACACCGTTGTTTCCTCCTTCTTATATAAATCTCATTTGTTTAAAAGACCTCCGACGAACAGGCGAATCCCAACATCATTAATATGTACGCCCCCAATATTTGCATATGCCAGCCCATGATCAAGGCATTAGACAAGGGCAGGACGTCTGGATGTGCACAGCTGAATCATCAGACTAGGTAAGCAAGCAAGAACAATAGCAAAAAATGGCAGATGGAGCAATAATAACTGACATGATCCATGATATCATGACATTTTTAGTGATATTTGTTAATTGTCTTTCTAAATGTTTCATTAGCATGTTGCTAATGTACTGTTAAATGTGGTTAAAGTTACAATCATTTCTTACTGTATTCACGGAGACAAGACTGTCGTTATTTTCATTTTTTAAACACTTGCAGTCTGTATAATTCATAAACACAACTTCATTCTTTATAAATCTCTCCAACAGTGTGTAATGTTAGCTTTAGCCACAAAGCACAGCCTCAAACTCATTCAGAATCAAATGTAAACATCCAAATAAATACCATACTTATGCGATTAGACATGCTGCATGATGAACACTTTGTAAAGAACAATTGAGGGTTATATTAGCTGTGTGAACTTTGTTTATGCTGTTAAAGGCAAGCGCGAGCTCTGTGGGTGGAGAGCACGGGATTTAAAGGGGCCGCAGCCTAAATCGGCTCATATTTAATGATGCCCCAAAATAGGCAGTTAAAAAAATTAATAAAAAAAATCTATGGGGTATTTTGAGCTGAAACTTCACAGACACATTCAGGGGACACCTTAGACTTATATTACATCTTTTAAAAAAGATGTTCTACGGCACCTTTAAAGTCCCCCTGAAATAAAAATGTACGCTTTTAGTATGAATGAATATGTTAGCCTTAAGGTTATGAATAAGCCGGTGTGTTCCAAAACAGACTATTATTGTGGTCTTTTTCTATGACCAGAAAAAAAATGAAAATAAATAAATAAAGATAAATTTATGTTATTGTATTTTGTGGGGAAACACTGATCACCTTTTCTTCTGTACTGTGATATACTTCCAAGTGTAAAGGACTTGGTTCTATGCATCAGCTGTTGATTGGATTGTGAAATGTGGGCGTTGCATTTAAAAATGGAGTATTTGATTGGATCATTGAATCAATGTCATTTCCTACCTATGTGATCTCATGTGAGTGACAGATTGTCCCGCCCTCACGTCAGTAAACACATCAACAGAGAAGTGGGAGGGAGTCCCATGAATTAAAAAAAATGTTATTAATAAGCACTAAAAAATAATTATTAATAAATACTACAATATTCAATAAATAGAAATAGGAATTGAGTTTGGTTTCATGGTGAACGAATCGGTTAAGTGAAAGATTCACCTCATTCAGCACACACACAAAGAAACTGTACAGAAAGATCTGAGTGAATCATTTTGCTTAAGAAGTTCAAAAGATTCGGCTCACTAAGATCCCTACCACTACTGACGTCATACGCCTCGCGCAGATGCATGACTCCAGTTGTCATCATCATAAAAAGCAGTAGACATTAAAGCATCAAAGCATTCTTTTTTTAAATTCGGGAAGCTCAAGTCTTTCCTTACAAGTGTGTCCTCATTGACAACGTCAGAATGTTGCAAGTTAATTATTTGCGCCATACAAAACAAGAGAAAAACAAAATAACTAATTCCTGTAAATCCAATGACCATCAGCCTTCAGAGTTCTGGTTTCAAATCATAACCCACAAATATATTCATTTTCATTTCATAGGCATGGTGTTTTCCACTTATCTCCAAACATGGAAATGAAATCTTCAGTCATAAGTGTAAGGGGATTTCCATAGTAGCCTACTCAGTATGTGGACAAGCTGGTCATATGAAGTCTAATATGGACAGTCCCGCGCAACAAATAACAACATCCTCTACTTTCATCCCACACATCCTCAAAGCTTTGCTGGGCGTTTGTAATGCATCTGGACACAACTGAACTTAAGTGGCCCACATCTTTATCCTGGCCCAGGACAATGTCCTGTCCGCAACCACATACTCTGTAACATTTTATATGAATGCTGACGGAGACGTTTATCTGCTTTCTGTTGAGTAATGTGTATAATGAAAGTTTTAAACAGCCAAAAACATAAGTGGTCAAAAATGCATTTTGGGTAACATTCCCGTTTGAAACTATTCTAAGCGCTTCTGACGGAGCAGGCGCGCGCACAGCGTGCTAAACACAAATAAAGCATCACTTCACGTTACCTGCTTCAACCGTATCCGTTAGGTCGTAATTTGATGCTGTCCGAGGGAATTCTTTCAGTTTTCTTGAGCTGAGGTTCATAAATCCAGAGTTCGCCGCATCCTCCAGAGCTCTCTCCAAGCCCCGGTTGAGAGGCAGGTTCGTGTTGGAGCCCAGTCCGCTCAGGTTCGTCTGTAATGCGGCAGAAGGCAGCTGGGAATGAGGACGGGGCTCCGGTCCCAGCGTCGACATATTCGCCCCGTCGGGAAAAAAAGCTCGTCGAAAGGCTCTGGGATCGGTATATCCTAAAGAAAATGTGCTGGTCTCAACAGCAGTAGGTGAATTTCCTCCTAGTGCGCTATCTGACTGTCTATAACGCGTCTGCGCAGTTTTTTTATGGAACTGAGCTCGTGCCAATAACGTGTTTACTGGCCTTTACTACAGCGCCATCTGCTGTACGTTCATCGCAACAGCACATACCGATGGCGCTTTAGTAGAAAAGTTTACTAGATGGATATTCTTATATAATAATAAAACCCCTCACCTTTTGGGAATTCATGGTTTTTATGCAAAATGAAATAGTATTAAGTACACAATAAATCCATGCTCTCTATTTACCCTCAGAAATATATATAGGCTATATTTTTCTAAATATACTGTAACTCATAATCAGAAACATAAATAGTAGACAGTAAAATGAGAGTGTTATGATCTGTTATATTATAATATTATATATTAAAATATTATTTTACTATGCAGCACACACTATATTAATTATTTTTGGATGCTGCATGCTTACACAATTAATTTTGGTGTTAATGTTAGAAATAAAGGTTAACATTTTTATGAGTAGACCAGATTTAAGGAGAACATTGTGCACACCATTCTGAAAGTGTTTGTACAAGTGAGTCTGTACTCCAGAAAATACTGAATTTATTATAATTTAGGTTAAAAGGTTAAAAATATACAATTATGTCTGACTTCAAGTAGCCTATATTGTGGCTAATGACTTAAAAAAACTGACTTTACAAGGACATCTAATGAAATTTTATTTTAAAAAAACCAGCAAAGTATTAGTCAAAAACATATTAAAATCAGGTTATGATGTTAGATTAGTCATCTAATCAAGTAAGTTAGACACTGTTCTGCTTTTTTAAGGAAATAGTACACTGTATTTACAGATCAAGGAAGTGAAACTGCCGGAGACTAATCAGATCATATCATAAACGAAAGCAACAACTTTTCTCTTAGTTTCTCGAACAAAATATGGTGAGTTTTACTGGTTTTTATCTCTTTGCTAGATAACATATCACATAATCAAACATGCGTCTAAGGACTTTTTACTCTCAGCTGTCGATCAGAATCATTGAGAAACATGGGTAATGCTTCAATACAAACTGCTGCAGTTTTGAATCTGACTTTCTTTCTTCTGAGGAAAATGGAAGGTTTTGAAAAATTACTATTTCTGTCCATACAATGAAAGTCAGTGGGGTCCAATGTTGTTTCAGACCTCATTGACTTTCACTGTATGGACAAACACAGTTCAAGAATTCAACAAAACTATTTTCCCTGTACTTTCCCTCTCTCTTCCTCCAGGCAAATGCTGGTAGTAGCAGCAGTATCATCAGACAGCAGCACTTTGTTAACTGGTTAGTGAATTCTGAATTAAATGAGAATCATTCTGACAGCACTGATGATGATGATATTGATGAAAGTGGACTGAAGGTGTGCGAATGTAACACTCCAGTCAGTGAATGGGATTCAGACCTGCTCGACTCTGAGGAACAGTACCATCTACCCCGGAGCAGCCCTGTCATATCCCGCAAGAGACATAACACAGAGACAGAAAAACAGTCTGATCGGTCTTTGACACCTCCAATATGGGAATTATCCATCTCTCCAGTGATGAAATCCAACTATTCAAGTGCACATAGAATTAGTCCCTCAGACAAAGACAGAAATATTGATCACTGTGATTCACCCAAGGGCTCTTCAGGACGGACAGAGCTCCTCACAGGTAATCGTGGCAGAGGAATTTCACACATCTCTCAGGACACTAAGCTTCACAGCCAGTCTTTAGTTTCTAGAAGGTTACATGAGGGTTTCCAGTCAAAGACTAAAAAAAGAGCCTGCTCTGACATCCCACCAGCATGTGCTCAGAGGAGCTCAGACCGAGTTAAGAAACGTGGATCATGTGTTGATGTACACAGCACTGAAGACATCTACAGTTTGGACCAGGTAGTTATGCTATAAAAAAGATTAGTTGAATTTAATTAAAAATAGTGTATAAATTTTGCAAGCCATTTTTAAGACTATATGCTGTTCATTTACTATTACTTGATAAAATATGTTACATTAAAATGACCTGAGACAACACTGAAAAAAAAAGTAAAGTCATTAAAAAACTTCAAATTATTGTTTATTAAAGGATTATTCCACTTTTAAATACACTTTTCCTGATAAATTTACTCACCCCCATGTCATCCAAGATGTTCATGTCTTTCTTTCGTCAGTCGAAAAGAAATGAAGGTTTTTGAGGAAAACATTCCAGGATTTTTCTCCTTACAGTGGATTTCAATGGCTACCAACAGATTGAAGGTCAAAATTACAGTTTCAGTGCAGCTTCAAGGGCTTTAAACGATACCAGATGAGTAATAAGGGTCTTATCTAGCGAATCGATCGGTCATTTTCGAAAAAAATACATTTATGCTTTATAAACAAAATATCGCATTGAACGTACTTTCCGCTTCCGCATTCTTCATAACACTTACGCTGAATGTTCTACGCCTTCCCTATTCTACTTACGGAACGAACGCGGCGCCAGTTTCGTTTTTTTCCGTAACTTGAATAGGGAAGGCGTAGGGCATTCAGCGTAAGCGTTATGAAGAATGCGGAAGCGGAAATTACGTTCAAGGCGATATTTTGTTCATAAAGCATAAACGGTTGTATTTTTTTCGAAAATGACCGATCGATTCGCTAGATAAGACCCTTATTCATCGTCTGGTATAGTTTAAAGCCCTTGAAGCTGCACTGAAACTGTAATTTTGACCTTCAACCTGTTGGTAGCCATTGAAATCCACTGTACGGAGAAAAATCCTGGAATGTTTTCCTCAAAAACCTTCATTTCTTTTCGACTGACGAAAGAAAGACATGAACATCTTGGATGACATGGGGTGAGTAAATTTATCAGGAAAAGTGTATTTAAAAGTGGACTAATCCTTTAACAGCCTCTGGATGATTTTTGCCTTTTTTGAAAGCCTGCTTCTGTTTGAGATCTCTCATATTATAATTTTACAAAAGTAAAGTGTGTATTTTATTGTTTGTCTTCAGGAAAATGCTCATTTTGTAGTTGTGGATATGGTACTAGAAGTTCTGGAGGCGGTGAAATGGGTTGTGTGTCTGCAGCAGTTAAAAAACACACATCCTCATCAAGACAGATGTGAAACACACAATACTTCAAAAGCAGATTTAATCTCTTCATTTGACAGCGGGTTTGAGGGTAAGATCGGATTGTGTTGCAATAAAGTCCTGCGTCATCCGCATGTAATGTGGTCCTGACAGAGGTCAGATAATGCTGACCTGGTCTCTTTAAAACTAACAGGTCATCATTAAGTATTTACTTCTGCAGACTTTATTTTGCTGAAATAATTATTCACTTCACCACAATTATAAGTAACATTTTACAATAATGTTCAAATGTTAACATTAATGCATGCATTAGGTGTCATGAATTAACAATGAAGAATATTTTCACAGCATTTATTAATCTAGTAACTTAAAAATATACAGTTTTTTTCTAGTTAAATAATGTTGGTGCTATAGTCTCTCATATTACTCTTATTTGTTTCATAACAGAACTGGAACCGTCTTGTGTTTCAGTTATTGACTCTAGTGGAAATTACCTCTGAAGACTTAATTTTAAGAATTAATTTTACTGTTATACTGCTGCACTGACTATTTTGTACATTGTACTATTTTTTCTTAGCAGAAGCTTAAGTAAGATTATAAAATAATTGAAATTCATCAAAATTTTCATCTAAATATTTACTACATATTTATTTATTTGGTGAGTAGCTATAATAAGCAGGATAATGTATAATAAGCTGATCATTATCACAAAATAAATAGTATAAGAAGAAATTAACATTAATCAAGATTAATAAATAATCACAATAAACAAAAATAAACAAATATCATTTTGTGTGATTTAATGGTAGCTATTACATAATGTTGAAGTATGTCACGCCACCATGCAGATTGTTCACTTGTTTTAAAGGTGCTATAGAGGATGTTTTGTTTTATTCATTTTTGCATTACTTGAAACTGTCTTTACTAACTGATAAAAGACCATTTATTAGGTGCACTGAAAGGAATAATATTAATATACATCATCTGTGCACGAGGTAGGGCCTTAAAAACATCAGCCAATCGTTTATGTGATCATCGCATAAATGATTGGCCCTCTGGCTTGTCAATCACTGCCATTACGTTCCTTGTGAGAGACGTGCGCACTCCAGTAACTTTCTACACTCCACAGGCGCCGCATGCAATGTTTTTGTCAGGAGTAACAACTGCAGATTATGAGTTACCTGCGGTGAGTCCGACATAATGAATCCACTAACACGACACAGCGAATGCCGGTGGTAAACAAACACTCGTGTTCCAATACTCATGCATGAGTTTTGGGAGGCGTTCCCTCGAAATGAGTTGTTCTTACGCATGCACTCATTTCAAAAACTCAGTAGTAACAGTCTTTGGTTTCTCAGTCGTCGAAAACATCCTCTATGACACCTTTAAAAGAAAAACAATTCATATTCTAAAGCAAATTTAAAGAAAAATATTATTGTGTATTTGTTTCTTTGCCAGATGACAGCGCCCCCCAGCTATCTTCAAACAGATACTCCCTGGCTTCATTTCAGAGGTATGCACTGAATTCTGCACGTACAAGGCCATATCATCATGTTTACATTTTTATGCATGATTTCCAGACAGAATTGTTTTATTTGCAGTTGTCTCCAGAGCTCCAGAATGCAGTGTTCTGCTGAAGATCTAGCCTATCATTTGGTGTCAGAGTTCAGGAAGCAGTGGTTCCCCTCTGAGCTACTGCAAAACCCTGTCAACCTCAACTCTGCTCTGCAGGAAGTGAGAATGGTTTCGTATAAACAACACACACACATTCATGCAGAGAACACACAAGTGCAGCCACACACACACACTTTCTCTGCCACATACTGTACACACATAAATCATACATACATATAGCTTAATTGATCACCTCTGGCCGTCTTTTCCGCAGGTCGCTTTCCCTATTATGGCAGAGGACAGAATCAGTATAACTGAAGAGATCATGCAGAAGACCAGAATGAGAGGAGCATTAACCTGGGCTCCACCCAAATTTCAAATCATCTTCTGTGTCCAGCCAACACACAGGTGAGCAAGACCACCACATCCACAATAACAGAGTTTATACATTCATGAAATAATATACAAATAATGTACACTCTAAAAAATCCGTAAAAATAGTGCAAAATGTACTGTATTAATTTAACAGAATCTTCCATATTTATACAGTATTTTACAGGTGTTTTACCTGTATTTTGAATTTTGCACTTCATTGAGTTGTGTTTTAGGGTTAATGGAAATGTCTTTTTTTACAGTGCACTTTAAAAGAATACTTATGTGCAAAGTGAATGAAATGTTTTAGGACACTTAACTGCATGTTATTTGCAATTAAAATAAATATTTTGTATTAAGTACATCTTTATATGTTTCATATTAACTACTTCTGTTGTCTTTGAAATAAGATTAAAGAGTAACTTGTATGTCATGCATTGAAAAATATTTGTAATTACACATGTAGTGATGAAGTTTCAATTTAGTACATTTAAAATATATTTACTTGAAATGTAATGCTGAATAACACTATACAGGTAAAATAAAATCAAGCACTTTACATGTGATTTATTTATTTAAATGATTACAAAGTACATTTTTTAAAACTGTACTTAAAGGGTAACTTCACCTACAAATGAAAATTCTGTTATAATTTACTTACTGTACCCTCAATTTGTTCCAAACCTGTATGCATTTATTTCTTCTGCTGAACACAAAAGAAGATATTTTGAAGAAAAAAAATACTATGGAAGTTAATGGGGCCCATCAACTGTTTGGCTACTGACACTCTTCAAAATAACTTATTTTGTGTTCAGCAGAAGATAGAAATTCATACAGGTTTGGAATAACTTGAAGGTAAGTAAATCCTTTAAGTATGTTAAGAAACAGTCATGAAAGTGTACTCTATTTAAGTACACTTACAGTATGTGGTCTTTCACTATTATTATATTACCTGCAACTTTATAAATATTCACTTTTAAGATTTGAAGTAGACTAAGTGCATATTCCATACAATTAAGCGCATTTCTTTTTCACAAAGGTGTTGATATAAATATTTTTTTTCAGACGCAGTGATGTCATCACTTCCCAGCACTTCCTGTGTGCCGGTTGTGGTACTGAAGTCGAGCCCAGTGAGTAAAGAAGCTGCTCTTAAAGGGTTAGTTCACCCAAAAATGAAAATTCTGTCATTTATTATCATTTACTTACATTCATGGCATTCCACACCCGTAAGACCTTCGTTAATCTTCAGAACAAAAATTAAGACATTTTAGTTGAAATCCGATGGCTCCGTGAGGCCTGCATAGGGAGCAATGGACACTTCCTCTCTCAAGATCCATAAAGGTACTAAAAACATATTTAAATCAGTTCATGTGAGACAGTGGTTCAATATTAATATTATAAAGAGAATATTTTTGGTGCGCCAAAAAACATAATAACGACTTATTTAGTGATGGCCGGTTTCAAAACACTGCTTCAGGAAGCATCGGAGCACAGATGAATCAGTGTATCGAATCTGCTGTTCAGAGTGCCAAAGTCACGTGATTTCAGCCGTTGGCAGTTTGACACGCAGTCTGAATCATGATTCGATACACTGATTCATTTGTGCTCCGATTCTTCCTGAAGCAGGGTTTTGAAATCGGCCATCACTAAATAAGTCGTTATTTTGTCTTTTTGGCGCTCCAAAAATATTCTCGTCGCTTTATAATATTAATATTGAACCACTGTACTCACATGAACTGATTTAAATATGTTTTTAATACCTTTATGGATCTTGAGAGAGGAAGTGTCCATTGCTCCCTATGGAGGCCTCACGGAGCTATCGGATTTCAACTAAAATATCTTAATTTGTGTTCTGAAGATGAACGAAGGTCTTACGGGTGTGGAACGGCATGAGGGTAAGTAATAAATGACAGAATTTTCATTTTTGGGTGAACTAACCCTTTAATGAGATTCATGTGGTCCAAATCTTTCAGGCCTATACATTAAACCTTGACTATTCCTCTATCCCAAGGGTATATAAAGAAACTGCGGTATTGTGACTACCTGGGTAGATACTTTTGTGATTGCTGCCACGGTGGTTTGGAATCAGTGATTCCAGGTCGGGTTCTGAATAACTGGGATTTTGCACGGTATCCGGTCTGCCATTTTTCCAGACAGTTACTGGACTCTATATGGCAGCAACCACTGTTCAAACTTACAGGTGTGGCCAAAAACCTGTACAGCCAGGCCAAAGAGCTACAGCGTTTCAGAGTGAGTGTTTCATTCATTCCTGGAACAATATTATATAATATAAGTGGTCACAGAAAAATAACCCTTAAAATGCTCTTGTTCAATGTTATCTGTTGTTGATTGATTGTTATGTCTAAGTTCTGATTGGATGTGCCTTAACTTTGCTCTGCAGGAAGTTAAAATGTTTATGCATGACACACATTTGTTTTCTATACATATGATCAATTTTTAATTACACTACTGTTCAAAAGTTTTTGAAAGAATCTCTTATGCTCACCAAGACTGAATTTATTTGATCAAAAATACAGGAAAAACAGTAATATTGTAACAGTAATATAGAAATTTTATTAAATCAGCTATAAAACAAATATAAAATACTTAAATTCGAATAATCATCGTGTTTTGATGCTCTTTGGCCTTAATTCTCATTAGCTTTTTGTAGAGTATCTGTATTTCTTTTGTTGTGGTAGTATTAGGTCAGTCAGGTAGCATGGGCAGTTATCTCATGATATTAATCATGTGCTCTCATTTGCTTTAGGAACTACAGGAGCAACTAATATCCATCAAAAAGCTTCTGAGTACATGCAGACTATCAGCTGGGTGATTTGTCTCTTCTCTAGCCGTTTTGTTTCTGACCAGTTTTGGTACAGAGAATTCATAATGGACATTCTTGGCAGTGCCATATAGCCTTAAAACAATTAGGATATGATGTTTCTTTAAGAAAGTATGAAGTTTTTCTTTATTGACACCTGTTTCTCTAACCAGAGTCCTTGATGAGTTTAAACAACTTCCTGCTCACCTGATGCAGGAACTCCACCTCTTTTCCCTAGAAGACCTCATCAGGGTGAAAAAGGGTCAGCTCTGTACCATTGCAAAAGCCTTGCAGCAGTCTGCAGTTGCTCACATAGATCTTTGTGAGGTTTGTCTTGCTATTATTTAGACGTCTCAATTAATGTAAATTTGTACATGCATGATTATAGAATTGATCACAGTTGTGGTCTAAGAGAGCATTATATATCTGTGCAACACTCACAAAGTGTGCAACACACAAATGTACTATTATATTATTACATATACATATATATCTCAACGGTCACTGTCTCTCTTACAATCTTCAGCTGTGTCAGGCCAAAGGTTTTATCTGTGAGTTCTGTCATGGGAAGGAAGTGCTTTTCCCTTTTCAGAGAGACACCTGCACCCGCTGCCAAGGTCAGACATCAACATACTAAAAGCTTTTCCAACACACTGTTTAAAAAAAAAAAAAGACATTTTAAAACAATGCTTCTGTCCACCTTGGGTTAGTGCTTTAGCAGTCAGTGTAGGAGGAGAACTCAATAGTATAAGCTGATATAAGGCCATTCCTGTATTTCATAAAATGACAGTTGCCTTGTATCTTGGATTTTTTTTTTTTTAGATTGCAGAGCCTGTTTCCACATCTCGTGTTTCCGTGATGAATCGTGTCCCAAATGTGCCAGACTCCAGAAACGAAAGAAACTCCAGGAAGACATCAGTTTATGAAATCTACTTCTTGCTGCATTTTTAATCTGCATGCAAACGTCCAGGTCTTCAGAGTTTTTGAACTGTTCATTTAGGCCTACTTGATATACTACTGACATATGTAATTGTGTAAAGCACAGATGAATGGCCTTTTCATATTTATAATATGTGCCGTTGATGTTTTACATACAGGTGCTGGTCATATAATTAGAATATCATCAAAAAGTTTATTTATTTCACTAATTCCATTCAAAAAGTGAAACTTGTATATTATATTCATTCATTACACAGACTGATATATTTCAAATGTTTATTTCTTTTAATTTTGATGATTATAACTGACAACTAAGGAAAATCCCAAATTCAGTATCTCAGAAAATTAGAATATTGTGAAAAGGTTCAATATTGAAGACACCTGGTGCCACACTCTAATCAGCTAATTAACTCAAAACACCTACAAAGGCCTTTAAATGGTCTCTCAGTCTAGTTCTGTAGGCTACACAATCATGAGGAAGTCTGCTGACTTGACAGTTGTCCAAAAGACGACCATTGACACCTTGCACAAGGAGGGCAAGACACAAAAGGTCATTGCAAAAGAGGCTGGCTGTTCACAGAGCTCTGTGTCCAAGCACATTAATAGAGAGGCGAAGGGAAGGAAAAGATGTGTACAAGCAATAGGGATAACCGCACCCTGGAGAGGATTGTGAAACAAAACCCATTCAAAAATGTGGGGGAGATTCACAAAGAGTTGACTGCAGCTGGAGTCAGTGCTTCAAGAACCACTACGCACAGACGTATGCAAGACATGGGTTTCAGCTGTCGCATTCCTTGTGTCAAGCCACTCTTGAACAACAGACAGCGTCAGAAGCGTCTAAAAACAAAAAGGACTGGACTGTTGCTGAGTGGTCCAAAGTTATGTTCTCTGATGAAAGTAAATTTTGCATTTCCTTTGGAAAACAGGGTCCCAGAGTCTGGAGGAAAAGAGGAGAGGCACACAATCCACGTTGCTTGAGGTCCAGTGTGAAGTTTCCACAGTCAGTGATGGTTTGGGGTGCCATGTCATCTGCTGGTGTTGGTCCACTGTGTTTTCTGAGGTCCAAGGTCAACGCAGCCGTATACCAGGAAGTTTTAGAGCACTTCATGCTTCCTGCTGCTGACCAACTTTATGGAGATGCACATTTCATTTTCCAACAGGACTTGGCTCCTGCACACAGTGCCAAAGCTACCAGTACCTGGTTTAAGGACCATGGTATCCCTGTTCTTAATTGGCCAGCAAACTTGCCTGACCTTAACCCCATAGAAAATCTATGGGGTATTGTGAAGAGGAAGATGCGATATGCCAGACCCAACAATGCAGTTGTGTTCTGAAGGCCACTATCAGAGCAACCTGGGCTCTCATAACACCTGAGCAGTGCCACAGACTGATCGACTCACGCCTCATTGATGCAGTAATTCAGGCAAAAGGAGCCCCAACTAATTATTGAGTGCTGTACATGCTCATACTTTTCATCTTCATACTTTTCAGTTGGCCAAGATTTCTAAAAATCCTTTCTTTGTATTGGTCTTAAGTAATATTCTAATTTTCTGAGATACTGAATTTGGGATTTTCCTTATTTATCACCTTATTAGTCATAATCATCAAAATTAAAATAAATAAACATTTGAAATAAATCAGTCTGTGTGTAATGAATGAATATAATATGCAAGTTTCACTTTTTGAATGGAATTAGTGAAATAAATACATTTTTTGATGATATTCTAATTATATGACCAGCACCTGTAGTTCTATTAAGTAACAAGCATTACCAAGTATTTAACAGAGACCTGCCAACCTCTGCTATGTCCTTTTTTGTATTGGTTACACAGAATCAGGATTAATTAATGTGTCAGAAAATGTGAATCACTTTTGAAAACACACAGCTGAAATTTGGACATTAAAATTCATCTGTGCACATTTATTCTTCTTCCCTAACAAAATACAAAATGTTCTCACACAAGACCCCTGGAGTTGATAATTTAGTCATATATTTCATTCTAGTATTGGGTGTTATATGGGCACTTTTGGTCCTGCAGACTTTGAAAATGGCATCTCCTAAAACACATTTCACACTCAGTAGTTTATTCTATAATTTTGTGAAATTCATTTCCACCACAGGGTAATTTCCACCACATCTCAAATAATGTTGTATATATTTTAATGTATATATTTTAATGCATTCTGTAGTAAAAATGAAATTTTTAACATTTTTTAAATAAAACGGCAGACTTGCTAATTTGACACTGTTGTCTCCTTGGCAAACAAGCACACTAACATTTTATAAAGCTTTACATTGGGGCAAATTGATTGGCATGGTATAAATTACAGCTTAACTGGGGCAGACTGAAATATATCGATAAGTCCTTTTCACAAACATTAAAATATTGACATGTTTTATGTTTAGATAGTTAGTTGTTAGTTAGTTGTTTAGATCATCATAGTTTAAACATAATATTATTTAATATTAATATATTATTTTTCAAATGTATACGTGTTTAACATTTAAAGTCTGGAACAAGTGTAAAAAATTTAGCGCGTCAACGTCCATAATCAAACATCCTATTATCTCTAATAATTAAACAGAAAAGTATTGTCAGAAGTGGGATTCGAACCCACGCCTCCATTCGGAGACCAGAAACCCCGCTTCACAGGAAGGTTTGAACCTTGAGTCTGGCGCCTTAGACCGCTCGGCCATCCTGACATACGTCACCTACTACACTGCAGTCTTTCTGACTTCTCAGTCCATTTTTTCGTATGATTCAAATATTAATCAAACTGTTTAAACTGTTGCTTAGTATGTTTGTTTTTTTCTTATCGTAAGAAATACTCTGATTTTACAACATCTGATTTGTCATTTTAATCTGATTTTTAGTATTCTTTTACGACGCATTCTCGCACTTACATTAAAACTGCTACTTTATTAAACGATATAAATGTCGATTATATCAATAGCTGATTTCAAATGCTTTATCCTTTACAAAACAATCGGAAGACTGTACTGTATTCAGAAACAAGCGTGTAGCGCTAACGTTAGCATAGGCTACAGCGGTGTATGTCTGCGAAAATTACAACACCCACAAACAGCTGACAACACAGACAATATGAAAAGCTCATTAGTAAAATATCCCCGGCCGCGTCAAAAGACATGTGTAATAAGAAAACTTATATACAAGAGACATCGATAGTGACAGTTGCTGATGACTTGAAGAGTCCAAGAAAAAATTACCATACGGATTTCTTGTGGTTTCTACGGGTTTCTTGATTTTCTTTCTTGGAATTTAATCTATAAACGCAACTTCTCACCAAACATGTGTTTTATTTATTTATTGAGGATGTGAGCCAACTTTTTTTTTTTTTTTTTTTTTTTTACCATGCAGGACTTATTCAGACCTATTCTGATTTTCTCTCTAAATATAAAATGCCAGTCACTCCTAAAGATTATGCTGTAGTTGTTTATATTGTCACCTCTGGTCTAAAAATGCTTCTTAAAAATACCTGTCCTCAGCTCTCTCTACATTCTGGATCTTGTCAGTCGAATCTGTTTCTCTCTCCCCAAATTAGGAATAATAATGAATGTGTTTGGGCTTTGTTTCAAAGAGGTCTATATTCCTCAGATCTGCTATTATATCATTTTGGAATGGTTGTGTGTTGATGCTCTGTTGTGAAGTAAAACGTGGAAACATTCTCAAAAATATTACAAATATAATCAAAGAAATTTCATAAACTCATTTATAAATACCCTCGCAATTACTATTTTGTAAAAAGATTTAATTGTGATATTTTGTACATTGTAGAACATTTTCAGCTGGTTAAACTTAGAAATGAAAGTTCACCTGCTGCCTTAAAAAATGTGAGTTAACTCAACTTGAAGATAACCTTTGTTTCAACTCAAAAATAGTCAAGACAACTCATTACTTTAAGTTAAAAATTACACTTAAAGTAATGCACTGTCTTGACTATTTATGAGTTGAAACAAAGGTTATCTTATATGTTTAGTTGAGTTAACTCACATTTGTAAGGCAGCAGGTGAACTTTCATTTCTAAGTTTAACCAGCTGAAAATATTTTACACATTTTGTGGTTTACATGCAAACATGCTTTTATTTATTTTGGAGTTGTCCTCTTTCAGCTTGTTTTTGTTCATGTCTTAAGGCTCGCAGTCACATCATGCCCAACTTTCAGCTGTGTTGAAAGCGTGTTACTTGTTTTTTTTTCTCCTATGACATATCTTATCACAAGGAATATTATTTAATTAATCTGCCAGTTATTTTTAGCTAAATTTTGTATTTGTAAATGTAAATTTGGGAGAAATAAGCCTTTGTTTTTCATTTAAAAAAAAAAAAAAAAAAAAAAAAACAGAATTTCAACAATACCTAAAAACAATGTTGAAAAATAAGCTGCAAAAATTATATTTGTAAAAATTTTTCTTTTTTTAATTTTGTCTCCTATTTATTTATGTATATGCTTAATTAATGTATCCCCTGACTGTATTTGTAATTCTTTTAAACCCATTTTTAAAAAAGAGGACTTTTTCTACAGTGGAAGGAAGTGGAGACACGTTGTCATTTTTTACAGTCTATGGCTATAGCAGCAGGGATTTTAAAGATTCTCATCATAGTCAGGGCAGTGCAACTGGTACGACCGTACTGGACCCCGCAGCGAACGGACCAAGGGGGCCCCAACTGGGCCCCACCCCATGCTTGGGACAAAAAAAAGTATCTGTTCAAGTCAAGCACACACATAAACAGCCTCATGCACTGTGTGACAGCCTCAGAGAGATGGGTTTCCTCTGGAGAGATGCTCATCATGTACTGATGAAAGAGCAGCAGGGGTCTGATGTCAGAGCACTGTAATGTTGACTGTGATTGATGGCACTCAGTCGCGGCGAGGGGTTAATGAAACTGTGTGTCTTTTTCCTCTTTTCCCCATAATGTCCCTTCATTTCCAACATCTCATGCTTGTCAATAGTTTATTTCACTTATCACTCTCCATCCTCTAGAGGGTTTCTGTACTCCCTGTCCTTCATGATTTAAGTGGGTTTTTTTGTTTGTTTTTGATTGAGTGACTGGGCATTTGCAATTGAGGAAGGACTGAATGAAGAAGAACCTGTACATCCTACCATCCCTGTGTCAGTTAGGATTAAAATATGTCCAACTGAGGAAATGGCACTCTCCATTCTCATGACAAGCTGTTTATTTTGTAGCTGGTGTAACACTGGCACTTGTTGACTTATTATTGCAGGAGTATAACTAAACTAATGTGAAAGGCTGAAGATAAGGATATGTGTTTATTAAAGTCTTTTCCTGGAATTCTAGAATATATATGTGGGTTTTATCAAGGCCGTAACCGTCTTGAACACTGGGGAACCTTTTTTTTTTTTTTTAAATAAAGCATAAAGAAACAAAACAGTGAACGAAATTGCTGCTAATACAATGCTATATCAGATATACAATAACAGCTGTAGAAAAAAATTACATTACGATGTCCAGAAATCAATTTTAATAGTAGCCTACATTGAGAGCTCATGTTTAATGTGATAGTTTCATAATACAATATATTGTTAGTTCCGAGATTCTTCAATTTAATTTATTTTAACCTTTGTGTCTAAAATATCAGCACACCATCATCAGCCCTTTTCTAATGAGACTGTACTATATAGTATATATGTGATAGTATGTATATAGCCATTAGCCACATTTGTGGCTTAAATGAAATGTTGCTTAACTTACAGTAGGCTACTTACTAACAAGTTTACAAAGTCGTTAACGTTACTTTCTGTCGATTGGCGCTTTATCTTTGCTCGCATGCACTTGTTGCTTTTTTGACTGACCACAATGAAATCTGACGAGTGATTCTCCTTAGCTCAAATATAACTGTTTCACACTGTTCACATTTTTTTTTTTTTTTTTTGTTAAGGAGAAACTGTATTTCTAGAACTTCACCAACAATGAACTGGCTATAAAATGTTAACGGAACGAAGCAAAAAAAAAAACAACAACAAAAAAAAAAACAAGCAAAATGCTTTGTGCGCGTGCTGGGGGCGGGCACTGTCGCCTTACGTCAAATGTAAACCAATCAGAACCCATTCCGCTTGGACTCGCGCTTCCTTGGTTACCGTGCTGGCAACGCCAAGACACATTCACAAGCGGGTAAGTCACCAAACAAACACTGGTAACAACTTAAAATAACTTTTTAAACTAAACTCAACAATAACTTATATGTTTCCAAATAAATTGTTGTGTTTAAGCTATTGCGTAGACTGCAGACCGTTGGACAGGTGACTAGCTGCGTTTTTACGTACATTTGCTAAACTGTCCAGATGTACTGACATCTGCAAGATACGGCGTTCTCAAAGCTGCTTCATATTAAAAAGTGAAAACGACCAATTTATTAAATGTAAAGACCCAAAGTGCAGAACATGGAGATACCGGTGAGTAAAAAGTGAAGTTTAATTGCGTGCTATAGAGTTTGTTTACGTTCTCTTAAATAACTTATCTCAAGATGACAATCACTCAGTCTGAGTGTTGTGATATACGCTATTAATTGCTAACTGCACAATTTCGGAATAATAATAATAATAATAATAACACTAAACATCTTCCAGGGGTCACTTGGAAAAAGGAACCCCCCGAAGAAACCAGCTAAATCTGTGAGTCTTTTACCACAGATACAGAAGGTAAAGCCTGGCACTGATTCACCAAATCTCTTTTAATCAAGATTATATCTTCTCATTCTACAACAGTATTGATGGCTTGTGATTTTAGGTTCGAGCAAAACCTCAGTGGCATGAAGCAAGCCCAAGCTTTAGACTTCAGGGACCAGCTCAGGAAGACCCCCTTGGGTCTTTGCTCTCCAGTAAGAAATACAATATATTTTGATTTGCAACCCAGACTATATTATCAGTGTGAACATACTTCCAAATTCCCTTTAGGAGACGTGCAAGGAGCAGGGGTGCAATGGAGTCAGACTCGTCATCGAGGTCCGCAGCATGTACGGACCAAATATGGAGGGATTTCAAGAGTATCATACAGGCATCGTGGCAGCGACCAACCCAAGAGGGATCGTGAGCAGTTTCGCAGTGCTCTCGTCAGCATTATTATGTGGGTTTGATTTCCATAAAGATGAGTTCTTGATTACAAATTGTACCTGTCACATATAATCACTAAAAGAACAATATGATTTCAGGCAGCGTGAAGATGCCACTACTACACCCATCACAGAAGACAGCACCCCATCCACTTCAGGATCACCTACTGCTGCAGAGAAGGACATTTTGGTAAGGGATGGCCTTTTATCTGTAGATTCATTTCTAGAATAAAAGGTAATTATTTCTGTGCAATTAAAAATACAGTATGTCATCATGCTGTTTGGTCACAAATATTGTGTCTTGTCTTATGTCTTTCAGAGGTACTACTATTACATCCGCAATGGGATAGGCACAGAGGACGTGGCAGCCATGGAGGACTCCTGGCTTGAGAATGTTCTTGCTTTAGTCCCAGAGCACCTGAAAAGTTTGAGCAGAACCATTGAGGCTGTCTCAGATGAGATAAGAGAAGACTATCTGCTGAGCATCAAAAAAGCCATTGGTACAGTCTTCTGTTTGGCAGATCTGGCATGTACTGTAGACACGGTTGCATCAAATATTTCGGTGGTCTAAAACTTTTTCACCTAATTCAGATCTGACGTTTAGTCTAGGTGCTTGTTTCTACAAGATATTTCTTCTTGTCATCTGTAGTAAACAATCATTGAAAAAAAATTCCACCCCCTTTTACCATATTCTATGACAGTGTTTGCCCTGACCAAATATTGTGTGTGTTGTTGTCCTCTATTTTCTTAATTCCTCTATTGTAGTGGATTTTGTTCTGCGGGACCCCAGAGAGAATCAAGAGCTCAAAGCCATAGATCTTCCCCCATACAGACAGGAGTGAGTCCTGCTAAATTCCTTTTAGTGGTACAATTTACAAGACAAAAATAATATCACAGACATAAAATGGACCATAACGCATTCTAGTTATTCTAGTTAGTGTATATTTGTCAATATAATATAGATTCATGAGTATGAAAGTAATTGTTTTCTAGTAAATTCAAATACAGCCTTATATTATCTGATTTGTAATACATGATAATGTGACGTTGATATAACAAAAACTTCTGTGGCATGAGTACTTTAAAACTTTATTTTATCCCCTTCACTTCTACCCATATGATGTAAAGTATTTTGAGTTATGTTAATATTATTTAATATAGTTAATGATGGAATATAGAAAAGTACCTTCACTGTGGAAAATAAACATATGTAAAATCACCTCAATATTCTGTCAATCATTGTGTATTAAATACGAGTTGTTGTTTTTTTCCTTTGTTTTTTTCTTGCAGACTGGAAGTTATTCCAAAGCCATGGAAAAAATCATTTCTTCAGGCCCAGAAAAGAATGAGAAACCAGCTTCACTCAATCAATCCCATTATGCTAGCAGTACTGGATCTGTGGCAAGTGTCTTTCAAGTAAGTGTCAAATGACCATGAAGACACTACAAGACTTGAAAATGTCAGAACGTTGAATGTGTTGAACTTGCATTGTGGCAATGAATCCCGTTGTGAAAAAGAAGTACACTTCAGTATACTTTAAGAGTTACAGAAATAATATACTTGAAAAGAATATACTTGAAGTGCTGGAATATACTAGAATATAAGTCTGAAGTAATTTTTTCTAACTCTATTGCACATTATTATTAAAACAGTATGATTTAAAATGTACTTTAAAGCAACACTTTAAAATACTAGTTCTAATTACTCACCCTCATGTTGTTCCAAACCCAAACCTGTCATTCTCCTTACGCAGTTGACACAGTAAGCACAGTGCAGGCTTCTGTGTACTACGCCAGAACGCCGACTCATTATTGGCCGGCTCCTGCTTCAGCATCACACGCATGTGTAATGCTGCTCACGTGTACAGCTTTGGCCAATACTGAACCGACATAAACACAGAATCCCTGCACTGTGCTTACTGCATCAACTGCGTAAGGGGAATGACAGGGAAGAGAAGAGATTATTGAATAAAGTTGTTATTTTTGTTTTGTTTTTGGGCACAAAAAGTATTCTCATCGCTTCATAAAATTAAGGTTGAACCACTGCAGTCATGTCGACTGTTTTAACAATGTTTCTGGACCTTGACAGTGGTAATTAAATTGCTGTCTATTGTGGAGTCAAAGAGCTCTCGGATTTCATCAAAATGTCTTAAGGGTGAGTAATTAATGACAGAATTTTCATTTTTGGGTAAACTAACCCTTTAAAGTAGTGAAAGTATACATTCAATACTTTAAAGGTGCAGTTTGTAAATTTTAGCGGCTTGTACCGGTGAGGTTGCGAACTGCAACCAACGGCATCTCACCCCTCCCTTTCAAAGCAAAATAGAGAAGCTATGGTGGCCGTCTGGCCGACACAAGTCAAAGATGTCATCTTCTGAGACAGCAGAGAGTACGTTAGCCAGTCAAGCAATGAGGTTTCTTCTTACTTCTAACAAAGAACGGTCTCTGATTCTAATAAACCAGACGACTACTTCTACTGCTACTTCTGTCTGCATATTCAACATAGTGATGATGCAATCTGCCTCTAAAAACACGAACGATTTAGAAGAAGAACAACATAGTGATGAAACACGCTCTGTAGAGTGTTTGTCTATTTAGGGCTGCTAGAGAAACATGCCAGCGCAAAATGACGACTTGACATGGAGGGGGGACCCGTGGTGTATGTAGATATAAATGGCTCATTCTAAGGTAATAAAAACATAACGGTTTATTATGTAAGGTCTTTATACACCACTGAAAACATAGTTATGTATATTTGCATTTCTGTCAATAGATCCTCTGAAATTTTACACATTGCACCTTAAGGCACACATTGTTTTCACAAGGGCCATGGTTGATGTCACAGAGATGTTACTCTCAGTTCCATTATTGTGGTTGCCTCTGTTCTCCCCTCCTTTTCCATAATGTCCACATTGTCTTGTTCCCTTCTGCAGGAAGTTGCGCCTTATTGATGTGGAGGTCTTCCACAATGAGCAGGAGTCTGTGGAGTTGTCCACCTTTCAGCATTTAGTCAACAAACACATTGAAAATGCCATAGGCATTCTTCTCAAAAAGTAAGCACTCTTTTCTGTTTTTGTATGCTTGTAAATTCATCATTGACCACATTAGAGTTGTCAAAAGTACCAACTTCGGTACTGAAATTTTAAAAATGTGATCAATGCACGGGAGCATTTGAAAGCACACGTAAGTGTTTGAATTTTTTTAGCATTTTGAAAGCAGGAGCGGGAGCGTTTGAAAGCAGGCATCTGTCTGCGGACTGTTTCAAACACTACCGTGTGCATATGTGTAAGCCTTCGATGAAGAGCGTCATTGATGACTATTTACAATGTTTTTGAAGCGTTGATAATTGAAGCCAATCACAGACATATCCGATGAGCCATGAACACAATGAAATTTTCGAAGTCGGTACTTTGACAACTCTAGATTCCATTAATCCAAGCTATCTCTTGAGTTTTTATGGAAGAGGACAATAACTTGACAGTCATCTTAAGCTCAGCGGACTGTACCATGCAAAAACAATTCAACTGTGATTGTTTCTAACAGGTGGATACCAGAAGTGCAGCAAATCTATTATCTTGGTAATAAGCGCAAACAGATCCCTAGTAACACTAGTGTTGCTCAACTACAGTCTTTCTACAACTGTGTGGCCACGCTCATGAACTCCCAGCTCCAAAGCCTGGCACTGGAGTCCATTCAGGACTACACACACCTCATCGCCCAGGACCCTGTAAGATCTCCTGTACCACTGCATCTGAAACTCTGAACCCTTTTTACTTTGAGAAAATTGAATTATTATATCACTGTATAACCTTTTTTGCTTCAGTGCATCTTTTATGATTTATTTTTTGACTAACAATCCCTATAAATCTTCATGGCCAATGAAGTAACATGTTATTTGTTTTTTTTTTTGTTTTTTTATTCCCCCATTGAAGCATTCAGTGCGAGCCTATGAGCATCCAGGGTTTGTCTTAAGGCTGGTCCTGTACAAAAATACTATCAAATTTGAACCTGATTTCAAAGACTTTGAAGTCACCCTGCTAAACATCTATGACATGATGCTGAAATCCTTAAGTTTGATCCCCCGAGTGGAGACGAAGCTGTACCCAGAATGGGTAAACATATGTTTTTTTAATTTTATGTTACATCTTGCTTGTGGTGTGTGGTTCAATAGCTGAAATATTTAAGGGATCATATCATGAGGAATCAAATTTCCCTTGATCTTTTGAGATGAAAGAGTTTATTAGTTGAAAACACTATGTTTCAGATTTCAAAATGTCCTCCCCAGTAAAAACAGACCATTCGCAAAAAACTTTTTCTTTCTGAAACACAACTCGGTTAACTTAGTTAACAGCAAATTCTGAATGTTTTTGGTTAAAAAAAATGTATATATTATAGTTGGTCTTCAGGGAAAGAGAGAAAAATCACACCTTTAACATTGTACAAAGATTACCTCTAGTAAATTTATCAGCTGCTATACACAAACACAAATGTAATTCCTTTAAAAAGCAGTCTTTACTCTGATTATTGGCATTAATATTTCATGTATTTACACACTTTATACTCTGCTAATTCTAGCCCGGCCCAGAATCACAACGTATTCTGAAGCCTGTCATCCTGCCAGAGATCCTGAAGGACCAGCAGGAGAAGGTCAAACGGGTAATTCGTGCAGAAAGCGCAGAACCTTTGAAGCATGTCCGTCTCTATGATAAGTATGCTCCGCTGGTGTCCCAGCAAGCTGAGGAGGATGTTAGCCAGTTCCTGCAAGAGCAGCACTCCTTCCAGGAGCTGATGATGGAGGTGACCCGCTACCGGCAACTGGCTGATGAAATCCAATATAGCACCCTAAAGGTTGATCTTTATTTACATTAATTGTACTTGTTCACATTCTACTAGATTTTACCCACAGAATTATGATTGACTGAGAATATTCATCTCTGATGTTTAGGTGGTGCGATTGGGCATGTTTGAAGTGCACTCTCATGATCTGGTCCGTGCCCTCGTAAAGCGAGCCGAGGGTCTCCTGGATAAACTGATCACCCATATGTTGCAGGGTCATCAAGAGTTCAATAACAAGTGAGTCACTGCCGAATTTCTGAATTTTATTTCAGTAACCTGTTAGTAATCTGTGTCACTAATCTCTAGATTGTGCGAGGAATATGATACAATATCAAATAAAGCCCTTAGACATCCATCAAACACACAGGAGCTCATGGAACTTAAGGTAATACTGACAAGCTCTATCTTGGAACCATTTTTGTTTAGTTACGGTTGACAAAAAAACAAAGACCTTTCATTATGTTATTTCCTGTTTGTCATTTATGCTGTAGACATATGTGGAGAAGATAGAGGCCGAGGAGATGCCTCAGTTGGAAATAAAGCTCCAGGAGTCCAATAGCAGGTTGTGTTTCTTGGTGGATTATGTCACATTCTCGCTCACAGACATCCAGCTGAACAGCAAGACCTTCCAGCGTCATGCACAAATGCCTTCCGTCTTTGATCAGCACCGCCAGATTATCAAAGAGAAAACCGCCCAGTTCCAGGATGGCCTCAAGGTACTAGAGATGCCACACTCTGGCCAATCAGCATAGACAATTCTAAAACCAATTGGTCAAACCAAACATGGAAGCATACAGACAATGTCAACATGGCAACAGACACAACAAACCTTCACATTATGCAACACTTTGTACATTAAATTGTATAGTGGATATAAAAACAACAATTTATTGAAGACAATAAGGAATCTTCTAGCATAAGCATCAAGCTTTTATTCTGTACTTAGCAACAACAAAAACACAAGAGCTCTAAAAAATCCAAATTTATAAGATACAAACTCATAAAATCGCCAATAACACTTAATTCAGGGCAGTCGTGGCCTAATGGTTAGAGAGTCAGACCGGTAACCCGAAGGTTGTGGGTTTGATTATCAGTACTAGCAGGAAATGACTGAGGTGCCCTTGAGCAAGGCATCCAACCCCCAATCGTTCCCTGGGTGCCACGGCAAAATGGCTGCCCACTGCTCTGTGTGTGTGTGTCTACCACTCCCAATGTGTGTGCATTAACTTGGATGGGTTAAATGCAGAGGACAAATTCCGAGTATGGGTTACCATACACTTTCACTTTTCAAATATGATGAAAAACTTTGATGTTAACTCTGATACTGCTACACTAATGCATGTAATATTGTGTTTTTCAATCATAGTTGAGGTGTGAGAGGGTTTTGGAGGATCTTGAGAGCTATGAACAACAAGTGGAGGAGTTTATGACCTTTGGGGACCTCTCTGAGCTCAGCAAGTATTTGAAAAAAGCTCAGGCTCTCAATTCCAAACTGGACTTGGTTATGGAAAAGGTACAACAATATGTTTGGTTAAAAATGTTTGGATGTCTTACTGCTTCATTAACCATTTTTTTAACACTTGTATTGCATAAAAAATGCCGGATGGAAACACTAAGATGTGAATACAATTTCAAAAATGCACTTTAAAAAACCCTCATAGCTCACTTGAGGCAGACACATTTTTTAATACATTTTTTATAAACTGTGATGCAAACTCATTTACTGAATACATTTCTAGATGTACATCAAAAGATGAAGTCATTCCAAGATAAAAAGAAAACCTGATGTTCTTGTCTTTCTGAAATGCTCGAGCCGAAGCCTGTTCACACTAGTGCAGACAAAATGGATGTTTAGTACATTTGTCAATTGGATTTGTTGAAAAGTTTTAGAGTACCCCTGATAATGGCTGCTCTTATCATTGTACCTGCACAATCAAACTCGTACACTCTCTTATCCATCAGATCAGAGGCTTCAACCAGGAAGAGGAGGCCTTTGGCTGGCCTGTCTCTCAGTATCCACAACGCAAGACTATTCAAGACCGTCTGCTCCCTTATCTGCGACTGTATGAAATGGCGGCTGAGTTTCAGAGCCAGCACCATCAATGGGTGACCGGCCCACTTGCAGCCGTCAACCCGGACAAAGTGGACGCTGATGTGGGTAACTACATCCGTTCCTTGTACAAGCTTGAGAAAAGCTTCCAGGATTCACCCAAAGCTCTTCAAATCGCTAGCTCTGTGAAAGCAGAAGTGGAAGCCTTTAAGGAGCACATTCCACTAGTGCAGGTGCCGTACAAAGATATGATTATTTTTATTTGAGTCACTTTTTTGATGGTGTGTCTGTATTTAAATAGGGTAAAATGTGTTAAATAGAACTTATTGTACCTCATTCTTGGTAGCTCAACACATCATAAATTAGCGAAAATATTTAATAAATGAATATGCAAGGGGCTGAAATCTGCTACGCTTTCTGGGGAATTCTGAGGGTGCAGATTTTGTGCCGGCCTACTCATTAATTATGCGGATGATTTGTTTCGGCAGGTGCTTTGCAACCCTGGTCTCCGTGAACGCCACTGGGAGGCCATGTCTTCAGTTGTCGGCTTCCCCCTCAAGCCCTCAGAGGAGGATGCCTGTGTGGCCCAGTTTCTTCCCCTGCATTTGGAGGCTCACCTCCCTGCCTTTGAAACCATCAGCGAAGGGGCCAGTAAGGAATACGGCCTTGAAAAAGCCATGGAGCGTATGGCCAGTGAATGGGCAGGGATGGAGTTCACCCTCCTGCCCTATCGTGAAACAGGAACCTCCATTCTATCCTCATTGGATGAGATCCAAATGCTGCTAGATGACCATATTGTCAAGACCCAGACCATGAGGGGCTCACCATTCATCAAGCCATTTGAGGCCGAGATACGGTGAGAGTTGGGAATAGTTTTAAACATCTCCAGTGTCACATTTTAGTCAGTACAAACAATAGTGCCTCATAAGTGTTTATTCTACAAACATGCAATACTTATACACACATGGTATTGCAGCTGCTATATTTGCTTCCTCTCAGGGGCATTTCTGGAGTTTGATCACTAGACTGATAGACAGATAGATTGATTGATTGATTCATTCATTCATTCTATAACAAACAGTAGTTTTTTACAGATTAATTTTCTGTATAGTGCATAAAAAAATGCTAAATTTGCCTATGTAATTTTTTTAGGTATAAAAGATTACATCCTGTTTTCAGCCTTATCTACTGTAATCTACCTAATCAGACAATGATTTAACAGAAAACTTTTCTGGGGTGCAACTTTTTAATTACATTCATCCATGCTTCCTCTAAATTTGCATGTGAAACAAGCAATTTTTTCCCACCATCATCGAAACGTTCTAAGCAATGTAAGTAATGTTGACATTATCATTTCCGTTACAATCTATATGCACTAAATTGCTGGTTAAATACACTATATTGCCAAAAGTATTGGGACACCCCTCCAAAAAATCATTGAATTCAGGTGTTCCAGTCACTTATGTGGCCAGAAGTGGCAGGCTGCTTCTACAAACATTTGTGAAAGAATGGGTTGCTCTCAGGAGCCCAGTGAATTCAAGTGTTGAATTCAAGCGTTATACTGTAGGTTGCCACCTGTGCAATAAGTCCATTCATGAAATTTCCTCACTACTAAATATTCCACTCTTTCAGTCAACTGTTAGTGGTATCATAACAAAGTGGAAGCAATTGGGAACAACAGCAACTCAGCCACGAAGTGATAGGCCACGTAAAATCACAGAGCGTGGTCAGCGCATGCTGAGGCACACAGTGCGCAGAAGTCGCTCAAGAACAGTGCGTAGAGAGCTTCATGGAATGGGTTTCCATGGCCGAGCAGCTGCATCCAAGCCTTACATCACCAAGTGCAATGCAAAGCGTCGGATGCAGTGGTGTAAAGCACGCCGCCACTAGATTCTAGAGCAGTGGAGACGTGTTCTCTGGAGTGACAAATCACACTTCTCTGTCTGGCAATCCGATGTACGAGTCTGGGTTTGGTGGTTGCCAGGAGAACGGTACTTGTCTGACTGCATTGTGCCAAGTGTAAAGTTTGGTGGAGGGGGGATTATGGTATGGGGTTGTTTTTCAGGGGTTGAGCTTGGCCCCTTAGTTCCAGTGAAAGGAACTCTTAATGCTTCACCATACCAAGACATTTTGGACAATTTTATGCTCCCAACTTTGTGGGAACAGTTTGGGGATGGTCCCTTCCTGTTCCAACATGACTGCGCACCAGTGCACAAAGCAAGGTCCATAAAGACATGGATGAGCGAGTTTGGTGTGGAGGAACTTGACTGGCCTGCACAGAGTCCTGACCTCAACCCTACAGAACACCTTTGGGATGAATTAGAGCGGAGACTGTGAGCCAGGCCTTCTCACCAACATCACTGCCTGACCTCACAAATGTGCTTCTAGAAGAATGGTCAAAAATCCCATAAACACACACTCCTAAATCTTGTGGAAAGCCTTCCCAGAAGAATTGAAGCTGTTATAGCTGCAAAGGGTGGACCAACTCCATATTAAACCCTACGGATTAAGAATGGGATGTCATTAAAGTTCATGTGCACGTAAAGCAGCCATTCCAAAACTTTTGGCAATATAGTGTAGCTTTAGTGACTCAAGATTGGTCACATACTTTGTAATCCTGATTTAGCAGCACCAAAATGCAAAAAGAGACCCTAACCATGTCAGTGAGGACAGATTTGTACAGAATGACACAGTTCAGCAATGATAACCCTTCAGCCTGATGGTGGAAAAGCGCTAGTTTTTAGCTATTCGTCTAGCATATATACATTGAATATGAACGAGTCTGTATGCATGTATCTCAGGGACTGGGAGGGTAAGCTGCTTTTGCTGCAGGAAATTATGGACGAGTGGTTGAAGGTTCAGGGCACGTGGCTCTACCTTGAGCCGATCTTCAGTTCCCCAGACATCATGGCCCAGATGCCCGAGGAGGGGCGTCGCTTTACTGCTGTGGACAAAACCTGGAGGGACACTATGAAACAAGTCAGCTTGGTGAGTCAGAAAGCCCCACATAAGCAGCAAAATATAAACATGAATTTGGGTTTGTTTAAATCTAGAGTTGAGAATAACTCTTTGGGAAACTTTCTGACATATAATTTGTGTAAAACTATAGTGTGCTCATGACAAATGAGACAGCTTTCAGACACACGCCCAAACATAGTCACTCATTTCAGTCTCAGTGCTATGAGAGACATCAATATCTGTTGTCCTCTAAATGGAAAAAGTCACCTGGCTGTACCATCAAATAGGAATTATGGATTTTGTCTGGAGGGACTCAAATCTGGGAGTCTGCAGAAAACAAGGTCGTCGAACAGCATGAGACATGTTGCTTTCCTCCAAAAGGTTTGAGAAAATGTGTGTCCATAGGTTTTTAAAAAAAAACCTCAGCACCTTTTAAGGGAGTTAAAATACACTTTAGAGACTTTTTGCTGACAGTTGAAAGACATTGTGAAATAGAGACTCACTTTAGTCATATTATAAGCTTGGTCATATAGAATTTCTTAAAACATGAATCTAAAGCAATTCTGTGAAATAGCATGTTTTTGACAGCTGATGATAATATGAACTGCAATATCAGAATGTCCACTAGGTGTCTCTCTTCATCTATGGGATCCACAGAGCTGTTCCTCGCCTCCAGATTTTATTTACTCTTTTCTAATGTGTTTCTAACTTTCCCCATTTGACAGAAACAGAGATAAACATTCTGTAATTGAATTCAAAATTCTGGGCTTCTTTAAGGATGTTTTCCTTTTGAATAATTCCTACCACTACTCCACGATTTCCACATTAGGCTACAAGGCATAAATGGCTCTTCTCGGAAAAGCAAACATATATTATTTCAGCTGGAAGGCAGGTGCTCTTGCCTGTTGCTGCTTTACCAGATTGCTGGTTTCATGAACAGCAGTACATAAAGAAAGACATGCTTATAATATCAGTGGGGGGTTTGGAAGAAACATCAGCGTAGTAGATGCAGATCTGAGCCCAGTTTTTATTTTGCATAAAACACAAGTAGGGACGTTTGAAGCTGTTCTGAAACCCGAGGAATAATGCTACTGTAAATGAAAGGGAATGCATTCATGAAGAAAACGCGATCAGTAACTGTGAATATCTGGATTTGTTGAACAGCCCACCTGCATGTTTCTGCACCCTGTGAAAGGAAGCGGATGATTTTCAGCATCCCTTCATTCAGGCGCATTCTGGTAGCAGTCACCCTTTTACTCTAATGTAATTCAGTGTGATGGAGGGGGAGAATAATTAAAAGAGTAATTGGCATAAAACATCCCCTCTCTCTTTCATTAGAGTCATGCAATGGTGTTTTTTCATGTTTTAAAAGGGTTATTTGGTGTGGGCTTTGGTTATTAACAACCCCTCATTACTTCCTCTCAGTCCCTGTCAGAAAACTCAGGCTTTTTTGTCATCCAAAAGTGATCGTTGAACTTCAATCTCTTCGTGAACGTGAAGTCTAGTCACCGTAGGTAATAGAAAATCAATAGCAATCCGAAAAGGGGAAAAAGCAATTATTATCTCTTTACAGGTGAGCAGCATCTGTGAGGGGTGGAAAGGGAGGGGTATCCAATTGTTTCCTCTCTCTCTAATGAAGGACGTGGCCTTCATACAACCTTTGTAGGAGCGTTTGAAAATCAGACAGCGAAAGATGGGATGAGTTTTCCTAGTGGGAGACACCTTTTATAAATGAACTCTTTTGTGAGAGCAAGGAAAAATGGCTATGAATATCATCTTTTCATCACTGGATTTGTCTGAACTTTGAGGGCAGAGAATTAAAAGGACTGTGATGGTATTTCATTACCCATGATTTTCATTCTTGTTGAGTTTCTCTAGTGCAGCTGAACTTGAAAACATCTCACACCCGGTCCAGAGTCTTCCTTTAGACGTCGGTCTAATATGTCCAGCTATGGTCAAATATGCACTTTACTGATCTACTAAATTATTAGTGGTGCTTGCTATAGAAGCTTTTTCTCATACATATGGTATGGGATTTGAACAAACCCTGATTTATAAAACTTCAGCGTGTGGCTTGCACTGGCTGACATGAATAATACCATGGGGCTTGTTGAGGAGAGGTGTTGAGAATTGTTGAATCCCATAGATTTACAGTGCATTGAAGGAAGAACCCAAGCCATATCTAAGGACCAGGCTTGGGGCTGTAAGCAACCACCCAGAACACCCTAGCAACCACTTAGAACACCTAATAACTGCATAACAATGACTTGGAAATCACCTACAACCAAGCATCACAGCAACACGTTTTATAAGCAGCACTCATATTTTCTGATGACGATGTAAAAATCTAGTTACCCCATATCATTTATTTAAATTTTATAAGACATGGCTAAATAGATTGCAGACTGTTTCTAAATATGTCTCTTTGTGATATTCATTCTGTGCATTACATGTGTTTCTCTCTTAGGACAAGCATGTCCTGGCAGTGGTGGCTATTGAAAAGATGTTAGACAAGATGAAAAGCAGTAACGAGTTGCTGGAACTCATTCTGAAGGGTCTAAATGAATACCTGGAGAAGAAGAGACTCTATTTCCCCCGCTTTTTCTTCTTGTCCAATGATGAGCTGCTGGAGATCCTCTCTGAGACTAAAGATCCAACCAGGTACAGAGGAACTTTTGAATGTATTCAGTAGTGACAGTCTGATAGATCTGCTGATATTTGGCAATACCTGTATCTTTCCAAATTTTACTTATAGCTTTGTCAGTGGGTAATGGATTTGTGTGTGTGTGTGTGTGTGTGTGTTTGTTTGTAAATTTTGAGTGAATGTTGTATAAATTACTTTTTCTTTTCATTTTAGCAACACTGGGGCATATCATTTGCTATCACTGAATTTGTTATATACACACTACTGTTCAAAAGTTTGGGTTTGGTAAGATTTTTTTAATGTTTTTGAAAGAAGTCTCTGATGCTCTCCAGAGCTGCATTTATTTGAACAAAAATACAGTAAAAAAAGTAAAATCATGATAAATGTTTTTCAGGATTCTGCTGTTTTTCAGCATTTGTTTGAAATATATATGTTCAATATACTGTAAATGTTCAATTTATATTTATATCTTACATAAATGTGTTTGCTCTAATTTTTTAGAGGAAAAAAAAATAATTTCTTTAAAAAAAATATCTTACTGACCCCAAAATTTTGAATGAAAGTGTATACATTGGCATTATAAATGTCACCGCTGAAAATGCTTTCTAAATATTAGTATACACTGATGAGCAAAAACATTATGACCACCTGCCTAATATGCTGTTGGTCCTCTGCGTGCTGCCAAAACAGCACCGACCCGCCAAGGCATAGACTCTACAAGACCCCTTAAGGTGTCCTGTGGTATCTGGCACCAAGACATTAGCAGCAGATCCTTAAAGCTCTGTAGGTTGTGAGGTGGAGCCGCTGTGGATTGAACTTGTTGTACCAGCACATACCACAGATGCTCCACTGGATTGAGATCTGGGGAATTTGAAGGCCAGGGCAACACCTTGAACACTTCATCATGTTCCTCAAACCATTCCTGAACAATGCGTGCAGTGTGGCAGGGTGCATTATTTTGCTGAAAGAGGCCAGTTCCACCAGAGAACACCATTGTCGTGAAGGGATGGACCTGGTCTGCAGTGATGTTGAGGTTGGTAGCACATGTCAAATTTACGTCCGCGTGAATGGCCGGACCGAGGGTTTCCCAGCAGAACGTGGCCGTCCATGTGATGTAAAAAGAAAATGGGACTCATCGGACCAGGCAACCTTCTTTCACTGCTCCAAGGTCCAGTTCTGACACTGACATGCCCATTGTACAGTGGGGATCGAAAGTTTGGGAACCCCTTTCAGAATCTGTGAAAATGTGAACATTTTTAACAAAATAAGAGGGATCATACAAAATGCATGTTATTTTTTGTTTAGTACTGTCCTGAGTAAGATATTTTACATAAAAGATGTTTACATATAGTCCACAAGACAAAAAAATAGCTGAATTTATAAAAATAACCCCATTCAAAAGTTTAGGAACCCTTGGATCTTAATACTGTGTGTGGTTACCTGGATGATCCATGACTGTTTTTTTTTTGTTTTGTGATGATTGTTCATGAGTTTCTTGTTTGTTCTGAGCAGTTAAACTGAGCTCTGTTCTTCAGAAAAATCCTCCAGGTCCTGCAGATTCTTCAGTTTTCAAGGATTTTTTGCATATTTGAACCCTTTCCAACAATGACTGTATGATTTTGAGATTCATCTTTTCACACTGAGGACAACTGAGGGACTCAAACTCAACTATTAAAAAAGGTTCAAACATTCACTGATGCTCCAGAAGGAAATACAACACATTAAGAGCCGGGGGGTGAAAACTTTTTGAATTTGAAGATCAAGGTAAATTGTACTTAATTTTTCTTCTGGCAAACATGCAAGTATCTTCTGTTGCTTCCGAAGGGCAGTACTAAATGAAAAAAAATTATATTTCAACAAAATAAGAAAAACGTGGACATCTTCATCCTGTTCAAAAGTTTTCACCCCCCAGATCTTATTGTGTTTCCTTCTGAAGCATCAGTGAACGTTTAAACCTTTTTTTAACAGTTGTGTTTGAGTCCCTCAGTTTTCCTCAGCGTGAAAAGATGAAACTCAAAATCATACAGTAACTGCTGGAAAGGGTTCAAATATGCAAAAGATGCTGGAAAACTGAAGAATTTGCAGGACCTGGAGGATTTTTCTGAAGAACAGAGCTCAGTTTAACTGCTCAGGACAAACAAGAGACTCATGAACAACCATCACAAAACAAACAAACAGTCGTGGATCATCCAGGTAGCCACATACAGTATTAAGATCCAAGGGTTCTCAAACTTTTGAACGGGGTTATTTTTATAAATTCAGCTATTTTTTTGTCTTGTGGACTATATGTAAACATCTTTTATGTAAAATATCTTACTCTGGACAGTACTAAACAAAAAATAACATGCATTTTGTATAATTCCTCTTATTTTGTTAAAACTTTTCACATTTTTACAGATTCTGAAAGGGGTTCCCAAACTTTCGATCCCCACTGTAGGTGTTTTCGACAGTGCACAGGGGTCCCCATACACAGCAGACTGTGATGCACTGTGTTTTGTGACACATTCCTCACATAACCATCATTAAAATTTTGTGTGACTTGTGCCACTGAATACCTACGATTGGCTCGGACTAGACAGGATAGCCTTCATTGCCCTCGTGCATCAGTGAGCCTTGGGCTCCCAACACTGTCGCCGGCTTGTCACTCCTCGGACCACTGTTGGTAAATTCTCACCACTGCTGACTGGGAGCAACCCACAAGCCTTGCTGTTTTAGAGATACTATGACCCAGTCGCCTTGACATAACAATTTGGCCCTTGTCAGAATCGCTCAGATTGTTATTCCTGCCCATTTCTCCTGCATTCAACACACTGATTACGAGAACTGTTTGTTTGGTTACCATCTAATCTACCCAGACCTTAAATTGTGGCCTTGTTAGGAGATGATGAACGATATTATCTTCACCTGTGACTGGTCATGTTTTGGCTTGTCACTGACCATCGAAAAACCCATATTGGCAACCACTGTTGATCATTCTGTTGGATCCGCTGTTGAGTCATATCCACTGGTTCAGTTATAGCTGTTCCTGGAGCTTATTGAAGTGTCAGAATTTCTGTGGGTTTGCACTTTTAGTGTGGTGAGTTGCAGTAATTTACAAATCTCAAGTAAATCTCAAAGGAAAAGAGTCTTAAAGAAAACATTTCTGAAAACCATATGATTTATAGGCTTGAGGAATATTGTTTGTCAGCAGTTAAGGTGATCTGATTTTGAAGGCTTCTGTTTTCGATATACTTGCTATTTGGAATCTGCTGTGTTGATAAATTGCTTTATAATAAGGTCAGGCTGGGTGACTGCATGTCAGAAGGAATTATGGTAGATCAGTCAGTACTATATCAGTTATAACAGATAATGCAAGATAATGCAAGGTTTGGACAATTTTTTTAAGTGCATTGCTGTTATGCTTTCTTTTTCTGAATTTTCATGAAGAATAAAAGGGAGTGAAACTGTATCGCCACATCACATGCTCTGAAGTGCAGTTTAAACGTGGTCTTTTTTGAGTGTTTAGTATACGCAAGAATGTAGGCTAGATGTAATTTACTGTAACATGAAATAAGAAACACAACATTCACTCTGCAGAGCTTTAATCTCAAGCCTGTGATATTTATGAGTATATCTTATGTTCTCACATAGCCTACTTTGGCATGTCTCTCAGGGCACATTCAAATAATGTTACACCACCTACCTAACCACTGCTGCCTACATGAACATTTAGCATGTGAGGCCTCAAAAGAAACAGGGAAGGACAAATGAAAAGCAATTTAACTTCACCTCAGCCCTAGAAAACCAAATTTGAACCCCTTAAAACCCAGTATTTACTAAGGGAATTTAATTATAGTGCTTTTTCTTCTCCCTGTGACTCTCTGGCCTACTTTCTCTGCTGTGGCTCCCCTGTGCAGGCCCTTAACGTATAAGCAAATCTTGTTATATTTCACCCCAGGTATTTTTTAATGATGAATGCTGATGCCTTAAATGCAAGTTTAAATTGTGCTTTTGGTTTCACAAAACTAGGAATGTTGGACTTAGCTCGCCTTGTTTTTCTGCTCTTCTGAGAGTTCTGACCACCTCTGTATTTCTTTCTTTCTCTTTATCTCACACTTCCTGTGTCATTCTCACTCATCCTTCATGTCTCCCCCATTTCTTTTGCATTTGAGAGTTCTGAGATTCTAACTTTACAGAAGAATAAAATCTGAATTTGCAGCAGCTGTTTTGCAGAGGTGTGGGTCACAAACTACCAGAAGGTGGAAGTGATAATAAATGAAGATAAAAGTTAATAGAGTCACTGACTCGAGGTGGTTTGGCATAAAAGTCGTCCATGCTATCGTCTACACATTTGAGTATTGCTTTTTCTCTGAAAGAGAGATATCTCGGTGTTGCTAAAACATAATCATGGTGTAATTGGTTTTGCATGTCAACTCAAATGAAATATCAGACTTGTGTTGAAAAGAGGCATCAGTTCACCACCACCTTTATGTTTCAGGGTGCAGCCTCACCTGAAGAAGTGTTTTGAAGGTATTGCTAGTGTGGTGTTCACTGACGTTTTGGACATCACTCATATGAGGAGCAGCGAAGGAGAGGTGGTAGAGCTACTGGATATCATCTCTACATCTAAAGCTCGTGGGCAGGTGGAAAAATGGCTCCTGGAGCTGGAGAGTGGCATGCTCCACTCTATACACAAGGTACAGAAGTGTATGAACTTTCTTTGAGTCATTGGATTTCTACATAACAGAAATGGAAACTATGTAATTGGATTCGATTTAGTTTAGCCTGGCTTGTACTTTAATTGGTTCTGTTGACAAATCCTTCACATGGGTAATTGCTTATGGCTGTACAATGACAGTTTTTGGTTTTTGTTTTTTGAGAGAGAGAGAGAGAGAGAGAGAGAGAGAGAGAGAGAGTTATTAATACAATGATTTACAGAGCCTCTAAAAAGCATTCACCCACTTTGGACATTTTCATATTTTTTGTAAGCACTTTGAACTTGAAGAATTAGGGCTATATATTTAACTGATTGTTTTGCTACTTATGAACACAAAATCTTTATAACATTATACAAGACATTATGGATTCCTAAGGGGTGAATGAATTTCATATCAGCACTATATATCTGTGTCATTCTAAGAAATGTAAAATAATGCAAACTGTCCCTCTTGGGTCCTGGCTGTCAGGTGATTGGAGAAGCATTTGAAGCATATCCGAAAGACCTAAGGATCAACTGGGTCAGGGCCTGGCCGGGTCAGACAGTGCTCTGTGTGTCACAGGTTTACTGGACAAAGGACATTCATGAAGCCATTGCAAAGGGACCAGAGGTACGTTATACATACAGTAGCAATATAATCTGGAATTCTTCATTCTGTGATGACGCGTTTCTACAGTGATAAACACTGCATCATATTTTCATAAAAAAATGAATATACATTAAAGGGGTGATGAACTGCATTGTTTTATTGTTTTAGAGGTTTCCTATGGTGCACTTATACTGTTAGTATGATTTTTACATCAAAATTGTCATAATTTAGAAATAAAAAGCAATTTTTATTATATACCTTGATTTTAGCACTCTGATTTGAACGCTCTGTTTGAAGGGGCGTGTCTGCTATTGAGACTTCAGTGTAAACGTCACTGCTGTGATTGGTTAACATCTTTGCATATTAAATAGATAAGTATTACATGTTTAACTCTCTCGAAAACTTTTAGCACATTTTTACTATTACAGCTCTCAAGGTTAACTAATCATGTAAAGTGTTGATTATATTTAGATCTATGGCATTATATTTAGATATTGGCATGAAAGGTTGCAGTGATGAGCACATAGCCGATCACAGACATGTTGAGCACATGAATGCAGCAATCTCGTCAATTTCTGCACGCTAATGAATGCTTTCATAACTAACAGTGCAAACAAACTGTAAATAAGAAATGCGTTGATTCTTTTTGGTTTTGGTGCGAGTCCAGAACTCAGTCACTGATAAACTCGCGCTGTTTAAATGACAGCTCCAGCGATTGCAAAGGGAGTGTTCTTTGATTGCTTTCTATTTATAAAATAACAGATTATTTTCATCCTACTAAGAGAAACAATGTGACGTTGACCGTTAAGTCATCACTGGTTTGATTTACTGGAACATCTGACAGTACATGAATCATTACAAATCAGAAATCACAGGTCACAGATCAGGCATGAGAATGAACACAGTTACATGTTGTTGCATTACTGTCGAGTCCATATCGTAAATGTCTGTTTGCAAAGCCTGCTCCAAAATTGCGACTGATTTACCAAAGAATCCACAGTGAAATGTATCACATAAAAAAATAAATAATGCTCAATTGAGACATTCACATTGTTAAAAATAAATAACATAACCACATTCCTAGCATTAGGATCCTTTAGAAGGTGTTATTTTTAGTCCAGTGAGTGATCCTGTGCTCTTCTCTCTTCCTCATCTCACTAACGCCAGTGGGCGGGGCCAAAGTTGCAATGTTGAAGTAGGAGTTGATTTTCTTCTGAAGAGGCGGTCGTTCACCTATCTTTTACGTCATAAATAGGCACAATCTAGGACGAGTCATTTGATGGGCTTGGTAACATTAAAAGCTGTTTTTGGACTGACAAAGTTTTCAGTTCTGAAACTTACAAGATTCTTATAGTATGATGACCTCTTATATGTCAAAAGCTCAAGGAAAATTTGAATTCTCAGTTTATGACCCCTTTAATAATGCTATACTTTGTATTATACTACCTTGGCAGTAAATTACAAAAAAATGAATTAACATTCTGCAAGGGTGAGGGAGTGACGTCAAATTTGACATATTTCACTCTTCTGACTGCTGTAATCAGTCGCTCTATATTTTTTCCTCTTTTTTTCTTTTGCTATTGAAGCAAACGGGAACACAAAAATTATATTTGCTGTCATCTCCCATTCACCACTATAGAAGTTTACCCAACTATGATGATTTCCCCTTATCAGAGCCCTGGAAATGTTAAAAACGGTTCTCTGGTTATTCATGGCATTCTACTCAATATATGTGCATAGTTACCTGCTTAACTGTAAAACTAATTCCCAGACTGTTGTCCACATAGCCGTGCTGTTTTTATGTTTTTTTTCTCATATAATAAAATAATTAAACTCAAATCAGAATTTAATTTGTTTATTTATTTACATATTTGCCAATTAGCCATATAATAAGCAAGATAATGTGTAGTCATTATCTGCCTCATTTTCAGTTGGGTTTATTTTGAAATAATGGCTGTCTTACTGTACATTATTCCTTACATAATATCTTATTATCTGACTGGGTTATTTCTGAATCAGGCTCTTCAGGCCTATCTGGAGCAGAACAATACTCAGATAGATGACATTGTGTCTCTGGTGCGTGGCAAGCTGTCCAAACAGAACCGAGTCACACTTGGAGCGCTGGTGGTGCTTGATGTTCACGCCCGGGATGTGTTGGCTTCTTTGGTACAGAAGGGTGTGGATGATGAGACCAACTTTGAGTGGCTCAGCCAGCTGCGCTACTATTGGATTGTAAGTCAGTTTGATTGTCTGTAAATGTGATTGAAAAATATTGTGAACTTATTTGTGTATAGTTTGTCCAGATATTGTTTTGGACACCAGATGATCTTGATTTGAACTCTTTGATATGAACCTGTCTCTGAAGGAAAACCAGCTCCAGACAAAGATGATCAATGCAGGCTTGGCATATGGCTATGAGTATCTTGGAAACACACCGCGGCTGGTCATCACCCCTCTTACTGATCGCTGCTATAGGTCAGAATGCTTTCCATTATATAAAATGCACAAAGGCAAGAAATTTCAGTGTCTATGCACCCAGAGAATGCTCTACAAACAATCATTTACTAATTGAATTATAATATTACCGTCATGCTGTATTTTTATATTTTTTATATTTTATCCATCATTGTTTTCTTTTTTTCTAAATGTTATATAGATATAGTCTATTTTTATTGGAGTACTTTAAAACTTATAATTGCTATCTTCATCCTTTAGTGCAATGTTTCTTATTTAGGAAAATGCAAAAGAGATATATAATATACATATTTTTTATGAAATGTATACAGCAAGGATGCCTTAAACTGATCAATTATGACAGTAAAAAATGTCATATAAATGCTGTTTTTGTACTTTCTATTCATCAAAGAATCACAAGCAACACAACAGTGTTCAACAATGATAATAATAAGAAATGCTTCTTGAGCACCAAATCAGCATATTAGAATGATTTCTAAAGGACATTGTGACCCTGAAGACTGGAGTAATGATGCTGAAAATTCAGTTTTGCCATCACAGGAATAAATTACATATAAATTAAAAATGAAAACAGTTCTTTTAAATTACATTATAATACAATTTCACAATATTACTGTTTTTACTGTACTCCTGAACAAATAAATGCAGCCTTAGTGAGCAAAAAAAAAAAACTATACAGACCCCAAACTTTTGAACATTAGTTTAGTTTATAACATTGTTATTTTTTTATCTTTCAAAATGACTGAAAATATTTTGAACCCTCTGTTTATGTTATTAAATTCAGTAAATTATTTAATTCAGTTAACACAACCTCTAGCTGCATCTTTTCTTTACCAGAACTCTATTTGGAGCTTTACATTTACATCTTGGTGGAGCCCCAGAGGGTCCCGCAGGTACCGGCAAGACCGAAACCACCAAAGATCTGGCTAAAGCTATAGCAAAGCAGTGTGTCGTCTTCAACTGTTCTGATGGCCTGGATTACATTGCACTGGGCAAATTCTTTAAGGTAAGTTTTACAAAGTTATGATGCACGAATAGGTATTTTACAAGTTTTTACAAGTTATATAAGTTTCATTTATTCAGCTCACAGCAAAAGAGCTATATTTAAAAAAAAAAAACATAATAATATAATAGTATTTGGTATTGGCTTACTGGAAATGAAATGTTAAAAAATTCAAAGTTAAACATCACACAAGAGGTCAAGCTCTGTGTGTCTTTAGAAAAACTCTTCTCAAACAGAACAGCACTGACATGACTGTCACTAGTTACAATAGCAACAGATTTAGAACTCCAGAATTGTTCTGGTGAAAAAAAAAACTCTTGCAGAAATTGGTTATGAGATTTGTATTATCTCATCTTGTCTTGGGTTGTCTTATAGATCACTAACCCCACAAAATATTACTAATTAAACTGAGTCTAATTATTTTGTAAATCCAGATTTAGACATTACTCTGGGGAAATACAGTGGAGTCCAAAAGTCAAAGACCACAATGATCTAAGAATTATTTTTTTTTTATTATTTACACCTGGAAATAAAGTGAAAGCTGTTTTATTTAAAATAAAATGTAGAATGAAGAAAATATTTTCTAATTCATTATGGGAATGAGTTGGAGAACATGATCATCAAACTTCTAGAGTTTATGTCCTTTTGGGTTCTGTTGCCGTTAAAGCAAAAGAGGAACATAACAAATACAAAGACATTTTAAAATGAATATTAATTTCCAGTTAAACCTTTCAAAATATAATTAAAAAGTTTATATTGTGAATGTTAGATAATAGTAAAATTATTATTATAGAATTATTTTCTCTAGTTGCCTTTACTTTTAGACCCCACTATATCTAATAATAAATACAGGCATGTCAGTTTTCCATTTAGTTTGGTATGTTAGCAAAGATTGCAGTGCTTTTGCAGTACAGCTTCAGTACTATCAGGGAACCACAGCTGTATCTTAATCAGAGAGCATAGAATTGCAAAGGGCTTGCGTTTTAATGTCATCCTGCTCACCCTTTGTCAGTTATCTGGCAGCAAAGGTGTTTTCAGACTACATTTGCTGCAAGTTATGGTAAAGATTCTTGGTCTCTTCCAGGGCTTGTTGTCGTCCGGTGCCTGGGCCTGCTTTGACGAGTTCAACCGTATTGATCTGGAAGTGCTTTCAGTGGTGGCTCAGCAAATTCTAACCATCCAGAGAGGTGTGTGTTTGTGTGCACATTCTGAATTAGAATGTTCACTGCGATGTTAGTGGATTCAATCAATGGCGCTTCAGAATTTTTTTTTCTCCAAACCTCCTATATGCTATCAATCTTAATAGATGTCTACATCTGAATTTGATGTGTTGAGTCCAGTCAAATCAAGCATTAGGATGCTTACATTGCATAAATCTATCAATATAATGAGATTTCTGGGTTTGGATGCAGGCATAGATCTTTTTTTTTTTTTTTTTTTTTTTTTGGCAGGTATTTCTGCACACGCTGAGATGCTGCTGTTTGAAGGGACAGAGTTGAAACTGAACCCTACCTGTGCTGTCTTTATCACCATGAACCCTGGCTATGCTGGACGTTCTGAACTACCTGACAACCTGAAGGCATGTAGAGAACCATGTCCACACCAAGATGTGCAGAGCATTTGGCATATGCTCACTTTTTAAGTGTGTCATACTTCAATCACATGCCTTATATTCATTTTTTCCTAAAAAAAAAAAGCTTCACTGAAATTACTAAAAACTTTGTTAATGTTAAAGCTGCTGTCTGTAACTTTTTTGTGTTCAAGATTTACAAAAATTACATAATGAGTGAGTACATCATGAATCCATTTTCCAAACTGTGTTATTGTCTTATACTGAATCACTATGGTGCACCTATAATAATCAGACTATTTTAGATTGGTTTGGGTCACCACAGCTGCGGAGTAGCCCAGTACCTGCGTGACTCGTCATAGACATAAACAGAGAGAAGTAGCTCCCGCTGCAATTTTCTTCCGCAAGACGCATGCAGTTCTGTTTATTAACCGCTAGAGCGCCAAAAGTTATTGACTGCAGCTTTAACATAAGTTAGCGAGTAATAACAACAGGTATTTAATATGCAAATTTACCTGAAAACTATGTAATGTAGAGTGTTATGGAATATCCATTGATTATTATTTTTATTATTTATTTTTATTTATTATTATTATTATTATATGAATTGTGTATTGGTAATGTTTCTGTAATGTTTCTTTATTTCTTGCTGCCACTGTTCACTGTTTCCATTCTGTTTTATTGGAGTAGATAGTTGATATTGCTTGTTCTATAATTGTGAATGTTGTGTAATTTTCTGCTGCAGGCTCTGTTCCGGACAGTAGCTATGATGGTGCCAGACTATGCTCTGATAGCTGAGATTGTGCTGTACTCCTGTGGGTTTGTCAGAGCACGACCGCTCTCAGTGAAGATTGTAGCTACGTATAGACTGTGCTCTGAGCAGCTCTCTTCCCAGCACCATTATGATTACGGCATGAGGGCTGTCAAATCTGTTCTGACTGCTGCAGGGAACCTGAAGGTAGGACCTGTATCTGCAAAAAAGCCCCACATGTTGCATTTTTGTCACACTATGATTTGCAGTGACACATATGAGTATATTTTATTTTCGATTTTGGTTTTATATTTAATTTTATTATTTGGCCTTATATTCTTAAATATTTATTACAAAAGCTAAAATATATTGATTTAGCAATTTGATTTAAAGTTACGAGAACTACTCTGTCTAAAAACATTCTATGGTGTTTACCATTGCATTTCAAATCATGGCCTTTTATTTGCGACATCCGTGGCCTGAATCTATAATGATGTGATTTGAAGAATCAGTTTTTTGTATTTGAATGTGAAGGCCTTTGTTGTTTTGATTTAACATCTCATTTGATTTAGTATCTATATACTGTATTTTGGCTCCTGCTGCTTCTGCTGAGCCACCATTTCTGAGCTCTTCATAAACTTGTTAAAGCAATTCTAAATCTCCCAACTGCAATTGGCTCAGTTCCTCTTCGCCTGCCACTGTTATCAGCACAGAGTTACCAAGGTTCGAGAAGTGAAACATTTCCACTTTATCTCAATTCCCATTGCATTCTCCTTCTCCTCTCTCCCTCTCACCACTTTTCGCCTGTGGATCAAAGCCAAATGAATCTGACATTGAATATAAATAGTGTTCACACTCAATTCAGCAGCACGGAGAATTGCAAATCTGTGAAAAACTCAAACTATTGACATTGAGAACTTTGCTAAAAAAACTGTGACCCTAAAGTATTCTGGGCTCCAATCAGTACTCTCTCTCGTCATCTCTAAAGTGTAAAAGCACAGAATGTAATAAAGCATGCTTTCAAACTCCACACTTTTCAGATTAAAATGTCAATGCAAATTTGCAGTTGTCATATGTTATAATATAATTCCATTTGAATGCTAGACAGGCAGTCGAGGCTTTTGTGCAGAGCACCATAGAATATGCTCATTTCAGCATAAGATCTCCTGAAGCAAGGCCAGAGCATGAGCACTTTCATGTTCCTAGGTGGCCCTACCTGAGCTCATTCCTTGATCTTTGATGTATTACTGCTGCACTAATTTCTTCTAAAAGCTTATTTAGTATGCACAAGGGCCTATCCTCATACAGGTCTCATTTACCAACAGTCACTGAGAACACTGAGAATAGTGGTGCAGCCATAGGGCATCAGATTAGACAGGTCAAAGGAACAACTGCAGAGCTTACACAATGTGCCTCAAGCAAGATGAATACTATCTTTCTATTTACTCTGCTGTTCTGATATGACTGCACCACCTGAATAAAAGCCATGTCCCTTGTCAGAGCCACACTGCAGGCCACTCACTCCCTGCAAACTTTTAGGAGTGGCAGCTGCATTTATTTGGAGGAATAAATCCCATCTTGTTCTGTGTTTGTGCTGAATAAAGGAGTCACTTTTACTAATCAAGTAATCCTGTTTGCATCCCACTCATATTTACTACTACAGACGCGAATCGGAGGATGGGGCTAAAGAGGCAATGATGTAGGTGTTAATTTTCTTCTGCGGAGGTGGTCTTTCGTCGCACTATGATGTAATAATGTGACAAAATCCGAAACTAGACATTTTAGCAGCTTGGGTTAAAAAAAACTAAAAAAACTGTTATTGGTCTAACGAGGAAGTTTTGAGTTCTGAAACTTACAGGATGTTTTATAGTACAATGACCTCTTATATGTCAAAAAGTCACAAGATCAGATTTTCACTACACTATTCTTGGGTCCAAAAGAATTCATAATATTGGTATTATCGCAATATCTACAGAAATTAGAAAAAAATCTTTAATCTTTGACTTTGTGTTTTCACAAAAAAAACCAAAAAAAAAACTTTTTTTACTTATATACTTTAATTATCTGCTCTGGTGTTTAGGAATAAAAGTATATGTACTAGTTTGTCCTTATTTCCTCACTTTCACTGGGTGGGCATAGTTTTGAAAAAATATGCAGCATCTTTATAGTACACATACTATCTTTTTTTCACTGGGAAGGAAGTGTACAGTTGATTTAACTGTTTAACATTCAAAATATTAAGAAAATTTTGATTTTTCCATGATATGGGCTGGATTTTCCAATAACGTTGTCTCTTAGTGTGCTACGAAGACTCTAAAGGTAGACCTTAACTGAAGATACACCGTTTCTATCTTCTTAAGTGCGACGTTACCAGCTACTGTCCGTGGTGGTGCTGAATTGGTTGATATCGATGGCTCGAGAATCGATAATTCACTCTATACAGGGGCTGCTTCACTAAATCTATATTGTAATTTATCTATATTCTCGGGGCGCAGAGCCCCCATCAGTGAGTTTAAGGCGACTGTTATTTTAGAACAAAGTTTTAATTCCTTGGAGACGCGTCATGCAGCTGACAGACATGTAGGTATCACGTTTATATCATTTTTTCATTTTTTTATTCAAAATATTCACAAACTTGTTAACTATATCATGAATTTTATGATATATTCCGATTGTAAAATATGTGGAAGTGAACGTGTTTTGTTGTGCGATGTATTGCCGTGCAAACTCAGAGCTGTCGGATTTACGAAATCTTCCCCAAAATACATAAAAGTATGTGGCCGGTGAACTGGGAGAAGAATAGAGTAAACTTTGTTTCATACACAATGTGTATCTGATATGAATAAAACACTTCGTCAAATTATATAAGTGAAATGGTTATTGTTGCAGCTTCCGTAGACATCAGTGTATGGAATTTGATATTAACAAACTATAAATGTCTTTTTTTTTATGCAGTAGCATACTTAATTCAAATGTGTATATACTGTAAATGTCTGAAACCTAAAATAAACCTGATGAGGTTAAAAACACAGAATAGTTGTGATATATGACAAGCGCGGAGCGCGCATCTGTCTCTGGATCAGCGCTAAAGCACATTTGAATTTAGTGAATCTTTGCATTTTATTCTTTGCCATGATCCTAATTGAACACTGCGTGTAGAATTATATTTGTATTGACTGTCAACAGTGATAAGGTATAGCTAAGAGTGGTCCAGACCAACCTTACGAGCGAATGACTTACAGAAGGTATACTTAACTAAGAGCGTTTCGGGAAACGCGTATTAACGTTAAGGCACAGCTTAAGGTATAATTTAAGAACGACGTAGAGTTAAGAAGGTTTTGGGAAATCCAGCCCTGGTCTTTTTAATAAAAATATGGTTGTCATTACCTGAATTTTTAGGGAGTGAATTTTCTTGTAGAATGCAGTCTTTGGCTTAAATAACTGAATATTTCCACATAGAACAGGACAAGCACTCAAGAAAGTAGTGATGACTTGTATTTTACTGGAATGTGACCATTAATTATCTTAAAGTGTCTGTTGTGTGACAGTAAGAATCCTGGAATATCAAATCCACAAAAATCGAATCTCACACAACTGAAATAGGCACGGGAATACCCTGACCTTGACAGCTCCCACTCGCTTTTCTCGTTTTGCCAAATTTGAATAGTGTCTGCTTGTGTCATCTCTGCTGTTCTCAGAAATGAATACGCCTGTGTCATTTTCACAGCAATCTTTGCACCATCACACCCGAGACCGCACTCTTTTTCCATCTTGAAATTACTTCTGGAGACAAAGGCATGCTCTAAACCCCTCAGGTCTGAGTTGCAAATCACTGTGATGGTAAAGAATGAGCAAAGACAATGTGGCTGAATGCCACTGTCCCCTGGAGACCCTGGAAAAGTGACAGCACAAGCAAATCTTTTATTGAGTGTCAAACCTCTTTCTCTCCCTGTGTTTAACATGTCACAGCTAAAGTTTCCAGAGGAGAATGAAGATGTTCTTTTGCTGAGATCTATTATTGATGTTAACCTTCCAAAATTTCTGGCTCATGACCTTCCATTATTTGAGGTACAACATCAATATATTCTACATATACCACAAATTATGCATTCATTAAAATCTACATTCTCAAATTAATATTCACTAACTTCTCATTTGTTGTGAATCTGTACAGGGTATCACTTCTGATCTATTCCCTGGGGTCAAGCTTCCAAAACCAGACTATAGTGTGCTGCTTGAGGCTATTAAGGAAAACAGTGCTAAGATGAACCTGCAGGTCACTGACTTCTTTGCTGAGAAGATACTGCAGATCTATGAAATGATGATTGTGCGTCACGGCTTCATGTTGGTGGGAGAGCCCTTCGGTGGGAAGACATCTGCCTACCGCGTGCTATCCGCGGCCCTGCATGACATCTGTGAGAAGGTGCTGGAAATGGACAACTGTTAACAAAAACTAGTACTGCTCAAATAGTCACAGTGGGAGTAGAGCTTTCTGCATTCAACATTGTACGTCTGTTACATAAGATAGGGTTTTAAACTTTTTTCTTTTATCCTACTTATTGACTGTTTTTGAGTACTTTTTTCTTGTACCCAGAGGATGTGAACTCCCAAAGTCTCAAATACTCCCACATTTCTCAAGCAGTTCCAAGTGGATGTGAATTTGTATCACAATACCACAATACAAACTGCTCTTTTTGCATAATAGAGTGCTTAAAAACTCTGCAAAATGTTTTCATGGAAAGGAAATGTGATTTCTTGTGTTTCCAAAGAACAGACAACACATTTAGTGATGGTACTGCTATAAATCACTGCACTGAAGCACATTCATACACATGCTAATATGACACAATTGAAAACAATGCTGCAAAAATGTGTGTAAGTATTGTATTGTAGTATCAGTAAAACAAACTGTTTTGAATGCAGGGTCTGATGGAGGAGAACAGGGTTCAGATCACTGTTATCAACCCAAAGTCTATCACCATGGGCCAGCTGTATGGCCAGTTTGATCCCGTCTCCCATGAGTGGTCAGATGGCATCTTGGCTGTCAGCTATAGAGCATTTGCCACTTCCCAGGTACAATTTCCATTCCATTCATCTAATGTGTCCACCCATCCCACTTCTGTTCCACTCATCTGCTCTCCCTCCATTTATTGAATAACTCATTTATTCAATCATCTGTCCATCCATCCATCTCTTTCCCTCCCTCCCTTCCATCTATTTCCATCCATCCATCCATCCATCCATCCATCCATCCATCCATCCATCCATCCTTCTATTCCTTCCTTCATCCATACATACATTCATCTATCTATACCTCTATCCTCTCATCCATCCATATATCCCTCCATTTGTCCATCCCCATATCCATTCCTATCTTCCTTTTATCCAATCTCCTCCTTTCCATCCATTTATCCATTCATCCATCCCTCTCTCCTTCCATCCATCCATACATCCCCTTCTACTTCTCTAAGCTCATCTGTTCATCCATCCATCCTCACATTTATTGCTTCTCAGCATTGCACACATTGTGTAAGTAATAATGTAAAAAGTAATTTAGTAAAAAGTAATAATGGCTCTCCATGTACAGAAAAAAAAACTGATGTGTTTAAGTTAAAGCCATCCCAAAAAAGAGTACTTAAATTCCCACAGCGCTGTCTGCCTGAAACATGCAGCTTTTATATTTCTTTCACCATGGTAACACTAAGCCTAAATCTGTGACATCTTTTACCCACTAACTTTAATGTTATTCAGAGTGCAGTCATACCCACATTCCCAAAGGATTACAGTTTGAAGCTTTGTTTCCCTGTCTTATGATAGAAATGTTTGTGTTTAAACAGTTGTTGGCAGAAAACACAGTAGAGCATTCTCTTTGGTGCAGCAAGAAAGTGAGGAACAAACCTAGATCCTCTAATAGCTGTAATTGAGGAATAAAGAGCAACATAATAAGAGGAGACTGGTGTCAAATGTTTGCCTCACACTTAGTTTTATATTTGATTGCCACTGCATTTTCTTGAGCCATTGAAGGCATGTTACAGAATCGTGACTGTTTTAGCGGGAAAAGCCTGTTTCAGTGGAAAGAACTAGGCCAAAACAATGCAAGCAATACAAACTTGCGATATGTTGAACAGATGTCACAGTGTTAAAAATTAAGTATCAATATTTTTTGACTGGAGAAACGTTCATGAGGAAATGTTAGCCTAATAAAGGTTTGTCAGATAATTTTTTTTTAGGAAAAGCAGTCATCATTTGTTATTCTGCAGAAAAAAACATCTTGTCCCGAGTAGCTCCAGTCTACAAAGTGCTACAATAAAAGAACATATTTTACAATAATACCTATTTTATTGAGACATAGCAACAGCACAAACAGAAAAGTTGAAGTTAGATTCTGTTAGAGTCTGAAATGACTGCCCACTACCTCCCCACCAGAGTCCTGACAGAAAGTGGCTGATTTTCGATGGGCCTGTGGATGCAGTGTGGATTGAGAACATGAACACTGTACTGGATGACAACAAGAAGCTTTGTCTCATGAGTGGAGAGATCATCCAGATGTCCCCACAGATGAGCCTTATCTTTGAACCCATGGACCTGGAGGTGGCTTCGCCAGCCACGGTGAGAGAGCATTTATTTGATTTTTGTAAAATGATTTTGTTAGTGAATCTTATAATAAGGAATGGAAGAAGTTTGTAAAGGTTATTTCATGAACCGTTGATCATTTATTGTGGCATGACATATCGTTTTTCTATTGGTCTTCTTTTTCTATACAAATTTTTACAGGTCAGATTTGACCAAACTTGAACTTTGGAATGCAGCCTAAGTCGCATCAGCTTGCATTTCCTACATTCGCATACCTGTGAATGGAAGTCACTGGAACGATAAGTTCTCAATATGATTGTAGTTATATTTCAAAGAGGACATTTTAATATTCTATTAAAGGAGCGGTTTTTAATTCACACATTTTTTATTTATTTCCCCCCCCGAGACTTATAACGTTAGCAACTTTTTTTTTGTTGTTGTTGTTGTTGCCAAGAACAGTCATATTTTGGTTTTATATTTTGATTTTCCACTCTCTCTCCGTCATTTGAATGAATTCTTTCCCCGCCAGCCTTTTTTTTTTTTTAAAGTTGCCAGCCAATGCCAGAATTTTCATTTTCAAAAAACTTTCATGGCCTCCAGAATAATTTATTGTATGAATATCTGAACATGCAGTATGTCTAAAGAAAGAACGGAGCCTCTGCCTTTAAACAAACAAACAAACAAAAAAAGTTTATTCTAGCTACATGCATTCTTTTTTTTATCAACACTTGAATGTAGGCAAGTTTCATAAAAAAAGCAACATTTTGAGCAGAAAGCTGAGAAAATCTAGTTTTTGTCAAAGATTATGTATGGATCAGATTCAGAACAATGATCAAAACATAGATGGAATAGATCGCTTCCATCAATATCCCCAAAGCTTGCACAGTCCTATACCACTTCCTGGGTCGACATTTCATTTGGTAATGTTGGGCAGTTTTGATTTATATGCTGTTTATTGTTTGATGATCACATTATTTTACATATGCTATCGCTTGTCTCTGCTTCTTTTTTTCTGTGTTTTGATCTGGAGATTCTGTATTCTTTCAGAAGATGTGTAATAGCGCCACCTACCGTATAACAGTGGAAACATGGAAAGCTGGAAAATTCCATCAATGGTGGGGAGAGAGTTAAATGGAAAGATTAAATAGTCCATTTTTTGTCGGACTATAATAGTCCATCCTTTTTTGTGAAAAGATGACCAGTGCTGATCACTTTGCTCTGGTATTCATACATGGGTTGCACATTTACTGTTGTGTCCAATTTAGTTAGACAGCGACATCCATAATAAAACAGACTCTTTTTGCAAAGCCTCCATAACATTGTGACATGCAGGCTTACAAAACAAGTAATATCAAAAGACCAAAAATGATCACGAATCTTGTTAAAAATAAACTCGCTTGTTTCTAACTTTGGGAACGCTTTAGCAAGCATTTGCAATATATTCTAATAATATATTCCTGTAATATATTCCACCTACAATGTCAGGCCTACACTGCACATTTTTTTTTTTTTTAAATACAGTACAGTCTAAAAATGTGATGAAATTTGATGAAAATATATCCTCACATTTCCCAACGCATTTTGTAATATCTTTATCAGAAGAAACATCTCTCAGGCAGCCTTTGATGTTTTGGGTTGCAAAAAATGTAGACCATCAAATGGGATTGTCGTTGTCATTCGGCAAACCTGTCAAAAGAGGACTTATCAATTCACTGGCAGTGCCACAATAACACACCCACACTGTGATTTCCCCCTTATCCAGCCTACTCAAGAATGGCATAATGGCATGTCGTTACTGGAATTCTTTCTTTCAGAAACACCAACGCGATTTCCTCCCCTTATTTATCTCAGCGTCTTCTCCTAAGATGGCTTTGTATCCGACAAAGCTTCTGCCTCACACATCCCAGCCTGAGGAAAGGCTCGTATAGTTGTGGATCCCAGCCTTTTTTGCCCCAGTGTGGGCAGAAGACTTTGGTTCAAAAGAATGGGTGATGATGACAGAGATTAAACAAGCATGTTATTGAGACAGAAAGCGTGTAAGAATATCAAAGTGTGTGTGAACGTCCGTGTGTTTTCGTGTTGTTTGCGACCGCCACCAGATCAGATCAAAGTAGAAGCTGGAGATAGAACCAGAGGGAAAGAGTGAGACGGAGATCAAATCTGTGAGAATATCTTGTCTTGCTTTGACAGAAAAAGAAAGAGGTCTCACTATAGCATAAGCATAAACCATCTCCCTTTGGCTCATATCTGTCTCTTGCAATTTCTCTCTTGCTCTCCCCCTTTTCATATATTGATGCTTGACTCATATGGCCTGCTGCAAACTAGAGCAAAGTTCAGTGAGAATTCAGTTGAACAAGCTAACGTGTTCTCGAGGTCATGCTTGGCCCAGATGTCTCCTCGGGCTTAACACCTGTGCAAAAGCACCCAGTTTGCAATTCACTTACACCTCTACCATTCGCATGGGCCTTCCGTGGGAGCCGGCTTCCGACAGCTGTTTCCATCACGTAACCTTGATGATGTGCTATTCATCAAACCATTAAGCACAGAAGACCTTTATCTTTATTAGTAACCCAGTGCAGCTGCTGTGCAGATGAATAAAATGGAATTTGTTTGAACTATGCACCATTCCAGATGGCTAAGTAATATATATATAAAAAGTTTCATACCCTTTTGAGTTCAATGTCCACATTTTTTAGAAAGTGCTACTGTGGTTATGAGTGCTGTTTGTGTGTAACTTTTTGATATATACAAAAGAAGATAATTTCATTGTCATTATCTAGTCAAATTCAATATCAACATTTCTGCCTGTTTACCACTCAAAGGTTTGGGATCAGTATTATCTTAATTAATAATTAATACCTCTATTCATCAGTGATGTATTAAATTGATCAAAAGTGACAGTAAAGACTTTTACATTTTTACAAAAAAATTCAAATTCGAATAAATGCTGTTCTTTTGAACTTTCAAAGAATCCTAAAAAAAATCATGATTTCCACAAAAAATTAATCAGCACAGCTGTTTTTTTTTTTACATTGATAATAATGAACACCAAATCTGCATATTAGAATAATTTCTAAAGAATCATGTCAAGTGAAGACTGAAATACATATATAAACATTTGAACTGTACTGTATATATCCTTGAACTGGGACATTACTGCTTTCTAGGTTTCTCGGTGTGGTATGATCTACATGGAGCCTCACATGTTGGGATGGCGGCCTCTGATGCTGTCCTGGCTCAACACATTGCCGTCCACTCTGAGCTCCATGCACAAAGACGTTATTACTGGCCTCTTCGACCGCATGCTGCCTGCATGTCTTGAACTCATTCGCAAAGGCACTAAGGTACAACTGTAACTGTGCTGCAGATAATGAGTGTCTTCCCACTGAATCCAAGCTAAACAGGACACCCAGATGATTGAATATTGTATGTTTGTTAGTTTGAATATTTCTTTGCTCTAAACATATCAATGTGACTGCAGTCATACCATGAATGGTGTACTTTCTCAAAGTTACAATTTAAAGTGGCCATTATTGTACAGCAGAATTCTTTACTCAAATATGTTTGCATAATGATGCTAATTTACAACTTTCCAAGTTGTATGTCTCTCTTATAATTCATCAGTCTATTATCTTCTTTTATGTTAAATATTTTTCAGATCTCAACCTCAAATCAATAGTTTATTTTCATTCATTTCTAAATTATGAAGCCCCTAAGGCAGGGGTGTCCAAACTCGGTCCTGAAGGGCCACTGTCTTATAAAGTTTAGCTCCAACTTGCCTCAACACACCTGACTAGAAGTTTCTAGCCTATAGTAAGACCTTGATTAGCTGGTTCAGGTGTGTTTAATTAGGGTTGGAGCTAAACTCTGCAGGACAGTGGCCCTCCAGGAGCAGGATTGGACAGGGGACAAAAAATATGAGCTGGGAGAAAAAAATTATGTTTCAACACTTTTGTATTCTTGCAAAAAAGTTTTGTGTTCCTCCAAGAAACTTGCAAAAGCATTGAAATATTGTTTTCCCTTCCACCTCATATTATTTCCATCACCATTTTTTTTTTTAGTTATAATAAGCGATTAGTCATAAAAACAAATTTCAGCTTGAGATTTGTGACCTCTTGTCATAATGCACTGATACTACAAAAAGACACTTGAACAAAGACATTAGTTTTTTTTATGAAACATAATTATTACTACAAGAGTCTGGAAGGAATAGGAAATTTTTTCGATGTGCTCAATTAAGTACAGGCATTACATACAGAATTTCCTTTCCCAATAATCACAGGCTTCTGCAATTAAGGGTTCTTTTGTGCTTACATGCATGCATTGTGCTCAGAATGGGATAAAGCGCTAATTATGTGCTTTCTTTTTTTAAATACCACTTTTCCTGACAGTCCTGTTTTGTCTCTTAGTGCTTACAGTGCACTTTGGTTATACAGTTTTTGGCAGACAAAGTAGCGCTTTCTTCTGCCACTCATTTGCTGCTGCATTTCTTTCCTTGTTTGCCATTTTTGTATAGCCATTGTTGAGCTATTGTTTATTATCTCACGTTGTACATTTAAGATAGTTTTGTCCAGTATGATGGAGCACCATTGATCATCTAGCCACGGGTTCTTGGTCCAGACTAATGGAGTGTGTTTTGTGTGGTTATCAGGAATTATCTCCCACGACCAACACGAGCCTGGTGAGGTCTCTGATGAATCTGATGGACTGCATGATGGATGAGTTCAGAGAGGAGAGCCAGATGAAGGGGATGGATGAGAGAGATGTCTGCTCCTGGCTTGAGGTGAGGAAATAAAATGTGGAATGTTGGACACTTTATGGACTCAACACTCACAGCTTTGCCTATGTAGCTGAAGTTGATCCTCACTTCTGCTGAGCCTACACTGAGGCAGTTGGCTAAAAAGCAAGCAAAACATCTTAGCAGCCACATAACAATTTCCTAGAAATAATCCACAACACGCTAGCATCATGGTGGCACGTTCAACAGGCACCACATTTTCATCATTTGATCTAATTGTGATCAATCATTATGTGAAATAGTTTTAACATTTAAGTGTTTCAATATATCTGACCCATAGATAGGGTTCAGAAGGTTATAAATACACAGGAGAGATACCGTATACTGGATATAGTGTATTTCAAGGACCTCATCTTTTCATTTGTTTGATTAATCAGCTTTCATGGCTAGTGAATCAAAATTGTTTGCTTAGTTTCACTTAGTCCTCTAAAGCATACAAGGGATGTTTTTTCAGTTTGAGTGGTCCATTGCAAATTCATCATATTAATTGCTTCTCACAAATGTCTTAGCTTTACTGCCCCGAAAGGTCATATCTTAAGCCGAAGGCAACTTTTGCCATTTTTTTTTTTTTGTGTTGTCTGAAGTCTGTCAATACTGTCTGCATTTCTCCTCTAAAGGTAATAATCTTTCTCCACCTGCTCCTCTGAGACGGAGATCATATCAGTGAATCAAAAAGTGCCAACATAGATGGCGAGTCTCATTGATTAGGTGCCGGTACAGGATCAATGCTTAGAAAATCTCCCTCCTCTTAGATAGGAATGACTTTATTTGCTTCCTCTCAGTTAGTCATCAGAGTATTGCTCAATCCTAAAGCTTTTTTTTTTTTTAATGCCAAAGTAGCACAAAGCATTTTGTCCCAAATCAATACCGGCAGTGTTTGTATTGATTGTCATTGCTGCAGCAGATTGATCTAAAGGTGGAACTGAGTTTGTAAAGAAATATTTATGAATAATTGATTGGATTAGCAGCTGTGGGAAGGTCAGCAGTGGGTCGTAGTGATTAAACACAGCAATTGAGAAAGTAATGATTTAGATCATTTATGGAAAAACTCAATATGATACCTCAAAATGGACTTATCAGAGGTCAACAGTAATATGTTACTGAGCTGTTTGTTAGTCAAAAAACACTACCTCTAGCTTTGCATAAAAACAATGTTTTTCTCTCTTCCTGTATAGGGCATCTTTGTTTTCTGCCTCGTGTGGTCAGTTGGAGCCAGCTGTACTGAGGCTGGAAGGGTAAAGTTTGATGGTTTGGTGAGGGAGATGCTGGCAGGTGGCCTCAGTGAAGAGACACGCACACAACATGGAATACTGGAGCACGTGGAGCCTCCCGCCAAGCAGCTGACAGTGCCTTTACCCACTGAGGGCACACTCTATGAATACCGCTTCCTCAAAGAGGTCAGGAAGTTCCATCAACACAATTGAGTGGATATGTAGAGAAAAGCAGATTGAGCTCTTTTGGGAAGTTTTTTTCCTGTTATTTTTTTGGGAGGTAATTAGGTAGATGACACATATGTAATCTTTTATGTTATCTGTATTATCTCCACTTTCCTGCAGCTTCTTATTCCTTCTCAGAGATGTTTCTCAATCTGGCTTTCTAGAAAGCAATTGTGCAAATTTAATATCCATCCTTATTTAGTATTTAACATGCCATCCTGGCTTGATCTATATTTAGAATACAAAGTATAAAATCAACCACTTAATTTCTGGAGTTTGAGGCATGTGAACTTGATTCTGTTTTTCATCCTGAAATAGGCCTACTAATAAGCAAATCCACTCTCTGCTCAGGAAGCACACCCTCCTCATCCTGAATTAGGTCATCTGTCTAATTATTTGTTAGAAATCACAAGCTTTATCTCTGTGTAATAAAACTTCAGGCATAACCTGGACTAATTTGCCAATTTCATGCCTCATTAAATGCTGAAAATGTCATTTATTAGAGAAGAAATGGATTATCCATTGCTTACATTTTTATACTGTAGATAAAAGCCTTTTTTTCTGAACTGACAGGAATATGAACAAGCCCATAATTCTTTTGTGGTGTATATAAGACTTCTACAAAGAGTGCATCATGACATTTTTGAGGGTGTCATGATGGTGGAATTGGGAACATTGCAGCATTAATATACACTGTAGGTTCAGAGAGCACTGAAGGATAGAAGAACAAAATTCCAAATAAAAAAGCTAACAAGAATATTTGTTAAATGGTTTACATGAGCAATGATACTCTATCAGGGTCCAGGCAGATGGGAGTTATGGACTGAGGAGCTGAAGGAACAGCCCCCCATCCCCAAAGATGTGCAGTTCAATGAAATAATTGTGCCTACGGAGAACACTGTACGCTACACTGCTCTCATGAAGCTGCTCATCACTCATCAGAAGCCCACCATCTTTGTTGGCCCCACGGGGACTGGCAAGAGCGTCTACATTCTAGTGAGTGTTTCAGTGCAGTTTTTACCACAATGAATACCAGTCTGCCACTATTTAGAATAGGACTGTCAATCGACTACAGTGGAAATGAAGCAGTCAGTCAAGTTAACATTATTTAGTAAATGGATTCAACTCTAATCAAAAATTATATAACAAACACGTACAATGTAACTATTTAAAAGACAAAATGATGTCTTGTTATAGCTTTTGTAGCAGGGGCGCCACCATCTTGCAGTACTACAACCTGTGATGTCACAGGGTTGGTTGTCTTGCCTGAGTTCAACAGATACAAATGTAGAGAGGCAGACAGTGGAGGACAGATAGTGAAAGATAAAGACGGAGACAAAACTGGAAAGCCACAGGGCATTAGAAGACAAAAGAGAGGCCACTATTGCATTGCTCCTGGATGTAAAAATTAGTTTTACAATTTTAAAGCAAAGAACAAAAGAGTCCATTTTCATAAACTGCCGCTGAAACGGAGAATAGTAATGCTTCGCTTCCCAAAACACATTCAGACACATTCAGTCCCACTGTCTCAAGATTTTCATAGTTATACTTGGATATGTACAATATGTTGCCAAAATGACTGTCAGAAATTAAAATGCACCACAACCATTAAAAACACCATTTGTCATTCCACAATATACAGAGATCAAAGATGAAAAAAAAAATCACAAAGTATTTCTTGTTGTGACTCTACGTTTGCCATTCAGGGCTCCATACAATGGATAATCTCCTTATGTTATCCCCAATTCCGTCATCTTCCTTCCTTGCCATCATCTTTTTTGATCCTTTTGCATTTCGTGCAATAAAGTTTTTAACCAACTTTTCCTTCACTGCTGGAGTCCTGAATTATTTTTGTTTGCCTATTTTTATCAGCCCGGAATTGCTTTGCAAATAGCACTGGAGCCCTCTATTGGTCAACTACTTGGTGACAGATATTATGAGTTTATCTAACGATTACAGCAACGAGGCAAAAAAAATCAAAGACCAGAATCGAAACTATAATAATCTTCATTAATCCAACGGAGCCAACCAACCCTGTGACGTCACAGGTTGTAATACTGCAAAATGGCGGCGCCCCTGCTACAAAAGCGATAACAATTTTTTTTTTTTTTTTAAATGGTTACATTTATCGTGTTCTATATTGTGTTATATATCGTTTGTTGTATAATTTTTGATTAGAGTGAAATCCATTTACTAAATAATGTTGACTTGACTGACTACTTCATTTCCACTTTAATACTATATGTTAATATTTTAATTAATCTAAATTAACACATTAAATTGACACTCCTAATTTAGAATAGTTTGTATGTCCTGCATAATTCTGATTCTGCTGGTTGTGCCATTTAATGAGGAAAGTTTACTGCAATTAAAAACTGTGTGGTGACTAAAACTCAGTTTAGTATTAATCAGTTCACAGAACTGATTAATACTAAACTGAGTTTTAGTCACCACACCATAGATTTTATGAATTGTGACTCTTCAACAGGGTGAAATTCTTTGTATTCATAGGTATAAAAAAGTTTTATTTAAGACTAAAACTCATCTGTTGAATTGAGTCTCACCTTCAACAGATAATTTGCTTTAAACAGAATATTCTGTTATTATCTGTTATTATCATACCACTCAAAACTCATCAAAGAGTCATGCTGCTTGAGACTTTTTGGGAACATAAAAGAAGTTTACTTAAAAAGTATGATATATTTAGTCAGGATTTGAACTCTTGTCCCCTGCCCACTGACTGAAAACTGTACCACTATATTAACAAAGGTGTCTTTTGGTCTTGTGTAATCTCACCTATGACACCAAGTAAGCCAGGACTTCCACTGGTGCCTCTGCTGAAAAATAAATAAATAAATAAAGAATTAGGTGCACGGCACATCTGTCTCTATCTACAGCTGAGCATGAAACCGCTTACGTGATGTTGTACGTCTGCGCGCAAGGGTTGACGTCATCAGATTGTGATAAATGAGTCAATGGTTTGAGACTAACTGTGGCCCACTATGTATGCTCCCCCTCCCCCTTTCCACAAGAAACAAACACACTCAATGCTTGTATTTTGGTCGATGGTACGGTTAGAAAGTCACTCAACTGGAAATCCATCAGCCAAACAGCCTCATCTCTCTTACCTGCATCATTATGCTTTTGTTTTAAATACGCCTGTGGCATCAGTTTACACAACAGTTTGTGCTTGTGTTATATAAAGATTGAACAGACTGAGTAATGTTTGTCCAAAACTCTTATAAAAAAAAAAAAAAAAATCAATATAATCTGAATCACCAGTTATTTCAGTAAGATTGATTTAATAGGATTCATTCATTCTTTCTACTCGTGTACCCACTCACTTCATAGTTCCCTCTGCCTCCTCTTTCCGTTTTATTTTTTCACAATTTCCCCCTCTTGAATCTTTGGCAAAAATTTAAAGGACTCTTAAAGTCTCCATGTTGTGAGTGTGAAATGCCTGCAGGTGCCAACTTCATCACTCTCATTTAGCACATGAATATTAAATCATCATTTTTCACACTCTGCCACATGGCTCTTTCACAGAGTTTTAAGGAATGAAAGAGATTGTATGTGTCACGCATAAGTGGAGAAACATCATGTTCTCCTCAAACTATAATGAATGAGGTCTCTCTGAAATGTGCATATATTTACATGAATTAGTTGACACATGGCTGATCCATAAAAGCTTTTATGTTGGTTGTGCATGTTTTTGATTTTCATCCTTTAGGTTAACTGTTAAATTTATTGTGATTTAAAGAGATCCATATTTCATCGGTTTTTAGCTTGCATCAAGCTGTTATATGAGACACAAGCATAATTATGTCAGGTGCGAAGGTTATGTAAAACAATTTCATAGACTCATTTACTTACAGCATGTTTTATAAAGGTAGTGACAGGCTTACAGTAGAAAGACTGTTTTCTTGTCACTTCCAACACAGGTTGAAGGTGTTTATGAAAACTGAATTTTGATGCAACATCTGTGCTAAGTAGAGCTAATTAAGTGTCTCCAAATCCCCCACAGGACTTTTTGTTAAATCGTTTGGAGAAGGATGTGTACAGTCCTCTGTTGATCAACTTCTCAGCCCAAACAACAGCAGCACAGACTCAAAACATTATTATGTCTAAACTTGATAAGAGAAGGAAAGGAGTGTTTGGCCCTCCCTTGGGAAAGAAAATGGTATACTTTAAGCATATTTTTATTACCCTTTTTGTCACTGGAGAGATTATGATTAAATCTCAATCAATTTTTACTAAGCAGTTCTTCTTAGCTTTTTATAATCCATTTATGACTTTGTGTCTAAAATTCTGACTGTAATGTGAAAATTAGTTCTTTATTGCCTCTAAATTAAATGTGAAAAATTGAAAAATGTGTTTGATTCACAAGTTTACCTGTATTTAAAATGGCACAGTAAATATGCCATATTATCTTCCAACATTCAAAATTAAATTAACATGAGTGTTATAAAACATTTTTAGACCTGTCATTTTTTTGTTATTTTGACCTTTAATTTGCCTTTTGATTACTTTAATTAGGTGGTGTTTGTGGATGATGTAAACATGCCAGCAAGAGAGACCTATGGAGCCCAGCCTCCAGTGGAGCTCCTGCGCCAGTGGCTCGATCACTGGAACTGGTATGACATGAAGGACTGCTCCATGATCAGCTTAGTGGACATTCAAATCATGTGTGCCATGGGTCCGCCAGGTGAGTTCATGTCATTTATATATGCTAATACAGTTATTATTCAAGGCAAATGCAGCTCTAAGAGCAGTGTCCAGCAGGTGTTATTGTTAACAAAACTAAAGCAAAAGTTATTCAGCAATGGAAATAAAGCTCAAATAAAATAAAAACATTAGATGAAAATTAGAAATGGCTAAAACTGCTAAAACTCAACTAAATCTAAAGCTATAAAAATATAATAAAAACTAAAATATATAAATAAAAGCTAATTCAAAAATATTTGAAAAATACTATCATTTTAATTAAATAATACTAAAATAACACTGGTGTTCAGTTCAGTACAGACCTTAGGGATATGCATAAACCATGAAGATAAAGAAGATGGTGTAAAAAAAATCAAGAAATCAAAGTTAAACATTGGTCACAGTAAAACAAATCTATCAAGCTTCAGGAGGCCAGTAGTACTTGCATGCAACTTTGAGATTGTTGCAAAGGAAGCAACATGTCTAATGTTTTGAACAGTGTACACTGGTCTGTTTGTACGTTTGACATGTCCATTGTCATGTGCAGGTGGAGGTAGGAACCCTGTGACTCCTCGCTTTTTACGTCACTTCAACACAGTGACCATTAATGAATTTGATGACAAAACCATGTTCACAATCTTCTCAAGAATTCTGGACTGGCACTTAAGCATAAGGTAAGGGTGCTTCATACCAATGTGAGTAATAAATAAATTAAATTTTTAATACATTTTCTGTTCTTACCTGCTTTCAGATTTCCATTTCCCAAACCATTCGTCAGTGTCACCTCTCAGATCATCAGTGCCACCATGTCTGTGTACCAGGAGGCCACTAAAAACCTCCTACCAACCCCAGCCAAGTCCCACTACCTCTTCAACCTTCGAGATTTTTCCCGCGTCATCCAGGGGATCTGTTTATCACGGCCGGAGACAGCAGACGACCCTACGGCCATCAAACGCTTATGGGTGCATGAGGTAACTGCAAACACAGTTTTATAGGCCATATCATAGCAAGAAAGCTGAACTGATGTTAAAATATCCTCTCATGCAGGTCCTGAGGGTGTATTATGACCGCTTAGTGCATCCGTCTGATTGTGCATGGATGGTGGGCTTCCTGCAGGAAGTTTCAAAGTCTCACCTGAAAGAAGACTTCCATCAGCTATTCAAGCATTTGGACAGTGATGCAGATGGGCTTGTAACCGAAGATGACCTTCGGAGCCTCATGTTCTGTGATTTTCATGACCCCAAAGGTGAGGACCGGAACTACCGTGAGGTGGGTAACCCTGAGAAGCTCCGTCAGGTGGTGGAGACCCATCTTGAAGAGTACAACAATATCAGCAAGGCTCCCATGAATCTTGTACTTTTCCGGTTCGCCATCGAACACGTTTGTCGCATCTCCCGCATTCTAAAACAGCCCCGTGGACATGCTCTTTTAGTGGGAGTTGGAGGAAGCGGCCGTCAGTCTTTGACGCGCTTGGCCGCCCACATGGCTGAATCCGAACTCTTCCAGGTGGAGATCTCGAAGAGTTATGGGGTTGCAGAATGGCGTGATGACCTCAAGCTCATCATGCAAAAATCGACATCTGGGGAAAGTCACGGAGTCTTCCTTTTCACCGACACCCAGATTAAGATGGAGTCGTTTTTGGAGGATGTGAGTAACTTGTTAAACACTGGTGAGGTTCCCAATCTCTTTGCCGTAGATGAGAAGCAGGAGATTTGTGAACGCATGCGTGTATTGGACCGTCAGCGGGAACGTGATAAGCAGACGGATGGCAGCCCACTGGCTCTTTTTAACATGTTTTTGGAGCGCTGTCGCAGCCAGCTGCATGTGGTACTGGCCATGAGTCCTATTGGTGACACCTTCAGAAGTCGCCTGAGACGTTTCCCTGCTCTCATTAACTGCTGCACCATTGACTGGTTCCAGGTTGGTGTGAACGTAAAGGCTATGCAGTGTTATTTTAGTATAATTAATGTACTATTTTAGTTTTTATTAATATTTTGAATTAGTTTTTATTTTAATTTTAATAGAAATTTTGTTTTTTATTTTTAATTTTTAAATATGTCAAGTCACCTTTATTTTTATAGAGCTTCATACAATAGAAATTGTGGTTGCACTTTATTTTACAGTACTTGCACTTATGAGTAGGATACAACGGGGCTAAAGGCACACCTTAAGAAAAAATGTGCTTTTCACTACTCTCAAAGTGAATGATTACAGGAAAAATATATATGTTTGTATTGGATAATGATGGAGCAACATATTTTGTGTGAAAAAAAAAAAAATCATAAAGTGGTTAATTTTGTTTAAAAATCTTATAAATGTATGAGGTGGTGAGGGGGCTCCCCAGCATGGGGTAAAAGGCGCACGGTATTTACGCAAATACTTTAGCTAAAATAATATGGTTTTAATAATGACTAGGTTAATACTTGTTCAAAAGAATCACTTTAGCAAAGTTTGTATTCTTTTCTGTTTATTTTGATAAATAAAATAATTCATTTTTGTTCAGTAAATATACTGTCATTAAAATAGGCCTATGTGATACATATTTTTTATATATAAAATATAAAAATAGATTTTAAAAATACAGAAATACAGAAACAAATTTATTTTAAAAAGTAAAGATTCTGAAAGCATTGAAGGAGATCCCATAATAGCCTATTTAATATAGATTTACAGTAGTAACAATAAATTATATTTTTTATGATATGATTAATATATTTTAAAATATGATTGTTTCATTATAAATATGGGTATTATCTATAAGATAGATACCCAATTTGATATATGATATTTGCTATGTGAATCTAACCATGTCCTGTCAACAAATGGAAAAGTCAGCCAGCTATTCATTAACATGTTAATTATTGTGCCTTTTGCCCCAACAGCAGGGGTGCTTTTTACCCCAAATACCATACTTTACATATTCTTCCGTTATTGAAAAACTATTGCTTGAATTACCTTGAACAAAACTGAAAATCGTTAAGAAGACCTTTGTCTGAAAATACAAACGTTAATTTAATGGATTCTTATTTGCTATTTAAATCAACAACATTTTAAAAAATATCAAATATTAGATCAAACTACCTCAGAATCAACCTTGCGTTGCTGCCCGCGATCACATCAAAGATCAGAGAAATTTGCACGTACATTTTGAAAAACGGATGTTTAGGAAAGTGCTGCGGCAAGTTTTTGTGCTGTCTAGTGGTTTAGAGGAAAATAAAATCAAAGGCGCCTTAAGCCCTGTTGTACCCTACATACTATACCTTTCTTACTTAATTAAGACAGTACTGGGTATTTAGTTACTAAGGTATATGGGTTAAGGTTAGGTTTTGGGGTAGGCTCAGGGTTAGATACTGTGAAGCTTCTTTGAAATTTCAGTAGAACTTTATTTTACAGTCATGCTCTATATGTGCATACTATGTACTTATAGTAAATACAGAAACTGGATAATAACTAATAAACTGGAAAGTAACATAATTAATGATGCAAACTTAATCAAATATGAGACAAATTCAGCTGTAATGCAGCTGTAGCAAGATAATAGTGTCATTATTCAGATTAATTCAGTTCAGTGTTGATGTCTATATAGTTATATAAATGTGAAACAAATGAACTATAATTGTTTTGAAGAATTCAAGAATTTTATTAAATATTAATTGTGCATTGTTACAGTCAAAAATTAAATGTGTATTGAATCATTATGTTCCAAAAGAGCTGGCCAGAAGATGCTCTGCAGGCTGTGGCATCTCGTTTCCTGGAAGACGTTGAAATGACGGACACTGCTCGTGAAGGCTGTATCAGCATGTGCAAGAGCTTCCACACGTCCACCATCAATCTCTCTGCATGTTTCCTTTCGGAGCTGCAACGCTATAACTATGTCACACCAACTTCCTATTTGGAGCTCATATCTATGTTTAAGCACCTACTCCAGCGCAAAAGATCGTAAGTCATTCCAGTCTGAGTGGCTTTACATTAGAATCATTGACTGATTAAGTTTGAATAATTAGGTTATGTCACATTATTTATGCCATTGATGATAATATTGATGGTGTCTGTTGTTTCAGTGAGGTCATGAAGCTGAAGAGTCGTTATGAGGTTGGTCTACAAAAGCTGGAATCAGCCGCCACTCAGGTGTCCACAATGCAGGTAGAGCTGGAGGCCCTTCAGCCTCAGCTGCGTGTGGCCAGTAAAGAAGTGGAAGAGATGATGGTGGTCATTGAGCGAGAATCTGTGGAGGTATCCAAGACAGAGAAAGTGGTCCGTGTGGATGAAGCAGAGGCTAATGAGCAGGCAATGGCTGCCAAGGCTATTAAAGATGAATGTGATGCCGATCTGGCAGTTGCTGTGCCCATTCTGGAATCTGCATTGGCTGCTTTGAACACACTCACACCGCAGGTTGGAGGAAACTATAATTGAATAATTATTCTTACTTTATGTTGCATACAAATTGTTTATAGTAACAAAGATATCTCAGATTTTGATATTGGCCAAAGAAACACATTCTAGCATAAGTTAAAGGGATAGTCCGCCAAAAATAAAAATTGTATCATCATTTACTCTCATGTTGAACTAAACCTGTATGGACCACAAAAGTTGATATTTTGAAGAATGCTGGTAATCAAACAGTTTTGGTGAGCTTTGACTTCAGATTCAAAACAGTCTTTAATGGTATCTGCAGGTAAATTAATACAAGGCAGACAAGGAAACATAACTGTAAATAATTGACCGGACAAAAATCAAATGAAACACAAGGATTTAATACAAGGAACAAACAAAGGGAATTAATTAGGACACAGCTGAACAGAATGATTAATCAAATCAGTAACCAAGGTAATTAATAATGAGACTGACAGGCATGGAGACAGCAAAGACAGAAAATAAACTCAACCTGAACAAAACTGTGACAATATATAATTTTAAGTAATAAATACCCGTAGTGCCTTTGGGTTACTTGATGAAACATTCTTAAAAGGGTCATGACATGGATTTTTATTATTTTAATATGTTCACTGATAATGTTAATAAAGTTTTTTATTAACAAAAACAACCTATATACATATATATATGTAGAAAAATGTCTCGGGTTACGACTGTAACCCTGGTTCCCTGAGAACAGGGAACGAGACACTGCGTCCTCGAACGCATATGGGGAATGCCCTCGCATAACCGGTATCTGAAACAATCTGTCAAATCACGACAATCCTACTGACCGGCGATAGCCTATGACGTCAAACAGGTGCAACCAGGAAGAATATAAGGGGCGTCTGGAGAACATGTCATCCGCTTTTCGTCTAAAGGGACTGACAGCAGGCAGAATGGAGGCATGGCAACGAAACGCAGTGTCTCGTTCCCTGTTTTCAGGGAACCAGGGTTACAGTCGTAACCCGAGATGCTCCCTTTCGAAAGGGAACTCGCACTGCATCCTAGAACGCATATGAGGAACGAAATACACACGCCACCATGCCGAGAGGAGTGCATGCCAAATGGCTGAGAAAAATGGCAGAAAAATGCCAAGCACTCAACTCCTTCTGGTCACACAAGGCTGTCAGTGACAATACTCCCTATGGCCTAAGCCGAGCTGAAGCCTCAAAGGAGGGAGCCCTCTGAGAAAGACAGAGGACGTGACTCACCAAGGCCGCTCAAGACATAGTACCAACATCTTAGCAGAAGAGGTTTCTTAAAGGGAGTCAGGCCAGCATGCTCGAGAGGAGCTCTGGCCAGTCACTTTCAGGGGGACAAGGGTCAACCCCTGGAGCCACCATGGAGGCCGACCTGGCCCAAAAAGAGCCCTAGTCTGCCAGCAACCTGTCTGTTCATGGAAGTCCCTTACTTAAAGCCCAGGGAGGCAGCCATATGAGAGGGACTGCAGAAAGGCAGAAACCACTCCTCACCGGAAAGAGACGGGCATCCCAGGGAGCAGAACTCAGCAAAGTGCTTCCCAACCCTCAGAACGAGGGGAGTAAACTGCTCAACCTTGGATCTACAGAATGCTAAAAACAGAGCATTCTGGAGGCTGGCTATTCATAAGGCCCAAAGGGGCTTCTAGCTCCTAAAAGCTGGTCTAAGGGGAGTAAACACCAGACTTCTTAACACCCCTAGATGAACTCAGGGAGCAAGGTCTGGAAAGCTCTGAGGACATATCGTATTCAACTCTCAGAAGGGAGAGGAAGCCAACAACACTCAGGACATCCAAAGGGAGGTTCAGAGAAGCAGAACCTAGGCCACCTAGGTGTCTAATTTATGCCACACACCAAAGGGAACTGAGGCTTTGCATATCGCATCTACTCTAATATCAAGAGGAGCAACGTTCACCTAGGCCAAAAAAAGGAGGAAGCCACAAACTTGCCTTACAAAAGGGAAGTTAGGAGGGTCTGCTACTCGCATTTATTACCCAATGCAGAGGGCGGGCACTGGCCGGAAACAACTGTAAACATAGAGGAGGCATACAAAGAAATAGGGGCGGCCCAAGTTAAAGGCCAACACACCAAAACATGACTTCTGAGAGGTAAAAAGAACAAAAAAAAAAGCAACCTAGTGACTCTTATTGGCAAGAGGAGGCAGGTATGTTCAAACAGGTGAAAACATCTGTGGCCTAACGGGCAGCGGTAAATAGAAAAACACTGCACACTTTCACCATTTTCTAGTAACAAAAGAGGCCTAATCATAGGCCAATACCAGAAACATCACAAGCCCAAGGACAGAGGCCTTAGAGAATATGAAGCCAGCATATGAAGCCGACGTCAGAAAGATAAAACAGGGCCAGACAGAGCGGAGGCTAAAAAGAAAGCCAACACGCATCATAGGGTGATATAAGGGAAAGGCCATACCTGAAGTCATGATGCATCTGGAGCTCAGGGGAGTGGAATGTTTCAGCATATTGCCTTAAACTCTCAGAGCGAGAGGAAACCACTTCACTTCAACCTAAGGGAAGGTTAGCAAGGAGGTCAAAATTTCTTTAAAAAAAATAGCCAACTACTTGAAATCATGAGCCTCGCTGGAATTCAGCCAAAGGGGTGACTCCAGAAAATGTGATAACCATAAAAATGACTTGCCACACAGAAGTATTCATTCTGAAAACCCCAATAAAACCTACAAACCAAGATCTTAAGAGAGTAAGAATTATAAAAGGGTTTCACGACCAACCTTTGCTTAAAAGGGAGCTCCAAGGCCCTAGTAAAAAAGCCCCTAAAAGCATAAACCCTAACTAAAAATATATTCACGAAAATCCTTAAGCAGGGAGCTTTGAGGTCAATGCAAAAGCAATGGCTCTAATAATATAGAGGCGACCTACAAAAAAAACATACAGAGAAAAAGGCCCACCTATAAATGTAAAAGTGGCCTACCATACTCACACAGTCTAAAGGCTGCGCTTCTCTTCGAACCCGGTCCGGACCATCAGAAAAGTTCCAGCTTAGGGAACATACTCATCATTGGCCCAGCCTCAGGACCGATGTAGAAGCGCCTGTGGGGAAGAGGGGTACCGAGGGACAGCAGAAGAAATACATACTGGCGTTCAGAACGCCTGTGCTGTATAACTTCCCTAAGATCCTGCTTCTTCTTCCTAACTTCTCGCCTTCTCCGCGACCTGCTCCTCCTCTGAGCAGGGGCCCGAGCGGTGATGCTAGATTTCTGGCCCTGTCTATTGTCCTCAAACCAGAAGTAGTATGCCATAGTATGCAGTGAAGCACCAGCCTGACCCGCTGCCGCATATGCTTTGCCTTTCAAACGCAAAGTGGTTTTAAGCGGTCTGGTAGGCAGAGCCGGAGATTTAAGGGTTGACGCCATCCTCATCGAGCAGATCACTCTCGTGAGCCGCCGAATTGCGAGAGACAGTGACACCCTTCTCAAAGCATTCGGCAAGCTCCACCTGTGAACCCCACGACTTAAACCGCCTCTCTGCCTCAGCACGAGAGGGGCCCGAGCCACCAGGCACAGATGTCTGTTCTTCCTTTCTCAAGAAGATGGACAGACGAGAGCGGAATGTCCTCATGGAAAGACGCTCGCAATGCACGCAAACTGATCCCTCGAGAATAGAGCATGCATGCTCTTCGCCCAGACAGTGAAAATATCTAGGACACGGATCAGCACAACGCTTGAAACGTTTCTCAGACATGATAGATTGTCTGTAGCGATCTGTTCAAGGTAAGACTGACAGTCCCTGAAGATGAAAAGAGGATGACATGTTCTCCAGGCGCCCCTTATATACTTCCTGGTTGCACATGTATGACGTTGCCGGCCAATAGGATTGCGAGCGCGTTCCCCATATGTGTTCTAGGATGCAGTGTAAGTTCCCTTTCGAAAGGGAACTATTTTAAAACTATTTTTTTGTGAACGCTCCATTACACTGTGCCTTCACAAGCTGTTTAAACAAAGCGAAAATTTCTTCATCTTTTACTTCATCTTTTACTACATTCTTCCATTTGTCCTGTTGACAGACTCAAATGCGTTAAGCATGTCAGTGTAGACGGTGTGTAATAATGTGTAACGTGTAACTATGCGTCAGTGTCTTGCTCTGGAGGCAGTCATACGCACATGTATTTGCACGTGTGACATCATAGGTCACCCAATATCAGAACAAGCTGATTTTGGTGTTTGTTTAAATAAATGCTTTGTTTATAATTTGGAGGATGTTTTAAGCTATGAAATTTGCAGGATGTTTTAATAATACAAAGACCTCTTATATGTCAAAAGATCAAGGCAAATTTGATTTCTCATGTCATGACTTCTTTAATATGGTCTTTTTAAATGATTGCAAACCACCATTATTCAACGAATCAATCTGTGCCACCCTGTGTAGGATATAACTGTGGTTAAAGCCATGAAGAATCCTCCAGCTGGTGTCAAGCTGGTCATGGAAGCCATCTGCATCCTGAAAGGCATAAAACCAGATCGTATTCCAGACCCCTCAGGCTCCGGCAAGAAGGTGGAGGATTTCTGGGGCCCAGCAAAGAAACTGCTAGGAGATATGAAGTTTCTCCAGAGCCTTCACGAGTACAATAAAGACAATATTCCAGTCAACTACATGAGTGTCATCCGCAACAAATACATCACCAACCCAGACTTTGTTCCAGAGAAGATCCGCACGGCCTCCGCTGCTGCAGAGGGGCTCTGTAAATGGGTTTGTGCCATGGACTCCTATGATAAGTGAGTTATAGCTAAACTAAACTAAAGGTCACATTAGCCGAATTTTGGTACATTGTCTACTGTCTATACTCCACAGTTCCTACAAAAGTCAATTTCAAACAATTCAGCTTTTCTTTTGGTCAACGCATTGAATTAGCTGCAAACCTGTTGCAAAATATTATCCAAAATTTGCGACCACAAAGATTCCTATTGAAATAATTGAATTTCGTCATCAAAACATTTGCTAAACCGTAATTCATAATTTAAGACATGAACAATAAACTTTGGATTTTATATGGGTCTCCAAGAAAATTTTATTTTAGAAAATGTAAAAATCTTTTTTTATTAAGACCCATTTCATGGTGAAACTTTTTTTCTTTTCCCTTCACAGAGTAGCAAAGGTAGTGGCCCCAAAGAAAGAGAAGTTGGCACTTGCAGAACAGAAGCTGAAGGTGGCTATGGAGAGCCTCCAGAAGAAACAAGCTGCTTTGAAGGAGGTCCAGGACAAACTGGCCAAACTACAGGAGACCCTGGAAGCCAATAAGAACAAAAAGGCTGACCTTGAGAATCAGGTAGGTAGAGGACAGTATTCACAAAAGAGGCTATGCAAGGTTCTAACGATCAACGAATGGTTCGATACTGTTTCTGAAGCTTTGGGTATTATACAATGTTCAACTATTTTTGTTTGACATTCTTTGTAACCTCTCCTTCAGGGCAGCCCAACCCTGTTGAAAATGTCCGCTCCTTGCTGGAAGTTCATTTATTTAGGAATTTAGTTTTTGTTTTTACATCAAGAGGAGTTGAGGGAATGTTTTCCTTTTGTTCTTTGTTTATTTTCCTTCAGATCATTTTTATGTTTGAACTTTGAAGTTGTAAGAGTGAAGCCTTTGTTTCTAAACCCACACAAAAAACACACAGGGGCACATGCGCACAAACACACACACACACACACACACACACTGTTCTCATTTGTCTGTGGAGACTGCCTGTCAGTTTAGTGCGTTTGGGTAAACCAAGCATCACCAAGGCCCTGCTGCCGTTTTCTGCCCTATTTCGCTTCCTTTCATGTTCATTCTTCTTTTTTCCCCCCCTTCTCTCCATGTTTGTAATTCAGGTTGTCTGTTTTCCCTATTGGAGGGTAGAAATTGTTTATGCCATGCTCTCTCAAGCATGGCCAGAATCAAGGCACTTGAATGCACCAAGGAAAACCTGTTATGTTGTTCCTGAAGCTCCACTGGAACGGTCTCTTTCAAATTGTTTTCTCACTTTGGGATATGAGTTGGAAAGAACAGGAATTTTGGAGGATTTCATCTCAAAGACAATAAAGTGTCATGATGCTGGATGCACCAATGTCACAAAGAATTAGTGAAGTACCATCACAGGGAGTGAGTAAGATGTTTGGATTGTTCAGAAATTGTGCTGTCAGCTTCGTGCCCAAGCGCTGAGCTCCTATCACTCTCTGCAGGTGCCGTGCAGGCTCACTTTGTCGTTTCAAACAAATATGATGTTTCTTTAGTGCCAAACTGGGGTTTTAAAGATCCATTTATCTATGATGATGAAAGAAGGCCTGTACTAGTGGATCAGACATTATATTAGATGCTTTATTTAGAAGGATGTTTGTGTAGTAAACATTCATTTATGGTCACACATTTTTATATAAATGCAGTCATATCTGATCATCCTTTTCAACCGTGTGAATAGCTGATTCTCTCTGAATACAGATGACAGCCACATTTAGCCTGCTGTATCTTTGATGTCAACACCTGTTTCAGCCTGTTTTTAAATTATGTTAAATGTGCTGATGCTGCTAGTGTATATCACATAAAATGGTGAAAATTAGAATTGGCCTGTAGTCGATATGGTACATATCAGGGAATATGTGTTAAGAAGTGTGTTATTATATTGTTAAAAACTGTTGTGCTGCTTGATATTTCTGTGGAAATCATGACATTTTTGTCACATTTGATGAGTTTACAGTATGCCTGCTGAAAAAATTGTTTTTAAAAAAAATACTGATCCCAAACTTTTGAACAGTAGTGTATGTCTGTGTAACTTTTTGTACATCTCCCCACTCCTATGCATCCCTTTAGTCTCCTCATTTTCCTTGTTTTTTTTCTGTAGGTGGATTTGTGCAGTAAAAAGCTAGAGCGTGCGGAGCAGCTCATTGGTGGGTTAGGGGGAGAGAAGACCCGCTGGAGTGAGACTGCCTTTAACTTAGGTGAACTCTACAACAACCTCACTGGAGATATTCTCATCTCTGCTGCTATAGTGGCCTACCTCGGCGCCTTTACCTCCAGTTTTAGACAGGTGGGCCAACACATAAAACAATCCATTTCTCTTGCCAAGCGCTTATCAACCCACATTGTTCATATCAATACAACATCAATATTAACATCAGATAAAATCCATTACTTTTATCAACTATGTTCATGCCCCTACAAGTATCTTCAGGCACAAGATTTTAAAGGGATAGTTCATCCAAAAATGATTTACTCACCCTCAAGTTGTTCCAAACCTGTATGAATTTCTTTGTTCTGCTGAACACAATGGAAGATATTTTGAAGAAAGTTTGTAACCAGACCGCTTTGGGGCACCATTGACTTCCATAGTAGGAAAAAAAAAAACTATTATGGAAGTCAATGGTACCCCAGAACTGTTCAGTTTCCTACATTCTTCAAAATATCTTCCTTTGTGTTCAACAGAATAAAGAAATGTATACAGGTTTGGAACAACTTGAGGGTGAGTAAATGATAAGAGAATTTTCATTTTTGGGTGAACTATCACTAGTCACATTTGACATGCACATTTCCAGTCATTTCAATAGAAATTTATGCGATCTGGAATTTCACGATAGGGTCAAAGATTTCCCTACGCAGATTTTGCAACAGGTTCAAGTTGGTCATGCGGATTCACCACAGTGATCAACAGAAAGTTGCCTCGTTGAAAGTGACTCTCTGAGCTGTGCTTCATACTGTACATCGCTACACTATTGACAGTAGACGATGGATCTTTTTTGTTTGCAATATTTTGCCAAATTTAGCTAATGTGACTGCTCCTTTATGGGTATTCCCCTATTTGTGAGATTGCACAATGCAACAAAATATGTTAATTTACTGTAAGTGAGAAAATTACCTAGCTAACATTGATTTCATAGTAAAAAAATATAGTGTTTTATTGCCCAAAGATATAGTAAAATCTTGTAAAATCCTAGCAATTTTACAGCATAGGAGAGAGTCTACTGAACATTGAAAGACATCTGGGACAGGGTTTGTCTGGCTGAAATGTATTTGTCTTGTTTAGTTTTCCTTTACATTTCAGTCTAAGTACTGTAACGTGAGTTAAATTCATATTCATATTCAGTACAGTTTATGCGTCTCAGGTGGAGCGATATTAGAGGGTTTTTGATATCCTTCTATAGCCATTATTCGTACACATTTGCCCCTGTCAGCTGGTTATGCTTAACAACAAAGCAGAGTCCATAAAAAAAGAATGAATTCAGTGAAAACACTTTGTACAATACCAGGTATTGCTATGGTGAGTTTAAAATGGCACTCGGGGAACAGGGAGTAGTTTAACTTTAATATTCCCCCCTCTGTGAAAGCAATATCTTTTCTCCCAACAGAGGGTCTTTTTATATAAGCTTTCGTGCAGGTACATGACACACAGCTTATTACCTTTGTGTGCAGTAAGTCTTTATTGGATTTAAACAGAAAACAAAGATATCGAAGCGATAATAGTATAGTCCACAGTACCATTATTAAGTTGAAACTAACAGATAAGGTTGAATCTATGGATCTGTGTTTTCAAATAGGATTAAAACTTCTTAGATGTATCAGAAGACATCAGTGGATGTTTCTGGATCAAACTGTCTAAAGCAGCTGTGATCATGTTGTCTTTATTGAGCCGTGTGTGTGTTTCTGTGTGTGATCTCTACAGCGAGCTACAGAGGAGTGGATTGACATGTGTAAGACCAGAGGAATTCCTTGCTCCAAGAACTTGTCACTGATGAACTCCTTGGGTGAGCCGGTGAAAATCCGCAGCTGGACCATTGCTGGCCTCCCTTCAGACAGCTTCTCCATTGACAATGGAATCATCATCTCGTGAGAGTTTTTTGCCAATATATGTTACTTTAAGTGACCATTTACAGTGCCATTTGTAGTAGATATGATATCACAGACCTATTTTAGGAAATTTAAGGTTTAAGAAACAAAACCATGTTCATATTTTATGAACATGGTTTTCTTTCCAGTGGCATCTAAATGCACTTCTCACTATATTCTCACAAGTCAGTCACTGTAAACATGTTTAATTTATTTCACACTTCACACTGGATTGCACTTATTTAATTAAAAACGAAAGATAGTACTTGCTAGATGTGCAGGAGATATAGATTTACATGCTGTAGCAATACCAGGTTTGGACAAAAGGAAATGTTTGTTTTGGCATTCTATATTATAATCAACGATTAGCATGGATGTATTGCTGTAACAGATCAATAGATAAATTATACCTTTTAGACACATTGTTATTAAATACTACTATTTAACAGTAGTAGTGACCTTTGAATGACTTGTTCTTGAGTAGAGGAATAACACAACAAAAGCAGACATTTTTTGGTGAAACATATTGTGATAATATTCTTATATACATGACGCAAAAGTTATTAGAAAACTCTCAATTTTGGATAAGATGGAGATGATCTGTCATGGACAGGAAACTCTTTTTTTTTTGTGGAAGATTATTGAGATGTTTGTTCTCTGCAGTAATGCGAGGAGGTGGCCCCTGATGATTGATCCTCAGGGCCAGGCCAACAAATGGCTGAAGAACATGGAGAAATCCAACAGTCTCCATGTCATCAAGCTCAGTGATGGCGACTTTGTGCGCACACTAGAAAACTGCATCCAGTTTGGCACTCCAGGTGAGAGGTGGCAGCTTATAAACAGAATTTAGAAAAGGAATATAAAGATTACTTTTATAATACTCTAAAAATCCTTATATCACTGCTCGGAGAGGCCATCATCAAGCAGCATAGTTGAGAATCCTTTTTTTTTTTTTTTTTGCCAAGGAGACAATCAGATTTGTTAAGATTATTAGTTTTGGTCTCATCAAATAAATCTTAAAAATTGTCAAAGATATAAACAACAACAACAATAAATAATAAATAAACTGTTCTCACAGGTGCAATACCAGTATTTCTCCCCAGGGGTCCCCCTCCACCATGAAAAACAAGCACGCATCACAGTTAGATCCAAACCAGTGCATGTTACCTGTTGTAGATAAATGCACACATTCTCTCTCTTCCCCTGGAGAAGCATAGTTGTCTCTTGTACATAACACATAAAGACTGAAAGCACAAATTCCATCTAATTTTACTCTCTTGAATGCAAAGGAGACCAGGGGTGGACCCAAACCGCAACATGAGATACGCAAATGAGCCAAGTAATCTGGCCTTAGGTGCCTCTGTCTTCCATCCTCAGCTCCTCCTCATCAGTGTTGTTCTGGGATGAAAGGCAGCTGCGTAGGCAGGCCGGTGCTTAGCTGTCTTGTGTGGATTGTTGTTTTGATACCGTTCACCTCTAGAATTTGCATTTGAGTTTATTTATTAATTTCTTTTTGTTGTTGTTTTTTTCCTGTTGCATTCCTTCAATTTCCACTTCTACTACCTGCCTTTTTTTTTTCTTTTTTTTCTTTTTGTGAGTAGGTCAAATAAATGCTTCTGTAGCTTTTGTTTTGGCTTAACTCTAATCATTCATTCATGGTGTATTGTAGTGTTGCTGGAGAATGTTGGGGAAGAACTGGACCCCATACTTGAGCCCCTGCTGCTGAAACAGACTTTTAAACAGGGTGGCAGTGTCTGCATCCGGCTGGGCGACTCCACTATTGAATATGCTCCAGATTTCCGGTTTTACATAACAACAAAGCTACGAAATCCACATTATCTACCTGAGATCTCAGTCAAGGTGAGTTTGCTTTACATATAAAGCCGCACACAAATGCACACAAACTAATGTCTGCTTCTAAACAAGATCATGTAAACCTTGTCATGTAAAGACAGTCTCTTATAAGGCAGCTTTTATTTGATCAAAAATACAGTAAAGACAGGAAAATTCTGAATTATTATTACAAATTAAAATAACTTTTTATTTTAATATATTTTAAAATGTAATTTATTTCTGTGATGTCAACGCTGAATTTTCAGCAGCCATTATTCCAGTCTTTATTGTCACATGATACTTTAGAAATCATTCTAAATAGAGTGGTGTAGGGATGACGTCAGAACCCGGAAGACTAACTCGCCACTGGTTCCCTCAAACTTTTCCTAGCGGGTTACAACATAAACTACACACAATCATATCGAAAATGTGAATTTTGAAGCTGTTATGTTTATTTAAAAAAAAACAAATTATGTTTCTAATAAGTAACTAGAAATTAATGTTTGGATTCTGAGTGTGTGCAGTTTACATTGTTACATTGTTTACTGACGACCTTATTTTACTAAAAACTATCATTTTACTATTATTTTACTATAAAACCCATTATAATACCCCATAGAAAAATCTCGAGGGAACCACTGCCAAATTAGTCTTCCGGGTTTTGTCGTCATACCTGCACCACTCTGTATGCTGATTTGGTGCTCAAAACATGTCTGATTATTATTATCACTGTTGAAAACAATTGTGCCTCTTAATAGTTTTTTGTGGAAATATACATGTACATTTAGGATTCTTTAATATATAGAAATAACAGCATTTATTTGAAATGGAAATCTTTTGACATTATAGATGACATTTATAAATGTCATTATAAATGTCTTTACTGTCACTTTTTATCAATTTAATGCTTCCTTGCTGAATAAAAGTATTAATTTCTTTCGAAAATAAATCTTACTGACAAAAACTTTTGAATGGTAGTGTACACTGATTTTAATATACATTAAATGACTTCTCTTGTCCTTGAATTAATCTCTTGTTTCTGTATGGTTTTGAAACACTGATGTTTTGGTGTGTTATGGGGACTGAGTCACTGTCATGAAGTGTGCAGTCTTTGAAAGCATCAGTTAGTTCAAAATTAAGATATTCTGTCCATTAAAATTGTATTTTAATGTAATGTATTGTAATTGTATCTTTCGCCCCTCAGAAGTCTTTTAATATCATGGTTGTTAGTCTCATTCAAAGGAGCTATGCATCTTGCAATCTTCTACATGAAATCTACTTTGTTTAAATTTGCTTTAATTATTAACTGGAAACTTATAAATAATTAAACCAGTGGCCAGTTGAGAGAGTCTTTTTTCATGACACTTAAAACTAACATCTAGTTATGTTATTGCAACATAACTTATTCTACCTGTTCTACCATAAAATCATAAACATGCACATAGAAAACAAGCTTTACAGTTAAACTTTGTCTTAAAGTGTGTTACAGACAGCCTACATGACCACTGTTTAAAATTAAAGGGCAGGTGTGTCATATCTATGCCACTAGGGCCAACAAAAGGATATGCAAAAAATTCCCTGAACGCTCACGTTGGTCAGACAAACAAATAACCCTGCCCTAAACTCATTGGTTGAGTCAGTGTTGCTGTGTCAGGCTGGTCTGCGTGCTTGAACAAAAAAATTTTTTACTTAAATTAAAACCCTGCTTGAAATACCTGGATTCTGGACTTCTGGGCTTCTTTCACAACCACACCTTAATAAGCCTGATATATCATTTCACTTTTAGGATGAGCATGTGGTGTTCACAACAGGATAAAACAAATGATACTGTCGAGGAACATCAGGATTGCAATTCTTCATTACAAAATGTGTTCCACCACAGACTCACATGTATCACAGCTGGTAATCAAAGAAATATTAGGTCTGATATTAGCAAGCAGTCACAAAACCTTGGATGATATCATTTTCTAGAAAAGCTAGTTTTGTGGTTGGTTATGCCAAATCCATAAGGGGAATCTGTGAGTTTGGAAAAGGGCCTTCTGGGGCTCTTGTAAATAATAAACACAAGGGTCTGCTCTCATTAAAAATAGGATTCTAAGAACACCCGCCCCCAGCACTGTCTGTGTTTTTCTCTGTTCTGTTCAGGTGACCCTGCTGAACTTCATGATCACCCCAGAGGGGATGCAAGACCAGCTGTTGGGCATTGTGGTGGCCAGAGAGAGACCTGACCTTGAGGAGGAGAAACAAGCCCTCATCGTACAGGGGGCTGAGAACAAGAGGTATCACCCAGAAACACAATTAACTTGACAGTTTAGTCCTATGTGTTCCTTACTTCAAATATTGTGTCTAAAAGCAAGACAAGTTGAATCCTTGGGTAAATATTTATCTGCTTATGAAGTGAGGGCAAAGAGCAGCATGCTCTCTCAGTGCATTTAACCATGTACTTTCTCTCTCTTTTCTTTGTAGACAGCTGAAAGAAATAGAGGATAAAATCCTAGAAGTGCTCTCTGCCTCTGAGGGGAACATTTTGGAAGATGAGACTGCTGTTCAGATCCTCTCATCTTCTAAGGTTCTGGCCAATGAGATTTCTGAGAAACAGGCCATTGCTGAGGTTACTGAGCAGAAGATTGATCAGACACGCTTGGGCTACACCCCCATCGCCATCCACTCTGCAATTTTGTTTTTCTCCATCGCTGACCTGGCCAACATTGAGCCCATGTATCAGTACTCTCTAACCTGGTTCATCAACCTCTTCATCCTGTCCATTGATAATTCCCAAAAAAGTGACCTTCTCGAACAAAGGTACTCTGTCGCTAGAGATGTTTAATTTAAATTATATCTATTATGGTAATTTCATGCGTTTCATTGCAGTTATGGCATGCTTTGAAAAGTTAAAGTTGCAGCTATAAGGCACTTTTTTACTCCTCCTCATGTCATTCCAGACCTCTGTGACTTTCTTTCTTCTTTCTCAACACAGAAGAAATATTTTTTGCTTTGTTTTGTTTTCTGTCCATTTAATGAAAGTATAATAATGTTGTTTTGGGCCCCACCGACTTTCATTATATAGACAAAAACAGTTGAAAGAAAGAAAGTCATACATGGAATGACAAAAATGATGACTGTACATTCATTTTTAATCGAACTATCACTTTAAGCAGGGCATCACAGTTTCCAGAGAGACTATTACTAACGTTGGTTCTGTGGTAATATGGATGTGGGGACGTGGAGGAGGTTTTTTCATAACAAAAGAATATGAAGACATTGTTTCCCTGTATGACTATTTAGCGTCAGCACTGTCTTACTCGGCCACTATGGTGTTCTGATGTGAGTTTGAAATCTGAGAGCTGTGGGAATACTATGACACTTCAGCCCAGGGCAGAATCCTCTGGTTAAAAGAACACAGTGCCAATTCTCTAGAGGACAGAGACACCAAAAACCAGATCTTTAAAACTCTCTAAAACTCTAAAAAAGAGAGTGCTGTTCTACAGTAGCATCAGGTGTTTATTTAATAATTTAAAGTTTGTTTATTTGAAGTGACATTTAAAAAGATGTAATATGTGTAGTCCAGTGGTTCTCAACCTGGTGTCCAAGACCCAACCGGACAGTGGCTCTGAACCTTTTTAACACCACCCCCCACTGTCCACAACAATATTCAAAGGACCAATGACTTTTCCAGGTTTTTTTGTGATTTCCTGGGTAAAGATTAAGGATAAATTTTTTTTTTTTTTAAATTACTGTATAAAATATGTTAGAAATTGGCGTAACTAGAAAAATGCATATTCATTACAAAAATGACCATTAAGTTACAAGATTGAATTATTTTATATTACTTTTTCAGGTCTAGAAATCACACTTTTAAAATGAGGCTTCCTCATATATGAATCCTTGTTATTCAAAGAAAAAATTGAGTTGAGGGGTGAATTAAAATATCTTATTTACATATAAATAATAAATATTCATTTCTTATATTAGCATAATCTTGATTAAAATGTAAAAAAACCCCAAAAAAACATGAAAATATAATGATGTAAACCATTAAACTGACATCATAATTTTGATTATTATTATTAACCACTGATCTAGTCATTGAACACAAATATGATCATCATTAATGTTAAATCTGTAAGGATATTGATACATTGATACATATTGATACATAAATACTTTCTCTGTGTATTTAGACTCCAAATTCTGAAGGACTATTTTACGTACTCTCTTTACGTCAACGTATGTCGCTCTCTGTTTGAGAAGGACAAACTCCTCTTCTCCTTCTGCCTCAATGTCAACCTGCTCAAACACAACAAGCTCGTGAGTAACTGCCTTCACTTGCACACAGCTGTGATTTATTGAATCAATAAACTTGAGCAAGACAGTACTTCATGTGATAAATAATAGTAAGAATGAAGAGGTTACTCTCACACAAGGCATCTTAAGGTTAATGGCTTGCATGCATCAGTCTGACGATGTTTATATCATGACTGTCTCAAATGGTCCTGCAACATTCGTCCACATAAACACTAGTTTAACCGATTTAATCGAAGTTTAAGTGATTTATGATCAATGTTTGTCACACTGGCTCTCCATGCCTTAGCTGTTACTCAAGTTGCAACTGTCTGTCATCCATTTATTGTGCTGTCAGTAGTTTTGTCAGCTCCTGAATCAAGTGGTGTGGGGGCAATGCACCAGTACATTTATTTTCATAGACTGCGGATTTTCTGCAGGCGATTTTTAAGACTCGTTCGCTATTGTTCTGTTCTTTTGAGTTGGATGTTTAATCAAGCGCAGCTGCTGAAAAACAAATCGTGTCTAAAGAATTTTCATTGCAGATATAACTGAATAAAGTAATGCACGGACAACACTCTCCTACCACCTTCTGTTCCCTTCTCTTTCAGGTGGATGAGAAGGAATGGCGTTTTCTCCTGACAGGCGGTGTGGGTCTGGATAACCCTCATTCAAACCCCTGCACCTGGTTGCCTAAAACATCCTGGGATGAGATCTGTCGATTGGATGAGATGGAGCACTTTAAAGGCCTGAGGAAAGACCTGGCTCGACTCCGGGAGGGCTGGAAAGAGGTTTACGATAGCAAGGTGCCATTGAGATTAAGCACACACTATTTCTTTCCTGCTCAGCGGTATGAAATGGACTGGGGAAGTATGAAAGGAACACCAGATTTTTATTTTATGGTCTGTGTGTGTTCTGCAGGACCCCCATCACACTGCGTTCCCTTCAGAGTGGCAGGAGAAACTAGGACAGTTCCAAAGGATGTTGGTTATAAGATGCTTACGGCCAGACAAGGTAAGGTTCTTTTCACTGTGTTTATTAATACACCTCGGATTTGATTGTGAGAAAATTTATTCTTTTATTCAGCAAGGATGCATCAAATGTAAAGACACGTATAATGTTACAAAAGATTTTGTTCCATTTTGTATAAAAATGTATCAGCACCACAAACGTTTTCAACAATGATAATAATAAGAAATGTTTTAAGCACCAAATTAGCATATTAGAATGACTTATGAAGGATCATGTGACACTGAAGACTGAAGTAATGACTGCTGAATATATATATTACAGTATATTAAAATAGAAAAACAGTATTTTCATAATAATTCTCAATATTTTACTGTATTTTTGATTAAAAAAAATGCAGCCTTGGTGAGGTTTCTTTCAAGACCATCAAAAACCTACCCCAAATGTTATAATGTGGAGTATCTGTAAAAACCTCACATTTGGACTTATTTCTTTGTGGCTGCCCATCTCAGATTGTTCCCATGGTTCAAGAGTTTGTGTCAGACAACTTGGGGCAGCAGTTTATTGAGGTGCCACCCTTTAATTTGGCCACGGCTTTTGCTGACAGTCACTGCTGCGCTCCGCTCATCTTTATCCTGTCCCCAGGATCAGACCCCATGGCAGCACTGCTCAAGTTTGGCGAAGAACAGGTACAAACAATTATAGACTTTAAATCTCCATAATTTTCTCATCAAATTACTCTGTATTAGTAGTAAGATTCATTTTTTTAACAGCTGTAATTCTTAAGGTTTTTGGAATAGACTGTTTTTTTTGTTTCTGTTGTAATGGGTGATGCTCTTTTATTATTAACACTCTGTGTCTTGCTTGTTTTTCAGGGTTTCACAGGTAACAGACTGACCTCTCTGTCTCTGGGACAGGGTCAGGGCCCCATCGCCATGAGCATGATTGAGACTGGTGTGAGGGAGGGAACCTGGGTGGTTTTACAGAACTGCCACCTGGCCACCTCTTGGATGTCCACCCTTGAGCGTGTTTGTGAGGTTGTACATAAAGATTTGATGGTCCAATCATGATGGAACAGTAGCTTTTAATAATATTATTTTCACATCCACATTTGTTCCTTCATGTAGACTATTATTTTTAGTGTAAAATACTCTTTACATTTTTAAATGCATGCATTGCACTTCTAATGTATTTGTGTGTACAACATAAAAAAGTGCATTAGAAATACTCTGAAGCAGCACTTTGATTTTCTGACAGGAGCTGAATCCAGATACCACTCACCCAGACTTCCGCTTGTGGCTGACCAGTTACCCCTCTCCCAACTTCCCTGTGGCTGTACTGCAAAACGGAGTCAAAATGACCAATGAGGCTCCCAAGGGGCTGCGCTCCAACATCATTCGTTCTTTCTACATGGACCCTATATCTGACCCTGAGTTCTTTGACAGCAGCTCAAAGCCGGTAGGTCCTTCACAGAGGGAAGTCAAGGTTTTTAAAGTTGTGCATATCTTTTAATGGTTGTAATGTTTATTTTTGGACTCCTTGATAATTAAACTTCCTATTAATTGTTTAAAAAAAAATCTAAAAAAGCGGCTTCTGTGTGTGTTTTCAGGCTGTCTTTAAGAAGCTGCTGTTTAGCTTGTGCTTCTTCCATGCCCTGACCCAAGAGAGGAGGAAATTTGGTCCTCTTGGCTGGAACATCCCCTATGAGTTTAACGAGACAGATCTGCGGATCTCTGTCCAGCAGTTACACATGTTCTTGGACCAGTATGAGGTAAGATCACACGTGTACCTGTCTTTTCTTTATATTCACACACATACAAATTGTCTTTCACTGTTCTTACAACACACATACTCTTTCCACATCACCCTCTTCCTTTTCATGCTTTCCAGCGCGCCCCTTAAACCACCCCTAAAAAAAGAACGTTCTTGACATTTTCCCAACTTCAGAGAAGCACTCCTCATACTTCCCTTCCTCCTTTCAAAACAAGCAGACTGCACCAACTGATCAAGAGCTTCCCTGAATGCTCTGACATTTCTCCAGTGCTACATAGTGCCACCCACTGCATTAGCAAGGGAAATTTCAGCCGGAAATGTCACAATCCTGCCACTCCTCTGTCCATCTTTTCATATCCCCTCGAAGATCGTTATATCGAACCCACTAACCTGACATGCACCTCCACTTAAAAAAAAAAAAGAGTCTTTGTTGAGTGGCCCTGCTTTTAAGACACATGAAAAGGTTGTTGTCTGTTTCTTTCTTTCTCTCTCTTTTTTGTTGTTGTCTTTTTTAAAACAATCTGAACAATAGGGTGAAAAATTGGGACACAGCCCTTGCTTGAGATGTCTTTGTGAGAGTCATCGTCAAAAGTAGCGCTTTACACATGTAGCCACACTATTCAAAATTAAAATAAATATGATTTAAAAAAAGGTAAGTCATAAATATGAGAAATCAAACTTTCCTTGATCTTTTGAGATAAAATAGCTTCACGTTAGTCCAAAAAGAGAGTTTATTGCAAAAATGATTCATCATGGAAATGGATTTGTCATCTGCTCCTTTAAAATGTTTCAGATAATTACAATTATTAATTAAACTCATCATTCTCAACTGATTACTATCCCAAGACATTTTTCATTCACCATGTTATGTATAGTTCACCTCATTACCTTATTAGTTGCTTATATGGTGATTTCTCTCTGTGTGTCCTTACTAGGAGATCCCCTTTGATGCTCTTCGCTACATGACAGGCGAGTGTAACTACGGAGGTCGGGTCACAGATGACTGGGATCGCAGGACGCTGCGCACAATACTTTCCATATTCTACACCCCCGAGATCACTGACGATGCCAATTACAAGTTTGACCCCAGTGGCCTGTATTACTCACCACCTGAAGGAGATGTAAGACACAATGACAAAAAGATAAATGACAAAACTGATGAACAGCATATTCAGTCTGTCATATATACTGCCATTTAAAAGTTTGTTGGTTGGTAAGATTTAAAGTCTCTTATGCTCATCAGAGGCTGCATTTTTCTTTGATCAGTAAAAACAGTAATTAGAGCTTTGGATTATAATCGTTTTTACGATGCATTTTACGATGCTGATGTGAATGACACTGCATCGATGCATGCCAACAAAAGAATTGATTTTTAAATATCTAATTAATTAGGCCTATCATACATATTAATGTACCGTTTCATTGTAAATAAATTACTCTTATTATAAGCTATTTTACTTTTAAAAAAGTTACATATATGTCCTTCGTAAGCAAAGCACTTGCCTCTTGCCTCTGTGCGAGCTCACAGAAAGCTACCCCTCTTAGATAGCGTGCAATATTGAATCCAGATCTCTTTCGTGGCTAATTGTGCTTAAATGGTCAAACAAAATATATTTCAATATATTTTAAAAATATCTGTCTTGGTGAGTATTCACATAGTTGGTTATGCTTAAAGTGAATGTAAACAGCTAGGGGGGATAATCTGATGTGTAACATTATATTAGATCAGATCCGTGCATTAGGTCTTAATATAATAAACCTGCTGCTGTCTGTCATTAACATAGACTGTAAAAAAAGATGGACGACGCACCTTCACTCTCTTCCATTGTAGTAACTGAAGCCAGTGTGCCAATATGGCGCTAACATCTTGAGCATCGAGTCTGAGCATAGTTAACTTGGAGCCCAAGTCTGGGCAGTAGTGAGCACGAAGTGGAGCTGTGATATCAATGTCCCGCCCAAACTCAGAACAACTCATTATGTCGGTATGAAATAAACAGTTATGGAAATGTAGAAATTAAAGTTAAAGCTCCAATCACCTCATGAAAATCTAAAAAAAAAGTCCATTGGCGCCTCAGTGACTACTTCACTCAGAGAAGCTGTCAATCTTAGCTGTCAATCATGACGTCAAACCCCTGTTTTCATAGCGTCAAATAACTAACTAAAACCAAACTTTTTTAAAGAACATACACCAGAGTGATAAAAACTGCCTAAAATGACAGAAATTGTCTTTGAAAACTGTAATTTAATTGTTTAGTTTGTCTAACGTCCCATTGGATTACATGGAGAGGGTGGGATTTATGACCTATACTGCATCCAGCCACGTGGGGGCGATCGAGACACTTTGGCTTCACTTTTCAGGACTTGTTTGGCACGCTTGGTCATTTACGTTAATCAAGCAACAAAAGAAATAAGAAAATCACTCACTGCTCTTGACTGAATAACTTTTGTAGCTTTAATAATAATCAGTTTGTTTGTAATTAATACACTAAATATCATGCAGTTCTTATTTTTACATTTGATTATTCAATTATTTCTTACTTGAATGCTAATGTTAAATAGATGTAAATGAAAAAAGTAATGCACTGTTAATTTCATTAGTTTTTTACTTATATTGTATTTGTTCTAATGTTTGTTATTTGCATCTTTGTTCTTATTTTAATAACAAAGATAAAATAACAAAAAAACTATATTGTGATTATTAATATAATAATTATTATTAATACAAAATTGGAGGAAAAGATGCATTGTGATAGATCTAGAATCATTTTATAATCAAATCGTTACCCTGTGAATAATAATCAAATCAACTTTTTGGTGCTCTAGCAGTTAATAAACAAAACTGCATGCATCTTGCGGAAGAACATTGTAGCCATAGCTTTATGTCTATGACGAGTCACGCAGGAACTGGGCTTCTCCGCAGAGGTGTCGACCCGAACCAGTCTAAAATAGTTTTTTTTTTTTTTTTTTAAATCAGCACATGGATACGGCAAAGATGATTAAGTTATCAACTTTTAAAGAATACATTTTAGTTCAAAAGCTTGTCCAGTTTTAGAGGGGTTATGTCAGACAGAATTTCAGCAGCTGACATTAAGTTAGTTCAATATTTCTGTCTTACAAAATTCAAAGAGATTCTCTACACAGATCTCGCTGGAAACCAAACTGAAGCAAGGCTTCATTTTCCTTCCTTGATCATATTTTCTTCAAAGGAAGACCATATGAAGCTCTGCAGGCCGAGGTTTCTCATTCAAAACAAATCCCAAAAGAAGGCAATTATAAGAGAAAACAACAATTCTTTTCTTTGTACAAGATCAGTCAAGGTGTTGGTGAGCTCAGTGGGTCAGAATCCTTCCCACATTATATGACTGTTTAAAATCACTACAGATATAAATGACTTGGTAAACAATCAAAAAACATGCATATTTTAGAGATGCATCATTCTGCCTCTTTATGAAAGTTCTGAAAAGGGATTATAAGCTTTAAGTTCAATAACTAAACACAGCGGGTTACTGCCAGTGGTGATGTCTGATTTATTTGTGAGCACATGTATAATCTATGCCCAATTTTATTTGGCATTTTCTCTCGAAATCTTTTATTCATGAATGTCATTTGCATAGCCATTATTATAAATGTCAGCAATCTCAAGGGTAGCCTGTTTTAAGTGCATGCCATTATTTAGCATCACCATCCTGGATTTAGTGTTGCATTAAGAAGCTGATTGTTTCCTTTTCAGTATAACAGCTACATTGAGTACACCAAGACGCTTCCTCTCAATCCCTCACCTGAAGTCTTTGGCATGAATGCCAATGCTGATATTACTAAGGACCAAGTGGAAACACAGCTACTGTTTGATAGCATTCTTCTCACTCAGGTGTGCAAACACATTTTGATTATTGGTGCAAACTAGCTAGTATAAAGTAGCTCTTAGTAGTACTATTATGACCTGTGTGATGTTTGTAACTGTTATTTTTGCTCGATTTCGCCCTCACAGTCTCGTTCTTCAGGTGGCAGTGCTACATCTACTGATGACATGGTGTACGAGGTGGCTGCAGACATTCTTAATAAACTTCCTCAGGATTTCGATACAGATGCCGCCATGCGCAAGTACCCCACCAGCTACAATCAAAGCATGAACACAGTGCTGGTGCAGGAGATGGGACGATTCAACAAACTCCTCAAGACCATTCGGGATTCTTGTGTCAACATCCAGAAGGCCATCAAGGTCAGAACATTAGCAAAACCTTCAATCGATCATGTTTTCAGGTCCTTATTCTTTCTGGTCTGAACACAAATTGAGGAATTTGCAGTTTAATGGAAGCGTTGTTGTCAGAATAGTATAGAATACTCCCATGTGAGGCTTCTGACAAGCTCAGCTGTTAGTTTGAGGATGTTTTCTTTCCATTTGCTCATAGCATGGTCCAGTTAGCAACATTCATTTAGCTTTCAGGAGTATGTGGCATTTCGTGTCATACTTACACATAGTATTCATATTGTCTAAATACATTTACTCACAATATAAATTATTCAAGAAAGCTTGCTGAGGGAGGTTAGAAGATAACAGAAGTTTAGCAAGTGATTTGACTGACCAAATGTTATATACAGTATATTGAATACATTAACTTTTTTTTTTATTATACAAAGTTTCAATGGAGCAATTCACATAAAATTGAGACCAGACATTGGTATTAGCTCAAGAAATCAATACAAATAACGAAATCATAATATTACAATCCATAAAAAAAAAAAAAAAGTTATGTGTAATAAAGTTAAATGACTTGGCAAAATAGTATTGAACACACTAATGCCGAGTTCAAACTGCACGATTTTAGCCCCGATTTTGGCTCGCCGACAGGTTGAGAAATCGCCGACAAATGCCCGAAATCACAGGCAAATCGGTGCTCGTTCACGCGAGTGACAATCACGCAGTGTGAATGAGCAAAGACGCGATCTGAGAGAATCGCCGACGAGTCGCCGACGCCCGTGAGATATTTGGCATGCTAAATATGAAAACTACATCGGCGATGACCGACAGCCAATGAGAGAGCAAGATACAGAGCAGCGGGGAGTTCGGGGAGGAGTTATAGACCACAACATCAGCAAGCATGGCTTCATTCACATAAACATTACAATTCTATCAAACGGAAACAAAATACAAACATTTGCTTGACCATCCGCAACAGCAGCACATTGAAAAGTTATGTATTTACCTCCAACTCTTGTTGCAGAACACACAATCCACAGTCTCCCCAACCATTTCCTCCTCCATATTTTTCTTTTCTTTTTCTTGTTTTCGCTGCAAATCAGCGCACAGGCAACTCGTATTGCAAGCTTCTTGCGGGCTACCGTTTAAAATAATAATAAATAATAATAATAATAATAATAATAATAATAATAATAATAACAACAACAACAACAACAACTCCGGTCTTGCAAGCGTGATATCGCGTTGTTTCCTTGTCATGTCTCGCGTGGGTTTGGTTGTGAAACGTAGTTTGAGTGCCAGACAGAGTTGTCGGCGATTCTTCCTATTGTAAAGTCATGCAGTGTGAAAGCTTCTGTCGCCGATCCATCGTGCAGTATGAACACAGCAGCGACTGAATGCTGGCCAAGATAGTCATGCAGTGTGAAAAGAACAGTGACCTGACTACTTTGAGAATCGTGCAGTCTGAACTCGGCTTAAGAAAAAGCAGTACACCAAGGTAAGGCAAGTCAAGAAACCAACAGATTTCACCAAGTAGTTCTACCTCCTACCTTAGCAAATTAGAATTAGTTGGGTCAGTGCATGTTGTTAGGTTAGAAAAAGGCTTACCCACCTCTGAATGCAAGTATTGGACATCTCATGATGGGAAGAGGCAAAGAGCTCTCCCAAGACTTTCACAACAAGATTTGTCGTACATAACGGTACTGGTTACAGAAGGATATTCCAACTCCTAAATGTTCCTGTAAGCACCACTGGGGCTATTTTCCACAACTGAAAGGAACATCATTCCACCATCAACTGGCCATGCAAAGGAGCTCCTCTCAAGATTTCTAATCAGGGAGTCAGAAGGTTAGTCAGAAGAGTACCCCAAGAACCAAGGGCCACTCAGAAAGAGGTCCAGAAAGACTTGGAGGCAGCAGGTACAGTTGTCACAGAGAACACAATAGGAAATGCACTCCACCGCCACAGCCTTCATGCACGCTCACCACAGAAAGCTCCATTATTGAAGAAAATGCATGTAGAAGCTCATTTGAAGTGTTCTACACAACTCTTGGAAAGGTCTGAACTACTGAGAGAATTTAGTGTGGTCAGATGAGACAAAAATTGAACTTTTGGCAACAATACCTCATGCCATGTTTGGAGTAGAAATGGCTTTTTTCATTGATCCTAAAAATATCATACCAACAGTGATGTTTTCAAGGTGGAAGCATCATGGTATGGGGCCGTTTCTCTTCTCATGAAACTGAGAGAATCAATATTATTGAAGGGAAGATGAATGGAGCATGTAACTAGGAATTCTTGAGATTGAATTTGTTGCCATCCCCCAGGATGAAGAGGAGACTTTGGTGGACCTTCCACCAGGACAACATTCCAAAACACACTGCAAAGGAGAGTTTGAATTGGTTCCAGAAGAAGAAAATAAAGTTGTTAGAATGTCCCTGTAAATCACCAGACCTAAACCCAATGTTACGTGACGTGTATAAGGCACGGGGACGACAGAGAATACAAGGAGTAGGATTTAATCACTAGAACAAGCAGGTAGCGCAATATACACATCAAACTTAAACGTAATCAAACATAAACGTGACTTACATCAAACGAGAACGGACAAGGAATGAAGGAGAACACAGGGATTAAATACACGAACCAAACAAAGGGAACTGATGAGATAATTAACTAGACACAGGTGGATAAAATGAACTAATCAAACAGACTGGGGAAAACTAGGTCACAGGGGAAACCGAAACACAAGACATGTGACACCCATCAGAGCATTTGTGGAAGGAACTGAAGATCAAAATTCACAAGAGAGACCCCCAGAATATTCAAAATTGAATATTCAAGTTTGGTCATACAGGTGCCTTGAAGCTGTCATTGCAAAAAAGACTTTTCTACTTATTTTACCCGTTGTATGTGTGCATTTTATATTTCTGTCAGGACCATTATCGTCGATTGATGATTAAGAATTGGCATACTGTTTGGATTAGTGGTATGGTTCTGTTCTGGGCATGAACTCCCTGCCCATCTATGCAGCCTAGCATGAATAAGAGGAGGGAGCGCAGCAATAACCCCATTACGGTAAACAGAACAGAACCAACATAAATGTATTGCAGATATCATTAATGTTCATAATGATGATAATTTAATGTGACAACATAAATCAAGATAAATGACATTCTGGTTTGAAGAGGAATATCAGAAGGAGGAGCTAGGAGATGGAGGAGGGTAATTAGCTGCTGATAATACTGAATGAACCTAAAATGTCGTGCCGGATGCCGTGATAGGTGTCGTATTCCTATAGGTAGAGCTGAGAGTCAGTTGATACGAGTATGATGCTTGAGATTATAAATATATTAAATATATTATTATTTTTTTTAATTTAGAAAGATCCATTTAAAATGATTATTCTAATGAGCATAATGTTCCATTGTTTCAAATTTGCTAAATTTCTGGATTACAAAAACTTTATATGGAAGCAATGCAAACTTGCCAAAAAAAGTATTTGAACATTCTCTCCCTGCTGAAAGATACAAGGAAAATTCATCGTGCCCCAGGGCATGTCCTAATGCTGTTCACTCCAGCTGAGCTTCCTTTAGTTTGTCCTTTAGTTTGACTGACAGATCTGATCCTAGTTAGCATTATTACCCTGCAGGGTGAGAGGGATGCATATGCAGAGATCTGATCACAACCCTGGCTTTCATTTACACATTGTGAACCCTTATCCTGTAATCTAACCCTAAAATAATCCCTTTATCTCTTCTGACTACAGCTTGATTTCTGCTCTGAGGAACCTCTCTCCTTTATCCTTTCATTATCATTCATGATCATACATCTCTATACAACATCAAATGCAATAAAGTTTGAAACCAGCTCTTAGAAAGACAAAAAGAAAATGACAACATAACTTTTCCTTAGGAAAGAAAATGCCAATATACTGTAAATATGACCCCTATAAGGAATTTACACAGGTGACATGTGATGGCAATTTCCATTAAATTTTGATGATTATAAATAAAAAATCAAGATGGAAAGACGCAAAGGAATGAATGAATGCATGTGTGTCTTGACATAGGGACTGGTGGTTATGTCTTCTGAACTTGAGGAAGTAGTGAGCAGCATTCTGAAGGGCCGCATCCCTGCCATGTGGATGAAGAAGTCGTATCCCAGCCTCAAACCACTGGGAAGCTACATCAGTGACTTTCTTGAAAGACTCGGGTTTTTACAGGTAAACTCTTTATTTTCACACTTTATTTGGCATGGAAATGGCATGTTCGCAGTAATTGCTTAGTCAAACAAAGTATCAAAGGCTACAATCATTAGTGCATACACACTACTGTTCAAAAGTTTGTGGTCAGTAAGATTTTTTTTAAAGAAATTAATACTTTTATTGCACAAGGATGCATTAAATTGATCAAAAGTTAAAGGCATTTATAATTTTACAAAAGAGATCTTTCAAATAAATGTTCTTTTGAACTTTCTATTCATCAAAAATCCTGAAACTCACGGTTTCCGCAAAAAAAATGAAGCAACGCAACTGTTTTCAATGTTGATAATAATAAGAAATGTTTCTTGAGCCACAAATCAGCATATTAGAATGATTTCCCCAAACTTTTGAATGGAAGTGTATGAGAGAAAAAAACTTTCCTTTCTTACTTTCAGTAATACTGTATGTTACATATTTGGATTCGAAAAACAGAGTTCTGTACACATTAAGAATTTCTAGTGATCAATTTCAAGTCTCTAATTCAAATAAGTTGTTTCCCAGTGAGTCTTTGGGATACTCAAGTGCACATTCATACAGCAGATGAAGCAGAAAGCATTCTAGTGTGCATTGTGAGCCACGGGAAAATCACATGAAATGCAACTGACTCAATGTCTCATTCAATGAGTTCAGATTACAACAGTGCTTCTGCAAAAGACTGTATTGTAAATGCGTTATACAAGTGCCCTTCCGTTCAATAAAAGAAAAAAAATACTTTGAGTCTGTAACATTCCAAAGACTCTTTTGGCCTTCAAGTTATGCCTTTAGAATCAGTTGTGACCAGTGATGTTGTTTGTGATTATTGATTTTGGTATTTAATAATAGTATCATTCATCTGCGTCATCCACACAGGGATGGTACATGGACGGCACACCCGCAGTGTTCTGGATGTCCGGCTTCTTTTTTACTCAGGCCTTCCTCACCGGAAGCCAGCAGAATTTTGCTCGAAAATACACCATTCCCATTGACCTGCTCAGCTTCGACTTTGAAGTCATGGAGGACAAGGAATACAAAAACCCCCCAGAGGATGGTAAGAAAGAAAAAAAGAGAAGAAGCAAAAGAAAAAGAGTATTGACAAGCATGAAATGTAAAATATATGAGAGGGAAATGGGTTACAAGTGACAAAAGGAAAGAGAGACACACAGTTTCATTAACCCCTCACCGCGGCTGAGTGCCATCAATCAGAGTCAACATTACAGTGCTCTGACATCAGACCCCTGCTGCACTTTCATCAGTACATGATGAGCATCTCTCCAGAGGAAACCCATCTCTTTGAGGCCATCACACACTGCATGAGGCTGTTTATGTGTGTGCTTGACTTGAACAGATACTTTGTTGCGTCTACTTCATTTTTTATAGTTCGCTCAGTCAGTGTGTAAAATGGGGAGAGATTTTAGTTAGTGTGCATGTGTGTGCACTGTGCAGGGGTGTAAAGTACCTCATTATTCAAGTATTATTTCAAGGGATTTGAACTGAATACTCTTACATTTTCAATGCAAAAATGATACTTAAAGTAAATTTCTGCAGGGCTTAAATCTTTCTGAGCTTACAAGCCAAAATACACTTTCAACTTTTCCTAGTGAAAAAAAATATATACTAAAATATATTTGAAATACTTTTTTTTTGTTGTTGTGCTAAGTATACTACAAATACATTTACATATTTATGTGCTTAATAAAAATACCCTGCAATTGTACTTTTGGTATACTAAACCTGTATTCATAAAGTCTGCTAAATTGGAACAACTAATTTTGTACCTAATGCACTTTAATTGTGTGGAAGCAGTGCTGAGGTCCAACTAAAGATATACTTAAGTATATTTGATTGTGCCAAAGTGGAACTATTGCAAATATACTTTAGGTACACTTTAAATATATTGCACTCATATGATCCTTATTAATGGTGATATTAAAACACATTTTAGGCGTAATATTAAGAAATGTGCATTGTGCAATAAAGAAATACTCCAAATAAAGTTTAATTATTATTTTATATCAGTAAGTCTTAAGTGATATGTCAATAAATATGTTAATGGATTTGAAGTATATTTAGTATGGAAGAGGATTAGGGCCAAGCAATAATAAAAAAACAAAGCCATCTCGAGATTAAAATTGTTAAATTTCGGGAAAAAAGTCGTTAAATTACAAGAACAAATTCGTTAAATTATGAGAAAAATGTTAAATTTCGAGAAAAAAGTCGAGATAAAATGTTGAGAATAAACTCATTAAATTATGAGAAAAAAGTTGTTAAATTACGAGAACAAATTCGTTAAATTACGAATTTGTTCTCATAATTTAACGACTTTTTTCTTGTAATTTAATGACTTTAAATTTATGAATAATTTATGAAATGTATTTTAAATAGATTTTGGTATAAAATTAATCTTAAAAAAGTTAAGTTATCTATAAGCCCCCTGGAGGATCACTGGCCTACACAGTCATTATGCTTTAAACTACATTTTAGCATTTTATGCTGTCATACTTCTGTGGTTATTTTGGTGAAAGTAACTCAAAAGTAACACAAAAGTAGTGTAACGCATTGCAATTCAGAGACAGAAATATTGTAATGTAACTAATTACTTTCAAATGACAGTAACTAGTAATATATAATGTATTACACTTTGGAAGGAACTTGCCCAACTCTGGAAGACACGTCACATTAGCTGTAATTATAGCCATTGCTGAAGATGTATGAATCTGACTCAAGTGTGAACACAGACAATGATCAGTCTATATAAAATCAGCCACTGCTGAATTTCAAGTAGCAAATTTCAGGTAACAGGTTATAGAATAGTGGTTTTAGTTCAGTGTACTGTAGGCTTGCATAGTAGGGACATTGTGAATAAACATTGTGCATTACAAAGTTCTTTATTAAGAAAAGCTAAGGAAAAAGTTTACTTTTTACTTTTAAATGTGGATCTCACTTTTTAAACGATGTTTTTGGCTAGATACTTTGACTTCTCATGCAGTACCCATACCTTTTCTAATAATTAATCCTCTGTACTTTTTGTATTTGTGCTTCTCTCAGGTGTTTACATCCGTGGCCTTTTCTTAGATGGTGCCCGCTGGGATCGGAGAACAAAACGCTTGGCAGAGTCTTTCCCCAAAATCCTGCATGACACCATGCCTGTGGTGAGAGACTATAAAATGTATAATCTCATTCAAATGAGGCTGATGACATCATGCATATCCTCTGATGCGGGTACATATTACTAACAGAGATTTAAGTCACAAGAAAGTCATTCCACTGTAATGATCAGTCGGTTGAAAAATGTATTAAACTTGCAAAAACTTGTTTCAGTGCAATTCAAAAGTTTCAATGCAATTCAAAAAATATGTTTGCCTGCTGGCAAACTATAACAGTATCTATGGAAACAAGAAGCAATCATGAGACATCTTTTTTTCCTGATTTTAAAGCAGCATGCAAAAAATGTGAACGAAGGTACATTATGCTAAAAAATAATTTCCTGCACACAGAGCTGCTAAATCATATGTGCACACTTTCAGGTTCTTCTCTTCAGTCTTCAGATTAGTCCAGTTATAAAAGCATGAAATGGCTGGTTGTTATCAGGTGCCACTGCCATGCATGGAAAAAGTCAACCCACAACAAAATGCATTTCTTCTGTTAAATCCACTGGAAGCATTTAAAGTCAACATCAAACAGCATTCCCAGCTCGACCATAATGTAACATATTTCAGAGTGAAACCAGATATTCAACAAGGAACAAAATGTTAGTATTGATAATGTATCAAAAAAGCAAATATGTTGACTTTGATCTCAGGGCAGCTGCAATGCAACCATAGAAGTATAAAAACAGAATGCATAAATCCACTTGAAGAGGGTCTGCGCAGACACCACATTTTTCAGATTTCCTTGAAGATGACTCTTTTCATCACATATAATTGTGCCAAATTATCTTGGGGCTTCTTGAAGAAAGTTTAAGAAAAAAATCTATATATATTAAAAATGCTTATTTAAATACAGTATGTGAAGGGAGTTCTAATCATGTCTATATATGACAGGTGAGATATTCAAATAGGTTGTTAAATGTAACAGAACAAGAAGAGAAGAAGAAGATTCTATTAATTTTGTCCTTTTTATTCTGCACAATGGACATTGCCACAATAAATAATGGATTCACTGCTGTTTAATATTCAGACATTTCAGGAAAACTCATTACCAAAATAAGTTTGACAAGAGCTAAACTTAATTAAACATGCATTTGTTACTTACGGTAAAACTTTGAAATGCAAATTTCTTTTGAAGGCCATTGTTAATTTCAGCTGAAAGCATTTCATCTGAAACTGAAAATAAAGTTATAAAATATACACGCACACACACACACACACAAAGGGGTACATTACACGTTGTTGGTTTATATATATATTCAGTGTATGTATATGTATATGTGTATATATATATATATATATATATATATATATATATATATATATATATATATATATATATATATATATATATATACACACACACAAAGGGGTACATTAAAAGTAAGTGGAGATATATATATATATTATATATATATATAATATATATATATCTCCACTTACTTTTAATGTACCCCTTTGTGTGTGTGTGTGTGTAAATATATTTTATAACTTTATTTTCAGTTTCAGATGAAAAGCTTATATTAAGAGTTTCTGTTAAAGGGGTTTGAGGTCTTTGAATTAGTTTTTGGTGACAGCTTTTTTTTTTTTTTTTTTTTTTTTTTAAGAGCTTAACAAAAGTCCTACTTCTCTCATTCTGTTAGAAATGAGGAAATAACCAACCACATCACATTACAGTGAAATTTCATATTCGTATAGTAATCAAAGCAGATCATAGGAAGAGAGAAAGAGCAAAGAAACTTCTCATCAACTACACATCATACTGTCTGTTTGCAGATCTGGCTGAAGCCCATGAGGAAGCAGGACATCCCAGAGCGCCAGTGCTATATTTCTCCTGTATACAAGACCAGTGAGAGACGCGGAACCCTTTCCACCACTGGACACTCCACCAACTACGTCATTGCAATGACCCTGAATTCGGACGTGCCTCCAGAGCACTGGATCCGTCGTGGAGTGGCCTTACTGTGTCAGCTTAACTCGTAGATATGCTGCTCTGCTTCTAGTATCCTTCACTTAAATCTTTAGTGAACTATCTGTGGCTAAATATTTAAAAGATGATCAGTAGCAATATTAATAAATTTATAAAATTAATAGATGGATTACATATTTTTAAAAAGTATAGAGCATTTTAATGAAAGAGATTTTTAATAAGCTGAAACTCAAAGTAGGCTATGCAAACTTTATTTTCCACTTCTGACAAAGAATTGCAGACAATCAGCAAGAATGGCAAATGTATTGAAAACGCTTCAACATCCAAGCTGTGAATTTTTACAAAAAAAAAAAAAAAAAAATGTCCTGCCAAAATTGACAGTACTAAAATGTAAGTAAATATCTGGATGGTCCTTTGTCGGAATACAATGTAAGACATGAAGAAAATTGGTGAGAGTCATTTTTTATCATCAAGTTTATTTCTTTGCACCACGTAATCAAGGTGTTTCATTTGAGCTTTACAGCTTTTACTCAAATGTTACGGTTTAACAAAATGGACAAATTAATTTTACAGACACATACACAGGATTTAGACCTAATCTCCGAAGACTGATTAGGTTTGCTCACGTGACCCAAAACTCATTGGCTTTACATTCAAGCTGTACAAAAATGAAGTACTTCGGGGAAAGAGGAAAATCAACAGTACGTGTTCTCATCTCTCCATTTTATAACAGAAATGAAACACAGCTAGACAGTTTCCTTCATGCATGTTTCCATCCAATGCAATTAATAATGATGCACACCCACAATAAATGGATGTCACATGGTGACAGGTTAAGCATGAATCACATAACATGCCCCACCAACTCATGACGATAGAGGATTCAAGCAGCAAACACAGCGAGTGGAATGTGTAGAGGCGACTGTGGGTACAGGCAGCGCTTGTGCGCAAATTCAGAAACAGCCCATATTTGGCACAATCAAAATGTTGCACACTCATTAAACAAGAATTACATCAACAGGGGGACAGATTAACAGATGTTCTATAGATTTGATTGTAGTCAGACTTTCATACAGGTGCACATAAGGCCAATAACTGAAACGTGTGCATTAATTCATTAATGGAAGGGTGTCAACAATGCGTTTAAGATTGTCAAAAAAAAAAAAAACCTTAATTTTTACGTTAAAAAAAAGGAATGATTCTCCCAAACTTTGTATGCAAAGTAAGTTTTTAGATGGTCGATGAATAAAAGGTGCTGATTTCTCAATTTTTTTTTTTTCTTTCACACAAACTATCCAGTAATACCAAACATGTCCTATAATTAAAATAAAAAAGTAACAAAGGCGTTTCAAAATGCCAACAAAAAAGTCTTCAGTAGCAAATCTCCTTTGGGGAACATAATTATTTCATGAACAAGATGATCATTATTTACGACACTTGGATATGAAAATCAACTCGTATTTATATTCAGAAAGTAGTCTAGAACATGATAACTCTGATGAACAAATAGACTCCCCAAAGAAAAATAATGTATACCTTGATGTACAGATCTGCTTAGCTAGTTGTTCTTCATTTAAAAATCACAGTGCTTTAGCATTAGCTTTAATACTGGACTTGTTCAGTCACTATTCATCTGACCTTATGAATGCGATCGGTCTTTCGGCAGCACTGCATCAGAGGTTATTCATAACACTATTGCATACCTTTTTCTTCAAATACTCAAAGTTGGCCAAAACACTAGTACAATCTTAGCCAATAAAAACAGAAAATAATAATAAAAAAAAAAAATCAAACAAATGAAATTCTAAGACTGAGGACACTCCCATCACTATGAACAGTAAATATAGTGTAAGAAACAAACAAGTAGTCAATGCTGACAGCAAGTGTAAACCAGTAAAGAAAAGAGCGCTTTAAAGAACATCATGTGTGTTTCCCATGATCCTGGCACACAATACCAGTAGTTCTCAATAAATAATAATAATTAAAAAAAAATCTGTAGAGTTGATGCCAGTTGGGCTCTGTTGCACCATTTTAGTGCCTGACACAGCAATGGTGTGACGCACTAGACATACACAGCACAACACGCCAGTTATGAATGAATGGACTGAGTTACAATACAAATGAATGAAGGAGCTAAACATGACACTGAATGGGTGACTTATGAATAGCTGCTTCTCTCTAGGACACAGTCCTAAAAAAAAACAAAACAAAAAAAACAAACACTACAATATTAAAGGGATAACCCAAATACTGGGGAGTGCTTCTTGTGTGCTGTGGATGTCTGACTGGACATACATACTCAAAAAAACAAACAAAAAACAGAATAGAACTGAACCAGAAGCTAGATCTACAAAAGAGCTTGAAGATAACAAGTAACCGTTTTGAGTGGCCTAGAGAGGAGAAGATGAGAAGATGAAATGTAAACATGTTTTTTTGCATGTCCATGTCCACTGTAAGCTACTGATGCTGTCTTCTGAGACATGCTTGCAAGACTGTACCACAAAGCCACTTTAGGGCAAAGCACGTGTGTGAATGTAGCTGAATGACACCCCCCCATCACAGTCTCCAGCTAGAAGCCAAAATCAATCACAATGTGATCCTCGAAGATGGCGATCAGCAGCATGATGCCGAATCCCGTGAGCATGCCAAAGTTCTGCAGGACGAAGTGACCCATCTCACAGCGTTTGTGCTCCTCGCTGTCACCGTGAAGCATCTCTGGCAACTAAAGATGAAGAAGAGGAAATTTAATATTTAATAACATTCTAACACCTATAACTCAGAACAATTACATTTACAGAAAAAAAATGCATTTTTTTAACAGAAAAAAAACAAGAAGATACAAGAAGTTACACATGTTACTATTATGGTTATATAACTAATTGTGAGGTGTGTTAGATGTGACACATTATTTTAGATTTACTAGATGTTGAGCTGCTCACTTCCAAGCAGCTTCCAATGTAGACGTAAAAACCATTCAAAATTTATTTATTTTTTGTTTTATTGTTGATGCATTAAATCGGTTTGGTGGTAGGCTGAAGTACTTGGTAACAAAGTGACAGTAAAGACTTTTACATTGTTGAAAGAATTTAATTTCAAATGCTGTTATTTAAACTTTATATTCATCAAAAAAACCTAAAAAAAAAAAATGAACGAACCATTTTCAACATTGATAATAATAACCTTGAGCAGCAAATCAACATATTAGAATGATTTCTGAAGGATCATGTGACACTGAAGACTGGAGTAATGATGCTGAAAATTCAGCTTTGTCATCACAAGAATAAATTACATTATAAAATATATTAAAAATGACACCATGTCTACACCGGATGCAACAGCTAAAAGCATTCTAAGTATTTTATGCACTTTTTTTTTTTTAATTTATGCACATCTTTGTTTTTCCATCCAGCATTTTTTACACGATATCTCACAAATGCACTTAAAAATAGGTGGATGGAAGCTAGTAAGCTTGCTCTGAACTACAAGGATCAAACATAGTGAACATGCATTAAGTGACGGCTTCAGTGATTATTATGGGAGTGGTCTAATACTGTCACGTTGCTCACATGAATAATTGTTTTGTTTTTCATGCAGCTAAGAGGCCCAGTGCGAAGTTAATCATTTTGGTTCTCTTACCATATCCACTAATGCCACATAAAGAAACATGCCAGCAGTAACAGCAAAGATCCAGCTGGTGACGTTGTGCGTGTACTGTCCCACGGCCGTGCCTATCACCATTCCAGCATAAGCCATCAAGGCAGAGAGGACGTTGTACACAATAGCTTGCTTCACTGACATCCCAGCTTTCAATAAAACAGCAAAGTCACCTGAAGGCAAACACAAATGTGCACTATTAATGTACAATAAACAACAGTTCAGTAGCGTGGGTTTAGTTAGCCCATGCTAAACCTGACAATAATTGCCGTGAGAACGGGCTGTCCTTAATCTGTCAGAAAAATCAAAAGAGGTCTTTCCTTGTGTTTTAGCAATTATATGCTGCCAATCCTTTCCTATATATATATATATATATATATATATATATATATATATATATATATATATATATATATATATATATATATATATGCACATGAGGAGCCTTTATATTTATATCTATATATATCTATTTATATCGGTCTTCTCTAGACTACACTCTGGACTTTTGGTCTGTGTCACCTGGCCTAATTAAATCAGTCATCAAAGGCAATTAACAGCACTGCAGGGTAAGCATCCCTTTATTATAGCTGTTTCTCAAGCCACAACATGGGGAGTCTAGATTCTCAGGGTACATTTACACAACAACAATGTACTTAAAAACTGATTTTTTCTTTGTACAGATGACAATGCTATCAAAACTATCCCAGTTCACACGGATCTGCAAACATTACTAAAAACGCTGTGTTATGCATGCCAGACAAGTAGTTGGCGATGCCACTTTGTAAAGAAAGACTAAACACCTGCGCACATGCGCATTCTTTTACAGAGCACTCACGCCAAATGAGCATGCCTATTACTAAACACGTAATACGCATGTGCATGCGTCACCGTTTTCACAGATTCGCATTTTTGAAGTTTACACAGAAACGTATTGTTTTCAAAAACATGCACTTTGAAATGCACGTACGTTTTCAAAAGTTTGCCACCAAAACACTACTGTTGTGTAAATAAACGGCCAAAACACATAAGTTTTCCGTTTTTATTTGAAAATTGTGTCGTGTAAAAGGCCCCTCAGACAAAAAAAAAAAAAAAAAAAAAAAAAGAAAAAAAAAGCTGCTCCAAACGCCAAACGTTATTAGAGTCCCGTCACCTCCACTGGATGGCAGACAGACAAATATAAACAACATCAAATACGAAACATCATTGTTACATCAAAGGCATACTTCTGTTGTATTGTAATGTCTGGTTAATTTAAACAAAAAAGGGACATTTTAAAAAGAGTGGCCCTCTAGACAACTACCTCAAAACTTCATAAAAGCTTTGGCATCTTTTAAAAGCCATATGTGCTGCAGTGTTGTTGTTTTTTTTTTTGATTCATTCAAACATGAAAAAGAGAGCACAGAAAAATAGCTGGAGCTCTTTGCCTTGATGTTCCTGAGTTTGTGTCAAGTGATAATGGATAAAGAACACCTCATTGGCTCGAGGCTTGCACCAGGATTGCCGCATCACCCTAAAGCTAAGCCTGACCTCTCTCATTGACATGTTATCTTTTTTCAGGGTTATGGCCCGTTACAATAACTAACGATAACTATAAAATTTTAAAAATCATTCTAATTTTATTAGAATGGGTAAATCCAGTCCGCAGCTATAACATTAACAACACAGAGGAACAATATTGTTGGAATCACTTTCAAAATGATTTTTTCCATTTGATGAACTGTAAAAACATTTAAAGCCAAGCAGAATCCAACTTTAATGATTGATCATTTTAAATAGCAGAAGACAGAACTGCAGCACAAGCTCATAACAAACAGACTGTTAGTATTTAATGAGGACAGCTGCTATAATAATTTTACTGCACATCTAGAGGTCAAATGTAAGAAAATGGATCTGCTATTCTAATATTTTGTCTCTTGACATACTGCAGCTGGTTAAGCCACTTACCTAGTTCGTGGGGCAGTTCGTGACAGAACACAGCTACTGAAGTACTAATGCCACCCGTAATATTAGCACTGAAAGCAGCACCTGTAAATGACAAACAGTTCCTCAGATACAGAAACCCTTTTGATTAAAGACAAATTAATCTGCTACTAGTTTCAATGTACACAAACTGACCTATAGCGAGTCCATCACTAAAGTTATGCATGCCATCTCCCATAATGACCATCCATGCTATGCTGGCAATCCCTGCATCTTTCATTTCCTGGTCAGAGTGACAGTGCCCATGGTGGGAGTGACCATGGCCGTGTCCATGTCCATGCTTTTTTGACTTGGCTTTTGGCCCACTGTCCTCTTCTGTTTTTACAGCCCCCTTATAGGGGTGATCTGAATCAGAGATGGCTAGCGGCATCTTGCTGGGGGAATCCAGAGGCTGCAACTCCGTCATCTGAGTGTCATTGTGTCCAGCTTCACATGTAGTACCTTCTCCTGCATGAAAAAAAGGAAGGAGTTACTTTTGTGGTCTGTGCTGACTCACGCATATGATCCACTCAGTGCTTTAATGTCTCTGGACCAGAGGATGATAACACTGATGCAAAACCAGGTGTTATTCAATGGACAAGGACAGCATATTTCCACAGTCTTTTTCTGGACTCGGTCTTGACACTGACTCAGCATACTCAGCTCTCGGCCTGGAGCTTGTGTTGACTCAAATGTGAGTTACTTCTGAATATTACTGCACCAAGCTTGGTGTGTTACACAGCTTGAGTTCATTCCTATAATATCCTTACAAAAGATCAGTATATAGGAAGAGACTCGGAAGGATCTTCAGGATACCAGCACACACAACTTTACTTAAAAGCCAAACAAATCGTGTTGGGATTTGATGAAGAAGTGAACCCACCTTCTGTTAGAGGCTTCAGATGGAGCCACTCAGCATCTGAACGCCTGTTGAGTTTGTGGTCTGACAATTTTCTCCCGATCTCTGCCTGCTCTCCTTTTTTCTTTCTCTGGCAGAGGTTTCCCTGTGGAATGCATGAAGAGACAAGTATTTATAAGCACTAGGTTCTGAGAAGGTTTTCTGTGCACTAAAAGCCCCACTATGTGCAGCAATTATGGATTTTATTTTAGTCTGCCTCAGCTCTGTCATTCTCAAACAACTATATGTGACTGGTTTTCTTTCCCTTTTTGCAAGATTTTATTTTCAGTCTTTAAACTTTAAGGTATTGTGGCGTCTCACCCTTTGGTCGCTGTAGTGTTTGAACATGCCGATGCAATGTTCAATGATGAAGAGGAGGTAGATTCCTGCTAGTGCAGTCAGTCCTTTCCAAACTCCGTCAAACTTTGTCAGAAAATCCTCTACAGGTTCTTCCTCTGTGTGTCCTTCATGACTGTGATTATGGCCTCCTTGAGACTGCAAAATATAGGGAAACAGTTGAAAAGTTTGACTGTTTGGACCTCTGCAATGGTTGACTCTTTGTTTGTCACAAAAAAAGAGCTTACGTGCGGGAGTAGATGCAGCAAGGCGTCACCACTGAGGGTTCCCACTGCCAGTGCCACTAGGAAGGTCAAGAGAAACTTGAAGCAGGACTGGTTGAGGATGGGCACCAGAACAACACCCAGCAGAGACAGCAAACTGATGATGGTGATCGACACAAAGCCCCACGTCCAGACCAACACTGCAGAAACAATCAGCAGCAGTGGGTAAGACTGGGATCATTGGATACGCAGATTTAATGCCGGGTTCAGACTACACACTATTTTTGTCTGTTACGATAGTCACTGTGTCAGATTATGCGTTTTTGACTCCTTAATTTGTGTCGTGGACAAGAAACATGTCAGACTACACGTTGCTTCTCGGCCAATCATTGCTAGCAGGCTTTTGTGATGTTATCGTAAAGGAGGAACTAGCGACTGACTTCCGGAAACAAGAGTGTTAACATTGGTTGTACAAGCCTAATGCCAATTCCAGTACTCACCGGGTTGCTGAAGTGCCTCCACTATCATTCGTCAGCATTTATCTTTTTTCACTCTATCGTGGTAGTCCCTCGAGAAAACATCATATAGGTAGGAGTATTGTTGCCATAGCTCCATGAACCTTTCCGGCCATTGCATAATTCAACCTAGCAGCACCAATACAATCGTCTCTCTGGAACCCATCGTGGAGGACCGGAAAAAAATTAAACATGCTAGTCTTTCTGTGAAGCGACGCAGACACAGCGTCGGTTGTCGTCCACTATGACACACTATATGAGATGAAACGATCAATTCTTGCTTCCCGACGCCCATTGTGGTTTACGTATCACCACAACACCCTATGTCAAATGGATCCTGTCAAAATTGGGCTGAGATCGTGTAGTCTGAAATCGGCATTAGATAACTTTAGCAAAAATAGACATGTCTAATGAAAACATATTAGACAACTGTTTTAATATGGTTTAGCAGTGTTTCTCAACTGGTTGTTAAACTTAAACCATTTACTAATACTGTTCACTCTCTTTATTAGCTAGTGAACTAGACCAGTATAGAGAACTGTAGATGAGTGAATATACTTTGTCAATATTAAATCATACTATTACAGGATCACTAATACCTGAAGATGTTGCATCTTGTGCCTCAGACTCAACGTGGTGATAATGAAGGATGCAGAAGCGTCTGTCTATCTGGTAGAGTAATGCTGGACATAAATAGGTGAACTGCACTGGAGATATGAGGGAATCTGAGCTCAGTCCATACTGGTGTAGCAGCTCTGTTAAATTCAGACACTGACAGAGAGAGACAGAGATTTTTACTTTGTATTCGTACATGACTCATTTCTCAACATATACAAGGAATATAAGTCACATATCAAAAATATATCTAATATTAGTACCTGCAATTAGTATTTATATTAGTATATGGAAAATTAGGTACAAAACCTACATCAAAGCATTATACTTCAATATTCTAAAATATCAATTTAAGCTACCGATATTTAAAGTGTGCAAACAAGTGAAAATAACAATATACCATATAGTATTTAACAATGAAACAAATCTAAATGTGTGTTAAAACAAAATGCTACAGCAGTGGGGAAAGAGCATGGGCATTCATTTGCATTATTTTAATGTTAAACATAAAAATACTTTATTACTGTCCACCACTTGTTAATTCCACAAATCTGTCACAGTCCTCACAAAAACACTGAATTATGCATTATAACTTAATGCCTTGCTTGAAGAAAGTGAAGTCTGAACTATCTTCTGCAACTGTAATTTTTGTTACGAAGGAAGTGCTTCGATGATGCTAAAAGCTTACTTTTTTTTTTTTTTTTTTTTAATATAAACTCTCCATCTTGACCAATCCCTGATTAGACCAACTAGGAGAAACCATTTCAAATGACATTTGAGGCATATCTGAAGAGCACTACCATTTATTAAAAGTTTAGGTCACCCAAAAATGAAAATAATGTCATTTATTATTTTCATTTACTCGCCCTCATGTCGTTCTACACCCATAAGACCTTCATTCATCTTCTGAACACAAATTAATATATTTCTGATGAAATCCGATGGCTTAGTGAGGCCTCTATTGCCAGCAATGTCACTGAACTTCTCAAGATCCAGAAAGGTACTAAAGACATATTTAAAACACTTCATGTAAGTACAGTGGTTCTACCTTAATATTATAAAGTGATGAGAATACTTTTTTTTTTCTGCCAAAAAAAACTAAATAATGACTTTTACAAATCTTTTGTTTTGAATCAGTGGTTCCACACCACTGATTTGAAACAAAAGATTTGTAAAGCTTCGAAGCTTCATGAAGCAGTGTTTTGAAATCACCCATCACTAGATGTTGTTGAAAAGTCATTATTTTGTTTTTTTGGTGCACAAAAACTATACTCGTCACTTTATAATATTAGGGTTGAACCACTGTACTCACATGAACTGTTTTAAATAAGTCTTCAGTACCTTTCTGGATCTTGAGAGGTTCAGTGACATTGCTGGCATTAGAGGCCTCACTGAGCCATCAGATTTTATCAAAAATATCTTAATTTGTGTTATGAAGATGAACGAAGGTTTTACGGGTTTGTTCCTTGCTGCTGTCGCCTTTGGCTTGCTTAGTTGGGGACACTTGACATTTGATATTCAACAGTGCTTTGATCTGCCTGCATTGACACCATTCTTTAAGAGCTGCTGTGCAGCCAAAATAATGTACCAGTTATCAATGTAAAGCTGCTTTGACACAATCTACATTGTAAAAAGTGCTATATAAATAAAGGTGACTTGACTTGGGTGTAGGGCGAGTAATAAATTACATTATTTTCATTTTTGGGTGATCTAACCATTTAACAACCATATTACAAGACAGACACTGAAATGTACCTCCTCGTGTTGGTGAAAAACACCATGTGCATGTGATTTCACAGACAGATCTTCTCCTGGCACCTCTCTCCTGTTCCTCTGCGGCTGAATAGGACTGTGGTCCTGGCCACTGTGCTCATGGTCAGCTCCGATGGTCTCCAGCTCGACGGCCTGAGTAACAGTGATGCTGGTCTTGTTGCGGCCTCGAGAGGCTCTGACTTTAGGTGGTCTCCTGTTTCTTCTGGGTTGTGTGGTGGGTAGCTCAGTTGGAGCAGAAGGCTGGATTCTGGCTGTGAGCTGAGGCGTTGCTGAGGTGTGCTCCACGCTGTCTAGACCATGGAGATGAGGATGGGGGTGCTTGTGGTGATGGTGGTCATGATGATGGTGGCTTTGGTCACTGAGATCATTATTTTCTTGTGTATGTTCACTACTCTTTTGGTCATGATTGTGCTGGTCATGGTCATGATCATGATCATGATCATGATCATGATCATGATCCAGTTGTTGTGGCACACCACTGTCTTGTTTTTGACTGTGCGTGTGTGAATGTGTGTGGTCATCATCATGATCTTGAGTTTGAGGACTGTCAGTGACATGTCTGTGGATGTGTTCACTGTCTTTCTCATGGACATGTTTCTCAGATCCACTGTGAGTAGTGCTCTCGGCTCTGGTGCCAAGTGTTTTGCTGCATGGTAGCTCCTCGGCAGGGCCGTGTTCTTCATTCTCGTGGTGGTTCTTGTGGGAGATGTGGGTCTTCTGGTGAGGGTGCGGATGGCCGGCCGAATGCGAATGCCGTCCTTCCTGAACCTCTAGAATATCCAAGTGTGCCACATGATCGTGGCCAAGATCCTCGTGCTCCAGCCCAACCACCCGCACCTCGCCCAGCCCTAAACTCAACAGCAAACTCTGGAAGCCTTTAAAATCCAGACGATCCTTCTGGCCATACCGACAGAACAACTGGTGAATGTAGTAACGTTGCTCGTTCTCTGCAGGTTCGCCGTGGCTGCCGTGTACTAACCGGTTCGATAAACTATCGCAGGACAATTCTGAAATCTGAAGGTCATTGTGGACATGGTCATGGTCATGGTCAGCATGGTTGTGCCCGTGGTGATGGTGGGACCCTCCTTCATGGCAGTGACTGCACTGATGGTACAACAGGGTCAGCACGCAGAGAAAGCAGAATCTGGTATGTGTGTGAACTCTCATTATCTCCTCGCTTAGAAACCTCTGTGAAGAAATAGAAATCCAACAACTCAGTACACCAGAAATACACCAAAGTTGTTCTAGGCTTTATGCTGAACGTCACATTAACAGACAGGAAAATTGGTCTTATTGCAATCTGCTTGTCAGAGAAAGTGTTAACAGCAGTATGAACTGATGATAGCAATGGACATTTAAGGTAATCAGCTATCCTAATTAGTTCTCACTAACATTTGGATATTAAAATCAAATAAAACGTGAATAAGAATGTAAAAATGTAAAAAAAAAAAAAATGCATATGTTATAGACGTCAGGTATGCTCATCTTGGGTAGCTCCTTTATAGGCATCTTGAGTTAAACAACACTATATTAACGTAACGTAAAAATAACCTGAACCAGAAGCGATTCGACCTGCTTTACAGAATATGGAAAGTTATTGCACATAACCTCCATTAATGCCTTATCTGAATTTAGGGTTTTTCAAAAGTGCCGGTACTTCAGTATCAAGTCGATACTTAAAATTTTAAAAACATAACTGTACCAGTCTTGGCAGTTTCGAGAGTCTCGAGTATCCGGTCAGTCTGGTATCTGCGCTGCTTTCAAACACTGAACTGAAGTGATATCAGCTTCAGTGATTATAAAGGGAGTGATCTTTGCTCGTTTTCAGTATATAACCATTCATAATTCAAATGAAAGTTTTATTTTTCATGCTGCTAAGTACACACTGCAAAGTTTTGTGAGTGACAACCATATTAATATGTGGGATTGAATCAAAGATTGTGATGTTTGACAACGGATAGGACCATAAAAAAATAAATAATCAGACGTCAAAGTAGATCTGTGCATTAAGTCTTAGAGTGTAAGTGTAATGGAACACAGAATCTGTGAAATTTGACTGGGATTACTACCGACTAGGGGTGCAACAATATATTGTGTCACAATATATCGCAATACAAAGCTGCAACAATATCGTATTGTGGATAGTGACAATATGTATTGTGTATAGTTCACCCAAAATGAAAATTACTGTGTGAGAAAAAATAAAAGTTTACAGAGTTTTAATGTCAGTTCTACATTGCACTACTATAATGTTGAATATAATAATGTATAATAATGCAATGGGGGAATATTTGTGGGTCCTGATTATGCCAAATGTCTTGTGTTACCAGTAAAAAGTGGCCTACATTATTTTAAATATATCTAGTCAATATTTATATTTTTCTGTATTTTCAGTGTTAGAATCATGAATATTTTTATTCTGGTGTCACCATTGTCCTGTGTATTGGTTTGCCAGCACCACGTCCAAGCCTATTCATTTCCACCCCAATGTAATACCAAATTTAGCATTTAGCAACTTTTTGTTAACCTTTTACTATATGACTTGAAGTAATAATATCGTATCGTGAGTTCAGTATCGTGATATGTATCGAATCGTGAGGCCATCCTTAAAAATATTCTTGTTTGCCGTAACCCGACCGACCCTGTCAATTTAGGACCGACTCAAATTATTATTTTTTTTTTTTGCTTTAAGTCCGACCGACTTGCCGGTTGTAAATTTGCGTTAAGACCGACCAATTTGTTTTTTTTTTTTACTCTTCAAACAACTAATACAAAAGCAATAAAATAATATTAATTATATTTAAGTAAGTATTGTAAATATATAAATAGCCTAGGCCTACATACAAACGAAGGCTACTTTCTTTCTTTTAAATAAAAACCGTCATCTATGTTTACAATATTGGTTAACGGATGTCACACTATGGCCGGTGCGTTCGCTTCGTCTCAACCCGTTGAGAGACGAGACGTGCTGACAGATAAAATAATTACATGATTGTGATAGCCTACGTAACGTTATATTTCTCTGATTTCTTCAAGCCGTCGTATTTACCATGTTTACTATGGTAATAGCGCGCATAGTCTTGGTGATCAGAATCCACATCGGATCACAAACATAAGTTATTTAAAACACTCGCTGCTGTCTGAAAGTGAGTTTTGAGCTAAAATGATTTTAAAAGTCTTTAATGCTGGTGTTAGCTGGTAACCTATATGTAATCATCGGCGCCTCCGTCTCCACACACGGATAAACTCCGCCTTTGCTCGTAACCACTCCCTCCTCAAGCCCGAGCTGGCCCGCTTTGGACCAAGTTATTCGGCGGGCCGAAAAACCCGGGCCGTTGGCCCCGAGGAAGCCCCGATGAGGCACGATCAAGCCCCGGAAGTGACAGTGGAAACGCGACTGGCCCTGGCACGCACTAGCACGCCCGCTTTAGGCCCGACAGTGGAAACACGGCTGCCCCCGAAGGCACGGGTTGAAAGACCCAGTCAGTGACGTCACGATATGCTAATTTGTTTAAATTCATACCTACGTAATCACCATCACCAAAATTGTACTTTTTTTTTTTTTTTACATTGAAACTTGAAAAAAATATATATAGACCGACCTACCGACCCTTTTTTTTTTTTTTTTTTTTTTTTTACTGTTACAGCAAACCAAAATATTTTTAAGGATGGCCTGACATGAGGGTATTGTTACACACCCCTACTACCGACTACTAAAATGTTGGTACCAAGACAACCCGGTATCGTTGAACAGTGACAAATCCAATCATTCAAAGAAATCTAAATGGCTTTTCTTCTTGAGAGCCATATAGGAAAAAGAATGGGGAGGGGGATATCTAGATCTATCCTTTTTCCCAGGGGGCTGATAGATTCCCAGCTGGAAAAACACTGAAGAGCCTTAATGGTCCCCCTACAGCAACTACTGTGTGCCTTGGAGGGGAAAGTGTGATCAATCTACTATTAAACAAAACAAGTCAAGTCAAGAGATCTCAGCATGAGAAAAAAAAGATTCTTTTAAATCTGCATACAAGAGCCACAAATCAGAAACATGTTTATGAAATGGATCTGGGTGTAAGTGTTTCCAAAAACTTTTAGTCCTAATGCATTGCCATTTATTCTCTGTCGCTTCTACTTTGTGCTATATTCTGCTAATAGTTTTTGCTCACTGGCAAATCTCACAGAAACACAAAATAAATCTAAGCTTGTTTACATGCACAGGAATACTCCAATATTAAGAATTCTGTCATAGTCTCGTTATATAAGCTTCACGTAAACACATTAACCCGATTGCTATAACCAGATTAAGCCAATATTCCATTTTTTAGAAATCTGAAAAAGACATCTGGCATGTCAAAAACAATATGCAAAAACAACAACAACATGCTTCAGCTTTTGCAGCGGACAATTTCTTTTTTTTAATGACTTTACTTTTCATGGGTTATTTATGTTAAGGAAATATGACATCTACTGTGACAAGACATTTATATGCAGCAGAGTGTATAACCGTCAGATAATCATTTATCAAACTTAACTTCCCTATTGGAAGTAATCATAAGTCGGCCAAACAGTTAAAAGTAAAAGCAAGGTTGAAAGTACATAAAGATCAGCACACTGGTGGGCTACAGTGGATTAAAAGTTACACTGAAAAAACAGTGTGCCTTTTCATATTTGCAAAAACAACTGGCTGCAACAGATTCACTTACCAAAAGAAAAAGAAAAATTCTAATAAACCCAAGGGAAGAAAACCTACAGACTAAAAAGACTGTGTACATAATACAAAAGAACCTAATTTATTAAAAGCCAAAATATCCTGTGAGCAGTACTTACGGCAGCCTGCGCTCCAGCCTGTTAAAGCATGTGAACTTGTATTGAAGTGTGAAGATGGTCAAAGCATTAGTATAATTATGATCCTTCCCTTCAACAACACGGTGTTTATAAACATGAGAGTAGAGTGACCTCTGAACCCTTCAGGAGATAGGATAGGCCAGGAGCACAGCCTGTATGAAGATAGTCCTGCCTCATTGTGCTGGCTCAATATGCTCTTTGTTGGTTTATGACATCCCAAAAATGGCTGATTATTTTGTATAAAAAAAACAAAAATCCTAAAAATCAGCACAGTCATGTGCTGCAGAGATATCATAAGACAAATACTAGTGGGCTAGAATTTCTTCAGCTGGAAAACACTTGTGATCAAGTGAAGTGAAAAGGCATGTAAAATTCAGAGGGGCTCTTCAACCGAACACTTAATTCACAGCTTAAACACCACTCCACTGTTTGCAAATGATCATTTGAATTGATTTTCATTTGAAATATGCCAATTATAGCATCCTCATACATCATAACAGGGAGTGTTAAGGAAACTATCAAATTTCCAGATTTTAAGAGTTAAAATTTACTTTAAAAATATACTAGGAAATCTAAATCAAGATCAAGGTGAAATATAAAGGAAATTTCAGAACCATTCAGTGTTGTACCAGCAATCCTGGCACCAAATTTAAAGCAATTCCAGAGCTCAACGCTAAGGATTTTTTCTACTGGCCCGGTTGGGCCAGTGGTTAAAATTTTTACTAGCCCTGCCAAACTTTTCACTTGCCTTGCAACAAAAAATTAATAAAGTAAAAGACAAGAAAATGGGCCTATAAAATAAGCCTAGTTATTGTTTTCGTTGTTTTTGATACATGTAACCTTAATAGAGTTATGGCACCAAAGGCTACTAGATTAACTCACTATTCACAAATGCATCTCATACCAGATCAAGTGCACATGACTATCTTTGCTTAATGTTATGAACTGCAGCTACGCTAATTATTCTCCAATTGCTTTTCACCCGTCCCGAGGTGACTAGAGAGGACATCAGCTTCAGTTTGGATCCAGACTCTTAAGAAGACCTCAGATGACCAACACATATGAAGAGACGGCGCCAACTCCTGCGAGGACTCCAGAAGACGCAACATCTGGATCAACATGCACATTGCCAAATTTCTATACATCCTAATTATTGTTAATATGTCATTCATTTTTCCAGGAGCTCATTGCTTCTACCTTCAGTTAAATTGCTAACAGTGATTGTAAATTAATTGCTTAAATTATTACATTATTTGCTAACTGCCTTCTTTAAATTGTAATGTTGACATGCATTCTCTGTAAAGCTGCTTTGAAATGATATGTATCGTGAAAAGCGCTATACAAATAAATGTGAATTGAATTGAACTAAAATTTTAAATATTGTTAGACAAGTAAACAAACATAAAATAAGAACAAAATCAAATTACAAAAAGCACAAATAAATAAAACAGAACAAACATATTAATGAAACAAATGGTGCTTTTCAAGTTTTCATGTAGGTTTAAACAGGAGATTTTCAAGGAAAGAAATTGTAATCTAATGTAGGCCTACTATAACTATTTAAATGTAGATTAAACTTTATTAAAGTTAATCAGTCAAGAGCAGTTACAGATGCATAAATTATGTTTTAAAATGCTGAAAATATAAAATGTTAAATAGCCTATTGTCATTTTAAATTATTTGAAAAAAATGAAAAGACACTTTAAATGTGAAATTAAACCCACCAGTAGGTGGACGCGAATCACTATTAATGTTTGAGTCCTAGAGATTCAACCGATTCATTTAAGCAGCTGATTCATTCAGGAAGTGTTGCTCAGAGACGCAAAACAGTTCTGTGGACTTTGTTTGGAAGTATTTTTGTAGGCGAAATAGAGTGAAACAGGCGATTTGGTGTCTAAAATGTAAGTCACTTGATATTAAGTTCTTGTTCATTAAAATGTATGCTGTATAAAGTCAATATAACATTTGTAATCATGCTGATATTTGGGAAAAAAAAAAAAAAAAAAAAAAAAACGCCACTCTGTGTAATATTTGTTAACTATATTAAATTATATACATATAAAAGATATACAGGGGCATTATTGCCCCATATCTTGAATTCTGGGTCATTAAAAGGCATTTTAATAAACTAAAACTAAATCACTAACTAAATAACTAAATCACGCAGTGAAAGCGTACACTCTAAATTCTATATTCTAACCTACTAGACTACGTCTCATTGTAGTGCACTCAATGGGTGTGTTTTTGTTTTGTGTTTGTAAAGTGAGGGACATAAATCAACAATTATGACATCATAGACGATATATATCGCACATCCTACAGCACTGGCCCGATCGGGCAAGTGACCTTTGTGTCTACTGTCCCGAGCGTCGTTCACACTGGCCCCAGGTCATCGAGCAGTCCTTATTGTCAAGCCCTGAATTCTGAAGAAATGCATGCAGTATCACAACAGATGACACTCTAGACATCATCTGTTCTTGTCTGCAGAGATACTGTCTGGACAGAGCCATGCTTTCTGCATACTGTGTTCTGTTTGAATGGTAACAGGGAAGGATAAACCGAACACTCATGTTTCCATGGGCTCTTGTTTCAACTCGGCTATGAATGAGAAGAGCAGTGTGCCATTTACTGAGGTGTGTATTTATATAGTGCCCTCGCACACAGAGGCTGGGATCAGAACAGCCTTAGGAACTTTAAGCCGATGTACATACTAAGCACAACCCGAGTACTGAAGTCATCTGCTGAACAGATAGAGTTAGAGATGACTGTTCACTTGGTCATCAGTGAGATTACTGTTACTTACAACTGTGTCTATTATGATCTTAGCCAAAAGCCTTTCAGTGAAGTCAAAATACAGATGATTCTACCACATATTTACTTTAATTTATTTAAACTTATTTAACTTATTTATTTTTAATTATTCTCTCTAATATCCTGTTATGTTATTATTACGGATCCACTTTAGGCTATAAAACTCTGTGCAGAAAACAAAACTGATTACAGTATTAAAGGGTTAGTTCACCCAAACTGTCATTAATTACTCACTCTCATGTCGTTCTACACCCGTAAGACCTTCGTTCATCTTCGGAACTTTTTGATAAAATCCAAGGCCTCTATTGCCAACAAGTTAATTTACACTTTCAGTGCCCAGAAAGGTACTAAAACATATTTAAAACACATTACTACAGTGGTTCAACCTTAATGTTATGAAGCAACGAGAATACTTTTTGTGCGCCAAAAAAACAAAATAACGACTTTTCAACAATATCTAGTGATGGCCGATTTCAAAACACTGCTTCAAAGCTTTACTAATCTTTTGTTATTTTCATAAGAATAAAGTATAGCCTTTTCATAAAGCAATGATAATCAACATAGCTGGGGTTAAACAGATTGTAGTTTATCTAGCTGACTAATGAGTTTATGGTCATTGAATATGTTTTTCTGAGGTAAATGTGACATTACGTGACATTGTTTACAAGCTGTTGACGTGTTTCCGATGTTGAAACACTGATTGAGCTGTTACACAAGACATGATGCGGATTTTGGTAAGTTGTACTGTATATTTTAACATACCTTCAGATGTTTAGTCATGTTTATTTCACGCTGTAACTGGTATTAAAGCGGAGAGGATGTTCACATGCGCACTGTGCTGCCGCTTTTTTGCCGATCTGTCACGTCACATTAAACAGCGCCAAAACGGTATTTATTTTTTGAATCTCATAATAAGATGGACGTCATTTGAAATCTGAGACTTTGCTTCATATCAAAAGTAACAAAGCACAAAGATTATTGCGATTTATTGGATGGGAGGCGCGCTACATGTTCTGTTCATTCATTAACTGAAAACAGACTAGACTAATCGATTTTTGGGATTTAAGAATCGATATCGGTTAGTAAAAATGAAAATCGATTAAAATCGAGAAATCTATATTTTTTACCCGGCTCTACTTACAATATAACAAAGTTACAAATAAATTATTTATCTATGTTTGTAATTAGTGTATTTAATCTTATTTTTTTACTGACTGTTCAATTGCCTTTAATAATGTTTGAACTTTATTAGTTAGGCTAGTAGCTTTTTCTGCAGTATCAAAGTACTTAAAGAGTGCTTTAAGTAATAAAAGGAAAGCAAAGTTACATTTGTGAGTGTAGTAAAAAGTGAGTAGAGTAAAAACGTCATTAAATGTTCTCTTTGGACAACAGGCTTGTAAATCCTTCTTATTACAAGTTTGGCACATGTTCCTTTTTCAATCTCACAGCGCTTGCAGAGATGGAGCAGCATTTACTCTGATCGAGCCACTCTGAACACAGTGCTGTGTTCAACATGACACCAAACACCAAACCAAACAATGACCATCTTCAACAAAACCTAAAAGAAATAAGATGCTAAAAAGCTAAATTTTACTATATCTATGATGGCAAGTTGTACCAAGCATTAACCTTTGTAGAATCCATTCCTGGAATAAACTGTTGGGCTAGCCCAAGTCCTGTTATTATACATTAACCTGAGCCTCTGAGCAACGGAGGGAGAGGGAAAGAGAGCCCTTAAGATGCATCATATGACTCTCACAAGGCTTCTGCCTAGACTGAGCATCTCTCGCAAGTCACGCATGAGTCCACCACTGGTGAATTCCTGTTTACAATCTAGCTTACTGTAAGAGGTTGAGCAGGGTTACAAGTGGGACTTGTCTGGATCAAATAAAGCAGCTTTTACAAAACGGGCGAACAACTTTGTGGTGATCCGGCCAATAATCCTCTCCAATTCATGCCTATGCCAACTCATTTTGTGGTCAGTGTGAATTTTAGCAGGCCACCACAAAACAATTCTATGATCTGCAAGCTTAGCCAAGCAATGTGGGATCACATCTCTTCAACCAATAACTCCAGATACATCATTTGTCCTTGGTGTATCTACGCATTCAATCGGTCATATTTCAACTGCAACACACACACACACACACACAAAAATTGTATGTCAGGAGAAGCCTCAAGGCTTGAGAGATGAGCAGATGCCACACAACAGATGGGAACTACACATGTTTGCCAGCACAAGGAATTCTGGGAAATGACAGCAATACATAGCTGCACAAGGAACAGTTTGAGTCCAGTGGATGTAGAGTTGTAGACTACCTAACAAAGACATCTAAAAAGGTCTTTAAAGAAGAATCTAGACAGTTCAGTAAGACAGTCCAGCGCTAGTTAAACAGGCCTGTTTGTGTGTCTAGGTGGAGTCAAGGATGAAAGCCTCGAAAAGCATGACCTCTTGACTCCAAACACACACACACCTTTAAAATAAACAGACTCTCCAGAAGGTCCAGAACAGCATGTCATTCGGTTCATGTGGAGGCACTGCACCCTGATGCATGGTAGCATTATGGTTAAAGTTTGTTGAGACTAAATGTAAGTTATACTGGGGACAACCGGAAATGTTTTCCACCCAAACCAAAAGTATTTCAACTGTAACCAGTCCATAAACGTACTTGTTTTGATCATAAACTGGTTTACATCTCACAAAAACAGGCAGAACTGCTCCGATCACATGAAGAGAGCAAATAAAATACAGCATACCATCAGTTGAGTGACCTGGATTAACCTAGAAATATTTATAGAGTGGGTTAGGCTAACTATAACAACATAACCAAGTCAGATACGATCAATCGAACATATTGCAAGCAAAACCAGTGGCAACTTTCAAAACCACCAAGTCCAAAATATCTTAGTCACCTTCAAGTGTTGCTGTCCCCTTGCTGAACTTCTGATCTTCACACTACTAAGATCGGCTTTCGACAGTCTATCCAGAGTGAAAACGTGGCGTACAGATCAGTTTAGGATCTGCAGATCTGCCTGCAGGTGCATCTGACAGCTTACCTCTTTCTGTCTCAATGGGTTGGAGGAACAAGTCATACGTCGTCAGACTCGGGCAGGGAATGCTCTACAGCAATATGGAACGAGGTCTGATGTTTTGAACTCTTCAAGTGTGCTGATTTAGTGCGGAGGGGAGGGTGTACTGGACATGTGTGTGTTTGTAAGTGTTGGTAGGTGGGTGTGTAGGAGTGGGTGGAGGGAGAGTTTTGAGTTAATCAGCCCTGAAGTAGCCATCAAATGCAGAAAAAAAAAAAAAAAAACAGTTTAAGGCGATTTGTACAGTACAAGCATACATCCACATTCAAGGAAATCTCACCACTTATGAGATCTTTCTGGTTACATTTGTTAACCAAATAGTCCAACAAAAAAAAAAAAAACACCCATCAAACCGTTTCTCATGCATAGCAAGCCTATCCAAACTCCATATTTCACCAGAGGTACTAAATACATGCAATTTCTTTTAATTACTTTCTGTTAAGAGTCAAACTTTGTGTGATTCAGCACAACAACTTCTGTAAATTGGTTTCTAGATTTTTAACGCTTGTCAGGTCAATTGAGAAGTCAACAGGGGAGACGCATTAGCTGCTGGGAAACATAAGTAGGATCCTTTATTGTATGCACCAATACAGAAACTTTGATTAGATAATAACCCATACAAATTCACCAAAATTAGATAATATTTTGGAAGACAAAATAAAATAAAAATAATAATTAAAAAAAAAAAAACTTTACAAAATAAAAAGTCCAGGGCTGAGTTTCCCAAAAGCATCGTAGGCTTAAGCAGACCATTGCACCAATGGTCTCTACGATCAACTTAGCTCACAATGCTTTTGAGAAACGCATCCCTGATCTCTACGTGCATCAAATGACACCAAACATAATGAGAAATGTACACTTCTGAAAACGTCTATTTAATTAACTTTGAGCCAACTGAATAGACCAATCTCCTTTAGGTATTCTGTCCTCTCAGAAATCACCAATAGGTCAAATGCTACAATGACTGGTACTATGCTTTTATTAAGGCTGGGAATTGACATAAATTTTCTATTCATAAGCTTGCAATTTCATTCCAATATAGATTCAATTTGATTAATTTGGATATATATCAGTTAGAGTACATCATTTTCTCAAGGAAAAAACTTTTAAAATGGTTTAATTTATACAGGGAAACCAGTCAGCTTGTACATTATTATAATATTAAAGGCCCAGTGAATTGTCTTGGAACGCACAGCATTATTCAATGTGTTAACGCAATTTCAACTGAAACAGGAAGACATGGTGGAACATATCCAACAGCTCCGCCCCTTTTTTAAAATAGCCAATAGCATTTTGTTTATACCACAGCTAGGCCAGAGCCTTTAAACTCGGTAAAGCTCAGTTTCCTTCTAATCTCTAACCATTTCTCCTCCTAATCTCCTGTATATTACTTTAAAATACAGCATTCTGTGCAAAATTCAAATGGGTCCGATACCTTTTGTGGTCTGAGCCAACTCGTGGCCCGCGGATATGATCCGCTCTGTGCTCTCATGTCATGGCCAGAGCAGACTGTGCTTGCGCTGCAGCGGTTATATTGTTTTAATAATAACAATATAACTTTTTTAATAAGTAAAAATATGAATATGTATTTTTTTTTTAAATGTAATGTTATGTGACATTGTTTACAAGTTGTTTTAATGACGTCTTTACTAGGGCTGTGTATTGCCAAGAATCTGGCGATACAATACATATCACGATACAGGGGTTACGATACGATATATTGTGATACTGTAAGAAAGGCGATATATTGCGATATTTCTTGTTTTTTTAGAAAAAGGGTGCAATTTTAGAAAAAACGGTCATAAAGAACACACCACCATATGCATAAAATCTTACAAACAACTTTTTTTTATTTAATCAATACAGTATCATTTGCATTTATATCACTAATCACTATTTTCTGCAATCTAAGGGAAAATAGTAAAGTGACTGCAGGATTCTTTGTGTATATGTTTTAAAGGTTCACAGTATAGCAGTTTTTAATTTCTAAACTATTTAACGACTAGTGCCTAGTCCATTTCATGACTGAATGTCTGTTTGTTTTTTATTTAATACTGTAAAGCTGCTTGCTTTAAAGCAGTCTAACGCATAAAGTGCTATTTAAATAAACGTGTCTTCACTGAAGTGCTGAACAGAGCTGGTGCAAACATATCCACATCGCTATGATCAGATGCTTTCTTTATGCTGTCACCGATGTCATTTTTGTTGTGTGTTTATTTTGTTACTGAGAGGAAAACGTGCAGTACATAATGTTACTACATATTCTATCTAAATGTCTCTCAGCAGCGTGGATCGCGTTGGGAAGTGAGCTCTCAGATTCAATTTTAACGTCATATTTTGCAAACACCTGACTCTTGTCGATCTCCTTAGTGGGCTCCTTATAGTTGAAGCCAAAATGAGTCCACACTTCAGCTCTGCATGCCGCGGGAGTGGAATAATTCTGTCGTCTTGTGAGCTGGGTTTGCTAATGCTAACGCTATTAAACCTTAAATGCATGACTGTTTCGCCAATCATTCTTACATATTCGGGTCTTTATCGACCCGGATCTATATCTAACACGGAAGGATCTCTACCTGTCGCAATAATATAAAACTCCTCTGATATTAGAGTAACAATTCGAGAAGAATAAAATAAATCATATTTTGTTACTTTTTGGAGCTTGAAAGGGCTCGGTTTGAGCAGATGTTTTATGACATCATCACTTTCCTCGTCAGAGCTCATTTCCCAGTAAATTCAGCAAATAATAGGCTAGTTTTATGTTTGAGGTCACGAATATGAGCCCATTCGCGATCTCAAATGTATTCTCAAAATTATATAATTTTCAACATCTTCAAAATCAATATTTCGATCGCTAACAGCTTCATCAGATTCATCCTGTAACAGTTACAGTCATATTTGATTGCATTCAGTACTTGCTCTGCAGTAAATCGCTGAGCCATTTCATGTTTTTCTTATTATTTCGTTTTCTGTCTGAATGAGTCATCACTTCAGCATTGTGTATCAGACATTGCCACCTTGTGGAATAAAGGTGAATTGCACTTATTCTGTCATCTAAGATCCAATTATTGTTGTGCAGAAAAAATATCCGTACACTCATACACACCTCGGGTCGTTTGCGACCGTATACAATTTTTACAAAAAATTAATACAAAAATAGGCATTCTTTTATAATTTTATGATTTTTTTCTTGTTATATTCTTTATAATGAATTGATTCAGGGAATACCATGAAGGTTGATGTCTAACTTTAAAAAATGAACGAGGAGGAGGGTAGTGAATGACGTCCCGGGTCACTAAAGACCCGAGGTATGCATTTAAGGGTTAATGCACCTCGTGCTTCTCCGGCTCTGCGTCGGTTTACGTTCTGAGATAACGCTGACATCTAGCGGTTGGGTTTTATATAGTCTGTGGTTTAAACCGAACACAAAGCCATGTATTGATGTAAATAAATAAATAAATAAATAAATAAATAAATATCGATACAGCATTTCTGAGAATCGATACAGTATCGGCAAACATAATATCGCGATATTCACATGTATCGATATTTTCTTACACCCCTAGTCTTTACGTGGTTGAAACACTGATTGAGCAATTACATGAGACATGATTAATTTCAGTAAGTTGTACTGTATCTTTCAACATACCTTCTGATGTTCATTCATATTTATTTCATGCTGTAACTAGTAGTAAAGAGGAAGAGATGATCGGTTCACGTGCCTCTTGAACTAAGGCGCTAAATTTGACAATTGTTTCAAAACATAAGTAACCTGCTCTGTCTTGTCTTTTGGCATGTTTTCAGTGTCCTCTTTGCTCTGCAATATATTTTTCACTGTGTGAGAACAGTGTCAATTGCATGAATCTGAATGCATGACAGTTGGCAGCCCTGCATATGACAGCATTTTTTTTTAGTTATGTTAAACTTTCCCACACTCTACTGCTTATGCTTTGTTCGCATTACAGTATTGCGCTACAGCACCCCACTGGTCAAACTGTGTTATTGCAGGCTCTTAAAATAGGTCATATCAGATCTAAAGACTATTAGACAACAAATATTTGTCAACAATTTTTATTGTCGACGTCGTCAATAATGTCGACTAATCATTCAAGTCACATGATCATTACAGCTAGGCTATAATTATCAGCTTACATATATTGGCCAATACTGATATAGCCGCAACACTCCGCTGACAGACACTGCAGAGACACAAAGATAAGGGTGTGCTAAGTGAAGTTTATAACAGCACTTTCTTGTTTTCTGTTCTTAAATCCATCTCTCTCAATGAAACTTAAAGGAAGTATATGTCTGGAGATCATTTTGCTATCTGATAAGGTATCATCTCAGCTCAGTCAGGGTACAGTTGCTCTTACCTGCAGTCATGAAAGCAGTGATGGACAGCTCTTTCCTCATTCGACTCTTGTTTGGATTTCATGTGATAACTCAGTTTCATTAATTCATTTGATCCAAAGTATTTCCATTTTGTAAGATTTTGTGAGATCATATTCAAAGTAATTCCAGACATTTTGCGAGACAAGCGACGACATCAAATACAATTGAGGTCAATGAATGATGGGCGAATGTTTAGATTTCCTGCCGTAATGATCTGTCCGTCACAGACTGTGTGATTTCGCCACTTCCTGTGGAGGTTTTTTTCTTCTTCTGCAGCTAACCGACTAATACCAATTTGTCAACTAAGCCTCTTCTCGACGACTTACGGTTAGTCGACTATTAGGGGGCAGCCCTATTGGAGAGTTAAGCATCTTAAATGCATCCTGTTAAGCAACAAAGTTGTTAAATGGTAACATCATGGCACAATATGCCTATGCATGCCATTAATGCAGAAGTTCAAGACTTCAGATATGAGCAAACTATGACTCATGGTTGTTTTCGCATGGTTATTCTAATCTCTGAAAGTCCCTTCTTCAGGGACACGTATCATAACTAACGTGATGTTATAACATGATGTCACACTTTGCTCCAAAATTTAGGAAGGAAGTTGAGACTTAAGGCTTTGCATGTTGTGTGTGTGGTTTGGTATGTAATAAACTGTGAAATAATCGTATTCCTGACTGTTAGTACTACATAAATATAGAGATTTAACACTGAATACACATGGCCACTAAATGCTCAAGACTAGTTATATAAACCCTTAATATGTGTGACCTGATTTTTTGGTCTTGAACATGGGAATAATCACTAAAGAAAGTCATCTAGAATAAACCATTGGCTTTTTAGGCACAAAATACTCCACTAAACCTGCCATAGAACACACAAACTTAAAGGTGCCCTAGATTATGTTTTTAAAAGATGTAATATAAGTCTAAGGTGTCCCCTGAATGTGTCTGTGAAGTTTCAGCTCAAAATACCCCTTAGATTTTTTTTTTTTTTTTTTTTTGGGGCATTATTATAAACACGCCGATTTTATGCTGCGGCCCCTTTAAATCCCGTGCTCTCAGCCCACAGAGCTTGCGCGTGCCTTAACAAAGTTTACACAGCTAATATAACCCTCAAAATGGATCTTTACAAAGTGTTCGTCATACATGCGGCATGTATGCGTCGGATTATGTGAGTATTGTATACTGTTATATTGTTTACTTCTGATTTTGAATGAGTTTGATAGTGTTCCGTGGCTAACGGCTAATGCTACCCTGTTGGAGAGATTTATAAAGAATGAAGTTGTGTTTATGCATTATACAGACTGCAAGTGTTTAAAAATGAAAATAGCGACGGCTCTCTTGTCTCCGTGAATACAGTAATAACCGATGGTAACTTTAACCACATTTAACAGTACATTAGCAACATGCTAACGAAACATTTAGAAAGACAGTTTACAAATATCACTAAAAATATCATGTTATCATGGATCATGTCAGTTATTATTGCTCCATCTGCCATTTTTCGCTATTGTTCTTGCTTGCTTACCTAGTCTGATGATTTGGTTGTGCACATCCAGACGTTAATACTGGCTGCCCTTGTCTAATGCCTTTTATAATGTTGAAAACGTGGGCTGGCATATGCAGATATTGGGGGCGTACACCCCGACTGTTACGTAACAGTCGGTGTTATGTTGAGATTCGCCTGTTCTTCAGAGGTCTTTTAAACAAATGAGATTTATATAAGAAGGAGGAAACAATGGAGTTTGAGACTCACTGTATGTTATTTCCATGTACTGAACTCTTGTTATTTAACTATGCCAAGAAAAATTCAAAATTCAATTTTTCATTCGAGGGCACCTTTAAAGTGTTTAATGTGATATTATAAATGGTAGATTTTCAGGCACATGCTAAGACCCTTAAAATCTTAAGACTATATCCCTAGCCAGCGAGACCCCACCCACTAAGTCTCACGTTCATTTAATCTCTTAAATGCTTAACAGCTCTGTATGTACAGGCACCTACAGCTGATCATGTGAACAATCTTATGTGCTGATATAACCAAATGTGAAGTCTTGTTTGATTAAGATTGGGCAAGTCACATGACAAAATGCCAACCCGTATTTGACAAATTCTTGTTTAATGCTGGCCTGCAAAGCGACTTTGAGACTGTTCATAGTAAAACAATACATGCAAGATGTTCAACTTTCAGAAAGAATCAACCAGTTGACAATTTCTCAACTTAAATACTGTGTTAGCATGTATCAAGATTATGTAATGGGACGCCTGGGTTGTACCACAAAAGTATCAGTGGTTAGGTATGTCTGTCAGTCTATCACAGAACCAGAAATGCAGCCTTTTCTGGTTAAGCCTGACAGCAACAGACACATACTGACCAGCATCTCCACTTGCATGGTTATTTGTTTATTCTCTATGATCCTACTACAATAAATATTCATTAATTATCATGATATATTATGATAACAACAACAACATAAAAATAGCATTTGCAGAAAATACAGTATAATCAACTGGTAGAACCAAGGTTATCTATATAATATATGGATAAAGCTATCCATTGGCATTCCCAGTCACCTCAACAAAGGACACAATCTGCCATATTTGTTAATGAGTACTTATTTCTGCTGCCAGATTGTTTTGAGCCAATCACCTCAACCTAAATTCCACTAATGACTCTACAGCCGCAAGAAAAAGCCATCATGACAACATTAATTGGCACCTCAAGAACACACACAGTCCCAGAGAGGTCAAGTCAGACAACACCTACATCTCACAATGGACCAACAATCTACATAAGTCAAGGCAAACATCACACTTGCATCTATTGTTGTCAACGAAGTGGATGTAATTGAAATACTGCTGCTTATGAAGAAGCATGTTATGAACAAGTAATCAATTACATCTATTATTACATTCCACCAAAATTTCTCTTTCCATCCATTTTTGCTTACATATTTAACAGATATTTTACATAGTTTTTGAATGGCCATCGATAGAGAAAAATGCTATAACTACCATCCGGCTGCAAAGACTCTCAGGCAGAACTAAAGTCCATCAAAAGTTGCAATGCTACTGAGTCGCAGTCATCTATTTCTATTAAGGATTCTGGTCGGTGCATATACTACTCCTTCACCTTCAACAATAGGCTACACTGTATTTATTGTATCCTCAGAATCGCCACTGATAAAAAAATACACTGGTTTTATGTTAAAAAGAAAGAAAGAACAAAAAACTGAAAATTATAAAATAATAGTTTTTGCATTACCACTCTGCTAGGTATAAAAAAATAAACAGGATTTGTAATTTACTATGGAGGTGAATACAAAGTGGCCTTGACAAATTAACACATTTTATGGAGTAATTTGGGATTAAATATTTCAGATTTTCCACGTTTTCAATGGTTAACATCTGCCTTTTATAAGCAGAGGCACAGTAGATCCCCAAACACCAGTTGTTGTGGTTAGGCACGGTTAAACAGGAAGGTTTCTGCAGGTGTGCACTAACTGAACAGGAAAAAAGCATTACCATTACATTGCATCAGTACCGCCATTTGTCCAGTCATTGTGTCACATTTCTGGTATTAAAACGTGTAAAGAGTAGTATCTAGTTTACGCTTATTCTACATCAAACTATATTAAAATTATTGCTTATTGCTTAACACCCTTCTAATGTGATACTGCAAAACAAACATTTATATATTCATGTAATATATAAATAAAGTCAACTTGTCAGAAGAAAAAAAATGTTTTTGCTGGTCTTCCAGCCTAGCCAGGCTGGGTTTCAATGGGATTTGGGCACTTTTGAGCTGGTCAGGTTAAAGGGTTGGTTCACCCAAAAATGAAAATTCTGTCATTTATTACTTACCCTCATGCCGTTCCACACCCGTAAGACCTTCGTTAATCTTCGGAACACAAATTAAGATATTTTGTTGAAATCCGATGGCTTCATGAGGCCTTCATAGGGAGCAATGACATTTCCAAGATAAAAGTACTAAAAACATATTTAAATCAGTTCATGCGAGTACAGTGGCTCAATATTAATATTATAAAGCGACAAGAATATTTTTGGTGCACCAAAAAAAACAAAATAACGACTTATTTAGTTATGACCGATTTCAAAACACTGCTTCAGGAAGCATCGGAGCACAATGAATCAGTGTATCGAATCATGATTGAGATCGCGTGTCAAACTGCCAACGGCTGAAATCACGTGACTTTGGTGCTCCGAACAGCAGATTCGATACACTGATTCATTGTGCTCTGATGTTTCATGAAGCAGTGTTTTGAAATCGGTCATCACTAAATAAGTTGTTAGTTTGTTTGTTTTATGGCGCTACAAAAATATTCTCGTCACTTTATAATATTAATATTAACATTGAACCACTGCACTCACATGAACTGATTTAAATATGTTTTTAGTACCTTTATGGATCTTGAGAGAGGAAGTGTCATTGCTCCCTATGAAAGCCTCACAGAGCCATTGGATTTTAACTAAAATATCTTAATTTGTATTCCGAAGATTAACAAAGGTTTTACGGGTGTGGAACGGCATGAGGGTGAGTAATAAATGACAGAATTTTCATTTTTGGGTGAACTAATCCTTTAGACTGGGATAATTTGGAAACGCACATGTTGCACTATCACTGTCTGGGCCAAGAAAATGTGCAAAGAAACTAGAATTAAACAATCTGCATTATAACACCACATTCAGAACACAACCCGCAAGTTTAATTGGCCATTTTAATTTGACATTATCAAATGTAATTAAAAGATTAAGCATATGTGCACAGAAACCTCAAAAAGATTAATTCTGCAGTCTAAGGAAAACCAGCAAAACAGGAACATTTGGTTTTACAAATAAACCAGCATAAGATAATCTTTAAGACTACAACACCCTTAACTTCTTCACATGACTGATCCTAAACCCAAACATGCCATGAAACTCCACACTTCCCTTTCACTGTGCAATAAATCTTAATCAATGCATACGTGAATAAATGTCTATTTTATTAACAAGAATAGCAATAAACACGTGTATCTAAAGCTGAGAAAAGCCGTTAGTTGAGCAGCAGCTTTAAAAAAAAGCGCAATCGGCGGAAATATGGTAAATCTAAATAGTAGCAGCTAACACTGCTAGCGCCGAAAGCAATGAAATCAATAATAAGTCAAAACTTCTCCCGGTTTTATCTTAATACCCTGCTCTCATTGACCCATCTGAAGCTGCTCGGGTCCATGTTGTGGGAGTGTGTGAAAACAAAGCGGGTTTTATATAGTTTACCTCACTCGAGTGCCGTGTGCATCTCCTCTCCGCTCGGTACTAAAGCACTCACGCTGCGCACCGCACAAAACTGCGACCCCACTGCGGAAACGCTATTCTCAAAGCCAATTGCGCACTTACTTGTTACGTTCTGTCACCCGTCTCCACATTTCGAGGAATGTGTAACGCACTTTACGCAACGTGGAACGAGCTCTATGACGTGTACTTCCGTCACCAGACAGTCTGAGGCCAGTCTGAGCTCGCAGCGGAAGCGGACGTCACAGAAGTCGGTTATATCAAAGACTTTGGTAATCTGCTAAAAAAATAATTGTGACAAAGCCGCGGTACATTCTCGCATTGTGAAAATCTTATCATTATGTCATATGTAGGCTAATTGTGTCTGAGTTACATCCATATGAGACCTGATATAGACAGTCGAGCAAATGCAAAGTCCACTCCAGTCAATGTTTTCTCCATTGAAATGATAGCAGTTCAGCGTTTTTAGCTTGTCGTTTTTAGGCTGATGTTGTATCTAGTAGCCTAATAACTTATTGTTTTACTTTTGACAAAGATCCCACAGGGAAAATGTATCTCTGTCTAAATATTTATATTCATAATTAAATATTTATAGTTTAAAGAAGTGCTGACACTTTTCTCGGCTTCTGCTTAGGCAGACGAGACATGTGAAATACATTAGGTCTATTTTAATTATCACCTCATACATTTTGTGCTTCAAACCTAAAAAAAAAGCATACTTTTGTTTTTTGTTTGTTTGTTTTTTTACAGTATTTAGACTATTTGTTTGCTTTTATGTTTGTGTTTCTCTCACATGAAACAGTGAAAAAATAAGGTAAATAGCAAGCTGTCCGTATGTTTTTATATAGAGATTTACAATTATTAGAGTCGGTTGTAGAGAAGAGCAACCTAACGCTTTTTGACTTTCTCGGTTTGTGTGAATGTAGGTCTACTTAAGGTTCAGAGAATTTATTTTGTTCCACATTAATTTCACACATGTCTGGTATAAATATGCGGATTTGTTTCATTAATACAGTGTATACTTTTTTCTTTATTTACCCCAAAAGAAGGGAAGTGAATGTGACAACATGCATATTGTAACATGTGATGGGGCACGTTGTAACATGACCATATGACAGCTTAAAATGTTATTTGAATTTTATATATATACATACATACAAACCTGATTCCAAAAAAGTTGGGACACTGTACAAATTGTGAATAAAAAAGGAATGCAATAAATTACAAATCTCATAAACTTATATTTTATTCACAATAGAATATAGATAACATATCACATGTTGAAAGTGAGACTTTTTGAAATGTCATGCCAAATATTGGCTCATTTTAGATTTCATGAGAACTACGCATTCCAAAAAAGTTGTGACAGGTAGCAATAAGAGGCCGGAAAAGTTAAATGTACATATAAGGAACAGCCGGAGGACCAGTTTGCAAATTATTAGGTCAGTTGGCAACATGATTGGGTATAAAAAGAGCCTCTCAGAGTGGCAGTGTCTCTCAGAAGTCAAGATGGGCAGAGGATCACCAATTCCCCCAATGCTGCGGCGAAAAATAGTGGAGCAATATCAGGCACCATCAATGCTGAAAGGTATATCCAAGTTCTAGAACAACATATGCTCCCATCTAGACGTCGTCTCTTTCAGGGAAGACCTTGCATTTTCCAACATGACAATGCCAGACCACATACTGCATCAATTACAACATCATGGCTGCGTAGAAGAAGGATCCGGGTACTGAAATGGTCAGCCTGCAGTCCAGATCTTTCACCCATAGAAAACATTTGCCGCATCATAAAGAGGAAGATACGACAAAGAAGACCTAAGACAGTTGAGCAACTAGAAGCCTGTATTAGACAAGAATGGGACAACATTCCTATTCCTAAACTTGAGCAACTTGTCTCCTCAGTCCCCAGACGTTTGCAGACTGTTATAAAAAGAAGAGGGGATGCCACACAGTGGTAAACATGGCCTTGTCCCAACTTTTTTGAGATGTGTTGATGCCATGAAATTTAAAATCAACTTATTTTTCCCTTAAAATGATACATTTAATCAGTTTAAACATTTGATATGTTGTATTATGAATAAAATATTGAAATTTGAAGCTTCCACATCATTGCATTCTGTTTTTATTCACAATTTGTACAATGTCCCAACTTTTTTGGAATCAGGTTTGTACATGACAAGTAAAATACCTTTTTTTTTTTTTTTTTTTTTTTGGAAATTCAAATTTAAATAATTTTGTAGTTTGACAATGAACACTCTGCAGAACACAGCTATACAGCCTAGGTCAAAACAATACAGGTAAACAGTTGAAGAAACACATTCAGAAAAACACAGAGCTGAACAAAACTCTCCTCTCCCTCCACTCACAGCTCTCACAGAACAGGAGATAGATGAGCCAGTACCAATGCTGTAAATTTCTTGAAATAATATTTTCTAAATGTTCAGGTTCTTCCTCTCAGTCTTTATTCACCTTTTCCCCATGGTTTCTCAACAGAAATTCATAAAAGTTAATTATGCCAATTGTATTGGTAACTGTATAGAATAGCATAATTCTAATAGCGGGGCACATTGTAACCCAGTGTTACACCATACCCTATCTGCGCAACTGGAATTTAAACCTGGTTAGTATCTTCTGCTGGTTAGTGAAGCATTAAAGAACTACCCAAACTGCTAAATAAAAATAGAGATTAAAATAATATCAGATTTGCCTAATTTTAAATAAACACAAAGAATATAGATGAAAAATTAGCTTGTAAGAAATTTATTTTTGCTATTGTCAAATAAATGTTCAGTGATATCTTTCAAAGATTTCTGAATTTTGGCGCAATTTCTTTCTCTATATATTGTCGATATGGCAACTAATAAATACACTAAGTTTCATCAGGCTAGCATGTGTGGAAGTATTTAAACCATGTGTGTTAAAACTAACCCCACATTAGGTTGTGCCCCATGCTTATAGGCCTACAGGAGTAATTCTTGCTTAAAAATTCAGCTTTGCCATCACAGGGAAAAATGATTAAGTTAATTAAATAATTAAATGTAATAAAATATAAAACAATTATTTTAGATTGTAATAATATTTCATAAGATTACTGATTTTACTGTTTATATGTTTAAAGACGTAAAAAAAAAATCTTACCAATAACACACTTTTGATTAGGAGTGTATATTATAGCATATAATGAAAGTAATTCTTCTTTATTCATAGAGATCAATTTTGTAGATTAATTTAGGGATAATTTTGACATTTTCAGCTTGTAAAAGCATGTTCCAATAAATAAAGTTAAGATCACACAATTCTAAATTTTGGGGGCCCCTGGGTTAAAAAAGTAATTATGATACTAACAGGCCCATGATAATATAGATTATTGTAGTGCTTATAATAACATAACATGTTTTTACAGCCACAGATCAAACCTAGCCCTCAGTAAACTCATAACACAAATGATAATTTCCCGTTAATGCCCTATGAAGTGTTGGAGTTGTGCATCAACAGAAATCAGCCCCAGAGGTTCAGTCTTCACATGCTGAAATATCATTAACAGGAAGTGCTGAGCCTAAAGATATTTTGAGAATATTAGAATCTAAAATGTTGCTGTTGCATTGTTCTTGAAACTTATGGACTTAAGGATAGTCTTATCTATGTATGTATGTATGTATGTGTGAATCTATCTATATCTATATCTATATCTATCTATCTATCTATCTATCTATCTATCTATCTATCTATCTATCTATCTATCTATCTATCTATCTATCTATCTATCTATCTATCTATCTATCTATCTATCTATCTATCCATCCATCCATCCATCCATTTAAGGTGTAATGATGCAGTTGGATTATCCTTCATCTTGGATTCTGGGATTCTGGTGTTGAATTCACGTCTCATGGGGATTTTTTCATTCTTGTGTGTTAGACACAAGTCCTAAAATATGTTGAGGCACTACAGCTTTTGCATCCCTTTGAAGAAATGACAGAATTGTGCTTTTGTGATCAGCCAAGACTGTGACAGTGAACATCAGCATCCTGAAGACAAAAGGATTTACTCTGTAATGGATGCCACTCTTGTGGAAACAGAGCACCTTTGAGTGGTGTGAAAAATGAGAATATGTAGCTTAACTAATGCAACTTGAAAAACTTGTATGGGATTGTACTGACAGAATCCTCTTTGATTTCCTATGTAACACATTTCCAGTGTGTTAGATCTGTCCAAACGACATCTCAGAAAGCCACTGTAGGACCAGTGTATTAGGAATACTACTTTGCATTAATAGCTATCTGTCTGTCTGTCTGTCTTTCCAACATTCTATGTATCCTGATATCCTGCAAATACAGCACCCATATATAGTTTCTTATTCCTGGAACAGTGAACAGAGGAGGATTCTGCAAATTTTAAGAGAAGAACATCGAGATGGGTGCTGCTACAATAAAACAAGTCTATTCTTAACCTCTGTGAATCCCCTGCCTCTACATTTGAACCATGGCAGATAAGCTGGCTTTTGATTCCTGACGATCATGTCAGCGGTTATATTCTGAGAATACATTCTGCATTAGAGATCTGAGGCTCTGGTCTAACACAGCCTTGTCCAATCCCACGTTTCTCTGAAATCCTTACAGAGAAAAAAAAAGAAATATGTTAAAGAGACCCTGCTGTGAAATAACATCTGGAAAGGAGGAACAGGATCAAAGTCAGAGATGCTCAGCTCATGAAGCTGAGGAAAGTTTCAGAGTTATCAGGGAAAACTCTTTTTGAGTTTAGGAGGTCTTATACTCCACTGGTGCTGCGAATAAACCCCTGTGTTTCAATCAGTCATGTAATGTGTTGCCAGCTGGCATTAATCCAGGTCATCTCAGAGAATCAGGTGACACGACTGCTCATAGCAATGGATAGTCGGCATCAAGATGACACACTTCACATATTAATCACCTGTCAGTCCCGGACTGTCATTGACAAGCAAGAGTCATCTGAGAAATATGAAATAGTGCCTTTGCTTCGCTTCACTTTACTGTAAGACACCTGCAACACACTCTTTTCCTCTGGAGATCACATAGAATTATTGATGAGTGCTGCCACTCAGCTGCAGTATGTGTCTCAGGTGTCATTTTTCATTTTTCTTCCTGTTTGCTTCACATGCATTCAGCAAAACAAACCACAGGCCTTGAATATCTTCTACTGAAAATCTCATTAACTTGCTTTTGAAAATACAAGGGAATGGATTTAGGTTTTAGTTTGTTTTAACCAAAACTGTCTTTCAAAAATTGATTTTGACATTTGATGCTGCTTGAAAAAGTCATTCTGTAGAGAATGCTTGAAAAGAAGAAATGTTGACATTATTACCATTGGATTTTATTTTATTCTATTGACCGCCATAGTAATGCATATCATAATGTATTTACTTGGTGGGTAGAAAAAAGATACACCAACTTAAAGGGTTAGTTCTGTCATATTACTCACCCTCATGTCGTTTCACACCCATAAGACCTTCGTTCATCTTCGGAACACAAATTAAGATATTTTTTATAAAATCAAATGGCTCAGTGAGGCCTGCATTGCCAGCAAGATAATTAACACTTTTAGATGCCCAGAAAGCTACTAAAGACATATTTAAAACAGTTCATGTGACTACAGTGGTTCAATCTTAATGTTATGAAGCGACGAGAATACTTTTTGTGTACCAAAAAAACCCCCAAAATAACAACTTTATTCAACAATATGATGGGCAATTTCAAAACACTGCTTCATGAAGCTTAGAAGCTTTACGAATCTTTTGTTTCGAATCAGTGGTCCGGAGCATGTATCTAAAGCTGCATTCACGTCACCTCGTACTTACCGGAATCTTGAAATAACAACACGTGACGTTATATTCGGAGCTGTTCACGTCCTTTTGGTCCTTGGACTGGGAATTATGCGTTTCCATGGCACCACTATCAACGCCTAATAAATCAATCTACAGCGGTCAGGTGGTACAGTGGCCACGTGGTACATCTGGGAGCTTTCAGAAAACTCCCAGCTTACAAGCTGTAACTACGATCTCTACGAGGACGTGAACGCTTTTTACAAGCTAGAATCTCGTAACTACAGGAATTACAAGGCCGCGTGAACGCACCTAAACTGCCAAAGTCACACACCCCAGTGGTGAACCATTGAAATTTTCGAAACACTTATGACGTAACGAAGCCTCGTTTACTGAAATCACGTGACTTTGGCAGTTTGATACACGCTCCGAACCACACGCATGTATTAATTTCTTTCAAATTAATTTATTTTTAAAACTTACTGACTGCAAAGATTTGAATGGTAGCATATATTTTATATTTAATTTTCAAATTGTATTTTAAATATAAAAGACCAGATGCTATTGTCGTGGAAATCCGACTTCAACCACTGACAATTCAAACAACCTCCAGTTGTCAATATAATATATATAATACTCAGTACCAATATAGTAGTACAGTACCTTCGAGGTAATTCCCTTCCCGAATATAATATAATACTACAGTATCTCGAGGTAATTCCCTTTTCGAATAGGCTACTTCTAATACATTTCCAATACTTCGAGGTAATTCCCTTCCCAAAGTAAGGTGACGGCGTCCCGTCAAGAAACTACTATCATCACTACCTCAATCACACGAGCACACAGGTCTTTAGCATCTATACACTCTCACCGTCCTTCTCAGGTGTACGCTGGTCCGACACAGGATCATTAATACTAACTCCGAGTATTACAGCCTCACCCCGAGGGCGACTCTATAGTCTTCCGAACACTATCCCTGTCTCCGCTGTGGTCTTTTGAGCGTAGAATCCAGCGCCGCCGCTCCCACCACGCGCATCACGCACTGTGCGTAGGGCACCAAGTGCTGAGGGGGCACCAAAAATAGCCTAATGAATTTTTTTTTTTTTAAATGCCGGTATTATTTCATTAGCCTATAGAAATATTAGGCACATTTTAGCCATGTATATGTAACAAAAAAGGGGGAACAAGAAAGATATTTAATAATTGCTCTAGTCTAGTCTAGAAAGTAGACGGATGGTCCGTTCCGGTTGTTCGCGCGGGCGCCTGCCTGACGCAGTTTGACAGATTTGAGCATGGCTCCGAAAAGACAGCAGGAGTCGGGTGCTAAGAAACGAAAGAAGAAGAAACTGCGAGATGATGCCCGTGCATCACTTTCAGGTAAGTCCATGTTTAATCATTCATAAATACGGGAAATGTGCTGCATGTGCTGCTAATCGTAATGCGCCTCAAACTTGCTGACGTTAATGTTAGCATTAGCAAACTATGTTATTTATAACTTACAACTTCGGTGCAAGCTAAATTGAGATTTTACTGTTAAACATTACCTATTTTAAAAATAACTGACCTGACGCCAGCTAGCTGTTACTTTTTTTTTTTTTTTTACTATCTTTCTTTAGATATTGAGCAGTAGTTTATGGTTTATTTTGACGTGACGGTGGTTAATACTGTAACGAACGGAGGAAATGATGAAACTCACTTAACAGCTTAGTCTTCTTTTATTCAGGTGAGCACCTGTTTGGCCGATGCTCTTGCCTCACAGACATCGAACCAACAGAACCCCGCCCACACAACACCACGCAGGCTCTACTTTCAAGAGAACCTCCCACCCCTTAAAGCCCCACACAAGCTGAACCATAACATAAGAAAAGAACATACATCACTTAGATTTATCTGAACAGAACATAAAACACTCTTTGGACTTGCTACAATACTTTCTCAGTAACGTTAACAGTTAGCAGTCAGTGCAGTGCACATGGTAGGCTAACAATTCCTGTTAATATATATATATATATATATATATATATATATATATATATATATATATATATATATATAAAATGTCATTATGAATGATATAAAGCAAACATTACTGTTGATTTGTGTGCATTATTGCACCTCATTCTATTATGCTTTATATTAGATTAGATTTAGATTTACATTTATTTATTCATTTAGCAGATGCTTTTATCTAAAGCGACTTACAAATGAAAACAATAGAAGCAGTTAAACTAACAGTAGGACAACAATATGCAAGTGCTATGCCTATGACCCTTCTCAGTTTAATCTAAGATTTTACTATTTTACTCAGTTTAAGATTTTACTTTCTCTTTTTAGTGTTCTTAAGTTTTATACTGTGATGCTGCTATTGTGTGTTATTGGTATTGAGTTATGTTTGGTAATAAAAAGTTAAACTGGCAAAAACAAATGTTTTTTTTTTTTCTCGGGGTCGGCGTGGGGGGCATCATAAAGGAATTATGCTTAGGGCACCAAAATGGCTAGCAGCGGCACTGGTAGAATCTTTAGTACTTCTATTCCTCAGCTGCAGCATATACCTGACACGACTTCCAAGTTGCTCTTTGTAGAAATGAAGTTTTATTTACGGTCACTCGTCACAACAACAGAGTGAGTCCCTGAACAGAAAGGCACATACACATTTAAACCTTACAGTTGAGTAAAAATCAATGTCACTCAAGTCTTTTCAATGTGATTTGATCTTGTGATTGGTTTATAATGATCTGAGCTGAGCTAATCAAGTGACTTTAGTAAGCTTACATGATCTTTGACCTGAGCATCCTTAGTCTGCATCTTTTATATATTTCTAAAACCAGTACATAAAATATTTCCATCACACTATACAGTATAAACTTGGGTTAAAGGACTTGACTCTTATGTAGTGCTTATTCGATAGGCTACAGATTGTTTCAAAGCCTCACAGTAACAAACAGGAAAATAACAGATTCAATGATGCAAACTTCTTCAAATATCAAATAGACAAATCCAAAGAAAAGGTGACACATTTTATTCATGATCATAAAATCAATGTGTTATATCAGTGGTTCCCAAACTTTTTAGCTTGGAGTAACCCCTGAAGGGATTACCATCCTTCTGCGTACCCCCTCTCTTCCACTTTGACTGCAGTCACACCTTTACTATTAAGGGACAATATTTGCCCCCTAAATTGATTTTCCAGTGCATTTTTTTACCTTTATGAATAACTTTATAAAATAAATAATGTTTTAAATAAAAAAATTTCAATTAAGAAATATGCAATGATAGTAAAACTAAGTAAAACTTTATTTAATATTAAACTAAAACCGCCAGTAGGTGGCAGCAAGTTACTGTTTTCTGAGTGAGTCATCGAGTCATTCATTCAGTAATGAAGCAAGTGGCTGTGAATGAATCATTGACTCTCACGATTCATTCAAAGCCGCAGAATTGTTCGCGAAACACAGACGTGTGTTGTAGTTCTGCTGTGGTTTTCGTTAGAACTATTATTTAATTGCAAAATAGAGTAAATACTGACAGTACTGTGTTTAATTTTTTACCTGTTGTATAATAATGTCACGTTTGCAGTCATGTGGATATTTGGGAACCATTTCGTTCTTGCTCGTTATCATCATTAAATACAAAAACTCACACATGGTATGTTTTTGTACCGAATAAAGTTTGAGTCTTAAATCGAAATTAATCCATTATCTGTGTCTATATTTGTTCTTCATGCGAGTAAGTGCTAAATTCCCACTTTTACAAAGGTGCATTGTAGAGAACGACAGTAATTTAGCGTGATTTAAGGCAGCAGAATCTGCACGCGATCTGTCATATGTTTGTTGCTTGTGTGGATACAGTCATTTTTGACTGCAAATGATGAGGTAATTTGATTAAATGTACTGGATTTACGACATGTTGGCAGTTAGAAATACTCGATTTTTTTCATATTATTTTAAGTTAGAATTAAATGCACTCAGGCATTCGCGTACCCCCTTTTGTCACCTCACGTACCCCAGTTTGGGAACCACTGTGTTATATCTATCAGTGTTGTGTTATTGCTGCACGTATTTTGAATATATTGTTTATTTATAGTTGCTATTTGTTGGTCCACCCAATTCTATTTATGATTAGGCCTACAAAAACTCACCAGTTTTGCAGTCAGTTAATTAGTGTCATTGGATTAGAATACAGTAACTCACAGGGAAAACCAATCCATAACTGATTTTGCACCTGCTATAGCTTGAAGCAGAGTTCTTATGTTCAAAACCCCAATCAAACACTTAAATCAACACTTTACATGATGAGCCTGCAGCTCAACCACATCAGTAAGGAAATAAACGCAGTTACTGTGCCAGCAGAATTACCTCCGCATTGATCACTAATTAAGCATGTTTGTCTCGCCGCATATGGCAAAGCCCACATCACATACGGGGGTTATCCTCAGTTCAAAACCTCTCCTCGGGTTCTTCTGGGAATCACGTGGCCCTGAGCACATCAGCTTTATAGTTTGATGGATACAGATTCTATTACCTCAAATCATTACCATAATTTTCCCCAGCCATCCACACCATTTGTTATCAAAACTACATTTCAGACAATTGCAAGGCATTTCTCACGCCTAGCAAATCTGTTTTGCCACATGTAGTCATGATCCATCAATGTAATTTGAAAGAGCACAAGTGCGTTTTGCTATGAGCGACAGCAGTTATTGAATTAGAAGAGCATGGCTCATCCTCACCTGCCAACACAGCTGCTAATGGCCTTAAATCTGAGCAGAGCCATGCCAAGTTTTCTATCAAGTCTGTGAATTCCTCTCTTACACTTGTAGTGATTATCTGCAAATTAGCAAGAGATACTTTATGTTTCTGCTGTGCGTCACGTATAGGGATGGCTGGATTGATGCTTCAAAACTGATTGTCACATGAAAATGTGGTGTTTCTTTAATGCTAATGATTATTATTTATTCAACATGACAATTATTGTGTATAATAAGCTTCAAAATACTTTGTTAGCAAACAGTTTTGAGTATTTTTTTCCATCAAGAACAGAATTGCTGAAAGAAGCAAGCAATCACAGACAGCTGTCAGACACAGTCTATTCAAACAGAGAAAATGGTGTAGCATTGAAGTATTTTACTTTCTAAAAGTGGCATAATGTGGTGATATTGGCAGTGAAAGAGCAGTGAAAATGGAATATAATTAATGATTTGATGATGCACACATAAATACAAGACCACCAAAAAGGATCTGAATTGTGTAAATGATTCAATCTTATATGATTAAAGCTGTGTAGAAGAATTTTTTATTGTTTATCATTTATTCTCTTGATTTATAAAATGATGCATTGATACTTGTTTTCTCTCTGTCTTGTGTGACATTTAAAACAGCTTGCTTAGTGGAAAATTACTGCTTATGCTGTTGTTTTTCAAGAAGCACTTCTGAAACTAAGAAAGGAAGTGAGGCAAAGGTGCAAATGTGTCTGTCTAGACAGCTTGGAGTTCAATAGGGCATCTATTTTAGACCTCTCTCTTTTTCTAATTCTTCTGACCCTTATATGGTAACATGTTTCATGGTTAGTTTGGGGTAACAAAGAACAATAAGGGGGATATATAAGGCAACCGCACTAGGTGTGGTAGTTCTTCTCTGGAGAAATCTGTATCTGCATTGAACAACTTCTTGCAAGAATAAAATCAACAAAGACATTTCTTGAGTCTTTGTTTCATTACATTCTCACCTCTGAAGGAAGAATTTTTCCACAACAGATTTTAAGTTTTACACACAGGAAATGATTTTTATTGCACTTATGTTATCTGGATTAAAACCAATCACATCTATAAACAAACAGTGGTAACATAAGTAACTTTGCAACTACATGTCAACTTATTCTAACCATAACCCTACCAGTCTACTAATCCTCTACTAACACTTTAATGAGAGTTAGTAGACATGTAGGTGCAACATTACTAATAGTCAAGAGAATGTATTAAAGGGACCATTAAAATAAAGTGAAAACCAAATATTGAATATTAAATAATTATATAATATGTATATATTAATATTAAATAATATCAAATATTAAATCTTTTTTATTGTTTTTGAAAATAAATCTTTTATGTTCACCATGGCTGCATTTATTTAATCAAAATACAGTAAAAACAGTAATATGGAGAAATATTACTACAAATTAAAATAACTGTTTCTATTTGAACATATTTTAAAATGTAATTTATTCCTTAATGGCAAAGCTGAATTTCTTCAGTCTTTAGTGTCACATGATCATTCAGAAATCATTCTAATATGATAATTTGGTGCTCCAGTAACATTTCTTCTTCTTCTTCTTCTTTTTTATTATTATTATTATTAATGTTGAAAACAGTTGTGCTGCTTAACATTTTTATGGAAATGGTGATACCTTTTTCAAGATTCTTTGATGAATAGAAAGTTCAATTAACATCATTTATTACATTTCTTTATTAAATGTATTAAACCATTTATTAAATAGAAGTCTTTTGTAACATTATGAATGTCATCACTGTCATTCACTTCTGATCAATTTAATGCATGCTTGATGAATAAAAGTACTAATTTCTCTCTTTTTATAATCTTACCACAAATATTTGAATGGTGTCATTGTTTCCACAAAAAATTTTAAAGAATTACTTCACTTTAAAATGAAAATTACCCCAAGCTTTACTCACCCTCAAGCCATCCTAGATGTATATGACGTTCTTCTTTCTGATGAACACAATCAGAGTTATATTAAAGGGTTAGTTCACCCAAAAATGAAAATTCTGTCATTTATTACTTACCCTCATGCCGTTTCACACCCGTAAGACCTTCGTTAATCTTCAGAACAAAAATTAAGATATTTTAGTTGAAATCAGATGGCTCCGTGAGGCCTTCATAGGGAGCAATGGACACTTCCTCTCTCAAGATCCATAAAGGTACTAAAAACATATTTAAATAAGTTCATGTGAGTACAGTGGTTCAATATTAATATTATAAAGCGACGAGAATATTTTTGGAAAGCCAAAAAAACTAAATAATGACTTATTTAGTGATGGCCGATTTCAAAACACTGCTTCAGGAAGCATCGGAGCATAAATGAATCAGTGTATCGAATCCGCTGTTCGGAGTGCCAAAGTAACGTGATTTCAGCCGTTGGCATTTTGACACGCGATCTGAATCATGATTCGACACACCGATTCATTTATGCTCCAAAGCTTCCTGAAGCAGTGTTTTGAAATCGGCCATCACTAAATAAGTCATTATTTTGTTTTTTTGGCGTTCCAAAAATATTCTCGTCGCTTTATAATATTAATATTGAACCACTGTACTCACATGAACTTATTTAAATATGTTTTTAGTACCTTTATGGATCTTGAGAGAGGAAGTGTCCATTGCTCCCTATGAAGGCCTCACGGAGCTATCGGATTTCAACTAAATATCTTAATTTGTGTTCCGAAGATTAGCGAAGGTCTTACGGGTGTGGAACGGCATGAGGGTAAGTAATAAATGACAGAATTTTCATTTTTGGGTGAACTAACCCTTCAATAAATATCCTGACGCATCCAAGCTTTATAATATCAGTGAACGGGACCAACGAGTATGAAGCTCAAGAAAGTGCATCCATCCATTATAAACGTACTCCACACGTCTCCGGTGGGTTAATAAAGGCTTTCTGAAGTGAAGTGATCCATACTTAACAAGTTACAAAGTAAAATATTTGGCTTTAGCCAGACCGCCTTCTGTATTCAACTTACGCTTTTTTCGTAAGTTGAATAGGGAAGGCGTAGGACGTAGTGTAAGCATTTTGAACTGCGAGAGTTTTACACTTTCTTCATAACTTGAATACGGAAGGCGGTCTGGCGGAAGCTCCCGGAGTGTGGAGTACGTTTATAATGGATAGATGCACTTTCTTGAGCTTCATACTCGTTGGTCCCGTTCACTGCCATTATAAAGCTTGTATGCGTCAGGATATTTAATAATTTATCTCTGATTGTGTTCATCAGAAAGAAGAAAGTCATACGCCTAGGATGGCTTGAGGGTGAGTAATGCTTGGGGTAATTTTCATTTTAAAGTGAACAAATCCTTTAAGCAGCAAAAACTGTTTTCAACATTGATAATAATAATAATAATAAATGTTTCTTGAGTATCTGCTGCATGACATTTCATGTAACAATGATTGTATCATTGCTGTCAAATAAACAAAAATAATAATAAAAAAAAAACTTCAGAGCCTCCTGATGTTATTTCAGTATATAAAAGGCTTTAGTTCCCATAGATCATTTGCACTTACTCAGATTGAGATGAGGAGTGAGTACATCCATCAAAAGGCCAATACTTCAGCACACCACACTAGACCTTTGTTTGTCATGCAATGGAGAGCTTTCAGACTTCTTTGATCTCTCAGATAAATCAGCCGTAGCCCTTCTCAAGCACACACACATATAATGCTCAGGAGTGTGTTTATGCTTTTGTGTTTCTGTATTCCCTTGGCATCACAGGCCGTTATTTGTTCTCCCCAGTGACTTTTCGGAGGATTGGTTCTGTCAGGAAGCGTGTTGGGCAGATTGCAGCAGACAGGATAAGTGGTTGGTCAGCAGAGCAGCACTCCTGCAGTATCCATTGGGACTGCCGGTATAGGCGATGGGTCAGCGTTTGCTTCTTTACCTGCATCTGCAGGTAACCCAAGAGGCTACAAGTAGGTCACAGGAAACATTTATTGTCATAACAAAAACTCAGCCTGCAACAACAGAGCTCATTTATGATGTTCACGTAATCTCAACCTCCTATTCTGCAATTTAATTCAGTTGTGTGCTTCAAAACAATGTCAGCAAAAAGAAAAAAAAGTTTCTCCAACCCTAATCAAACACATCTGAACTTGCTAATCAATGTCTTCAGGATTACTAGAAAGCTACAGGCAGTTGAGTTTGATCAGGTGCTGAACTCTGCAGTAAATTGGATCTCAAGAGCCAGCTGCCCATCAATTGCATAAAATCACGATTCTCCACATTCCAAATTCATGTAAATATATGTGCCACAGGTAATCACGTCCTTGCTAATATTCTGACCAAAAGCACAATTGCGAGAATGAATCAGTGTTTGTGTACAAATCGGTTGAATGAATTGAATCAATGACACTCTTGGGTGCTTCTTCTGTTCCAAAAAGTGTCCCAATTAACATAATTCACAGTATTCTATTAATTAAATACTTTTATTAGTTAGATTTTAATATAAAGAATTAGCCATGCATGCTTACTCGACCGTCTCAGTCTAGCATTTAAATCTTTGTAGGTTTTTTTTTAAGTTGCCAGCAGCAACATTTTCACATAACTTTCATGGCCCTCAAAATATTATATTGTTTTAATATCTGAACATGCAATATATAAAAAAAAAAGAACATTGATTTTTGATTTTTTTTTAAATCAAAATTTAAATGTGGATAAGTTGTATTAAAAGAGCAACATTTTAAACAAAAAGCTGAGAAAATCACGTTTTTGTCAAAGAATACAATGTTTTCATAAGCAATGCTCCTATCACTTGTTTCTGCTTCTTTTTCGCCTGTGTTTTGATCCAGAGATTCTGTACTCTTTCCGAAGATGTGTAATAGTGCCCCCTACTTTATAACAATGAAAACATGGATTGCTGGAAAATCCTGTCATTGGCAGGTAAGCGTTGTGTCATAAATTACAAAAAATTGTCAATGGCAGGGAAAGATTTAATGCCGAGGAGGACACTATACAAGCCACAGAAGGACGGGAAGGACACATCCTCACTAGGATGCAGCCTTCCAACTGAGAAGCGGGGAGGAGCAGGGGACGGGGGGACTCGCTGCCGGCTGCCCTCAGTCGGAGGAGCCATCGCCGGCCGCCAGGAGGCGGTCGAGGATCGGGCCATCCACCAAGCGTCCAGTGCCATCGCATGTGGCACCGCGAGGAAAAGCCTCTCGGCAGGCTGAGGACCGAGCGGCAGTGTGTCTGGGAACCGGACCCAGAATTTTTTCCCTCTTTCTTTTTCCTCTCTCCCCTCTCTCGTCCTGTCGCTCCCCTTGCTTCCGTCTCCTTTCTCTCGTCTCGTCTGTCCTTACCCCCAGGTGCTGCGGCCGCCGAGACAGGCCCCGGGGGGGAGTAAGCGCAGTCTCGGGAGTACCCCCCCGGCCTGCGAGGGGCGTTGGGGGTATGTGACGAGCAGGGCGGGCGAGAGCCGTGAGGGAACGGCGCGAGGCCGGTGACGCGAGTGATAATGAGCGTCACCTGCGAGGCGTGCCGGCCTCGAGTCTCTCACGGAGGAGCTCCGGAGGCATAAAAGGAGGAGCGACATCAGTGAAGGACGAGAGAGGACCAGGCCTGGACTTTACGTTATGTTTTATTATGTTTGTGTGGCCGGCAGATGTCCGCGAGGGTCTGCCGGCATTACTTTCGTTTTGTTTGTTTATTTTGAGATTAAAGTTTTGTTCAATGTTCGCCGGTTCCCGCCTCCTTCTTCCCATATCTACTAACCTCGTTACAGAGAGATTTATAAAGAATGAAGTTGTGTTTATGCATTATACAGACTGCAAGTGTTTAAAAATGAAAATGAAAATAGCGACGGCTTTCTTGTCTCCGTGAATACAGTAATAACCGATGGTAACTTTAACCACATTTAACAGTACATTAGCAACATGCTAACGAAACATTTAGAAAGACAGTTTACAAATATCACTGAAAATATCATGTTATCATGGATCATGTCAGTTATTATTGCTCCATCTGCCATTTTTCGCTATTGTTCTTGCTTGCTTACCTAGTCTGATGATTTGGTTGTGCACATCCAGACGTTAATACTAGCTGCCCTTGTCTAATGCCTTTTATAATGTTGGAAACGTGGGCTGGCATATGCAAATATTGGGGGCGTACACCCCGACTGTTACGTAACAGTCGGTGTTATGTTGAGATTCGCCTGTTCTTCGGAGGTCTTTTAAACAAATGAGATTTATATAAAAAGGAGGAAACAATGGAGTTTGAGACTCACTGTATGTCATTTCCATGTACTGAACTCTTGTTATTTAACAATGCCAAGATAAATTCAATTTTTCATTTGAGGGCACCTTTAAACATATCGCTTGAATGAATAATTCACTCATATAGATATGTATAGGTGGGGGGAGTGAATGAACAGTGCTCTCTTCTACGCACAACTGAGGTACCCTTGAGCAAGGCACCTAACCCCTAATCTCTCCCCGGGTGCTGCAGCAAAAATGGCGGGCCACTGCTCCGGGTGTGTGTTCACGGTGTGTGTGCACTTGGATGGGTGAAATGCAGAGCACAAATTCCGAGTATGGGACACCATACTTGGCCACACGTCATGTTACGTCAATATTGCCACTTGTTGCTCAGCTAATCAAATTCAAGGACTGGAACTAACTATTCTATAATGAAAATAATTCACATCTGGAAAATGCCTCAACCATACAGCCATCCATTCTGTTGGGCTCATTTAATAACTGTTGTCATTTTCTAAGTTAAGTTTTTAAAGTTTAACAACCATACAGCACACAATTGTTCAAAGAACGAGCACACACACAAAAACCTGACAATGACATGTTTACCTAAACCTTCATAACATTTGCACAAAACAAGGTGGTGCAAGGTAATATATGCCATATTTACCTGATTTAAGAGTTTGACACTCCACCAGGGAGCTTCTGTGGCAGCTTTATTCTAAGAGCGAGTTTATTTGCAAACTCTTTATTAGTCCAAAGCAGAGCATCCATATAATTACAAATCTCATCCATGTCTCATAACGAGGCCTGTCATCGATATTTATTTGGAGAAAAATGGGGTCCTACTTTATATGCTAAACATGGAGCCACAATGAGTTTGCACATTCCCCGAGCTGGAGACACTAATGGCTTGCTGTAGTCTAATGAATGATACATTGAACCATGGAACAACCTCAGAGACAGAGAGAGAGGCACATAGAGAGAAAGAGGGAAATAATCAGGGGAAGACAAAAAAAAAAGTCCTCAAACACTCTTTCAGTTCTGTAAAGGCAGGGAGAGGACATGACCTTTGAGAAATCTGCAGTAAACGCTATTGTGAAAAAGCTTCTCTCTCTCTTTGTTTCTTTCTCTTGCGCTCTTTCTCTCATTAGTGTCTTGTAATTAGAATTTGTTTACTGATCAGTCATGCATTATGTGACATCGTAGTTGTGGAATGAAGCTGAAGATTACACGAACAGCACAGAGAGCACGATCACAGCGGCAAACAAACAAGCCTGAATCTTCTTTACAGGCTAATTATTGAGTTAGAGACCAATGTGATCTATGTAGATAGGGTGTGAGGTTGTCACATTTTAGTGTGCTGTTTCTCAGAAATATAACAGTCACAAATGTCAATGATTTTTCATCATGAGGGGACAAAAAGATCTTACTGAGAATCAAGGTAAAGCAAGTACTAACTTTGCACAGATGACCTGATGAGAGTATATTTGTACTAATTTAAAATCTCTTAATTTGTAATAAACATAATAAGCAGCTTCAAACAGCAACAAAATCCTATTTCTAACCTATAAACACATTTATTTTCTTATGTCATGTGTGTCTTTTTTAGTTCTGTTAGTTCATTTGTGTTTTAGTTTGGTTTTGGTCTGTTCCTGTTTTCCTGGGTTCCGTCACCATTAGTTGACAAAAGCTGTATTCAAAATCACCCCTTATACCCCCATTCACTATTCCACTAAAACTGTTCACTTGAGGGAGTGAATGAAAGCGAGTTTGCGAATTCGGACACTGAGTGCGCTTTTGCATAGTTTGTGCTTGCTGTTTAATAATTATTTGAAACTTAGCAAACTGGCAGCTGCAGTAGTAAGATGAAAAAACTTATCTTGGACTATGAAATTATGTATAAACCTTAATTAAACAATTTAATAATCAATTAAAATACCTGTATGATATTATGCTGTAGCCACATTGGGCCAGTGGTTTGGAAAATGGATGGATGATTCATCTGCGGGCGCCATCTTCTGGTCAGACACAGGAATTCATTTGGCACTTGACTCTCACAGTGAATTATGGGTATTCTCTAGCTGTTGAACTTACATTATTGCGGTGCATTATGGTATTGAATAACGTCCAATATGCTTCCATCACGGAAATGGTACCGTATCATTAAGGCCCGGACTAGCTGGCTCAGAGATAGTTTCTTTCCCCAGTTTCTTTTTAGGGCACTGAATAACATATCTGCATAGACTTACCTCCATTACTGTACTGCTTCATCTTGCCCTGATGCCCGTTGGTATCCTTACAAGACTATGTGAATGGTGTAAATTCTATTTACAGAACATCGCACCCCTGTCTTATTGTATTTTTGTGTAAAGTGTATTTATTGTATGTATAGTGTATTATTATCATTATTTTATTTTTTTATTTTTTGTGTATAATTGTAGTTAATTATATGTTACATTCCTTGTTATGCATTGCTGCTAGGATCTATCCACAAAAGATTTTCACTCCTTGTACACTTGTGTCAATGATGTGACAAAAAACAATAAAGTATATGGTTTCTGACACCACTACAAATGACTGTCCCCTTAAATATAGTGCCCCATTTAAGGGTATAGGGGCCGATTTCGGACACAGCCCTATTTTCCTAGTGTGCGTGCTAGTTTGTTTCCATACTTACTGATTAGTTTCACCTGCATTTCATTAGCTCCCTTTGTTTACTCTGTGTATACAGTATATAGCCCTCTTTTTCTATTCATCCCTGTCCGTTCTCACGTCAATGTTAAAGGGTTAGTTCACCCAAAAATGAAAATTCTGTCATTTATTACTTACCCTCATGCTGTTCCACACCCGTAAGACCTTTGTTAATCTTCGGAACATCAGTTCATGTGAGTACAGTGGCTCAATATTAATATTATAAAGCGACGAGAATATTTTTGGAGCGCAAATGAATCAGTGTATCGAATCTGCTGTTCGGAGCGCCAAAGTCACGTGATTTCAGCTGTTGGCAGTTTGACACGCGATCCGAATCATGATTCGATACACTGATTCATTATGCTCTGATGCTTCCTGAAGCATTGTTTTGAAATCGGCCATCTCTATATAAGTGGTTATTTTTTTATTTTTTTTGGCGCACCAGAAATATTCTTGTCGCTTTATAATATTAATATTGAACCACTGTACTCACATGAACTGATTTAAATATGTTTTTAGTACCTTTATGGATCTTGAGAGAGGAAATGTCATTGCTCCCTATGAAGGCCTCACGGAGCCATCGGATTTCAACTAAAATATCTTAATTTGTGTTCTGAAGATTAACGAAGGTCTTACGGGTGTGGAACGGCATGAGGGTAAGTAATAAATGACAGAATTTTCATTTTTGGGTGAACTAACCCTTTAAGTTGGTTGCGTTTATCCTGTTCCCCTGAGCTTATCCTGTGCTTCTGCGTTGCTCCGGTTCTCCTGCTTTTATTATTGTAGAAAAAAAATGACCGCTGCATTAGATCCTCCCTCTCTACTTGCTGCAACCTCCTGTGACAACTTAAAGTAGATAATGTTGCTCTTACCCTCCTTGAAATGTAATCTTCGCCTAGCAACCATGATCATATTGAATTGATGCTCATAATTCCACACTCTCTCTCTCTAATTTAGCCACTATCAGGTTTGGTGTCGTCAGGTTAATGGCTTCATTAGGCCACAAATTGCCACCCAGGGCTGTGCAGACCCGCCAATTACCATTTTTCATCATTTGTTAGATAAGCCATTGAAAATATTGCCAAAAAATTTCTAGTAAATCGATTATCTTGGGTTCAGAGTTTTTTTTTTTGAAGTGATAAAGATCTTGCAACTTGCCAGTGAAATGAAAGATGCCAAATACCATCAACGGAAACAAGCTTAAAGCTTGTCTGATAAGCTCTAGTGTGCTGAGGACAAAGACACTGGGCAAAACAGAGTAAAATAATAATGCTCGTGGGAAAGTAGGTGTAAGGGCGTCTTTTAGAAAACGTAATCCTTATTTTATTACATGCATCATTTCGTGGTTTCTGGTATTATAGTTTGCAGTTTCAAGCAATTCACCTTAAGGTGATTAAAACATGTTTTTCTTTTTATTCTATCAATACCTTTTTTTAATTCAAAGTGCTGTTGAACTGAATTATTATCCACTTTTAAATACACTTTTCCTGATAAATTTACTCACCCCCATGTCATCCAAGATGTTCATGTCTTTCTTTCTTCAGTCGAAAAGAAATGAAGGTTTTTGAGGAAAACATTCCAGGATTGTTCTCCTTACAGTGGATTTCAATGGCTACCAACAGATTGAAGGTCAAAATTACAGTTTCAGTGCAGCTTCAAGGGCTTTAAACAATACCAGATGAGTAATAAGGGTCTTATCTAGCGAATCGATCTGTCATTTTCGAACAAAATACAACCGTTTATGCTTTATAAACAAAATATCGCCTTGAACGTACTTTCCGCTTCCGCATTCTTCATAACGCTTACGCTGAATGTTCTACGCCTTCCCTATTCTACTTACGGAACGAATGCGGCGCCAGTTTCGTTTTTTCCGTAACTTGAATAGGGAAGGCATAGGACATTCAGCGTAAGTGTTATGAAGAATGCGGAAGCGGAAAGTACGTTCAAGGCGATATTTTGTTTATAAAGCATAAACGGTTGTATTTTGTTCAAAAATGACCGATCGATTCGCTAGATAAGACCCTTATTACTCATCTGGTATCGTTTAAAGCCCTTGAAGCTGCACTGAAACTGTAATTTTGACCTTCAACCTGTTGGTAGCCATTGAAATCCACTGTAAGGAGAATAATCCTGGAATGTTTTCCTCAAAAACCTTCATTTCTTTTCGACTGACGAAAGAAAGACATGAACATCTTGGATGACATGGGGGTGAGTAAATTTATCAGGAAAAGTGTATTTAAAAGTGTATTAATCCTTTAAGGCAGGTGCGTATAGGGCAATTTCTACCACAACAGCAATAGTCTAAAAAATTGATAACCACTAGTCTATGGTATTTTAGCACTGTGTTTTTATTGTTCAGCTATATGTATTCATGTCCATAGCACAGAACATGTATGATAAGTAACACGCCAAAGTTTAATACTTAGGAAAAGGTACTTAGCAGGTCACATTTTTCCAATGTAAACAGTTTTAGTTACAGAGCACAAAATGAATAATGTATGAATTGCATATGTTATTGTGGTCACTGTCCTCAGCACAGCGAAATACAGTGTACAAACATACATAATGCAAAACGCAAATTGGATTCTTATGCCACTCCACTACAGTTATATTAAAACAGAACAGGCAGATGCATTTAATAATAACAATTTCATTAAAGACGCACCATTAATGTGGTTTATATTCGTGTGCTACAGTATATGCCAAGTGTTTTGAACCCATACAATAGAGACTTTGTTTGAGGAACAGGCCAATAAAACAATATTAAAACTTTCATAAGCTTAAAAAGACTTGAAATATTTAGAAACCAACAATAAGTACCGACTTATTATGATTCTTACATGTTTTATTCATCATGATAATCTTTTAACTTTTATGGATTTTGAAGCATACAATCAGCAGAAGTAAAAAGTGAAACATGGGCTACAAACTACACCATGGTCACACGACTTCAACGTCTCCACCATTAAGCTTAACTCTTTAAAAACATAACTCTATTTAAAAAAAACATTTTCCCTGACATTTCTCACTAGTCCACAACCTCAATGTTTATAAATGCTGTGGTGGGAGGAGCAATGACCGACAGTGAGCGACAGTTCCAGGGAAGCAGGGCCACTATGAAGACGCCTGCACCTCGTGCCCTTGCATTTATTTGGGCACTTTTTTCCCCATGGACACTTTCTTTCCTTATTTTGGACATCTGTATGTTTTATTTTATGTTAAATAAAAGCCTCTCCAAGGCCTGATGCCCCACTGTGTCTTGTTGTTCCTCCCGCCACAGCATTTACAAACACAGTGAGGCTGTAAAAGTGGACTTTTGAGAAGATTAGTATATCTGTTCGGCATGATGACTTTTAATGTCCCCGACAACCTCTGAAGTCCTATTTGTTAGCAACCATCTTTTTCAAGACAAGTAAAAACTTTAAAACCAAATAACCAGAGGGTTTTACAGATGTTTTTTTTTTAATGTCATGTTATCAACAGACCTTATTTCAAGCATTTAACCAAAAACCTATTCAAATACCCTTTGACTTCAGGACAATGGAACCAGAAGTACTAAACTGCTAACTCGTTTTTGAATTTTGGCCTAAAAAAATACGCCACCCACGCAGCACTCTATATGTCCTTAAGTGTAGAAAATTGATTTTGAATGACATAAGGGTAAGGATAAATGAAATTTTTTGGGTTAACAAATCTTTTAATACAGTCTTTGGAAATGTGTTGAATATGCCACCCAAGGGACCTTTTGAAACATGTATGAATTGGCTCAAAATGGATGGAGGGTGCAAGCATAAAAGCCAGTAGAGTGTGATTTCCTTGCTTAAAAATTGACTATTATTGCCAGTCCAGTGCATTTAACTCAAACATTTGGGGGATTTTCATGGTGACAGAGCATTTTCAGTGAATTGCTATATTATTTGTGAGTAATATTCAGATGCCCTTCTAAATAACTTTTTCCGATTATACAAAGTACATTATAACACTGTGGAATTGCTGATGATAAAAAATCCTTCATAACACTCATATGTTCAATTACTCATGCTGCAGCCTGTCTCTATTATCTGAAGACCAGTGGAGAATTCTGAGAAAGCATGCTGAGTTTATTCTAAGCTGCAGGCACAGGGAATCCAGGAGAGAAACTCTAATGACCAAAGCAAACTCTTACAGCTCCAGCTTCCAATGCATTTTCTCTAAAATGACTTTAGCGGCATTTCCCGAACGAGCTCTTCTATCATTAGAGCCTTAAACTATGGAATATAATATTGACTTCATCACCATACGTCTTCATAAGTAGATTTTATTGCCTTTCTGTTCTCTTATTTTAAAGCAGCACTGGGGTGCCAAAACAGCATGCATTGTGGGTAATGACTGGCATCAATATTACTGTAATGCGATTGGGTGATATGTGGCAGTCATTAAAGGGGACGGTCAAAAAGGGGTCTTCTTATGTTCTTGTGTAAGGGGAGATGCCACAGCAACAAACATCATCTATGCATGCCTCTCTCTCTATATTTATACAACAGTCTTCGAGTCTGGGCATTCCAAGAGCACTGCTATAGAGTCCAACAGCACTGGAACTTTGTATCATTCCATTTGTCTGTGTGTGCATGTTCAGACAGTTTTTTTAATGGTCATTGACTCATTCATTCAACCTATTGTTTAAAGTCGGCATGAAATGGAAGATGCAATATTGCCCCCCCCCCCCCCCCCCCATAGTGACAGATATGCACATAAAATTGGCTTCTCAAACAAGAAAAAAAAAATCCATTGGGAATTTTGCTATTTCTATTTGTGCCAGTAAACACGTCATCAGAGAAGAGAAGAGATGTTGCTGCAATAGTTTAGAAGGGCAAATCAAGTTCAGCAAGTATTTAAGTCAACTCTCCACACTTTACGACCCCTCACCTTCAGATTCTTGTATCCATGGCAACACACCAGTTGGAAAGACAGAAACTAGATACAGATCATTAGGACCCGCATTTCTGAGCATCCCGTCTCCATAAAAATGCGGTAAACAACTTTTAAGGGCTCAGCGGATTCCGTCATGCTGCTGTCCTCTGTCTCCTAATGAGCCACCTGTCAATACAACTGCTATCTAACGCACAATTACGCTATCAGTCCTGACACAAACAGCAGGCCGAAACATGGGGAGAACTGGAAGATAAGAAAAAGGGAGTGAGGGTTTGGGTTTGTCACATGTGGGACGGAACGTGACACATGAAAACCAAAACATTTGGAAACCACCTCAGAGTGACTTTCTGTGTCTCTTGCAGCTGTTTGGAAATCAAAAGGTAAGACTCACTGACTCACTCCAGCATCTCTTCTTCTCTTTCTCTTCACTTCGCCTCCGGAGGAGCCTGAGGCAGGAGAGCAGGTGCGTTCCTATTCACCGTAATGCAAATGTGAACTTTACAGCGGTATTGTGGCTCCTCAACTACGCTATGTAAAATCACCCCATTGGCGTTTCGCTGCCTCTAATGAGCTGCTTATCATCCTTAAGAAAAATAATGAGGTTTCTTTAAACACCGCCACCTGTCCATCTCCAGCAGATAAACAGGGCAGAACCTCATGCTGTGGGCTGGTGCAACAAATGACCACTTCTGAATTTTTGAATTATAAATCATTCTTTGAACACACAAAGCAAATAAGCTAAGTAACAATGGAGACAGAATTGTATGTGAATGTGCATTTACATTTCAGTGCTATGAGAGAAGTGTGCACAGTGAAGACAGTTGACAAACAATATTGAATGCTGAAGTGTTAACAGGGAACTATTAGGGTGGTTTATTTAAAGGATTAGTTTACTTCAGAATTAAAATTTCCTGATAATTTACTCACCCATGTCATCCAAGATGTTCATGTCTTTCTTTCTTCAGTTGAAAAGAAATTAAGGTTTTTGAGGAAAACATTCAGGATTTTTCTCCATATAGTGGACTTCACTGGGGTACAACGGGTGGAAGGTCCAAATTGCAGTTTCACTGCAGCTTCAAAGGGCTCTACATGATCCCAGACAAGGAATAAGGGTCTTATCTAGTGAAACGATCGGTCATTTTCTAAAAGATAAAAAATTATATACTTTTTAACCACAAATACTCGTCTTGCACTGCTCTGTGATAGGGCGAAAAACTCATTTTCAAATCTCATTTTCTCCTCCAACTTAAAAATCATCCGATATCATTGTTTTACCTTTTTTTTTTGTAAAGGGTGTTTGGTTTAATCTTTGCATGTTTGCTTTGTAGACACTAAATCTGTACTTTCACCTACGCCACCTACGTGATTACGTCATGCATGGCGGATCGCAGAGCTAGTGCAAGACAAGCATTTGTGGTTAAAAAGTATTTAATTGTTTTTTTTGTTGAAAATTATCTATCATTTTGCTAGATAAGACTCTTATTCCTCATTGTGTAGAGCCCTTTGAAGCTGCACTGAAACTGCAATTTGGACCTTCAACCCGTTGAACCCCAGTGATGTCCACTATATTGAGAAAAATCCTGGAATATTTTCCTCAAAAACCTTACTTTCTTTTCGACTGAAGAAAGAAAGACTTGAACATTTTGGATGACATGGGGGTGAGTAAATTATCAGGAAATTTTCATTGAACTAATCCTTTAAGATTTAATCAGATTTGTTAAAGTACTAATCTGTGATTCACCAGTAATCAGGAACATTGTTAATTCAGTCCATCTTAGATTTAAAAGTAAGTGAAAAATAAAATAAATCCACAATTACATTAAATAGAGTAAAATATATTGGTAACACTTTACTAAAAGCCTTAAGTATGATGCATTATAAAAGCATTCATAATATACATTATAAGGTATTATAGCCTATCTTTTATAAAAACTTGTAACCAAAGGTAAAATGCATTATTATATGGTCAGATTCCTTGTTACATCTGAAATTGGCTGTTTGCCATGTTTTAATACATTATACTTTCTAAAGGTGTGTTCAGAATAGATAAGTATTATAATATGTATTTACAAAACTTTTTTGTAATGTCTACTAAGTGCTTTACATGCCTGCCATAATAATGTCTGCATTTGGAGGCTTTTCTCTCCAAATATTGACATATGTGATTATTAGTGATTACTTTGACTAATTAATCAGCACATCATCCAAGTAATTAAAAAAAAATAATAATTTATTGACAGACATAATTACATTATTTTAGATGTATTCCTATTCTGTACACCACAAAGATATAAGATCTGGAGGTGTTTACACCTAATAAACATCATGACTGGGATAATTCTACCAAATGATGAAAGGCAAAAGGAACTTTTTTTCCCTCCAAAGTTAATAATCAGTGTTCACTTCATTCAGTGATGCTGGATCCAATGCAAAAATATCTCATTAACTTTCCTCTTTGTTTATAAGGATGTTTTTTTTTTTATAATGAAAGACAATTTTGGACTCTGATTACTGATGTTCTAACTGGCACGCTCTCTTTGAATGCTGCTTGAAATCAGTCGATTCAAATTAAAGACATTAACGGAATAAGGAATAACTATGATATGCCAAATAAATCTGGCAGGGGGAAAAAGTCATTAAATCTGTTTCCTTTATAGCTGACTTTTTAAATAGATGAAATCATTTTGATGATTGAGGTCACAAATAAAGAATAATATAAAAAAAGAGAATACAATAAACATTTATTGTCTTAAAAACGCAGTTGACTAAACAGACACTTTAGCTTTTGACGGTACAGTTGATTTTAAGGAAAGAAACAAAAATCTAATATAAAAAACTATATATTTATCATTTTATTTAACACATGAACCCTAGGTACAAGTTTGCCAACAAACTCTAGCCTTGAGAGGCCTAACCAGTGCATTTATTCAAACAGGGTGATAGATTGGGCCCCAGTCAGAGGTGCTTTTGAAGGTCTTGTCATGAGAGTGTTGACAAATGGACCCCATCCATAACCTGCTGTGCCCTGACTGTATGGGAAGCACATTGTGAGCAATGTGTTCCTCAATGTGAGCATGATGCAAAGTAAGAGAGAGAAATGGAGGGAACATCCCTCCTAACTCGGACGGAAACATAAAACACTAAGCCATGGGGTGGAGGCCGCCATCTTGCCCTCTCATTGATCAGATTATGACATGAGACAGATGGAAATGAGAATGGGGTATGAAGAAGAGGGGAACAGAGAAGAGTTATTTCCTCAACTCTTTACTTCCTTTTGTAAAGACTTTTGTGAACAGTGCAGAATATTGTCAGGCTATTCATCTTTCAATGGATATAATCAATCCTCCAAGCTTTAGAGTAAATAAAAAATAAATAAATCGGGCTGTATATAACAAAACAGAAATCAGAAATTCTTATAGGCATATTCATTTTGCTTGTTTGTGTGGGTCAAGTTTTGCTTACATTATGGGGACCAAAATGTCCTCACAGGGATCATAAATTCATCCACATTTTAGGAAGCAGCCAGCCAACAAATCCCACTTCTCTCTTAAAAATAATGGCTCTTTATTGGCATTGATGGTTGAAGAACCTTTAACATTCATGGAATCTTTCCAATGCACAAAAGGGTCTTTATAGTGGAAAAAGGTACTTCAGATTCATAAAATGTTCTGAACATTAAGAAGAAAATTGGTCCTTTTTAAGAATTACTCACTGAAATGTTCTTTGGGGAACCAAAATGGCATTGCTGTGAAAATCCCTTTATTTTAAAGAGTGAAATTGCTTAATAAATATACTTAATAATGCTTTAATGGATATCCATTAAAAATGCAAAAAAGGTTTCTGTGAGGGTTAGATTTAGGGCAAGAGAATAAACAAATTACGTATGTTTGGGGGGTTTTACATTGTATAGACCTTATGCGCCAGAGAAACAATTGCGCAGCCATCTGTTGAATTTTGAGGTTGGACTTCCGTTTTTGTGGAAGCTCATTACTATGGCATCACTGCCGAAGAGTATTAGCTGGTGAAGTGGATTTTACGGTGGCTGAGAGAGCTCAATGCATTGCAACAGAAGAAAACACATGCAAACAGAAAAAAAACCCAGCAAGTCAAGAAAACATCTTCATCTGTTTGACAACACGTGCTGCAAATACAACACAACAAAATACAGAAACACGCTGCAAATACTCACAACGCACATACGATCAGGGTGCTAAAATTAACAACAAAAAACTTTCAAGTCATCGACAACACCACTGACGAGTAGACATTAAACAATAAGCATGTTCCAGCCAGGTTTGTCACTTGTTGGGGTCCCCTTGAATAATTTCTGTGCTATTTCTGTGTGAGCATTGTAATGTTTGAAATGTCATATTAAGTGTCAGTAGACTGGGAAGATTTTAAAATGAGTGGTTCATAAATCCGGATCTTACCTTCATGTTGTGGAAATAGAAACAGGAAGACAGAACACAACGAGCGCAGAGCTGAAAAGGGACGGGGCTACATAAGGTCTATATCTCTGCCATATGCTTATAGTCACGCTGTGAAAAGTTAGAAAAGAGATTTTATTTCTGTTGTATTGTTTCTTTGTCTTTGTGCTCAACAACAGCAGACTTTAGATTGTATGCTGCCAAATAACAACCTCAATAATGACTGAAAATCAGAGAGAAAATGTAAAAAAAAAAAAGAGTTAAGGCACATTGGATAGAGCTACAAAGCGTATGCATGTTATTTCCCAGTCATCTCCTTAGATCAAAACACACTGCGTTCAGTGCCAAGCTAAGGAACAACCAAGCAAGCTGAAACCTGCCATATTTAAGCTCTGGAGACATCTGCAGAAATGACAAAGAGAGAGAGAGAGATTTTGCAGGAGCTGGACTTCAAATACAGCAGTGAGCACTTGTCAGAGAGAGGTTTTGATTGCATCAAAATCCCCTCCTGCACAAAGTCTCCTGCTCTGCTACATGTATCACCGAGACCATCATACTGGCAGCTGTGCTTAGTCGCTTCACCAGTCACTTCATGCAGTGCAGTTAAGAAGAAAATGGCTGATTTCATTACACACTTTGTTGTTACTAATAGTACATACTTTTTATAGGCCTACTGCTTATAATTTAATAAGTCATAAATCAGTTGAATTATTACTTTATTGCAGTGTTTTACGCTATTTTAGGCAGATTTAACATTTTACTGATTTGACGTGGATTTTCTTGACAAAACGAACAGTAAAATATAATCATAACACCAGATAATAGGTGAATGTATTCTCTATAATGTAAAGAGCGTTAACTTATAGACTGCTAAACATGAATTTATGAGATGGAAAACCATTTCATATTCTTAAAAACAGAAGTCTGCATTGGAGTGGAGACAATGTTTGACTCACACACTAAACACCTGTTTTTAATTTTGGTTTATTTGGCAAAGAAATGTATATTGTTAATGTGGTCATCCCCTCAGGTACCTTCTTTCAAAATGTGGATGTCTCAAATATCTATTACTTGCACTCGAGAAACTAACTTACTATACACATCAAAAGTCTAAGGACTTTTGCCGGATATGGACACCTCTTTGGCACTATGTTAAACCTTCCCTGATTCCTTATACTGTGTGTATATTTATTGTCCTGCCTGACACAACTGTATTTAAAAAAAAAAAAAAAAAATTAAAACAGAAGACTGCTTCAAAACACCAGTAGGCATAAGTGTAAAATATATATATATTTTTATTGTTTAATTTAATTTAATTTCATTTATGGTTCTTTCTATGCGTGTGTCCTTTGAAGAAAACTACTGAACATCCTGGAAATGTGGAGGATAGATATCCATACACTGTATGACATCTTTCTTCTTAGAAACAAAAAAATGTATAAAAAACTTTTTTTCAAAATTTGTTTACTTTATTTATATACACATAATTAAAATGTAAGTATCTGAAAAAGAAAGTATAAAAATCGAGTGTCTGTAGACCTCTCACGACTGTTTTAAGACAGCTCATTATTTCCATTCACTCCACTTTTGCCGCCCCCAAAACGATACGTGTGACTCCGACACTGAGCTGGAAGACGCATTATTTACCTGAGACGAGCGGAGAGGAAGGGCACGGCATGTATGACATCATTAAACACATGTAATAAAATAACTTTATAATTATGAAGATAAACCAAGATGTATTTTAGTACTCACTTCAAGCTAGCATATTGATATTGGTAAAGTTTAAAATATATATTTTTTGATTTAACGATACTATAAGGCAAAGTAAAAACAGGTGCATATACGCTGTTGAAGATATTTCGTTGATTCATAACATATACTGCCAGATCAACAGAGTAACATACACAAATACACTCACAACTGCATTGCAGACACAAAATAATAACACACACATACAACAAATTTACGACACACACAGATACAAAAAAACATCAGTAAAAAGGTAAAATTAAAAACAAAACAAAGGCGAAAAAAAAACGTGCAGTAAACTTAAGGTGACATGGTAAAAGAGTTGCAGAGGGTAAAATTATGCACATTCAAACTATACTATCATTATTTAGTCTCTACTAGGCGCTAATATGTTAGTGCTATATTACGCAGCTACGTGTGCTAATGACACATGCTTATGAAAAAATAAACAAAAAAATATGTTTCAAAATACAAAAAGAAAGATACCTGTCCAGCAGAAATAAAGCCATCAAGGAGTCATTTAGCCCCTTGATTCCCTAAGTTCTCGCCATCGCTGAAAGCCACGCCATTTATCGCGTTTTATTTCTTTGTTCCAAAGACTTTTTTTCATTGCCTTTTCTTGTCTGTTATGTCTTCCTTTTTTTGTGTGTCCTTATAGGCCGAACTGTGAAAGCTTGCTGTTTCTCTGCCATTGTTTTGGTATTCCATATGCCTCTGATTCCCCAAATCAAACGTGCGCGCGCATCAGGTCTGGAAGGGTGGTTGCCATGTGCGAGAGAGGAGCCTAAGCCAATCCTATGTTTCGTCCCGGAGATATCTGTGTTTAATACAGATTAAACGGTCTACACTGATTTTTATACTCTTTTTATCAGAGTTCTTACATTTTAATTATGCATGTATATATATAGAAATAAACAAATTTGGAACAAAATTTCTACCTACCCTGCCTTTAATAGCCTTAGAGGGGCCTCTGGCCATGGATGGATCATGTTATGAGTTTTGGATTTGGATCAGAGGGAGCTGAGAATGTGCGCCAGCAGACCAACAACATGTAGGCAAAATCATGTACACAATGCATAGGGTTACCAACTTCAGGAAAGGAAAATAAGGGTGCATTTTTTTATTTTGTTTATATATATATATATATATATATATATATATATATATATATATATATATATATATATATATATATTATTTATTTTTTTCCCTGAAGAAAGACAAACATAAATGAAGAAAGCTAAAATATTAACCTTTTCCCACATAAGTTTAAAATATTCTTTAGTTCCACTTCCAGTCCTTGAATCTGATTGGTCAATAGCTGTTTTATTCACGATAACACAGGCTGACCGCTTCACCCAACTGTGTAGCACAACACCCTTAGCAACATACACGTTTTACTGTTCAGAGAATTGGTGAAAAACTGTTTAACGCTCTAACTTCTAGTTAAAAGTTTCATTGATACATTTGGCTAATACGGGGCAGCTGGCAATCCTAACATGATATGATTGTTTAACGACGTGGAAGCTAACAGTGTTTACAGGGGCGGATCTAGAAAATTATTTATAGGGTGGCAAAGGGGTGGCAACTACAAAGCCAGTGCCCATGCATAGTTTTTGGAGATTTATGGCCTGACATAAACAATTGTGTTCACAAACATTGCATTACCAAAATAAATAACAAGATTTCAATATCCATCATGGCACCAAGTAAAGACACTATATGAAAAACATCAACAGATTCTAAATGAGTCTGAACTTGTATCACTAAAGGAGATGAGCAGTTTTATTAATATTACACAGGCTACTTCGATGGTATAAATCACATGTTTTAGTGCAAGTTAAAGAGCAACAAAACAATTTTTGAGTTTCTGTTATTAACAGAGGTGGTGTTATTTGTTTTGGTCTGTGTGTGTTCACCCAGAACACCCTATCAAACACATACTCTAGCAACACCCCAGCAACTGCATAGCAAGAGCCTAGCAACCACCTACGTAGCAACACTTTAGCAATCACCCAGAACATCTATATTCTGGCCTAACTGACCAAATTTCCTGTTTATGTTTTTTAAACAAGACTTTAAGTTGGCTTTATGACAAGCCAGCATAAATTTGTCTTTCAAACTTTTTAATCTAGTTAAAATGAAACAATTCAACATTTTCTCACAACTATAAACACAATCTCAAAACTATGCACCAACTTGTACAAACCTCAAACTTCCAGGTCAAAATAAAATGTTTTAGTCAAAAACTTATTCTTGTCTGACAAAATCAAACTTTGGCCTCAGATGACACACAAAACTTAACAAATACACAGAGTACTGCACTGCCCAGTGAACACTAGTGAGATCAATTCATGTAACACTGTAACAAAAATACCGCTTACTGGGATTCAGGAATTATTTTGCAGCTCGCTGTCTACTACACTATACAAAAATAAATTTACAGATACAGTAAAATACAGCAATGATTTTTTTCTTTCTTTTTTTCATTTTACTACTGTAAATTGATCTGGCAGTAGATATGTATGAACTTGGTATGCACCACTATACAGTATACTGTCAATTACAGTAAAACTAAACTCAGCATCCTCTGCACATTTGGCCAAATTTTATTACAGTATATAAGGTACTATAGACAAATCCGGCGAAACATGGAAGTAAAGCAGCGCCGCCATTACTGCGTGCCTTGCTGCTAAGGAAGTAGCAGAAGTAGCTTGTTGGTCCCATAGGCTGTAGCAGATGTTAGCTATATAGTTTTTTTAGTACCTATGCTGTCCAGTGATGCCGGGCAGAGCGTGTTGTGTGGTTGGTTGTTTTAACAACAGCACAAAACTACAGGCCTGGAATAAAACCGTTTGTGTAATCCACGAAGCTTTGTTGCACATTGACTGCCCATGTTTACGGCCATACGGATTGCACAGAGTTCCTGGTCGAGCGGAGGACCAAGATGTGCGTCAAAAGTGGATGAAACACATAACCGAGATGGCTCATCGCATGCCAGATGATTAATAAAATAATCTTGAATACCTATAAGAACATGTATTTTATTGCTACAACTGGTCGTGGCTAAGGCCATCCTTAAAAATATTTTGGTTTGCCTTAACAGCCAAAAAAATAAAAATGGTCGGTAGGTCGTAAAAAATGTAAAAAAAAAAAAAAAAAAAAAATTCTTTATTGCATCACATTAAGTGTATTGTGATTGTCAAAACATTTTAGTAACTAAGCTGAATTTTATTAGGTTTAGTGACATGTTACAATGTTTACATGGTAGGCTACAATTTCTGGTAAGCTACACTTTTTTATTATTTTTATTCAATTATTATTATTTAATTATTATTGTGATTTGATTTCATATTGACTCATTTGGATAAATATTAGCTAGGCTACACAAGGTAGGCATTAATTTTTCTCAAGAAAAAAACAACTCACCTAACTTAATGCTGTAAACATACAGAGAGCCCTATCAGCTGGCAGTATTATTTAAAAATAACAATTTAAATATAATGCATTTTTATTATAATAACAACTTTATTTAATGATATAAGTAAAATATAATAAAGATGTAATACAGTACACATATCAGCCAAAACAGGTTCTGTGTGAGGGGCTGCTAGCTGGCAGCGTTCGGTCATTTCTGAGAGATTTACCTCAGACGAAGGTAAGTGTGAATACATAAATCCATTTTGAAAAACATGTTTACAAGAACATAACATTATACGTCGTTTGATGTTGTAATATTTTTTAATCTGTATTTCTAGCATGTCACATTTACAAGCACCAAAATGGTATTTATTGTTTGAATTTCGTAATAAAATTGACAGAATCTGAGAGCTGAGATTTTTTTCTATCATAAGTAACCTGCTCTGTCTAGTCTGTCGGTCTCTGTGTCCTCTTTACTTCGCGATTTTTCTGTGCGTGAGAAAATGGATGTGTGGCGTGAGAGCGTGTGAAAAGCGTCAATTGCGTGTGTCTCACATTTTATTGCATTTGTATTAGCTGTTTGAAGAGTAAAAAAAAAAAATCCGTGGGTCTTAACGCAATTACAATCGGCAAGTCGGTCGGACTAAAAGGGGAAAAAATAATTAATTGGGTCGGTCCTAAATTGACAGGGTCGGTCGGGTTATGGCAAACAAGAATATTTTTAAGGATGGCCTAATAATTATTTGAAACTTAAGCTTGTGAACATATTAGCAACACAGCTAGTAATGACAGCGTTCGGTTTTATTGTTGTCATCAATTAATACACTTCTTAATTACATTACATTACATTTTTACATTATTACATTATGTTGTCAATAAATTACCTTTATCGGTAAGTTTTGGCCACTGCCTGACATCATCTACCCATGTTCCCTTTCACCAGACATTTTCTTTCACCAGACATTTCATTTCTTTCATTTCTGAGCAGGATGAACTTTAATTGAAATGTCATTAGAGGGCACCGGCAAGTGTCACACCGTCACACTTCGCAGGCACGCAGTAATGGCGGCAGGCAAGATGGCGGCGCCCATAGAGTTCGCGGCGGATTTGTGTATAGCAGTGTATTGGTCTTCTGACACAAGACAGTCATTTCTCAGTTCTGCAAAATACAGTATAACAAATGGCTACAGAGAAAGTTGACAACCACAAGTTTGAGGGTGCACAGCGTGCTACAGTTTACTGTACATAGTGAAATTTCCCTCATCTAAAGTACTGGTACTGTGTAAGTTTAAAACCCCTCTAAATTATTCATTCAGCTCTCTCTCAGATTTTGACTAGTGTGTCATCAGTTTTGCTACCCAATGTTGTCATTGTTAAACGTTTTGTTTTGAGAACTGAGCGAATGGTTTGGGAAACTGGGCCAACTGAATCACTTATAATGTGTTAGCAATCGAGAAAAGCTAAAATACATTTAGATTCTTACCTAACTAGTTTCTGTGATCGGGATCTTCTTATTGATTTCATGTTACCGTTTCGTCGAATGGCAAAAATACCTTTTTCCATGATGAAAGTGGAGCGGGCGGTCGGTGAATCAGCTCGCAAAAAATTACGAAAATTCGAGGACTTCTGAGTTAGCCGAGAAGCAGTAATTTTCCGATTCACGAACAATGGAAAACAATTCGTAAGTGAACTTGGCTGCGCTGTGTTTTTGACTCCCAAAGAACCGGTTCATAAGAGTCATTTGTTAATGAAGCTGACTACATTGGGCGCGCTGCGTGCGCGTGCAACCGTCATGCAGCTTTTTGAAAGACGTGTTTTCTTGGTTTTCTTTCCATTATTTTGCAATACGCTGTCTTTTTTATGTCATCACATTGAAGCGCCGCTGCTGAAAAGCAGTAGTACTTGAAACACTGCTAACATTTATATTTTATTCTCTGATCATTTTGGGGTGGCAGATAGGGTGGCAAAGCTTTTTCTTAGGGTGGCAGTTGCCACCCCGTGCCACCCCGGTAGATCCGCCCCTGAGTGTTTATATGCTTGTTTGCCTAGTAAGCGATGTAGACTGTATATTTATTTCGACGTCTTATATTGTTTTCACACTTCGGGCATGCAAAGTGCCCAAAGTGTGAAAACGAGTAGCTTAAAGGTAGACTATATAACTTTTGTTCAAAATTAACAAAATTTATATGAGTCAATACATCAATACATCTTCCAAAATGTGTTTTTGTCTTACACTGATTCACTATGGTAAGTATATTATATGTGTTTATTTAGACCTGACAGCAGTGTTGCCAAGTCGGTTTCCCCGGAAAGCGATTTTTACCGGGGGACTGCGATTGGGCTAGTTTTGAGGAGCAATAGGGCGGATTTTGTTCTGAAAACCTGGCAACCCTGCCTGACATATGGTTTTCGTGGGAAATTCCGTACCTCACTCTCCAGTGCATGCGTGTCTCGTCATATCCTTAAATAGAGAAAGGTTGCTCAGGCTATTTTGACGCATATGGTGGGAATGTCATAGAAGTGGGCTACTTTGACACTGTTGTCGCAGGCTGAAACGACCACAAATAACATGATATTTAGCTACGGCTAGTTTTGAGCAGCAATGGCTTACATGGCGCACGCTAAACCTCAAACCTCCGGAACAGAGAAGAGTCTGAGTGCAAAAAAGAATGCGACAGAGCTCATAACAAAACGACAATCAACATTTGCTTTGCTTGACTTTTCGGAGAGGGCAAGAACTGAGGGATTTGAAATGCGACGCAAGATGGCGGTTACTCAACAGGTGAGTAGGGTATTTTATTGAACTGATAAATTGCCATATAATGTAACTATCCAACAGTTCATTGTAAAGCATTTTCTATTGTAAAGGATCATTTCATTATGGGTTGTTGTAGCTCTGTGCTGGAATTTATTTTCAAGGATGTGTCTGTACCACAGTAACGTCTTCAGTTAGTCAGCTTGACTGTCAGTCCTGCATTATCGTAGTTTCCGACCACAGCGAGTTGTACGTTACGCTGCATGTCCGCCATTTTCTCCGCGCTCGAGCAGCTTTACCGACAACGTCTCTTAAGCAATCCCGGTTTTCTGTTGTTCGATGTAAGAGCAAAGAATATACACTAACAAGAAGCGACACTCAATAGGACGTTCCATTGCAACACCGGCGCCCAGCAGCAGCCCTGCTTTTCCGCCATTTTGAGGTGAAAACGACTCTGCAGTCCACTAGTTTATATGGCAATATCAGGTACTTTGTTAAAAAACCCCAGCTGAAATCCAAACTGAATGATGACAACACAGAATAAAATACTTTCACTAGTGATCATCAAATCCTTTTAACAGCTTATTTTACACACTTTGTGTTTAAGTCTTCCACTTTTTCCACAAAACCTTTGCTCTCTAGAAACCCAGTCAGTTTGGGTTAAAATTCGTTGAAGTTCAAGTATTAGCATTATAAACACTGAATTAATACCAACATATGAAATTAAATTGAAGACATGCATCAGAAAAAATAGGAATGTTGGACAATAAGTACATGAATACAACAGCTTGATTTTGCAGTGTTGTCTAATGTACGTTAAAGCAAAAGTGTACAAAAGTGTGAATTATGATTCATGTATGCATCATGTATTATAAGATCATTATGTTTGTGGCGTGCTCCATTAAAACATACAATATAGTCTATTTCAATTCAGACCTGGTGGAGTGATAGCCTACTATTATTACTATTACTCCACTAGGTCTGAAATATATTGTTCACTGCAAACATGATGATCTTAAATTTATTAATTATTAATTTACTATTAATAAATGTGTAAACAAAGTTGCATAAAATGGAAATAATCCATAAAGTAGGCTAACTACGTTACCTCAGATGGTTGAATGGTTGGATTCCACAACTGGTAAAATAAAACGTATATAAGACAATACAACATTTACTGTAGGAGCCATACAATTTACTGGTGACTTAATTTAAAAAACTGTTCTATTGCGCTTCTGATTTGGTTGTGAAATTCGCCAATTTTGGGTGCGTAAGATGTAAAGGATTCTATGGTCCAGTTAGTATTTTCACCCCATAATGGCGGCCACGCTACCGGAGCGCCATTTAGTGGTTGTTACCCAAAAAATATTAGAGTGTCGCCTTTTGGGTTCTATACTCTTTTGTAAGAGTGAGCATAGGAGTCTTCGTTTTCTCCCAACATCTGCGCCAACGAGGACGCAGTGGATTCATTTTTGAAGGTAATGCATCCTAAAATATACCTAAATTCATAAATGTCTGTGCAAATCATTTCACTCCAGACTGCTTTATGAACGAGGATCAATGCAAAGGGACAACACAAAACACAGGTTTTGCTAAAAAAGTTGTTACTCAAGGATGGATCAGTACCAGCCTGTTTACACCAAGAACGATAACTATAAAGATAACAATAAATATATAGTTATAAAAAATCATTCTAAATATAAAAGAATAGCACTGCCCACACCACAGCTATAACAATATCAATATCGTTGGGATCATTTTCAGAACGATTTTTTCCAGCTGATGAACGATAAAACACTGACAGCCAATCAGAATCCGTTTTAATTTAAGGGCTCGCACATTTAAAATGGCAGACGACATTGCAGAGAAGTTAATCCATAAAAAGCCACCACTGTTTGACAAATCAAACCCCCTTTTCAAGGACACATTAAAGAAAATGGATAGCCTATATGCAAAACAATTGGTCATACCCTGGGAATAAATGGTGAGAAGTATAATAAAATCATTATTCCAGGCTAGCAAACAATGTTACAGAAAAATTACCTTAGGTATCCAGCGCTAGTTTCAACAACATTGTCTTGCTTCCTTTGAAGTTGCTGTGAAAAAGAATAGGCATTGTTTTTATTCCACTATATTGACTTCTTCAGCTAAATTCACTGTTAGATTAGATCGATTACACTAGCTATCACTTGAAACATAGCTGGACATCTGCTGTGTAAATTCAACAAGAACAGCAAAAACATGTTGTAAAGATTTTGAAACTACAGCATGTGAGCTTAGAACAAACAGACCATTATCGTTCATTGGTGTGGACGCAAACATAGTTATCTTTAAAGTTATCTTTCTTGGTGTGAACATGGGTTTTATAGTCTCTGGAGCGATACTGGTCACGGCAGCAATGAAGGTGAGAGCACGCACTTCATTACAGTTCATCGGGGTTGTTTTACAGATATAAAGTCTACCAATTTATTAAGCACCCCCAATGAAAAAAAGAATAAGGTCTGTTGTTTACTGTTAGTTGTAACAGTGTTTTTGTGTAACATTTATGATTGCTATCAAATGCTGTGAATGGTCGAATATTTTTTCCAAAATATCGCTTGGACAGAAACGCTCCTTTTTTAGCAATCGAGCTTGCCAGGGTCAACTTGCAGGCTACCCAAGCTTTGCAAACTTTTGCCATGGCCTTAGAACTGGTACACCGTTTTTGCTTGCGAAAACAAAATGACGGCGCCTTGGGTGGAAACATGCAGATTAAGGGGTGGTAATATTATAATAAGATCCCCTTCCTACGTCACAATGGGAGTGAAATCTGAGCGGCTCGTTTTTTCACATTCTTGCATAGAAGGCTTGCGAAATCAAAGTTACTGGGTTGTCCTTTTTCATGTTTTCTTGGTTGGTAGATGCACCAGTGACCCGATTACAGCGCTTAAACGCTGAAAAAGTCAGATTTTCACCACTTTAAAAGTATTGTATTGTTGTTATATAATGTAGATATCAATCCAATCAAAATCCATTGGAAAACAGCTCATATTTAATAAAAGAACATCATTTAATAAAAGAACTTCTGACTGTGGCTGTGGGTCGGGCACTGCTGGTGCTGAAAATAGGCTCCTATATTCATGCGATTTCAGTGCTGTGTGTTATAAGATGTTTATTAATTACTTAATATTTAATTACTGTCAAGTTTGTAACAATTCTCTATGATCAACTCCTTATCGCATTTTTATCATTTATGCCTGTTGTTAGCAAAGAAAATACTTAGTGTAAAAAGTCAGAAATCACTTTGATTTCCGATGATGTTCAGGGACCTTGGTAAACATGAATTTTAGCCTTTTACTCAATGCTATTGGCATTTTGACAGTAAAGGAAGACTCTTGCAAATCTGTAACAGTGTCCGGCATCTTTGCCATGTCTGTGTAGCGTGATAGTGCCCCAACGTTTTCTATTCCCATTGTTCAGAAATAGGGCTGCACTCACTGCACTATTACCATTGTATACTCCATCTTGAACAGATTTGAGTTCGTTCTCTGTATCTTTTGTTGTATTCTTACCTGCAGAGGGCGATATTGTACCTTAAAAATTGTTCTCTCTCTCTCTCTCTCTCTCTCTCTCTCTCTCTCTCTCTCTCTGCTTTTCCACTGTTTTTCCCTGACATTGATGACCAAATGGCTGTGAGCAGGCACAGAAGGGCACAAGACACAGTTTTGCGAATAACAGTGAGATTATGTTTACCATCTGAAGCAGGGTTTCTGCAAAATGAAGGTGACTCCAGGCTGAAAATTAGTGGAAAAGCTTCAGAGACTGTCATTCTATTTTATTTTGTTGCATCACCTTTCTGTATTTGAAGTCTTTTTGGCCATGTCTTAATGCGATTTTTAAAACCTCCAGGAAACGAGTAGAGTGCAAGCACTTAAATTAGTGTCAAGTCTGTAGATTACTCATTAAAGATCATAAAAGCAATATGCGTATGCAGCAGTGCCAGGCAGGGCATCTGTCATGAAGGTTAGTCATCTCCACCAGCTTCCACTCCAACACAGAGCAGCAGGTACATGAACCCCGGCAGAGATCTGAGGAACCGTATGTGCATGTGTGTGTGAAAGATAGATAGCTGAGGTGGATAGCTGTGGATTAATGAGGGATATATAGAAAGATGAAAAGAAAGTAGATTAGTAAGGCTCAGATTAAAAAGTCAGTTCTACATTTGCTATTACTATTTATCCTCTAAAGCTAAAGTTCTTGTATAACACAACATATGGATAATGCAGAAGTTATGGCAGCTGCGTTTGAGTGGTTGAGCAGAGAAAATTTCTTCTGTCTCTTAAATTTGCCCATACAGAATACTTGTTCTGTGACTAGTTATTCAGTTTCCTATATTATGTCAGATGAGAATGAGATTGAATGTAGGACGAACATGATTAACTTACGATATAAACCTACAGTACAAAAGCTGTCTTGTAGTCAACTGAAATATGGTCTGTTTAACATTATTTTCTCAACCATTTTTTGTTGTGAAACAAAAATGCATAAGATAAATGAGCACGTTTACATTTGTTACACCTATTTGGAGTATACATTACATCAAAAGTCTGGGGTCAGTATGATTTATTATAATTTTTTTTAAAGAAGGTAATACTTTTATTCTGCAAAGATGTATTAAATTGATCAAAAGTGACAGTAAAGATCCTGAAAAAAAAGGTTTCCACAAAAATATTAAACAGCACAACTGTTTTTGTTGATAATAAGACATGTTTCTTGAGCACCAAATGAGAAAATTAGAATGATTTCTGAAGGATCATGTGACGCTGAAGACTGGAATAATGGCTTCAGCTTTGCCATCACAAGAATAAATGACATTTTACAATATATTAAAATAAAAAAAAGTTATTTTAAATTGTGATATTTCACAATATTACTGTTTTTACAGTATTTTTGATCAAATAAATGCTGCCTTGGTAATTATTTCTTTCAATAACATAAAAAAAAAAAAAATCTTACTGACCCCAAACACAAATTTGCTTTTCAAATAAATTTCTTTAAGGATGTTTAGATATGTACCTACTGTATGTAATAATTTAGATGAACAGGACTGGTGAGGCCTTCAGTGACTTTTTTGCACCATTTAGATCATCTTTCACATAAGATCATCATCATCAGGAAGAAAAACAAAAAGACACAACACATATAGACTTGATTTATAGCAAAATGGCACTTTCAGAGTGCACAGTAGGTCCTGTGATCTGCCTGTGGATGCTAAGAAGGGCAAGTGAAGGTGGCAGAGAGGATTATGGGCCACAGTTGTGGCCCCATGGTGGCCCATAAAGAGGAGTTAATGGCATGGTGTGGAGTGAGAGAACTCCTGTGCCACGAAGACTGTGAAAAGCGATGACTTTTACAGCGTGCTGATCCACAGCCTGTCGCACGCTCCCCTTTTCTTCCTCGGCAGGGATTAGCAGGACTTTCTTTAGGATTTATGGCAAATGAACCGCTCTTAATGACGCCACAGTAGTCATCTCGTACGCTGTCGTGCAGATAGTGCAACGTATTCCGTGTGAAGCCTAGGCTGCACGTGCGGCTCTGAAACTCCCTCGGCAGGAGCAACATTTCTGTGGTGTGAAGAAAGATGGCTGCAGAGAGGGCTGGTCTCAGGCAGAGAGAAGAGGCTGCTCAATGTCACATTGAGGAGGAATACAAGATGGCAAAAAGTGCGTGTATGTGTGTGGGCTGGTGACTGAGTAGGATGCGTGTGATGACCTGGGCAGAGTGTGGAAACTGAAAGAAAGGATGCGGCGACAGGAGTCAGAATACACGCAGCCCCCTGCTGAACATATAGTCCGAGAGCAGGTGTTGATCTTTCAAATAATGATTCAGACAGCAAATATATTGTCACTGTAGCTGTATCTTACTCACTGATCCTTGTTTTGATGCAAGTGCATATGCCCATGCCCCTGCATTCATCCTCTGATGAATACTGTTGTTCAGCAACAGTTCAAAGTTAATGACCCATGCAAAAGGACATGGCATGTTTTAGACTGTGCAGGAAAGGCTGAAATTATCTTTTTTCCCCCAAGCAAAACAGTTTAGTTTAATTTTATTCATGAGGGAAAAGCTTAAAAATGGTAAGTTATCAATTTAATATTTAAACTAATTTTAAATATTTGAGTGTTGCACCTTTGTTCAGCTCAGTTGAATTTTGATTTTCGTTTGCACCTCCTCTTGTATTGGTAGAGCACCTTTTTTCATATTCGTTAAATATCTATTTTTACCCTGTTACTAAATTTATAATAATATTAATAATATTAATAGTTGTTGTTGTTACTATGACAAACTAAAGGAACTTAACCCTTTATTCTGAAAAATAGGCTCGGTTTCCCCAAATCATTTGTTTTCTTGACCAAGCCCTTGCTTTCAATAAGTCCTATGTTGTGATATGACCTCTAAACCAGTGTTTCCCAATTCTGTTCCTGGAGGCACACCAAGGCTGCGTCCGAAAGCTTAAAAACGCTGCCTTCGAAGAATGCATTCCAAAGTAGGAAGGCATCAAGGCACGTCTGAATCCAATGTTAGCTTCACTTCCTGTCTCCTGAGACGCCTTCATCTGATCGATTTTTTTTTTTTTTTTTGAAGGCAGCATAGATGTATCCTGTGCTTTCCATTCTGTGACAGTTGAGGTAAAAAAAAAAGATGGCATCTGAAAGTTGCAGTTGGTGGTCAGTTTGTTTGTAAATGTAAGGTTTTTTTTTTATCAACGTTTTCCACTTATGATGTCATTTCTAGTGAGAAATTACTGTTGGAGTAATTAAATATTTGCTTAGTTTTTACCAAAGCGCTCTCTAATTTGCTGTAGATCATTAAATCTCTACGCTTCCTCAGAAGTCCAAAATCAGTTGAGCGAGGTACTTTCTTGCGCAAATGCTGCCTACTAGGGGTGTGACGAGACGGGTATCTCACGAGACGAGACTCGAGATTGAGTTCACGAGACGAGACAAGATTTTTACACGTTATTTTTAAGAAATCCTCAATGGCGAAATACATGACTAGAAAAAATATTCTGTAGGTGTATTTGAAATGTTTTAACTAATCATCTTGTAATGAATGTCATTTCAGTTCTACTTTCTGAGTATGAATTATCATATGCAGTAAAAGACAACAATACTCAAGTACTGTAAAACGTTTTGCCGCAAACTGGCTTCTCTCTCTTCAGTCTCTTCAGACCTTACTGTACATGATTTATGAGCTTCTACATCTTTTGACCTCCTAACTGAACCCCTTTTCACAAACTGATCATAGAAATAAAAACAGTATAAATAAAAATGTTAACAGTTTACAATGAGGTCTCATTTATTAACGTTAATGTATTAACCGACATCAACTAACAATGAGCAATATATTTGCTACAGTATTTATTAATCTTTGTTTATGTTAGTTAATAAAAATAGTCATTCATTGTTAGTTCATGATAGTTCACAGTGCATTACTAATGTTAACAAATGGAACCTTATTGTTTGTGCTTAATAAGATTAAGAGAAAACTTAATCATTTTTATGGTAACACTTTACAATAAGTGCAACCATAATCGCACTGTCTCAATATTCAAAGTGCAAATAAGCACAGAGCTAAGAGATGGTTACAACTACACTGCCCAGCCTAAAATAGCTTTCATATTGAGAGATATTTGCATTCATCAGGGAGCCGCTTTCAATATGCGGGGTATTGAAATCGCGCTTGAATGCGCGCTCGCGTTTACTTTCACTTTCGCGATTGCGTGTACTCTGTGAATATGGAGCGGCGGTGACCGTTATCCAACTGAATTAAATGTTTTTTATTTAAATACAAAGCAAAATGACAGTGGAGGCGTAATGTAAACGTAGCAGTGGCATATTCTTTCCTAATCATCCTAACACTCTGTCATGGCAATATCACAAGACTACTTTTCGCCTCAACGAGAAATCTCGTCACATTTTAGTCTCGCGAGTAGAGCCCGACCGATATGGATTTTTGGGGGCCGATGCCGATATTAACTCAAAAAGAGCCGATTTATAAGCCGATATTTTGATTTTGAAAATAAACTGGATATTAGACCCATTTCCTATAAACTACACTTACACAACATTCAATAGCAAAATATCTGCCTGTTCTATGTATGTGGGCTGTATACCATTTTCCAGAAGGGATTATGTTAAAAAAAAGCCTTAGATTACAGTCTCAATGACTAAACAATTGCACATCAAAAGTATATATTTTTTAATGATCAAAAAACAGTCTGGTTTTAAACATTTAACAGTTTTACTTGCTTCCAGTTGAAGCTGGTTTTAACAGTCTGTGTGTGTACTGTAAATAAATTATAATACTAAAGTTAAAGTAAAAGAGCTATACCAAACAAATTAAATATTCCACAAAACCATGTCAATGAATTGAAAATAAAATGAAAATAAGTTAAATGGGAAACACTGCAGATATATTTAGAATAAGTTAAACGCTAACGTTATAGTTTGACCTCTTATTAACGTTCGCGCTCTTCCACTGATAAACATGGTATTAGCTTTGTGGGTAATCTAATATAGCAATGCATTAGCGGCTGTAAGTGATGTTACAGAATATTTATAAGTGATAATGATAGGACCGTTAGCTAGAACTACCACACTGTTTTTATATACAGTGTATGAACTAAATCTACAATCATTTCACATGACGAACGACAGACTCACCGTCAAAAGAGTACAACAATACTTTCTTCTGTAGTGGATTTCTGGCGCTGTTGTCAACTGGGGAGTTGCAGAGCTCCCTCTGGTGGGCAAACTATGCAACACTCATAACATGAGTGAAGCATGAGACTCTGTTTCTCATGTTTCATCGGCCGTTATAAACGCCGATGCCGATTTAAATGCAATTAGCTCATATCGGCCGATAATATCGGTCGGGCTCTACTTGCGAGATCTCGAGACACCCCTACTGCCTACAAATTCATTGCCTGATAGGCCAGTGAGGCAACACTACACATTTTCAAATTCTTCCTAATCAAACACACCTTGTTAATAGAGACTCCAAGACCAGAAATACATGGGTCAGATAAGGGAGACGTCAAAAATGTGCACTGGTGGTGTACCTCCAGCAACAGGGTTGCTCTAAACCACTGCATGTTGTACATTTCTGTTCAAGACAGTTGGTGTGCAGATGACAACGGAATAGCAGCAAAGCATTTATCATGAAATTACCACCCTGTAATGCTTTCTAAGCCCAGGGCTTCCGTGATGAGGGCACCCTGGTGAAAGTGAAGCCTTGGATTACTCCGAAAGCCGTTGCCCTGTCATTGCACCTGTCATGCATGGCCAAACACAAAATATGGAGTGACTAGTGCTTCAACACTTTCTAAAGGGTGACAAAAGGAGAAGGACCGTGTTAAAGCGTCAGATTTACAGAATCAGAACTGCAAGCAAACATCCGTGCAACTTAAAAAAGTGAAGTGAGACTTATTATTTAATCATCTTACATTGACTAGATATTCCTTCTAGAAGAATAAAAAGGCAATGAAAAATGTTAATATCAGCCTATTGTGGTTTTACACAGTGGGATCTGACATATTTTGTATTCCTTATAGATGTGAGAGTCAGTATGTATGTGAAAATTCTTCATTTACACTGTTGGTGAGGTAGAGGAACATAGTTATTTCATCTTTAATTAACAGACATTCTTTCACTAGCAGGTATTGTGAGCAAAAAGTTATAATTGTCTTAAAATTTAAATAATTTTCTGGACTTTCGGGATGCATGATATATCCGTACCATATCAGTTATTGGCTGAAATTAGATTTTTTTGACTGGTATAAGTTGATATTAGATATTTAATTGTGCATTTTTATTTCACTTTTTTTTTTTTTTTTTTTTTTTTTTTTTTTTTTTTACATCTAGGTTACCTTTATCGTCATCTAATGCTGACTTAAAGTTAAAGGGATTGTTCCCTTTATACCTTTAATCTTTTAAAAACATTAATAATGTAATAACACTGTTAAATGTAAATCCCAAAATTAATAATTAAAATTGAATTTTAGTAATGTATTTAGGCACATAATATAGAATTTTAATATTAGCCGTTTATCGGTTAACAGCCATAACATTGATTTGATTAATATTGTAAAGCATTTTAATACCATTGCATCTCTGCTCTCTATCCGAACCCTTTCTTCTAGCCAAACGGTGATTGTAAGGTTTATTATAAGGTTTATTTTTACATCTGGCTGTCAGATCTCTGGCTTTCAGTTACTTTTCATCTTGTATTACACACCACACAAATAAGACACAGAACATACAAACAAAATAGCAAAAAAGCATAAAATGTAAAAGGTACTGATAGTTATCGAAACTAATTAGACCGACAGTCATGACAGGAGTGATGTTACCATGACGGCTCATTAGCATTCCCCTCATGATGTCAACTTTGTCACCTGTTGCCATAACAGCCATCTGTGCTGCACATCAGCCCCCGACAGGTTTCAGGAACATGATCTCAAATTATAAGGACCTATCATGAATAAATAATGATAAAAAGAATTTCCTTTATTTCAAATAACCTTTACATAAAGGGATAGTTCACCCAAAAATGACAATTCTGTCATCAGTTACTCACCCTTGTGTCATTACAAACCCATAAGACTTTCATTCATCTTCATAAAACAAATGAAGATATTATATTCGCAGCAGCACCATCTTTGATTTTTAACAGAAATGAAAATGACGCAAGACTGTGAGGGATAGACATGCATCTCTTTAGTGGGTTGTACTGTTATTTAATGTGTCTTTGGATTGTTCTGCTGACGAAACTGCGAAAATATCTTTCCGTGAAATTTCAGTAGACAAAAAACTCAAGAAAACGAGCTGTGAAAAATTATAAGCAATCTTGCGACTTTATACAGCTGTTTACAGCAAATGCTATTGAAAACATAAGTCTATCCCTCAAGGCCTCGCTTTCATACTTGTCATGGTGCTGATCTGAATAAGGTCTATTAACCCTCTGGAGTCTGAGGCTGATTTGGGGCCTGGAGAAGTTTTGACATGCTCTGACATTTGTGCTTTTTTCAGTTGTTCATAAACATATAAATGACAAAAGTGTCATTACACTGTATTCAGCACAAACTAGGCTACAATAATATGTGAGGAACATGTATGTACATGTTTGTGTTTTTGAAGGAATAATGTTTATACGTGGTTACTGAAAAAACAAAAAACTTAAGTCACTGAAATAAGGCCAAAATAAGTATAGTAAATCTGTGTTCACAAGACTTTTGGGTATTGGAGGTTGTAAACTAGAGTTTTTGCTTCAAAATTATGTAAAAATTATGCTGCCTACTCCTTCATATAAAACAATATATTGATTTAGTTTTTGTAAGACACTTTTTGCCAAGAAACACAGTATGCATGGAGGCGTGAATCACCACTGAAAAATGGGCCATTCTCACCTGAGAAGACAAAAGAATTGGATAGTAATGAGCTGAAATGACTTGCATATTAATGAGGCATTTCAGTCAGGTAGGCTGTGAAAAAAACCTTCTGTGATGTCTCAAGCTCATCATGATATATGAAACATACAGAAAAATATTATTACAATATAAAGTAATGGTTTTATATTATACTTTAAAATATAATGTATTTCTGTGATGCAAAGAGTCTGAATATAGGCTTTTAGTTTAAAAGCATGCACATTTGGAGAAATATTGGATTCTCATATGCTTATGTCAATTTTCTATACAGAGAAGTTATATTTATTTAATATTCATTGTCATTACTATGAGCGCTGGTGTTTTCAATTCATCCTTGAAGTCGGAGGGCGCTCTCTGTGCATTTTTAGTCCACAAATTCATCTAAAAGAAGAAGAGGCTATTCCATGAATGGAGTATCCAATTCATACTGCAGCCGGAGGGCGCTAAAGAAACAAAAACTCATCTAAAATTCATATATAGAAGAAATGAAAACAGGAACTAACTGCATGTCTTGTAGAGCTCCCTAACCATGACTTTTACATCCAGATAAACACTTTTCAAGACAATAAATACACGATTGAGACGATGAATGCATGTATTGCCTCTGAATTTGCGTCTGAATAGCGCTGGCTCCGTGGGCGTGGCCGCATTAGCGGATAATGAGCTGAATCACGGACTTCTGACATTGCTCTCTTTTCATACAGATTACATAAACACAGAAGGTTTGTTTTCGATTTGACTTACAAGATTTAAAACCTGACATCTTAACGTTTTTTTAGACATAAGTTTAATTTTTCTGTGATTAGTATTCACTAAGTTACAGTTCATTTTCTGAGAACTATCAGATTGGACTTCGTTCAGAGGGAGAGGAGAAATCACGCATCATGTTAGTTTTCTTTATTTTACAAAAAGCACAACATTGTGTTTTTACTCTGAGTGTATACAAATAAAAGAAGATATTCTATAGTTTCAATTGATATATTACTTATGTCTCTATGACAAAAAATGACGGAGTATTTTAAGTCTGTTTTGCTGCAATGTGAAAAAAAACCTGCAAAACGCGCCGGCGCGTTTTCAGACCTCAGAGTGTTAATGAAATCTGAGAGATTTCTGTCCCTCCATTAAAAGTCTGTTTGCCCATGTTCACTTCATGTGATGAACAGATTTAATTTAGGCTTTTATTCACATATAAACACTGATCAAGGAACATAAACAGAGGCTTAACTGTAGTTGCTTGATGTGTGAGAACAAAAACGTGTTCTCGTAGAAGCTCAAACATATTGGCTTAACATGCGAGAATGAATCTCATTGGTTCTCGCTCATCAAGCAAGTGCGGTTGAGCTTCTGAGCTTGATCAAACATTTGATCAATGTTTATATGTGAATAAAAAATGAAATTAAATCTGTTTGTCATATAAAGTGAAAGTGTCTCTTCAGAACACTTGGATTAAACCACTCGATTCATATGGATCTCTTTTACAATCTCTTTAATAACGTTTTCTAATCATAAGAGTTTTAGGTGAATAGATTTTCACAGGGACAGAAGTCTCTCAGATTTCATTAAAAATATCTTCATTTGTGTTCCAATAATGAATGAAAGTCTTATGGGTTTGGAATGACATGGATGAGTAAATGATGATAGAATTTTCATTTTTAGGTGAACTATACCTTTAATATTTTATGCATATTGCATAATGTAATTATTAAATTAAAAAATGTGGTATATATTACTTTCGGCAGTCCTCGGGTATTAAAAATGTAGACCACAATCCTCCTTGTGCCCCTGAATGAGTCCTAATTTGAAGATATTAAGGTTCTTCAGATAGTGGTAAAATGGTAATATCTCATGACCTTTGGTATACTGAATTATCTACAGTATAACCTGGATTTGAAAGGTTTAAATGGTTTAAACTTTGTCATGTTATGAAGATTCACCGAATTCACTATTACTCTTTATTACCAAAGCCTGGAAATACAGCATGCCTAGGAATTCGCTCTTTTCTTTGCTTTCTAATCTTAATGCATTCTCTTGTCTTTTGAGCATGTAGTAATAAAAGTTATTTCCTAAAAGGAAGAGGGAAAACAAGATTCATTATTATTAAAAGGAAGTTCAAAACCAGCTAGGATTTGCTCAAGGCTCATCAGATTCTGCTGCTGATGTCTGGATTGACTAATTCTTGGTCTGAGCTGGTGAAATGACATTTTTGCATGGGCAGCCACTCGGTAGCTGTTCCCTCTGGAAGCAGCCTTCGCATGCATATTTAATATTGCCGATACACATCGACTTTAATGGCTTGCTTTGAAAAGAGAAAGAACTTTTTTAGCTTCTAAAGAAAAGGGATGTACATCCTACTGACATCTAGAAGCTTCTTCCTGTGCAATTAATTTCAGAGTGTTATAGATCTTTTCTGTTGATTGATGCATCACAATTTTACCAAATGTAGAGAACTTTTTATTAGTTTAATAATTCATTCATTAAGTTTTAATAATAGTAATAAATTGGTCAAATAAAATTAATTCTCAGAAAAGAATAGTATAAAGTAGTATAATTTATGTGCAGATGCCACTTGTTTTATGTGTTATGTAATGCAATTACATTCATGTATTTGTGAGTTTGTGGCAGAAGCTTTTAAATTGTAATTTTTTTTTTTTTTGTGCATCAAATCTTTGTCTTTGCTTTCAAAGCAGAGGGCTGTTTTCCGTGTGCGTCCGTTCATCTGTGCCCTGAGGGCGGTGTAATTAACCCTCTATCGATCAGCCGGTGTACACCCCGCAGTGAGGCGGCCCGTGATAACTGCGTGTTGCTGGGTTTCTCCATGTGTGCTCTCAATTCATATTTAATCGATATTCCATTAAAGTTGTGTTTCTACAGAAGCCCAGAGTGATCTGAGTGCGTCTGTTAAAGCAGCCAATGTGGTCTTGTTTTTTTTTTTTGGTTGAAAAATTCAGTAAGTTTTTCGGTCTGTCCGCTCACTGTCCTGAGTCACCAGACAGGGGAGGATAATCCTACAATGTCGAGATGACTGAGAGGAAAGTATTGGATGGTCAAATCCTAAGGCCATCGATTAGGAGTTTTGCTGTCACTGCTGTGGCCTTTCTCTGTCAGTGGTGACAAATTAGTCCCTTGTGGTAAATATAAGGCCCTTGCGGACATCCATAGGCAACTTTGTAGAGATCAGAGGAGGTTTTTGCTGTGTTACCTGATTATTATTCGATACACAACACGCAGGGGGTGTGGAAAACCTAATGCCAACCAGACCAGAGAAAAAATGGCTTTTGCCCTGTGTATGTATCAATATATTCTTCTGTTCTTCTGTCTATTGTCCACTCTTTTTCAGTATTCCCTTAAAGCTCACTCTCTTTCTTCCATCTAGCTGATGAATTTGTCAGTAAAAGTTGTTTGTATGACAGAGTTGCATCCATGTTGTTGTAGCATATGCCTTGTGTATGGTAGAGCTCTTGTGACAGGAGTTGTCCGGCAGCAGCTGCCCCTGACAGGCTGTCACGGAGCAGAGATGAGGAGCAGCAGTTTGGTAAATGATTAAATGCTTCTCGCTGTACTGAATACATAACAGGCCTCTCTCCCTTCCTTCCGTATCATCACACGACACTGCATATCAGTGAAATGATTACAGTTCAAGCTGTTCCATGAAAAACCTGAAATGATTTTTTTTTTTTATTCTTTACATACGTTGTACTTTTGTGTACAGTACATACTGTCTTAAATTTAGCACCGAGTATGGAAAAAATATTTCCAGATTTGATTCTGATTCACAATATCTCTCCTCCAATTCAGTTCCAATTTCATTTTGATTCATTTGGTATATCAGTTACAATGTAGATTTGTTTACATATGAAAGCAATTCTCTCTCTGCTAATGCTATAAATTATACAGGGCGATGTTTCAGACTGATTCAAACCAGCAACTCATCTTTTTGACCTATTTTGGTATTTCAGTATTATTTATATACTGTTATACAGAGGTGTAAAGTACTTGAGTAAATGTAATTAGTTACTGTACTTAAGTATTTTTTGGGCTACTTTGTAGTTGTACTGAGTATCAAAGATATTGGCAACTTTGACTCTCTACTTGACTACATTTTTGAGCAAGTAAATGTACTTTTTACTCCACTACATTTGTGATGAGTAATGCAATTACAAATTACATTTTTCATGGCAGCTAACTTTTTCTGCAGCAGTTTGTTTCTGATATAAAGAAGCGATATCGCCATCTAAGGGCACTGAAGGTACTATATCTTGTGCATTTTGACTTTACTCCCCCAAAACTTAGTGTGCATTAGCAGGTAGTTGCTGATCGCAGATGTTTGATTTATTCGATGGGGAATTGTCTGCAGCTGGTGATGAGGCTCAAACCAGCACATACAGTAGACTTTGACTATTTAATTTTACTTAACATTGTTTTATTTATCCACTACATTGACCGTTTTGAAGGATATTGATTTAATTATGGCCACTTGAACTTAACTGAGACTTGAGAGTTTGTAGACGTTTAAAAGGTTGTTGTGTCGACCTTGATTTATTGCAACACTGAGGTGTTCAGTTTTATTTTGATTTTAGAAAATAAATTTGTTTTCTCATCTTACAAATCAATTGTTTCTTATTTTCACTGGCAGTCTCAATAACTAGTGCATCCCTGAGCCTACATTCAGCATGAGTAAAATACTTAAGTACTGTTAAAATCAGATACTCTAAGACTTTTACTCAAGTCGTATTGGAATTGGTTACTTGTAACTTGTAGTGGAGTCATTTTCGATACAAGGTATCAGTACTTTTACTCAAGTATGGTTTTTATGTACTCTTTACACCTATGCTATTATAGTATTTATTAACATTTTGAATTAAATTTAAATAAAACTATAAAAAGTTTTTTTTTTAAATGTTAGTAATTTTATGTGTTTCGTATTTATTCGGAATAGTGGAATAAATATAAATATATTAAATATATTTTTAGCTTTAGTTTACTTTTTTCAGTTTTAGTAATTTTGGTACTTTTTTTTTATTTCAGCTTTTTCAGTTAATGAAAATAATTCTTAATAGCTTCAGTTTTTGTTAATAACACTGATTTAAAGATGGAACAACATTTTTGATCCACTAAAAATAATTGAGTAATTCATTTGTGATTTGTACTACACTGGTTGTGTTTTATGTTTGTTTGTGTGTGCAGCCTGTGAGAGAAAACCCCAGCAGAAATATGTTTCTTGCCATTATTTTAGAGTTCACTTGTTGTTGCATCACATATGATTCTTAAAATGTGATTTATTTTTCTTAAATTGACTTGACTCAAAAGTGTAAATCTTAATAAAAAATTTTTTTATTTTTTTTTTTAGCTTGTATAGGACATTGACAGTGTCCTTGTTTTAAACATCAAGATAGATCTTGAACAAAAGTCAGTGACTCTTAGACATTTTTGAGACTTTTTTTTTTTGAGCTTCCAGAACTCAATTTCTTCAATGGGAAGTAATTTGAAAAGTTGTTAGAGCTACAATAAGATATACTGGAGTTCAGGTGGGCCTTTTCAACTTGTGAAATTGAATTTTACAATACTAATGAATTAGTAACAAGTCATTTATCAACCATTTACATAGTGGCTTATGCAATATTAATACCTTGTGAATAAGTTATTAACAGGAACTTGTAAAAATGGTTCTGGGAGGCTCACTGCCATTGTTAAATATTAAGGAAAAGCAGAGGCAATGACAACTTCTGCTGAGCAATGTGAAAGATGGGTGTTAAGTCTGATCTCACAGGTGTCTCCACAGATACCAAATGAGAGCAAAAATGCAAGTGTAGACAGAAGAGAGAGCGAGAACAAAATTGAACCATGTACATTATATGAACATTTCCTGAGGCCATTTGTCACAGCAATGATATTACCTCCTACTTCAAAAAAGACTGTGAGCCAGCAGATGATGCTGCTGGAGATGGTGCTTGAGGCTGGAAAGGCAGACTTCTAGCAGAAACATTCTCAAAGGAGAAAGCAGAGAGAGAAAAGTGAGTTCTTGAAGAACAAACTTGCTCGGCTCTCACTCAGAGACACCTAATCTAACCGTATCCACCACAACTCCACTCTTAATACATGGGAGACTGTCATTTAGTCAGCCAGATCAGGGCTGTCAGGCCGTCTGGAGATTCCAGTCCTTCTTTCCGAGTGAGGGCAGGGGGTGGGGATTCGGATTTAATGTGATTGGGATGTCAGTGATGGCATCTCTGGCTTATCGCCCGGGCGTCTGCTGCAGGTGACACGGCCGACAGTAATGAAAGTCTTACTCTGGTGGAGATGAGGCCATCAGAGCTTAGAGTCAGACCTCTATCTGATTTAGAAGAGAGCTGAGGAAAAAAAAATACCTCAATGCCCAGACAGAGTGCATTCTGGGTCTAAGCATGGGTTTGCCATTTCTACAAAGAATCTATAGAATTTTTCACTCCCTAGCATGTTACAGACTCCATAAAGTAGTTTGACAACAGTTGACGTGTTGGTGTATTTCTTATTGAGACCATATTGAAAGTTGTGTGGGTCAGGTGACACTGAAGACTGGAGTAATAGCTGCTGAAAATTCAGCTTTTCCATTGAAGGAATAAATTCGATTTTAAAATGTATTCAAATAGAAAACTGTTGTTCAAATAGAAAATTATGATATTTCAGAAATTACTGTTTTATTGTATTTTAATTAAATTAATGCAGACATAGTATAAGCTTACAAGACATGTTTTAATTAATTTTTATATAAAAAAAACTCTTGCCAACATACTTTTGAATGGTAGCATTACTAAATTTAAATAGATAAATTTAAATAAATGTAAAGAAATTCATGTGACTGTAATCTGACAGGAATCCTTGTGGTCTTGACAAAAGCTTGTTTAAAAGTTGTTTGACACCCACAAAATTTGTATTTACAGCAGTTTATTTCATCATGTTTAATAAACTACCAAGGTGGAAAAACTTATTTTCTTTTCCCACAATGCATTACCTTTGTTGAATTTATTTATTTAAAGGTGTAGTATGTAGTTTTTCGTCCACTAGAGGTCGACTATTCAAAACAAAGGTGTAGGTTGTTGATGCCAAGTTTGAGCGCGGAATCTTGGGACATGTGGTCTTCCCCTCACAGCCGGTGGAAAAGAATCGGGATAGGACTCGGGCAGAAATTATGTTCATGGATGCGATTATTAATGTTACTGTAGTATGAAGCAGAGCAGGACCGAGTGTTGTGGGAGCTGAACGAGGCCGCTGGAGCGATTCTTAATGAGAGACGAATACCACGCCTCGCAAACAGTGGAACTTTTATTATGCCACAGTTGCCGGTGCCGCTTTTGCTTTTCCACTCAAGTGTATGAGGTAACACAGCTCTGTTTATCATATTCGATACATTTGAGTTTGTTGAAAATGATGTTATGACATTACTCTGTGCATTCGCTCGGCGGCTGCTGTGAGACACTTGTTGCACACTGCAGTAAGCTAGATCAATTTAAGAATATCATATTCAATGCTGGATGGCTTGTGTTTATAAATGGCATGCAATTAATTTTAAAATGTATTGTATGATGAAGAAAATTCTGTATTACTGTTACTAAAAATAAAGCTGCATCTGATTATGCTATGTTAGCAACTTGACAAAATAGTGTTTTTCTCTGAGGCATGGTAAAGCATGGTACTCGCAAAAAATCAAGAAAATTAGATAACAATGATTAGTTTTCTGTCTATAAATGTAACCAAACAGTTGTTCCCTAGTCTATTAAAAAAATACAAAATAAAACCAGAAACCGAGGGTAAAGCGGATATGACGCCATTGACAGGCGACTCACACTCACACGTCCCGGATCCTTGCTTAAAATAGCAATTTTCTCATGATTTACAAATAGTTGGAAACATTTGGGATATTGTAAGTACTCAACTGAACAAAATATATAACAATGGCCTAGTGGTTTTTACATATTGCAGCTTTAAATTACAATTCAGTAAATTGCTCTTCCTGTCATTCCAATTCAAAATTTAAATCAACTTAAGGTGGGGTGTGGCCAATTCAAATAAAATTTACAATTGAATATGATATTGTCAGTTCTGAATTTTGTTTAGTCCTGATACTGAAAATTTTGTTTAATCCTTAATCCTGAAAATTGTCACACATCAACTAAAAGCTTCCAGTCCCTATTTAGATTTCATGAGGCCTTTTAATTATTGCTTTAAAAACTAGAAATGCAGTAGTTAAAATACTATTAATGTAGTTTGCCCTTCAGTGAATTGAAAGAAAAGTAAGAAGAATCAGTATGATCATTTTATCATACACATTTGTCTTGCATCACAAAATAATTATAAACTTGGGTGGACATCATAAGATGAGTTGTTGAGTTGTAGTACCACTTATTAAACTACTGAGATGGAAAAGAGAAAGAAAAGAGTGTGTCAGGAAGTCCTTTCTCTACCGGCGCCAATTATCTTGTGGATATGGCAGTACGACACTGATTCCAGCAGTGGGTAAGATGGGGTTTTCTGTCCACACCTCTCTCCCACTGTGTGTGGCAGCCAGCCATCTCATTACCACACACGGACCATAGCCACAAGTTTCTTCTCCTATTTTTGTCATCTTTTTTTCCCTTATACAGTGCTAGTCTCCTGTTTTTGCTTTTCTACTCATCATCACCGTTAGTATGTTTACTTCCAGGTTATTTCACATGTTCCTTCTCTCTATGAACACAGGAGGAAAACGTCCAAATCACTTTGCCTCCCAGTTGAGTTTGGAGTCAGTGGATAGTGGGAAAAGGACTCTGAAAGGTTTCTTATTCTTTCAAATATAAAAGCTTGGTATCCTTCCTAAAGATACCAATACATTGCTGGATTTAAAAAAATTTTTTTTTTTTTTTTTTGATAGTGGTGTTTTTTTACAGATAAAAATTCTGCTTTGACCTGTAAAAGTTTACTGATAAATCAATGTCTGATGAAAAAACATGCTCAGATGGGGAACTAGTTGCTGGAATACATAAGTACTTCTTAGCTTGTCTCGCAGGAGGTGTGAAATTGCCTATTGGTGCCGTCTTTGGCACTTTAATCTGAATTTTCAACAATATTCGATATTCATGATATTCTGTAATTTTTAATATATTTTTTTAAATTATCGGGAAATCGCTAATATTCAATATATTATCCAGGCTTTTATTGCTGAATAAAAGTTTTAATTTCTTTTTATTAAAAATTTGACCCCAAACGTTTTTGTTTGGTAGTATATACACACTCACAATGTGGTATAAAGAAATGGAAACTGTTCATCCATTTTCTCCTTTTCCGAAGGTAACAAACCTATCCACCAGTCCAAACAAACTGGGTAAGTGTGATATTTGTAGCAAAAGGTTACTAAATACGCTGTCATTACATATAGTGGGATAGACGCTCTGTTGTGTTGAAAGTAAACTTTTAGTTTCCACCCATTTTCTTGGTCAATGATGAAGTCAATGTTGGCTTATAAAAATGTTTAGGTTAGTTACACAGAGAAGAAAATAAATGAGTGAAATCATCTGTATCTCACAGTTACATTAATACTACACAAAAACACTGCTTAAGAAGCCACCAGACCTGAACACTGTTTGTGTTTTTGCATGCCCTTGAACCACCCTAGAAAATAAGGGTACGCCCACTTGATAGAGAGCCTGTGCTCCAGAACTGATGAAAGCCTGGAAACGCCCCCGAGTGTAAATGCAATGTGAAATTCTTTACGAACACCAGGCTACATCAGAACTGTACAACATTGAGGTCTGAAAGATGGTTATGATTATAAATTAATCTTGAAGCTATTTTAGTTGCTCAAGGCGGTTTGAATATTAATGCTTATAACTAGCCGTGTTTTCTCAGAGCTTCTGATGCAGTCATGTTTCTGCCTGGATGTCTCTGCATAACATCAATCTAGACCTGACATGACACGGAGCCTGCGGGAGCAGCTCCAGGTAGAGAGTGAACTGTTCTCATCAAGCCTCTCTTAGTGAGGATACGAGAATGACCTCAAAACATCTCAAAAGTCTAGAGAATACATCAATGCCTTATTTTGTAACCCATGAAAATGCACGCTCTCAAACATGAACACAAACACACGCAGCTAGGAAGAAACAACACCTCTTTGGCTAAATAGTCCATTTCGAATTTAGACAATGAAAACCCTCGATTCAGGTTCTGAAGTAGTGCTCTCTCATATGTAATTTAACTCTTTATTACATGTTGTGTAATAGAGTCCCTGTGTACCACTAGCCAGGCAGATTTGCACCTTTGCTGTTTCAAAAGATTCATGTGGTTTAGTAATCCCTACATGTGATGGGTGCAGCGGCGACTTCAACACTTCCTGCCGTTTGATCCTCGCTGTACCACACTTTCTGCACATCTGCGATAGGCTTTGAAAATGGAGCTGAAATCTCCCTTGAACAAGAAGCAGCGCTGCTCAGCATTAGCCTGTGAATACTGTTACTGCACTAATGAATGTACTATGAGGAAAAGGGCATGTAGTTCAGGATTCAAATATTTTGGAATGACAGGATGAACCCAAATCATCTCTCAAAATACTGTATAGTACGTAATATTTATTATATTGCTTTATTTTATCATATTATGCTATGCATTTCTACCTGGCTTATTGCAGGCCTAAAACATCAAACCAGCCTGCAGACACAAGACTAGATTATTCTCATTATAATCAGCAGTGCTGTCTGTATGCGGCAGTTGCTGTGATACTTCTTCTGTTGACAGTCAACAGAGTGCTATGTGTAGTCCTTTATATTTATAACTTCTGATCATTAATTCAAAGCCAGATTGTCTTATTGGAACTGCTACCTGCCTTATTTGAGAGGAGATATTTGAAGAGTTTGCTTCCAAAATGCAATAACTCCATTTTGATTAATTTGCGTAAAAAAGTGTTTTCTTTACCAAGAAAGTGGCAAGATGAAAACCACTATTTTCTATTTCAAACTTTCACATAGCATCTTTTGGTTATAAAAACATAAAAAAATTCAAATCTACATTTTGACACATTTTTTTTTCAAAATGCAATTAATCCATCAATATAAAAGTTATTTTTCATATTCAAAATACACAAAGTAAGTTGATTCACATACATGACAGCCTCTGAACTTTGTCAATACTAATCTTATATACAGGCATTTGACTAAAAATACATTGTCATCGCTCCCAAAATGAATTCAATGAGTCATCTTGTTAATGTTATAAATTATGTCTCTGTCTACTGATTAAAGAGTATCTACATTGGTATTAAAAACGGCTTTTAAAAACTGTTCATGATTCAGTTTTGGTGACCGTGACAGAAGTTTCATGCTGTCGTGGAACAAGCAACAGCCGGCATTTTTCCTCCACCCGACTCGGGTGTCTCATCCTCTTAATCTCCTCACGTAAATGATTACATTTCAATGACTTGCGTTTCTTCCCCACCGTAGAAACCACTACTGGTTAATCAATGGTGTCGAAATTATTAATTTTTCTATTTTTTTGATCACAAAGTACAAAGCAGATAAGGAAAACTAGGATGTCGGGTGTATTCAGAGCGCTGCCATTACTGTTTACAGTGCGTGGAATGGTGCGCTGTGATTGGTTGAGTGGATATATCGTGTTCTGCACGTCCTGATTTTGCTGAGTTAGATGCGTTCCTGGGTTAACATATTTTGTTGATCCTGGAACAACATTCTAGTCTGAAAATTTAGTCTTAACCCTATTCCTACCCCTAAACCTAACCCTACCCATAAGTTATCCCAAAAATCGGAGGGAAATGATAGATGAATAACACTGATGTTAACACCAATTCATGATTTTAAGCCTAAACTTGACATAATCTGTAAACTTGTCCCTCAAATCTGATTGGTTGATCTGAAAGTTGTTCCAGGATCAACAAAAATGTTGACCTAGAAACATCTTGAACTCAGCAATATCAGGTTTTGCATCGTGTTCTGCAGAGAAGGGAGACTGGCATTTGTCGCGTTTTGGAAAGAAGGGGAGAAAACATGACAGAATCGCACGACGGATATTGCATGTTGCGCAAAATTAATAAATGACTTTTCAATACCGGCCAGATACAACACTGATTTTGGCGGAAACTCAGTTTTTTTTGAAAATGGCGTTTATCGCATTTTGGAACAAAACTCTTCATTTGTAGTTATCAGGCATCATTAGTCCACTAAACATACAGAGCAGTCTGCTATAAAAGAGTGAGCCCTAAAAGATCTGTCCGCTGTTTAACTGCACCAATTATTGATATATTTAAATTGGTGCTTGTATTTGTTGTGTCCATTGTTGAAATGGTAACTGATAGAGAGCTGGCTAGTGGCCTCCAGGTAATTCAAGGTTGAGACTTAGGATAAAATGGAGGTTGAAATATCTGCAAAATAACCTTATGGCAAGAAATTCTCTTTCTTTTCACATTTCAACTTTTGTCTCTATTGGATCTGGAGAAACCATCATGCATCTGTCACTAAATATAACACCATTTGTTTGATTCTACACGGGAGTCAAGATCCAGGTTGTTACATGAATGTTTAGCAGTCGTTTTCCCAATTAACGTTCCCTCAGACATGACGTACGCTACCAGAACCCTTCGTTATCGCCTGCAAGGTTTCATCAAGCCATTTACGGATCTGTGAGTGTTCATCAAGACATTTACAGACTTGTGCACAACGGATATGAGGAATGTGTATGAATTCATAATTAAAGATTACAGTCGAGAGCCTTTTTCAAACATCTGTTCCAAATGTGGCTTCACAGTCAAAGTTAATTACTCTTCTTGTTTCTCAGGTGATCATGGTAGCATATCGAGACACTGTCGTCTCACTGCATTGGTTGCCTCCGCATAATGAAAGCAAATTGAATATACTTCTTGATGAAAGTTAAAGCGAGAAGTAACTAACAAGAGCCTCCAGAATCATGTTTTGCATCAGAAGTCTTTAGACTTCAAGGTTTGTGGTTTTAGTTTAATAGTTTTATGTTCCAGTTCTCTGCATTAGAAAACATGAACTGTAATGCAAATTGAGCATAGTTGGTGTTCAAAAACCTACTGTAAATGTAGTTTAGGGATATGATGTGCTCCGCTTAGCAAGAACTGTGTGTTTTATTGTTGGACAGTAAATGGACCTGATAGCAACATTTTTATACATTAATGACTTTAATGATATTGTTCATTTTACATTGCCAATTGCAACCTGAAAAGTTGGCATTTAATTGTGTTAAATTTGTGTTAAAGTCTTTAAAGAGTCAAAATGTCCCGTGACGGCACCGAAGGGCTAGACACACACTTCATTCATTCTGTTTGTGTCCCTTCAATAGTGCATCGTTGTTTCCAGTTTCCTAATTTTTTTAGACCCTGCATATTATCACAAAAGGGAATAGAAAGATATCTCTGAAGATGACTATATGCCACAGTCTGCGTACTGATCGGCAACACAAATGTAATAACATATTGGCATGATGAATATGCAGTCTAATGTTTTTCTGTGGAATCTACAAAAAAAGCCTCTCTCCCATCTCTTTCCATCTGTTTATGCAGCTAAATGTAATTTTGAGGTGTTTCTCAGTCCTGTGGTAATTATAATGGGACTTTAGCAAAGCATAATTCATATCAGTGATTGACAGAAAGGGCAAAGTGCTTTTCTGTGCTAAATGTAGAGGTTTTCTGGCAAGCTCTACATGAGCTTTCTTTCTACTGAGATACTATATGGCAGGGTCAAAGCTTTGATCATAAAACCCCTCATAACCTCTAGTGCTCATCTTTGTGAACTCTATATCCATATCTTTTCTAGATTTCTCTTTTTCAACAGATCTCTCTTTTATTTTTTTGCCTGAATTGGGGTCAAGGCCGCTTTCACTCGCTTAATATTTGCTGGTCCGTTTGAACCAACACTTATCTTTTTGGAAGTCAAGAAAAATTGCCAAGATTTTGAAGACTTGAAGTTTCATTAAAATTAAATATTGAGTTACAGTTTTAAAAGGACGTTTTAGGCTGGGTCATTTTAAAATGAATGTAAAACAACAACAAAACCAGCAACAACAAAATCAACAACAACAACAACAGACTACATCAAAAACAACAAACAACAACAATTCACAAACCATTTTAAGCTCCTGTTGAATACTTTTGTCATTTTATTCAATAAACTTTGGAAGTACTACTGTAAACTAATTAACAAAGTAGCCAGGAAAATAGAGAGAATATTTAATAATGTTTGAAGATGTGTGAAACGGCAAAGTAACGACTGATCTTTACTTCAATATTGTGATGTACATCTGAGTGAAACAGATTATTGAAAATTTCTATCCATCGATTTGTTTATTGAATAGAGGCAGATCTGAGTGCGAGTTGGCAGTCGATTGAGTTTAAGCAGACTAAATGATTGGGTAAGTCTGGCAAACGTCACCAGAGAGAAGTCTGTCGTCTCCGGAATATCCAGTTATGGCATTTTGATCCAAAATTACGATGTCAAAATTAAAAAAAACAAAACAAAAAAATGAAACGTATATGAATTCACGTGGATGAATCATTCACAATAAGATCTATAACATACATTTAGAAAATGGATAGGATGAATTTTCATTTCATGCTGACTTTAGAAGTTCATGCCAGTAATAGCTGAATTTAACATACTGTAGATTGTACTACATCAGTGTTGCAGATGTCTAAGACACTGCAGTTATCAGTTTCATATCATTCAATCCTATGGTTCATCAGATTCCAGATCTCAGTCTGTTGTTGACAGCAGAACAGCATTAGCCAAATGATCAGGCTGTTCAAGTCATATGATAAGCATTCACATATTCAGCTCATGAATATTCAAATCATAACTGAGTCCTGATTGGAAAGCACTGTAAAAAATCAATGGAACGGTTTTCATTTCATTTAATAATGCTTGAATGTGCTGAATGCTGCTGTTCAACATAGCAGTGTTTTATGCCCATTACAGGTGTAAAGCTCTAGATCTCTCAATACATCTGGGTTTCACACTCTGGTGTTTATTCATGGGCTTTTGTAAAGGCATAATGAACATGGACAGAAAAAAAAAGGAAAACAAAAAAACACAGCTGTTATTTTGGGTCATGTTGCCAGCCATTGGCTGCCACCCGTCGTGTGAGGCGCTTTTCCCAGCTTCTGCATGTATGTGTTTTTGACAGATGGGTTTCTTGGCTTCCTTTCAGAAAAAAACAACAAACAGTTTTGGCTGTCAAGCACACAGACTTTGTGACAGTGCATTGTCACCACTGACTTCTCAATATTTCCATCATTCTAGCATGCTGGAATTTAAATTTAACCATGATGCTTTTTATGACATCTTTACACAGGCTCTGTGCCTGTTTATTTATTTATAATTATCATTATACAATACAATATAAATGTTTTTGAAAGAATTCTCTTATGCTCAACAAGGCTGCATTTATTTCTACAAAAATACAGTAAAACAGTAATATTGCAAAATATTATTACAAATTAAAATAACTTTTCTATTTGAATGTATTTTAAAATATAATTTATTCCTGTGATGGCAAAGCTGAATTTTCAGCATCATTACTCCAGTCTTTAGTGTCACATGATCCTTCAGAAATCATTCTAATATGCTGATTTGGTGCTCAAGAAACATTTATTATCTATGTTGAAAATGGTTGTGCTGCTTAACATTTTTGTGGAAATGGTGATACTTTTTTCAGGATTCTTTGATGAATAGAAAGTACAATGAACATAATTTATTTGTATTTATTAAATTTATGAAAGCATTTATTAAATAGAAATCTTTTGTAACATTATAAACGTCTTCACTGTCACTTTTGATCAATTTATTGCATCCAGGGTGAATAAAATTATTATTTTTTTCTCTCTCTCTTTTTAATTTGATCATGAATATTTGAATGGTATCATTGCTGTTCATTGCTGTATATTGAACATTTCCACAAAAATGTTAAGCAGCAAAAACTGTGTTCAACATTGATAATAATAAATGTTTCTTGAGCAGCAAATCAGCAAATTAGAATGATTTCCGAAGGATCATGTGACACTCAAGACTGGAGTAATGAAATGAAAATTGAATAAAAATTCAGCTTTGTCATCTACAGGTGCTGGTCAAATAATTAGAATATCATCAAAAAGTTGATTTATTTCACTAATTCCATTCAAAAAGAAACGTGTATATTATATTCATTTATTACACACAGACTGATATATTTCAAATGTTTTCAAATGACAACTAAGGAAAATCCCAAATTCAGTATCTCAGAAAATTAGAATATTGTGAAAAGGTTCAATATTGAAGACACCTGTTGCCACACTCTAATCAGCTAATTAACTCAAAACACCTGCAAAGGCCTTTAAATTGTCTCTCAGTCTAGTTCTGTAGGCTACACAATCATGGGGAAGACTGCTGACTTGACAGTTTTCCAAAAGACGGCCATTGACACCTTTGCACAAGGAGGGCAAGACACAAGGTCATTGCAAAAGAGGCTGGCTGTTCACAGAGCTCTGTGTCCAAGCACATTAATAGAGAGGCGAATGGAAGGAAAAGATGCAGTAGAAAAAAAAAGTGTTCGAGCAATAGGGATAACCGCACCCTGGAGAGGATTGTGAAACAAAACCCATTCAAAAATGTGGGGGCGATTCACAAAGAGTGGACTGCAGCTGGAGTCAGTGCTTCAAGAACCACTACGCACAGACGTATGCAAGACATGGGTTTCAGCTGTCGCATTCCTTGTGTCAAGCCACTCTTGAACAACAGACAGCGTCAGAAGCGTCTCACCTGGGCTAAAGACAAAAAGGAATGGACTGCTGCTGAGTGGTCCAAAGTTATGTTCTCTGATGAAAGTAAATGTTGCATTTCCTTTGGAAATCAGGGTCCCAGAGTCTGGAGGAAGAGAGGAGAGGCACACAATCCACGTTGCTTGAGGTCCAGGGTAAAGTTTCCACAGTCAGTGATGGTTTGGGGTGCCATGTCATCTGCTGGTGTTGGTCCACTGTGTTTTCTGAGGTCCAAGGTCAACACAGCCGTATACCAGAAAGTTTTAGAGCACTTCATGCTTCCTGCTGCTGACCAACTTTATGGAGATGCAGATTTCATTTTCCAACAGGACTTGGCTCCTGCACACAGTGCCAAAGCTACCAGTATCAGAGCACTATCAGAGCACTATCAGAGCAACCTGGGCTCTCATTACACCTGAGCAATGCCACAGACTGATCGACTCCATGCCACGCTGCATTGCTGCAGTAATTCATGAAAAAGGAGCCCCAACTAAGTATTGAGTGCTGTACATGCTCATACTTTTCATGTTCATACTTTTCAGTTGGCCAAGAGTTCTAAAAATCTTTTCTTTGTATTGGTCTTAAGTAATATTCTAATTATTTGAGATACTGAATTTGAGATTTTCCTTAGTTGTCAGTTATAATCATCAAAATTAAAAGAAATAAACATTTGAAATATATCAGTCTGTGTGTAATGAATGAATATAATATACAAGTTTCACTTTTTGATATATATATATATATATATATATATATATATATATATATATATATATATATATATATATATATATATATATATATATATATATATATAATATGAATATAATATATAATTACTGTTTTCACTGTATTTTTGTATGCAGAGAACATTTACAAGATGTGAATCCTGTGCTGTTGTGAAGGGATGCTGATGAATCACCCTCTGATATAGCTTTACTCCAGTGATTCATGCTGTAGAATTTTTGTGGTTGCCCAAAGCTGACAATGACCCATGCTGGTTCTCAGGGCACAAAGGGTCACAAAGCTACCCAGAGAAACAGCTCCAAAATGAGCAGAAGGCATTCTGTTATTCCTCTGGCACATATGGATGTGCTTGTTGTGCCTGTGTGTGCCACTCATCAAATATTTGACATCTTAGCTAACTGTATTTGGAATGTTTTTTTTTCATCGCCATATGGGGATATAAATTTAGCTTTGAAATTTCTTTTCAAATTGCCAATAAAAGTGTCAAAACATATGTGTAACACGCACACATACAAGGTGAGCGAAGTAAATGAAGCAAAACAGAGTAGTGATTTTACAGTGCCAAGCTGTCAGATGTTCACCAAATGGTGATCCAGTATTAGAAAGCTATTTTTACACACAACAGAAAATATTAACTTTTACTATATGCACACGCTCAGAATCTGACAGTGAGTCTGTTCATAAGTCTGTCCTAATGAACATCCAGTTTTGAAAAGGCAGGTCTATCTTCTGCAATGCATTTCTTTAGCACAGGCATAAAAGTAGTAGTTAAACTTTAAGACATTTGCAGCAACTACCCTATGAAACAAAAAGTTTGGATCATTTATTGCTATCAATACAAAGTCAGAGCAGGTTAGACAGCCACTTTCTAACTCTTTTTATAAGTAGATGTCAGGCTCATGCAGAGTTGCTGATGTATTCTTAGTCCAGAAAATGTGAGCAAAACTTGCAGTTACCTGTCACTCACCTTCAGAGCGGCCCGCAAAATTTTTGCCATAAAAAGACAGCAGTTATTATATGCACTGCTGTACGACCCTGAATTCCTCAGACGACGGGATTAATTATAACGAAGGACAAAGAGAAGCTTATCTGTTCTTCTGTGGGCTCGCTTCTGTCAGTGCATGACAAAAACTGAAGGAGCTACTGAAAAAACTGTGGATGTATAAATATCTTAAGTACTGTTTATGGTCAATATAAAGAGCTGGTATGTGTATTAATTTAAGTGAAAAAATTTGGCTAAATTGTGTTGGGAAAACTTCTTGTGATGAATATTTCCTTTTTCGCTGCTCATGTTTGTTTAATTTATATCATAATAAAAAGGATGATCAAGAGCACACATTGTAAAATGGTCATGCCAGTCAGTCAAATTTATCTGCCGTTCAGTCAAACAGAAAATCACAAATGAACAGCATTACGGTTTGCCACACAAGTCAACATTCTGTGTATGTCTCGGTTGAAGTCTTTCAGCCTGAAAGTCCCCTGGTGGTTATGCAATGGATGAATATTTCATCAGCAAAGTTTGGGCTCGACCAGAGACACAGGACTAGCAGAGCCTGCTCTATCTTGTCACTGGATGGAAATGTGAAAGATTCAAGCTGTGCCAAAGTTTCATTTTCTTCTGAATTCTTCAATAATGGTGTAATTTTGTGTTAGATACATTTGGTTGTTTATGTTTGTAGTCTCATGTAGCCAGACTTCTTTTGACTTGTGGAATAATGTTTGGTTCATGTTACAGATTATTCTGGCCACTAACTGCCTACATAATTGGGGAAGGTCTGCCAGATTGCCAGATTTTGCTTTCGCGATTTTGAAAAATAAAATTTGTAGTGTATTCTGACAAAACATTTTTGACTTCTTTTGATGTCATTAACCCACATTTTTATGTAAAATCTTCATAAAATATAAAAATGAAAGAACAAAATTCTGAAAGTTCATGAACTGAATCTAAATTTATATGTCGGTGGCAATAGCCTCGTGGGCAGCGCGCTGACATATATAGCGCAGTTGCGCTTTAGGCGTACAGAGTTTGAGTCCTGGCTCGTGGACCATTCCCGATCCCTTCCCCCTCTCTCTTTCCAACTTCGCTTCCTGTCAATGTACTGTCCTGTCATAATAAAGGCAAAAACACAAAAAACAAATCTTTAAAAAAATTATGATATATATTTATAGATGAAACGCTGCCTGCCAGTGTACACTGTAAGTTAACATGCCACAATTACTGAAGTAATGTGAATAGTCAAAAAAGCCTTACAAAGTCTTACTATCGCTGAAATAATAAAGTTCCTCAAACACACTAAAACTGAAGGATGCCATTCACAATTCATTAGAATTGTTGAGGTAGAAAGCATCTTAAATTGGAGCGTTAAGGTCCACTGACATCAGCGATCTTGACAGATGTCATGTTTTATGAAAACACTCTTAGCAAATCATTCAAAGATAAAAGCATCGTCATTTCAGTCTACAATGAAGCGAGGGTCCTGTTGAACAGCTTCTGCCTATTTGTGCTGCTAAACTCTAAATGACATAGAGTTCCATTAGCTCATTAGAGGAGAAGTAGTGTGCATTTCATTCAGTGAGATAATAAAGCACACTACTCATTAGCATTTCACAGTACAAGTCAGATGCATCTCTAGAAATTAGTTCATTGTTTTAAAATAAATTGACACGGCGACCCATGACGAGACGCTCACTCATGAAGATAAGATAAAACTTCAAATAAATGATGTGGAAAAGATAAACAAAGGAGAAAATAAAGATATGGCTGGAAGCCTACTGATAAAAATGTATAGAGGAAATAGTCTCACTTTTTAATGCCATTCAATATTAATCAGTATTGGTTTTAGAAATGGAAAAAAAAAAATATGTGTCTAAGTCATGTTGTCACACTATAGCTGCATCCCATTTCAGAGGCTGCATCCTTCAACCAATTGCATCACAGTGGCATGACAAAGACTGTCCCACTTCAAAGGGGGGGCCAAGGTGAACATATTTAGTCAGGTTGTGAACCCTATTTTGTTTTCAGACAGTTGAATATAACTTAAAAAAGTCCAGAACAATCCTCCGTAGGCTAGACTGTCCCCATTTAAAGGGTTGGCTCACCTAAAAATGAAAATAATATAATTTATTACTCACCCTCATGTAGTTCTACAGCCGTAAGACCTTTGTTCTTCTTCGGAACACAAATTAAGATTTTGTTGATGAAATCTGATGGCTCAGTGAGGCCTCTATAGAGTGCAAAGCCATTCAAACTCTCAAGGTCCATAAAAGTACTAAAAACATATTTGAAATGGTTCTTGTGAGTTCAGTGGTTCTATCTTAATAATATAAAGCGACAAGAATACTTTTTATGCGTCAAAAAAACAAACAAAATAAAGACCTTTCAACAATATCTATATGGGCCGATTTCAAAACACTGCTTCACGTATCGAATCAGTGAATCGGAGCGCCAAAGTCACGTGATTTTAGCAGTTTAGCCGTTTGATAGGAGATCCGAATCACTAATTCAAAACAAAAGATTCATGAAGCTCAGAAGCTTCATGAAGCAGTGTTTTGAAATCGGCCCATATAGGTATTAGGGGTGTAACAATACATCGATATAGATCGATACATCGATCTAATGTCTAACAAGCCGATGCATCGATGCAATGCATAAAAAATCGATACCTGTGGGCTAATTATAGAGGCACCTTTGTTTTAACACTCTCCACATTTTCACACAATATCAGTCTATGCATTATCGCCAACGCGTGCATTCTCATTTAAACTACCTTTCAGAACTTGTGAAAGACACTCGGGACAGTTGATGATGTAGAATGACATGAGAGTGAGTAATAAATTACATTATTTTTCTTTTTGGGTGAACTAACCCTTTAACAATGCTCGGTCCGAACTTTGCATCTTTTGAAGGTATGGGCTTCTCGCCTAGTTGGCCTTTTTAGTCTGACAAATAGACTACTTGATTTTATATGTCAATAGGCTACATGTCTGTTTGAAACTATTGGCCCAATTATTCTGTCTTTCATAAGGACACTCTAAATTATACTGACATTGAGTAGAGCGGTTTGAGACCAATTATCCAGCTTAAAACTGCTTATTCCAAATGACTGTTTGCATAGCAGTAAGCGCCAGTCATTAGGGCTTCAATATTGATCAAGTCAGTGGCACTCCAGTGCTTGAAATCCATGACAGTCCTACATTTCAAGTTTGAGTCTTCCAAGTCAGCAGCATAGTTTGGTGTAGTGCTACTTTTAATGAAGGGAAAAATTATGATTCATCATCATCACCTTGTGACACAGAAACGCTGCTGAGAATCTTTTGACACGCTCTCTCTCTCTTTCACCAGGTTTGCCTTTAATGTCGCTTTCAGCAGCAAGCAAGCCGAGTCCTCTTTGAGCTGCTTCAGCCTGCCTTCATCTCACATCAGGGAGATCGAGCTCTTCTGTTCGCTTCCGTCCGTGGACCTCCAAAAGTATTGATGGCATAAATCAGTGAGTAAAAAAAGCAGCCACTTGGATCCCTGTCAATCACAAGTAAGCATTGCCTGGACAATGTGTGACACATGTTGACATTTCTACATGACAAAATAAGGCAAGCGGGTGACAGTTTGCGTCTTTAAGCGTGTCGTCATTAATCCGTCTCACTGACATTGCAGCCTCTCCCTTCACCTTCAGTTTAATTAGGTGCAGCTCTTGTCAGTCTCATAAGAGAAAAAACGGACCATGGTTTTCAGATGAATGCAGGGAGTAGGAGGAAGTAGGAGGGAAAGAGTTTCGCAATGAGACAGTGATAAAAGAGGTGATGATTGGATTGCAATGGGGAAACTTGCTGTTGTTTTCAATAAAAATAGATTTATTTGGTAGTTATAAAATTAAGCTATTTTATTTTTTGTTTACCTTATGTACCTTTTGAAAAAATAGATGTTTTTCAGTTATTAAAAAATAGGCCATTTTTATTTTTTATTTTATTTAATTTTATTTACCTTCTGAAAAATATGTATTGTTTTTATAAAATAAAATGTTTTATTTTATTTTATTTTATTTTATTTTATTTTATTTTTGCACCTTCTGAATCCTCATTTTAACGTGCTTAATATAAGTCCCTGTCTTATCAGCACCATGGACAGCAACTGCACCATTGTGATTAATGTAATACTTTTAGTTCTTGTCAAGAACATCCTTTCTGTAAAAACAACATTTAAGCTGTTGTAGTCTCGTGTAGCCAGACCTTCAGACTGATAGTAGAAGGTCTGAACTCCATAGCAGCTTTCATTGACCAAGGACCACCCTAGAGGACGTCTGACTGACATGTAAAGCAACCAGTCACAGTTTGTTTTGTCCAGCGTCATGTTTAGGGGCGTGAAAATGTAAAGTCGATGTCCCCACAATAACAGACTGGCATGCAATTCATTCAGGATACTTTGTGCAGGTTTACTGCAACGGTGGCGTAATAATGGTGCTGTGAACTTCACATACATTTGAAAATCCAGCCTTCAGTGGATCCTGATAAACTCTCATTGTCACAGTTGTAAATATGTTGGCTTTCTTCTTCCATAAGGGGACCCCTTGTGTCACAATGGCTTCGTTTCCAGGCATGCAGTTAAAGAACCTGACACACACGTCTTCCAAAGACTCCCAAAGTGTTTCCCATTTTGTTATGCCATAGGCAACAGACATTCAGCCAAGAGTCTGTGGCTGTGACGTCTGAGGCTGAAACTTGTGCTGATTTGTGCAGCTCGTCTTGTGATTACACATTGCTTGGTGGGGCGAGGCAGGATGTGGTGCATTTTTTGCAACTGCCTTGAAGATGATGCCTTAATGCAGTGTTTACATATGCTTATATTGGATACTTTTAAAGGGTTAGTTGACCCAAAAATGAAAATTGTAATTTACCCGTAAGACCTTCATTCATCTTCGGAACACAAATGAAGATCTTTTTGATGAAATCTGAGAGCTTTCTGTCCCTCCATAGACAGCTATGCTTCAAAAAGTGAATTAAGGTATCGCAAAACTAATCCATATGAATTGAACGGTTAAGTCCAAATTTTCTGAAGAGACACGGTTGCTTTCTATGATGAACAGTTTGAATTTCACTTATAAACATTCATCAACGCATACATGTGGTAAACAGAAGCTCAAGCATGTTTGTTTGATGCATACAAGAACCAATGAGGCTGTTATGCAGCATATGTTTGCTTTTGTTGATGTTCACTGATCAATGTTTATATGTAAATAAATTCCTAAATTAAATCTGTTCATCATATAAAGCGATCCAGTCTCTTCAGAAATTTGGACTAAACCACTCAATTCATATAGATTAGTTTTACGATCTCTTTTTTGAAGCGTCAAAGTTGTAGTTGCGTAGGCTGTTTATGGAGGGACAGAAAGCTCTCAGATTTCATGAAAAAGATCTTCATTTGTGTTCTGAAAATGAACAAAAGTCTTCTTCAAAACAAAAGTTGTTCTTCAAAACAACTTGAATTAATGAGAATTTCATTTTTGGGTGAACTAACCCTTTAACATCCCGTAGCTGTTGTTATATGTTAATTGGGCATATGCAATAGACTGGGTAAACCCAGTCTGATCTGCCAGCGATTTGGTTTGGCAACTCAGTCTGGAAACCCGTACATTCATTTCTACTGCTTCTGTTACACTTTTGCGGGAATCAATCACAGACTGGCTTATCCACCTTGCTCGCTATCGGTGGGTATAACACGATCACGATAGAGAAGCGACGGCAAGCATGACCGTCAGTCCAATTCCTTTTAACCTCTCGACGATGCTGAATGACTTCTTTAGTTTATCAAACAAATTGCTCGAGTGGGTGTAAATACCACTCACTTTCATGTTTTTTTTTTTTTTTTTTTTTGCACAACCTGCAAAAATTGCTCGATGCCATTGCTGTTCAGTTCGAAGGGCACTGCGAACGGCATAGAGAATAAGGAAACATTGAAACATCACTTCACAGGAAGTAGAGAGGTAAAATCACCCAACTGTCATTGCGCAACGAAAGTATGAATGGTTATGGTGATGAGTGTACATGTATACAGTTAACCAAAATGAGAATTTATTTTCATATGGCATGAGAGGCTACAGCTTCAAATCTGTTAAGAGTCAATTTTAAATTTGAAAGTAAATTGTAATATCTATTTATTTTTTGTGTCATAATCTGCGCGACACCGTCGTTGACTTTCTGTGATGACGTTTGTAGCGTTCCAAATGAGTGATTATTGTCAGCGAAGTCCACTTCAACGGATATACCATGCTCAGGGAGTAGGGAGCAGTGAACACTGCGTAGGGACCCTGTCGAATGGAACGCAGCTTAAACCTGTCTGGAGTTTTCGTGTCGCTTTGCAAGGTATCCAATTGCGTGAATAATGCTCGTTGATCACGCCTCTTGTGTTAGTAGAAAATACATATAGACTCTCCAGACCAATGTTCAATTTTAAATTGAGCTTGGTCTGGTGATAGCCAGACAACATATGCAAGGAAAAGGAAGGAAAAGGGAAGATAAAAAAGAAATCAACAACCAAAAACCTGCTGTTGTAACATAAGTTTGACATCTCTATTCAGCTCTATTCATATAAATAATAAAGGTGTATATATACTGTTCAATGTTCATTCATGCTTAGAGAGCCTAGTGTTCATGCTCAGGCTTTTGTACTTATGTAGAGCATGCTAAAAGAATAGAAAAGCCATATGTCATTTGAGATGTGACATTAGCAATGCTGTCAATATTCATTGACCCCATATCTAAATAGAGTGAAAAGCCTTTCAGATTTTAATGTAACAAGTGCTCTCCTAAACATAAATGCTCTTTTGGCGTACACAAAGGCATATTCAAATTTCAAGTAACTGAGGTTGAATGGCAGCCTGTTATTGATGTGAACGACCTTCAGCATTGCATTAGCTCACGTGGATCTGTGTAGTGAGCAAAGGCCTGCCCTCCGCAACTTAATTAATAGAACGTCACACTGATGGGAGAGAATTTGGTTCAGGCTGAATCTTCTGCACCATTTAACCGTATAATGGGATGGTTTCTTCAACGTCTTCCCAAAAGCTGACCTTGCCAGTGTCTTTGAAGGCCTGCTTGCATTTTTAACCGAATAGAAGTATTGAAAGCAGAAATGTCTGGTCTAGCATATTTGCTGTCACTGAGATTGAAGGAGTTTATCGAAATCATCTAATTGGTTCAGGTTTGTATATGCATTTGGCCTCTATACGTGTACACAAAGTGCATATAAATTTTATAATCTTGTGAAGAGATTTAGATGAGTAAAGTTGAGCTGAAAAGGATACAGAGGAAGAGAGTGAGAGAAAGAGGAAGAGATAGCAGGAAAGAAGGGCAGTGAGGAAAGCTTATGTTACCCCCAAAATAGTTCAACCAAAAATGTGCTGTTATTTTTTCTACATTTTTGAAAAATCTTTACACATTTATTGACAGACTGTTCAAGGTGACCATGTCTGTCAAGCTTCAAAAAGAAAGAAGAAAAGCACTAAAAAAGCACCTTCAAATTATGGCATGTCAGTATGAAGTGTTTTCAGTTTTTTGAGGCCATATGATAACTTTCTGTCAGGAATAGAAAATTCATTATCACTATTCACTGATATAATCACACTGTCCTCAGAGTTAGTGTTCATATTCAGAATTTAAAATGTTTGGTTGCTAACCTCATGAGAACAGATGCCATTTTGGCATTGATGATGATGGAGCATCTGTGGAGACTGGAAGTAAATTTGTCATTTATAGTTAAAATCTGTGCAACGATTCTTCAAGAATAATATGCAATAAAATAATAATAATAAAAAATATAAAAAAGCATAAACAGCATACAAACAGGTTTGGAATGGCATGAGTGTGAGAATGTTTTAGGTGAGCTAAGCCCTATTCGGATGGTAATTGTTTCACAGGGGGACGTGATGTATTTTTCCCATTGGCATGGGGGTAGTCTGTGATTTTATTGCCATCCAAATCCAGAATGTTTTCTCCGACCATCCGCGTAAAAATCCCCGGCCGAATTACCTACTCTTTTTTTGACAAACACCAAGGTCATGTGGTAATTTAATTGCCGTGTAAATCCACATCTCTGAGTTTACAAGAAGAGATCAATACAAAATACACTGTTTAAATTCTTTTTGGCCACTGTGGAGCACCGTATGATAAGTGTTGAGCTTCGATGTAATTTGCATGTATGCTAAAGATACAATGTCCACCACAGCGGGAAGATGTTAAGAAAAGAAAGAAGAAAGAGAAATAAAAAAGTTATAGAATAAGTTATACTGGCAGCAACAGGTGTGCAATAGCCTACCATTTAAAAATATGCATGTCACAGTAGTTCAGTTTAGTTTAGTTCAGTTCTGTATTGTCTGTTTAGTTAAATCTTGTCAGCTGTTTCCATTTAGTAGTCATCATCTGTGTATTTTAGTTCCTGCCTGTTTCCTGTTCTTTGTCGGTTGTTTTCTGTGCACTAGCACACTGTGACTATTGTTTTCCTGTTATTCTGAGTTTTGTAATAAATATTTAGTAATAAGTCTTTATTGAATCCTTGTGTTCATCTTCTGTAGAGCTCACCATTACAATACAATTACATTAAAAATATAAACCAAGCAGCTTCATGCTTACCTCATGTAGCCTACTGTAAATTAGAGGCTGCATTAACGTAACCTATTTCTGCTAAATTCCCCATTTTTAAAATGACAATTTGATATAAAATGCAAGACAAAACCATTTAAACTATATAGCGCATATATATCAGTGCTTTTAAACAGGCGATTTAAATAATCAAATAATAAATAGGATATACATTAAATTATGAATTTATTCTCATTATGCCAAGCATGTTCCATTTTATTCACAGCAGACAATAATGCAACCGACCATGTGAGCAGCACGTGTGCTCCCTCAAAACTTGCTCCTCTGCCGTGAATAAATCTCCATCTTAAATGTGCTCTAGAACGCTTTTTCACAAGATGTAATATAAGTCTAAGGTGTCCCCTGAATGTGTTTGTGAAGTTTCAGCTCAAAATACCCCATAGATTTTTTTTTTATTCATTTTTTTAACTGCCTATTTTGGGGCAAAATTAAATATGCGCCGATTCAGTGTGCTTCCCCTTTAAATCCTCGCGCTCCCCGCCCCCAAGCTTGCGACTCTATAATACATTGCATAAACAAAGTTCACACAGCTAATATAACCCTCAAAATGGATCTTTACAAAGGGTTCCTCATGCAGCATACCCGATTATGTAAGTATGGTATTTATTTGGATGTTTACATTTGATTCTGAATGAGTTTGATAGTGCTCCGTGGCTAAAGCTAACATTACACACTGTTGGAGAGATTTATAAAGAATGAAGTTATACAGACTGCAAGTGTTTAATAATGAAAATAACGACATGACTCTGATCTCCGTGAATACGGTAAAAATCAATGGCAACTTTAACCACATTTAACAGTACCATTAGCAACATGCTAATGAAACATTTAGAAAGACAATTTACAAATATCACTGAAAATATCAAGATATCATGGATCATGTCAGTTATTATTGCTCCATCTGCCATTTTTCGCTATTGTCCTTGCTTGCTTACCTGCATAAAGTCTGACGATTCGGCTGTGCACAGATCCAGACACTAATACTGCCTTGTCTAATGCCTTGAACATGGGCTAGCATATGAAAATATGGGGGGCGTACATATTAATGATCCCAACTGTAGCGTCACAGTCAGTGTTATGTTGAGATTCGCCTGTTCTTCAGAGGTCTTTTGCACAAATCAAATTTACATGAGAAGGAGGAAACAATGGCGTTTGAGACTCACTGTATGTCATTTCCATGTACAAAACTTTAATTATTTAACTATGCCAAGGTAAATTCAATTTTCAATTCTATGGCACCTTTAATGCATGAGTTTTATCACTGAGGTGCCACGCAAATTTATTTTTACAGATGTCCACATGAGAAACAATTACCGTTCGAATAGGGCTCTAGCCTACAGTTTTAATTCATTGCAAATTTATGTATATGTTAACTACAATTTAAAAGTTTGGGGTTGGTAAGATTTTTAAAGGGTACATAACACACAGTTTCCACCAATCTCATGTTAATCTTGAGTACCTATAGAGTAGTATTGCATCCTCCATATCTCCGAAAAGTCTTTAGTTTTATCAGATTTATAAAAGATAGATACGCTGTACCATCTTTTCTGAAAAAAGCAGAGCTCCTGGAGACGTACCGTGGGCAGAGCTAAAGAGTCACGAGCACACACAGCTTTTGCATAGCGATCGTCTGCAAGCTGTGTCTCATTATAAATAAAAAGGGAACAAAAAAGTTTGTGTTGTTTACATTATATGCACTTGCATTCTGATTACCAAAACACTGACGTTTGATGCAGTTTTACTCAAGCCTGCGATCTGCAAATCCAGCGTCCAACTGGGTCTTGTTTACAAAACATCCATCACCAAAATTCCGGTAACAAACAAAGATATGTGCACATCTCCGTTGCTGCCCCAGGAAAAACAAACTATATCCACTGTTCCCTTAATGCTGGGCTCTTTGGGGAGCTGAAAAAGGTTATTTTTCCCTCACAACCAAAAACACGCTTCTTTGGTGACATTGTTGAAAAATCTCTTGGCTTCTGTAACCCGAACAAAGTGCCTTGATGGGTGTGCTCTTGCTCTCACTCTCGCTCAGGGTGATGTGTGTGCGCACGGATATCAGGGAGAAGTGCCTATACAAGGAATTCCGCCCTTTCTTATGTGATACAGGGCCATACTCGAAAAAAACTTTCCGAAACTTATCCGAATCCAGAAGGAGTGTATTTGGTACAGAAATACTCTGTCATACATCCATCTCGTGTTTCATTAAAAGTTTTGAAACTTTGGCCATGTTTAACATGAGAATCCAATTCTTTAACACTGTAAATGCATGAAATAGCATTAACCCCCCCCAGTATTATTTCATAAATAAATAAAATAAATGTTTTCTATGTAATTTCTTAAGATTTATCCCTGCGATGGCAAAGCTGATTTTTTTTTTTTTTTTTTTTTTTTTTAGCAGCCATTACTTAACTCTTCTGTGTCGCATGATCCTTCAGAAATCCTTCAAATATGCTGATTTGCTCAGAAACATTTCTTATTTTTGTGCTATTGATTTTGGTGGAGAAAAATAATAGATTTTTTTAAACAATAGATTTTTTGTTACATTATAAATGTATTTTTACTGTCATTTTTTTTTTTATTAAAAAAATGACAGTAAAAATGTACTCTTACTGCATTAAAGGTGTTAAAAGTATTAAAGTAAAAAAAAAAAAAAATTACTGACCCCAAACTTTTGAATGGTACTGTACATTAAATCTCAAAATTTAAAGGAGAATAGTAAAACAACTGGAAGAATCCTTTATTTCTTCACCAGTAGGCAGAAGTGGCCCATCCTAAAGGGATATCGAAAGATTAACTCTGACTAGCTTTGCTGGTGAAGAGAAAGGAAGAAGACAAGATGCCAGGCCATCATGCACAGATTAAAAGCAGAGTGTGGATGTGTGGATGAGAGGATGTGCGTTTATGTGTGGCAGGCAGGCTCAGACAGCGCACGCCTTCGGCTCCTCACTGCCTCTGAGATTAGAATGACAGCTGAGGGTCCCAGAGGAGCCCACTGTGAGGCCTGAGTGAAGTTCTCAGAAACTGGGGCTGAAAGGACAGAAAGCACAAAGACGAAACAGGGACGGCAAAGCCAGCGCTACTGGCTGCAGTTATTTGTGACGTGTGGAACTTCTTGCTCTTGGCTTTGCATTGCCTTTTGGATGGTAATTCTGGGGCACTGAAATGCATGATACAGTGTATTTAGAGCACCTAATGAATCATGATTGCTTAAATTATTATTATTTTTTTTTTGGTTTGTTTGTTTTTAACAAAATGTACCCTCAATTGCCCTCACATAATTTCAAGACAAATGAATGCCAGTCTTATTACTGGTTTTATTAGATTTTCATGTTGAAATGACTGAGAAATAACAAAGGCCACATTTACACTGCAGGTCTTCATGCCCAATTCTGATTTGTTGACAATAACCAGCTTATATATTCTTTTAAAAATGACCCATATCCGATAATACAAGCTTTTGCTTTATGCACCATATTTAAAGGTCAGCAAAACATTAGGTTGAGCCTTTATCCTGTGCCATTGAAAAGAGTCATGTGATCACGATTGGGGTCCGCCTGAGCTGACATCATTCGCCACTGTTGCTTTTTCGATGATGTACAACTCGCACTGACAAGAGAATATCCAGTCTGTCTGCTTACATGGTAGATGCAAATGCACGTATCCGATTCATATCAGATTTATTTCCTCATAAGAATGAGGCCTGAAACCGATCTGAGAATATCGGAATCCATGTGCATTTCCCTGCTTACATGGTCGTGGGTCATATCCGATCTTTGCCCCATTAAATAATCTGAATTGGTTCACTTAATCCATGTAATATAAATGCGGCCAAAATGGCTTCTGTTCCCTATCTGAAGGCAGCTCCAGCATGTTCTCATGTGTATTCAACACTAGTACCTTCCCCGCGACCGGCCCGCTGAGACGCTTCAGTTGGCATGATTCCTTGAGTGGCACTGACAGCCTGTCGCTGAAGTCAGCTGCTCCTAGAGCACCTGAAAATCAATTGCACAAACTTAGGCTGTGTTTCACTCTCTGACATAATAGGCAACGGTGTCCTGTTGTGCTCGATGTCTTCTTAGCACTCTGTCTGTTCAGGAGAAGGATGGGTTGTAGTTAATGTCACTGACCCAACAAATAATGATCCAAAGTACCTGTGTTGTTAGGTTTTGTCCCTGGAGTTTACAGCTTAAAAAAACAAACAAAAAAAAAAACAGTGTGACTGCAGTCATATACAGAATAGTATATACATATATACCAACAGAAATCACAAGTTTCATAGTGTGTGTGAGACTTAATGAAATGGGTACAAAAGCTTTTAAAAGGTTATTTTTATTTAGGCCTATTTATTTATTTTTCACAGGCTCTGTGAAAGGAAGTGCTTAATCTTCAGAAAATGCTCATCATCACCGACATTAAAAATACAATTTTAAATAAAAACAAAAATAAATAATTGCTAATGTATTAAAATTAATTGTACATAATTAAACTGCTGATCATTAAAGGTGCCCTAGAACGAACAAAATGTAATGTAAGTCTAAGGTGTCCCCTGAATATGTCTGTGAAGTTTCAGCTCAAAATACCTCATAGATTTTTTTTTTTCATTAATTTTTTTAACTGCCTATTTTGAGGCATCATTAACTATGCACCGATTCAGCGCGCAGCCCCATTAAATCCTCGCGCTCCCCGTCATTCTCCCCTTGTCTCCGTGAATACAGTAAGAAACGATGGTAACTTTAACACTCTGAGGTCTGAAGGTATCGCCGGCGATACCACCGTGGTTTTTTTCTTATCAGTGTGAAAGAGACTCAAAATACTCCGTCAATGTTGCACATACAATTAAGAGTTATACACCATTTTAATCTGTGGAATATCTTCTTTCATTTGTGTACACTCAGAGTAAAAACAAAATGTTGTGCTTTTTGTAAAATAAAGAAAACTAACATGATGCGTGATGTCTCGTCTCCCTCTGAACGAACTCCAATCTGATAGTTCTTAGAAAATGAACTGTAACTTAGTGAATACTAATGACAAAAAAATTACACTTATGTCTAAAAAAACGTTAAGATGTCAGGTTTTAAAACATATAAGTCAAATCGAAAACAAACCTTCTGTGTTTATGTAATCTGTATGAAAAGAGAGCCATGTCAGAAGTCTGTGATTCAGCTCATTATCCGCTAATGCGGCCACGCCCACGGAGCGAGCGCTATTCAGACGCAAATTCAGTCAATACATGCATACATCATCTCAATCGTGTATTTATTGTCTTGAAAAGTGTTTTGAATAGCCATATTTAGCGACCTCTTGCCTCTGTTAGTTCCTTGATTGTCACATGATTTGCCTCTTCTTTTACTGAGGCATTTGTGGACAAAAGGGGCAGAGCGCCCTCCGGCTGAAGTATGAATTAAAAACACAGCATCCAGCACTCATAATGATGAAAATAAATATAGAATAATAAATATTACTCCTCTGAATAGAAAATTGATATAAACATATGAGAATCCATCAATATTTCTCCAAATGTGTATGCTTTTAAGCATATTAAGAAATTATGGTCAATATAAGATTTTAAGAGTCAAAATGTGGAGCTTGAGTCTTAGATCTTTTTAATGATGTATAGTTTGTCAACTGCACATCAACATTTAGGCTCTATAATATAACAAATATAGTAACCTATATGAAATGCCCTAGAGGTAGGAATGTTCAGACGCGTTGCATCACAGAAATACATTATATTTTAAAGTATATTAAAATAGAAAACCATTATTTGGTTAGAGACTTGAGACTTCTTTTAAAAACATTATAATGCCAATGTGTTCAATCTTTTGACTGGTACTGTAATTTAACATAGGCCTATACACAATTTTCTTCATATCATGTGCAATAATACGTGCATGCATGAGATCACAAAAATCATGTTTTTTTTTTTGTCCTGAGTGGACTTTAATCCTGTTATCAGCATGATCACAGAGGGTTTTTTCACAGCCTACCTGACTGAAAGGCCTCATTAATATGCAAGTCATTTCAGGTCATTATTATTCAATTCTTTTGTCTTCTCAGGTGAGAATCACCCATAATACATGAGGATTCACGCCCCCATGCATACTGTGTTTCTTGACCAAAAGTGTCTTAGAAAATTTAAATCTCTCTATTGTTTTATATGAAGGAGTAGGCAGCATAATTTTTACATAATTCTGAAGCAAAAACTCTAGTCTACAACCTCCAATACCCAGAAGTCTTATGAACACAGATTTAATATACTTTTTTTTGGCCTTATTTCAGTGACTTAAGTTTTTTGTTTTTTCAATAACCACGCATAAACATTATTCCTTCAAAAATACAACATGTACGTACATGTTCCTCACATATTATTGTAGCCTAGTTTGTGCTGAATACAGTGTAATGACACTTTTGTCATTTATATGTTTATGAACAACTGAAAAAAGCACAAATGTCAGGGCATGTCAAAACTTCTCCAAGCCCCAAATCAGCCTCAGACTCCAGAGGGTTAACCACATTTAACAGTACATTAGCAACATGCTAACGAAACATTTAGAAAGACAATTTACAAATATCACTAAAAATATCACGTTATCATGGATCATGTCAGTTATTATTGCTCCATCTGCCATTTTTCGCTATTGTTCTTGCTTGCTTACCTAGTCTGATGATTCAGCTGTGCACAGATCCAGACGTTAATACTGCCTGCCCTTGTGTAATGCCTTGAACATGGGCTGGCATATGCAAATATTGGGGGCGTACATATTAATGATCCCGACTGTTACATAACAGTCGGTGTTATGTTGAGATTCACTGTTCTTCTGAGGTCTTTTAAACAAATGAGATTTACATAAGAAGGAGGAAACAGTAGTGTTTGAGACTCACTGTATGTCATTTCCATGTACTTGTATCTTAATGTTTCTGAGGTGGAAGAAGGCTGTTTTTGTAACATATGAAATATGATTTTCGAAGGACAAGTTGCTGTCTAATATAACACCCAGGTATTTTTCCCGTTTAAATGCACAAAATTGTGACCGTCTGATAGGTACGACCTAAACCACCGTAATGCCTGGCCCTGAATACCAGTATAATTTTCTAGACGATCTAGGAGTATTTTATGATCTATAGTGTCGAATGTAGGATCGGTCCCGTCTGACCGATACCCGATCCGACAAAAATGTCAGAATCGGAGCCGATACCAATACTGAGTGTCGGGTCGGTGCATCTCTACTTGAGCACCAAATCAGCATATTAGAATGATTTCTGAAGGATTATGTGACACTGACTGAAGACTAAAGTCATGATCTTAATCAAAATTACTTGATTAATTACTTATTAAAATAAGTAATAAAGTTTAAATTAGGCTAATTATTAGATACCTTCAACTTCAAGAAGTGTAAGACCTCTAAGGTCATAAAGACCAAAGTCATTTTAAGGGCACATTTGATGTTTAAAGTTAGTTTCACTTTTTCAGCTTTATTTTTCATGTATATAACCAGCCAGTGTTCAAAACTACCTCCTAACCTTAGCCCAATTCACAACAGTAAGCTTGTAATAATGGTTTATAATTCAGGTGGTACTGGTGGATTTTTGCGGGAAATTCAAGCATCTCGCCGTTTGTCTTTGCGTCGTTGTATCATGTCTGTATACATAAAGAAGGAGTCCCAGCTAGTAGGCTATATCACATGTGAGGCGGATCATTTATAGCCTTTTTTCACAGCAGCTGCAATAATTAAACTTATTATTTTGATGATGGATTGTATGGTATGACAAATTTAGTTGGTGATTAGACTGTACAGAAATTGAAATCTACAGGTAACGCTAATACACACTAAATACACAGTCACACAATGCTGATGTTGTTAACATTAACAATTTGAGAACAAAGTATATACTAATTGTATATATAAAAATTTGCATAGTTTGACGTGATATGAGCTAAGCGATCATTTGATTTAATCACCATTGGCAGCGTGATTTACTGTAATGCTTTTTTTTCTCAGTTAGTCAGAACAAAAGTGGCAGACATGTTACTTACATGTTCAGATGATATTTTCCAGTCAAAATTCTTATTTTGGTCATACTTCCAAGACTACAATCTGTGATTCCGAAGTACAGTATCCACACCGATATGGTGATTGACAGCAAACATTAGATTCATTCACGCTGGGGAGCCATGCCAAGGCACAACGCACGTAAAGATAATAATTCCACAAACAACTGCAATTACAGGTTTCAAACAGAGATGGTGACAAAGAGGCAAAATTACAGACTGCAGATTTAAATAATAGTTTATCTAGCATATATAATAGTCTTCATAATATAAATCTCTAATATTGAAAAAAAAAAAAGAAAAAAAAAAAAAGGTCCTAATAGAACGTGAGAGTGTACCATTTTTTTTGGAAGGTTCCGTGTTGATAGTACCTCAGAGTTGCTCTTTTTCTCTGTCAATCCTGTGACTGTCCGTGGCATATGAGTAACTGCATCTTTACTCATGGAGTCGGAGGCAGAAGCTTAGTCCCTATTAAGTATTCACCAAGGCCCGCGTCTGCTGTTTGGCAGGTACCCCTCCATTAGCAGAAGCATTTGGAGCCATTAACATTGATAATTTCTAATTAGGATTCAGCAGTGACAGACAGGCTAATTGGCGGTTCTCCCTAAAACACACTGGTAATGGCTGCTCATATTAATTACATGCAGGAGAACATGGTTTTGGATGGCAACCGCAGTGAAGAAAATAGAGGTCTAAAGGGGGCTGATGAGAGGGTTTGAGGCATGAAGCATGAGCTCAGTGTTTGTGGGTTTTATAAAGCATGCTTGTAAAAGTCACTTTAATTGTCTATTCACTTTTTTTTTTTTAAACAAAAATGATTTTAGCACTAATATTACAGGTAATTTGGGAGTTTAATGTGGTAGCTTGTATTTAAATCTTAAGTAAATGCTTCCAGAACATCATCAAAGCTCAAGGAGAAAAGAAATTAAATCTTCATTAGGAGTAAAGTGGGTTTTTATGTCCGAATAATAACCCCATGTTGCTTTGCAGAGCCTCAGGCATTGCCTCTGAGCTCAAATCTTTTTTCTGAGCTCAAAATTTGCTCAAAGCTAAAGTGTAAGCTCAAAGCTAAAAAAGACACTGTTCCATAGCAGCTGACCTGCAGGTCACAGATGTGATTATCTGATGTATATGTGGTTAATATGATGATGAAGTTGAAAGGGCAAGCCATTCTTAATGGGCGATTTGAAGAATTTGCTGTTTTTTTTTGTTTTTTTTTTGGTAATGATAAGAGCACCATTTAATATGATTTCTGGGTTTCTTTAGAGCATACAGAAGAGACAATTACTCTAGTCTAGTGTTTCTGAGTGTTTGTGATCATTCATGATAAATGAACATGTTAAAGGTTAACATCAGTGTCACGCAAAGATCTTCATGTACCGTTAGTTTCAATAATTACTATGCCTTCCTGTTTGTGCACAATCACTTGAGGTCTATAATTGGGGCGTTTAATGATGTCATCAGTCCAGATGACATTTTAACACATTCAGTGTGTACTAATCCCTTATGATGAGGACCTGCATGTTCTTGTAAAAGAATTTCTATGAATTGTGTTTCTGACAGCTGCAGTTTCTTATCTGTTCTGTTTATTCACACTTTTCCTCATTATCATTGTCTGTCAGGTACCTGACCTAAGAAGGTCACCTGGCTGTAGAGAAGAACTAATTTTTATTTTGATATACCGGTACTTCTCCTCCTTCTCTTTAAAGCAAAGCTGTACAGTTACTTGCTGCTAATCTCTCAGGCTCAAAATCCTCTCTCTGTCCCAGAGTATCTTCAGTGATCTCATTCATACTTGTCATCCTGATTGAACTAACCTGTTGAAGAGTGGCTGTGAAGTACAGTCACAGTCAAAATATTTCAACACTGATGGCCACTCAAAACCAGAAGCACAATACGTCTAGATAAGACCAAGGGCCAGATTTACTAACAGCCAACTCTTTTGGCATCAAAAAAACTACTGTTGGGATTTACTAAAGACGTGCAGTGCAAAATTAGCACTTAAAAGGCGTGGACTGACCTTATTGCATATGCATTTGTTGGAGTTTCCCTTTCAGATGCAAAATTTATGGGAGTAGAGTATTTAAATGGATCATGCAACGCGATTTACTAATGTTTGTGCTCGTCAATTTACTGTTTTTTGCGCCATTATTTGTCTTAACCCATTTCGTGACATGGCTGCAATTGTTGTTGCTATAGGATGAGACACCGCAGAGAACAGAGAGCATGTGGTAGAAGGGAGAAAATATTTTCCACTCATATTCATTTCTTTGGAATGCCAGAAGATGATGTTATCCATATATTACATGTAACAATTTGCGCCTGTGTAGACCCGCACCTGATGAGCATCAGCTCTGCTTGTTTGCGACCCAACGCTAATTTGCTCAGTTCTTGGTAGATTGCGTTGGTCATTATGTAAATGATTTGACTGAGTCTGTGTTCTTAAATTTGCATGTCAGCAGTAGATAAATGGAATTGTGCTCTCACTCTAATTTCCCCCCAAGCTGCTCTTCTTCCTTGCAAGAAATCATTGGTAATGTTATTCTCCATCTCTGGCAAGATTTCACAAGAGACAAACACAGTGGTCATTCCCAGATCTAGTTGTTTTTGAATCACAACATAATGTTTTATATGCTTTTAATTGAGCATGTGATGGACTTAATATAATCTTAATTTTTTTCCCTCCAATTTGTTAGACCTGCTTACCTGTTGCCTGGAGAGCATGGCGAGACCCAATGTGTCTCAGGTGATTAAATGTGTCTGACATAGGATTGCACCAGCTCACTCGTTAGTCTCTGACACCAAACAAAACCTCAACAGCCTTGTCTCTTGCCTCAGCCATGTCACTGTGACAACTGCACCTTAGATATACAGCAGGGGAAGTCTTGCAAACAAACTATGATAAACAAAACATACAAAATGACATGGTAAAGCCTTCTTTTGGCGATGTGATTTGTGTAAATACCCTTTACTGTTTGATATTGACAACAACTACCATCCTGCTGAATGTTCCTGCTTCCCTTATTGTTTTATAAACAAGTATATCTTAAACCTCAAGTGACTAGCAAGCAATATATTGCTGACTAGATATGGGAATAGGAATTCTGTTTCCTTAGCGGTTTTATTTCATTTAGTACTTTTAAGGAATACACATTTGGAAAAAGATAATGCAATTCCATTTTCAAATAATGAGATTTTAATAATAAATTTCTTGTAGTTTGTAGTTGTAGTTTACATAGACTTTTTACTGATTTTTTTTAGGGCATAAAGAGGAGGCATAACTAATTTGTATTTGGTTATATATTAAACAGTAGTATTAAACATACAAAAAGTATATGTTCCACAAAAGAAAGAAAAGAAATTCAGGTTTAGTGAATAAAGTTATGTTCAGACTGCAGGCAGTGGCCCAAATCATTTTTCCAAATTTTTATGCTCATATGCGACTCGGATCTTTTTTTTTATTTATTTTATTTTTTTTATAACAGTGTGAATGGCACAAACCACATGGAATTTCATCTGCACTGATGGGAGTCACTCCAGCGATTATACATACCGATAGTTGGTCATTTGGTAAATATGGCAGCGAAGTTAGTCAGTGGAGGGATGGTGAGCTGTTATACTCATAAGTATTATGGTGGCAGTTCTATACAAGCAAAACTCAAGGAAAAATTGTATGAGAAAAACTTTGCCCTCTTTTTCATCCTTGTCTTCATCCTCCTTATTGCCTGCGCACAAATTCATTGGCTTTCGCGGTACACACACGTATAAATTAAAGGCACAGTATGTTTTTTTTTTCTGCCGCTAGGGGTCGCTAAACTCTTCAAAACAATGACAAAGGCGTAGATTGATGACGCAGTGAATGAGTGTGGAATCATGGAACTTGTCATCATTTCGATGGATCTAATAATGTTTATGGTGAAATAATGTTTATGGATGAGTGAATGCATTCATGTTTTTAACATGACTGTGGTATAAAGCAGGGCGTGGCCGAGAATCGTGGGTGCGATTGCTAATGAGAAACAGATATCAGTGCCGCACGCGAGTCCTAGGGGATATAAAGGAATGAGGACATTTCATTCTACCCAACTACTTGCAAAGCTGAAATACCACTAATACAGGTCAGTTTATTTGACAAATTAAAATTGCGAGGTAACGCAGCACTGTTTCACTTGGTCTCACGTTACACTATCATACTAAACTGCATTGAAAGTTGTAATGTTGTTCTATGTATTAGTTTGTTGGCTGTATGAGAGTAACAGTAAGCTAGATCAACATTAGAATGATACTCATGATATTCTAACATTTCATCGTGTTGAGCTATATAACATTGATTTGTCTTATGTAGCCTACATTTGCTTACCTTGTCTAATGTGCAAGAGCGGCGTCTCTGTCAAGTCAAAGTTGTCTCAAAGCTCTCACCATCTCAGAAACGCCACGGCGATATTGTTCCTCATTTTACTTCTCCTTTTGTCCCAAAGTATGCTTGCCATGGTCCATAATGTTTGAACGAAACAACAACAGCGTGCTGCTAGACATTATGCAGCTGTCCCATCTGTTGCCATGGTTACTATGCAGTACAAGCGGAAACCGGGGATAACCCAGATATTACGTTGTTGACAGGTGACAAGTGACAAGGGAGGGACGGACACTATTTAAAATTGTGAATTTCTCTGAATTTACAAATTTTTGGAAACATTTAGGATAATGTAAGTACACAGCTGAACGAAATATATAACACTGTGCAAGAGGTTTTTGGATATTTTAATATAAAAATCTTACATATTGTGCCTTTAACGGGTAAATGTTGACTTCAGTAACCTCCTTGTTTACTTCTATGTAATTCCGTGCTGTGTGCTGTCTTTGTTATTGTTCTTTTGTGCATGCGGGTCAGTTCAGGATTGTGACCTGTTCACGCTTGAATCTGAATTGGCCACATTTAAAAAGTAATGTGAAAAGCCCCCCCCCCAAAAAAAAGTATCTGAGCAATAAATCAGAATTGAGCACTAAGGCTTGCAGTGTAAACGTAGCCTTAATGATGACAGAATGTTAATTTTCGGCTAAATTATCCCTTTAATAGAACCAAATCTCTATTTTATTTTATTTTATTTTATTTTTTTAAATGGAACAGATTATAAATAAGACCCAGTTCTACGTTCTTAGCCCTGCTGAGCCAAACATTTTGCATTTAATAATATTGATAAGAAAAAGAAACAATTGTCATCTGTCAATAAGGCTTTCGTGACATTCTATAAATGATTGTGCTTGTCTTTGTATTGAGCCCTATATAAACCTGGATGAGCATGCTGTGTATTGCAAGAATTATTCTAATAAAACAGGAAACCACTGAAAATAATGACAGACAGGATCTCTGTGCAGCTGACCTCTGACCTCCATTGGCTCTTTCAGGACCACAGACATTGCTCTGAAATCTTTACCTCACCTTGTTGTATTCTTGCAGTATGAGAATGTCACATTAATAAAGAAATATGATACCAAATCTTTACTTTTATGAAGAGGACAGAGACTTTCAGATAATTTATTATGAACACAATCCACTGTTCTTGCTGTGTTTAAGCAGTAGTGCATATCTCTTCCATTTGGTTGAACTCCGTTTGCACGTTTCTTTCCTCTTTAAAATGATTTACATGAGGGTATCAACCCAAAGCCCTTGTAATTTAGCACCTTGGGAAGGTGTTTTCCCAGTGCTCTTTTCCATGTGAGACGGTGTCATGTGCCAGAGGCATTTTCTGTGCTGACCTCCTTCATCTTGAACAAACCATCACTTGTGTGGCTGTTTTACTATTCCGAGCAGCAGTTGTGCTGTGGGCATGGATGCCGTCAGAATGTGTTAGTTTTCACAAATTGCCTGAGGGTGATAATAATGTAATCAAGAATCCCATATATTCACCAGCACATAGAAACTCTTTCACCTAGATATTATCACATAGAGACTGTGTCTGTACCTCGAACTAGTAAATACAAAAAACTTCCGAAACCTTTTAAGGGTAAAAATTTAATTGATGTTCAAAAAATGAAAATCACAGATAAATCAGATAAACAAATGATAAAGCTTGGGTTACTGAATATTAGATCTATTTCTTCAAAAGCACTTATTGTAAATGAAATTATCACAGACAATAAACTAGACTTGCTGTGTTTGACAGAAACCTGGCTAAAACCAGACGATTACATTACTTTAAATGAATCTAGTCCTCAAGGTTATGATTATCGACACAATCCTCGACAGAAAGGCAAAGGGGGAGGTGTTGCTGTAATTTATAGTAATATATTCAGAATCATTCAAAAGAATTTCAAATATAACTCCTTTGAAGTGATGGTGCTTTATGTAACATTATGTAAGTTGACATTTGTGCTGGCTACTGTATACAGGCCACCAGGACACCATACTGACTTTATCAAAGAATTTGCTGATTTTCTATCAGAGTTAGTACTGGCTGCGGATAAAGTCCTTGTTGTTGGTGATTTTAATATCCATGTAGATAATAATAAAGACGCATTTGGATTGGCATTTGCAGACATTTTAAACTCTATTGGAGTTAGACAACACGTGTCAGGACCCACTCATTGTCATAATCATACCTTAGATCTAATACTGTCGCATGGAATTGATATTGATGCTGTTGAAATTCTACAGCAGAGCGATGATATATCAGATCATTATTTAGTGTCGTGTATAATACAATTAGCCAAGGCTACAAAACCACCACCCAGCCATAAATATTGTAGAACCATCACGTCTACCACTAAAGATTGCTTTATAAATAATCTCCCTGAGCAGTTTCATCGCCTTAGTATACCTGACAACTTAGAAGAACTCGATGCTGCAACAGAAACTATTGGCTCTCTCTTTTCCAGCACATTAGATGCAGTCGCTCCTTTACGTCTAAAGAAGATTAAGGAAACTAATCCAACGCCGTGGTATGATGAGCACACTCGGGCTCTAAAACGAGCTGTTAGAAAAACTGAACGTAGTTGGAAGAAAACAAAACTAGAAGTTTTTCGCCTTTCGTGGAAAGAAAAAATGATTGAGTACAGAACGGCTATAAGAAATGCTAGATCTACTTATTTTTCAAATCTCTTAATAGAAAACAAACATAATCCTAGGTATTTATTTGACACAGTGGCTAAATTAACTAGAAACAGAGATTCAACTGCTGACGTTTCCATAGAGCACAGCAGTAATGACTTTATGAACTTCTTTACTTGCAAGATTGATAATATTAGAGAGAAAATTAAAAGCATGCAACCGTCCACAGTTTCGCTTCAGACAGTGCACTGTAGTGTCCCTGAGGTAAAACTAGAATCATTCGCCGCTATAGGAGAGGAAGAATTATCTAAACTTATCAAATCATCAAAATCAACGACATGTATGTTAGACCCAATGCCGACTAAACTACTGAAAGAAATGCTTCCAGAGGTCGTAGGTCCACTTCTTGATATAATTAATTCATCCTTAACACTAGGATACGTGCCAAAAACCTTTAAGCAGGCTATTATTAAACCTCTTATTAAAAAACCTCAACTAGATCCGAGAGATTTAGTAAATTACAGGCCAATCTCGAATCTACCTTTTCTGTCAAAGATACTAGAAAAGGCAGTTTCAACACAACTGTGCTCCTTTTTAGAAAGAAATGGAATCTGTGAGGATTTCCAGTCAGGATTTAGACCATACCATAGTACTGAGACTGCTCTCGTTAGAGTTACAAATGATCTACTCTTATCATCCGATCGTGGCTGTATTTCTCTATTAGTGTTATTAGATCTCAGTGCTGCTTTTGACACTATCGATCACAACATTCTTTTAAAAAGACTTGAAAACTATATTGGCATTAGTGGAATTGCTTTGGCATGGTTCAAATCGTACTTATCTGACCGTTATCAGTCTGTAGTAGTTAATGAAGAGATGTCGTATCGCTCACAAGTTCAATATGGAGTACCACAAGGCTCAGTACTAGGACCGTTGCTTTTCACTCTGTACATGCTGCCCTTAGGAGAGATAATTAGGAAGCATGGTGTTAGTTTTCACTGCTACGCTGATGATACTCAGCTCTATATTTCCTCGCGCCCTGACGAAACCTACAAATTCACAAAACTAACAGAATGCATAGCTGACATTAAAAACTGGATGACAAGAAATTTCTTATTATTAAATTCAGAAAAAACTGATATCCTAATCTTTGGACCAAAAACTTCCTCACGAAAAAACCTTGAATACTCCCTAACGCTTGACGGGTGCTCCATTAAACCTTCGTCCTCAGTTAGGAACCTGGGTGTGCTCTTCGATACCAATCTTTCATTTGAAAGTCATGTTTCTAGTATCTGTAAAACCGCCTTCTTCCATCTAAAAAATATATCTAAATTACGACATATGCTCTCAATGACAAATGCGGAACAGTTGGTTCATGCATTCATGACCTCAAGACTAGATTATTGTAACGCTCTACTGGGTGGTTGTTCTGCTCGGCTTTTAAACAGACTACAGTTGGTCCAAAATGCGGCAGCTAGAGTTCTTACTAGAACCAGAAAGTATGACCATATTAGTCCAGTTCTGTCAACATTACATTGGCTCCCTATTAAACATCGTATAGATTTTAAAATCTTGCTACTTACTTATAAAGCTCTAAATGGTTTAGCTCCCCAGTACCTAAGTGAGCTCTTAATGCATTATAGTCCTTCACGTTTATTGCGATCTCAGAATTCAGGCCAGTTGATAATACCCAGAATATCAAAATCAACTGAAGGCGGCAGATCCTTTTCCTATTTAGCACCTAAACTCTGGAACAATCTTCCTAGCATTGTTCGGGAAGCAGACACACTCTGTCAGTTTAAATCTAGACTAAAAACACATCTCTTTGCTCTTGCATACACATAACACATTATCAATACATTAACATTTTTCAAATCCGTTAAAGGATTGTTACGCTGCAATAATTAGGTCGGCCGGAACCGAGAACATTTCCTATAACACTAGATATACCTGTACATCAGAATAAGAATGGCATCTACGCTAATATCTGTCTCTCTGCTTATCCTGAGGTTTGCCGGGTGCTGGATCCAGGCCGTATCCAGATCAGATGGAGAACCTGTGTCTGGACCTGACTACAACGTAGCCCAGGAGACAATGGGCCTACAGATCCAGTTCTGGCTGCATCTATAATTCAGATTTTTAATCCCCGTATCCGCTTACATATATTTATATATAATCTATTTTTAATCTCTATAATAAAAATGTATAATTCAGATTTTGATCTCCATATCCATTTACATATATTATATATATCTTCCAAGGGTTTTTTTCCCTCCTAGGACTTTTTTCCCAGTGTTAGCACGCTGGGTTTTTCTCCTAGGGGGTTTTTTCCACCCCTGGGAGTCAGCCGACATTGGCTTAATGTAGCACCATCTTGTATATGTTACATATTACCACGCTTGTTTGTACAGCTTATTTTTAACCACTTCCCTTTTTTCTGTGCTTCTAATATGTAAAGCTGCTTTGAAACAATTACCAATTGTAAAAGCGCTATATAAATAAATTTGACTTGACTTGACTAGTTTGCACTACCGTCTTCAGTCTGATTTTAAACCTCATAGGTTGCTTTCATTGTAATTTATTGTTTTAGTCACCTCTTGCATTTTGCATGGCGGCCATGTCTTATCTAAGGTTGTTGTCCTCTATTCCTCTTTAACGGTAACCTCACGTCTGGTCTGTCCTGTATCACAACCATCCTTATTAATCCATTGGTTTGGAAAGATGTTGTAGTATATAATTGGATTTATTTGGCAAAAAGGCAGGCTGAACTCTGGATCCCAATCTTGGAAAAAAATCTTCAGCGTTTTATATGACTTTTGTGTTAGTTTGTCTCAGTGAGCCCCTGATTCTGTCTTAACCTCTCTGAATTCTCTCATGTGCGTTGCACAGCTAATGATATTAAATAACCACCTGTGACTGTGTATTCTCCTGTCAGCTTTCTTTTTCTGTTAAAATATTGTGGACAGTTTCTAATAAAACATGGATGATTGTTCCAGTGGTCGAATAGGGTCGGTACAAAAAATTCAGTAGTTGGTACCAATAACATTTACATTTTTGTGGTTCTCTGTTCCAATTTTGGTACCAGAGCAAAAACTGTTGAATTAACCTCTTGAGGTGCACTGTCCCGACTTCAGGCTTAACATCACTTTGTTTACCATGGTATACCTTTACTATATATAATACTGTCTAAAAATATTGAGAATGATAACAAATTATACATCATTTGAAAGTTCTAAGGGTCTACTGTCAATCCACGCTGTCTGTTTTATGATATGGATGCTCCAGCAACAGTAATATTGTAATTTGTGTCGGGAGTGCAAATGACAACACGCAAAATCAAAACGGGATTTCATACCTTTATGAAATAGCGAACGCGAGATGAATCCAATCTTTTTATCTCTTATCTGAGAACAAAAGTCAGAATTGTGTGATATAAACTCGCAATTACGTGTTATAAAGTCAGAATAGTGAGATAAAACTCACAATTCTGACTTTTTTCTCATAATTGTGAGTTTATATCTCTCAGTTCTGACTTTATAACACGTAATTGCAAGTTGTAAAGTCAGAATTGTGAGTTATAAAGTCAGAATTGTATAAATTTGCAATTCTGAGAAGAAAAAAAAGAATTGGACTTTATAACTCGCCATTGCGAGTTTATATCTCACAATTGTGAGAAAAAAGTCAGAATTGTGAGAAAAAAGTTAGAACGCGCAACTGTGAGTTTATAACTTGCAATTCTGACTTTCTCACAGTTGCGAGTTTATATTGCACAATTCTGAAAAAAGAAGTCAGAATTGTGAAATGTAAATTCGCAATTGTGAAAAAAAAAGAGTCAGAATTTTGAGAGAAAGTCCTTTTTTATTTTTAATTTAGTGGCGGAAACCAGCTTCCATACAAAAGTGTTAAATCCATGAAATATTGATATATTGTCCATTGTTTATGTCATATTTCAATCTGCTCTCCATCAATCAAATCTTCAATACATTTTTCAATCTGAGCACTGTTTACGTATGTTTTAAAACTGTGTACGATCATATACATTAGACCAGTGTTTCCCAAACCTGTCCTGAAGGACCCCCAGCACTGCACATTTTGTATGTCGCCCTTATCTGACACACCTATATGCAGTTTTACTTAATAGAATATCCAAGCAGTGCTGTCGGATTTTGTGGTGTCTTGAGAGGCATATTCTCCAGCCATTGTCATTGTAGTAAATCTGACAGACAAAACTTTTAGCCAATGCCAAGACGATTTCAACAACGTGTGTGCTGTTTATCTTCCGCATGTGTGCACAGACGTACATCTGACTCGACCATTCAGAAATCAGAGCTCGTATGACAGGTGCACCTGTCACTGTCACGTTACTGTTATTCTTTATATATCACATACCGTGCTGTTTTTCCCTTCATTTGATTGAAAAACAAGTCCTTGTTGACCAAAAATGTCTTATTTCTCTCATGAGGATGTGTTAGGGAAGAAGCGAGAAAAGATTTAAAGAGTGAAGTCATTAGCAGAATCATAGCGATGATCGTTCTGTATTGACGGCTGCCATTAGCGAAATGTCAATGTATGTATTGAGACAATCAATTGTTTTTGGAAACTAAATGCTGTCTTTTGCCTGAATGATTGGCCATCGTTGCATTAATAGTTTTGAAATTGTAAAAGCGGATTACTTGCTGACTAGCACCTCTGATAGGCTATTGCATTCACACTCAACAGATATGCTTGTGATTGGCTAAAGTACTCAATGCTTGTAAAAACTCACTTTAAATAGAAACACGAACAAACGCTCAAACAAATACACAAACAAATGTGTTTAAAAGCAGCGTCTATCAGAGTACTGAATATACTATAGAAATGCTGGTACTGTCGATTTTCTGTACCAAATGCTACGGGTTGTACCGGACCAGATACAATTGACAACCCTAGTGGTGGATATGGGATATTGTCTTCACCTATCTCCTTTTAATATTAGAAGCCCTGACCATGTAAGTATACGTTATGGTGTGAGAGATGTCATAGGAACTTTACTGTAGATTGAACTTTCTCTTGTTTGTTATGCTGTTTTAACCACTGAGAGAGAGATAAGCTCCTCAAACCTTTCAATAAGTGCACAGATATAATCTCACTCTTAATCGCATTTTTCAGGGCATAATCTTTCCCATCAACACAGGTTTAGGCTTTTCAGAGAAGATGAGCACCTTAATTCTGTTCCATATATAGCCTTTAACCAGTACCTACATGTACAGACACAAATCTGAGCCCAAATCCCTGATTCTTCCTCATGACAGTGTCGTAAGATACTTGTTTTGATCTGGATTCTGGTGTACCTTGGGTCAAAACCTATTGAAGCAAGATGGGTGGACAGATTGTTAGCCTGTTGTGGGCCTGCACAGGAGTTTTCAAAGTTTTTGATGCCAAGAACCACCCAAATATGAGGATGAGGAAAAAAGGTGCTATATAGCACTAAAAGTGGTTCTTGGCTTTTAATCATAGGGGAACCACTTTTGGTGCTATGTAGCACCATATGTTTAAAGGTGCTCTACAGCACCTTTGTCAAATGGTGCTATATAGAACCCATAAGAGGTGCCATATCGCATTTTATTTCTTCAACAAAAATGGTCCTAAACAGCACCAACAGTGGTTCTTTGGCTCGTAAAGAACCTTTAAAGTGGCTTAACAGGTTCTTTGTAAGGCAGTGGTGCTATATAGCACCTTAGCCACCCCAAAGAACCACTGAAGAACCACTGAAGAACCATACAGAGGTGTAACAGGTTCTGTATACTGTAGTGGTGCTATATAGCACCTCAGTCATCCCAAAGAACCAGCGAAGAACTGCTGAAGAACCACTGAAGCACCAAGATTTGGTACAGCACTTAAAATGGTTCCCCTATTACCCTCTTTCGGTGATCGGCGCATGACATCAAAGCTCCGCGAGAACGATCTGAAAGCACAAGGAGTTGTATGCTCTACAATCGGTCCGCGCTGCTCCGATGCATCTCAAACAAGCCTTCTATCAACAATCACGGATGTTTCACTACTGTTGATGCTCATGGCTTTGCGAACCTACATCGGCATCCAAACACGGCTCGCCGTAATTTGTATATAGACGGAGATTACAAGTGATCTGCTATTAGCTCGATTAGCTGCTATTTCAAAAATGGCTGTTACAAGTTTCTTGTTGGTCACGGTAACCCCGCCCCCAGCCCCTGACGCAAGCAGTTCTTACTTCTAGCCCAGCAATGTTTTGGTGCTACTTACGAACCACTTTTCCTGGTTCGGAGCTGGTGCTTTGTGTGTCGAAAGACAAAGAACTTATTTGAAACTAGGCTCTGGCTCTTTGAACCAGCAAAAGGGGTATATGATTAGGAGCCAAAGAACCACTTTTAGTACTATATATATATATATATATATGTATATATATAAAAAGAATGGTCAGTTTTGATTTCATGGTGACTCCAAAGCAGTTTAAAAGCAGTTTAAAATATTACCTGGAAATATTACCTTTTTTTTTTTTTTTTTTGCAGATTTTTTTCTTACTGTATAATACATTTAGTAATAATACATTTTATTTATGTGTACCTTTCAAAATAATTAAGGACACTTGACAAATAAAAAGATACATAAGCAATAAATTAAGAAACAATATACAATAATATACAAAAGCTATATCAAACAAAATAAGCGATTCTAAAAAAAATGTGTTTTAAGACTTGATTTAAAAATTGAAAGATTAGAACTATTATGTGTGACTTAAGGCAAGGTATTCCAGAAACTCAAACGTACAGAAGGTGTAATAAGTTATAGAAGCAGAAGACCTGAGGAAATAAACATGAAGATGAAGATATGAATGTGGTAACTTATGAAGAGCCTTATAAATAAAAAGTAAACTTTTAATTTGAATCCGGTATTTACTGGAAGCCAATGTATTTGTCTAAGAACTGGAGACATGTGCTTCAATGAGGGTTGTGTAATGATACAACTGCTATATTCTTAGATTCTTGTATTCTTCTTTATTTCTAAAGAAGCTTTAATGAAACACCACTAAGAAAAGAATTACAATAGTCAATACAAGATGTAACTAAAGCATGTACAAGAATAGCTGTAAGAGATGGTTGAAGACGATTAATATTACGCAGATGATAATGAGGGTGCTGTCCGTGTAAAACAATAAAGTACTGTCAAGAATTACACCCAGACTCTTAACCTGAAGGGAAGGCTAGTGTAAAAGTTTCAAAATGTTTCAGTTTTGATTTGTATCTAATAATAGGATCTAATTTTCATTGCTGTTAACCTTAAGAAAATTGCATGTAAACCATGATTTAATTTTAAATAAACAAGCCAAGAGAGAGGAGGGGTGTAGTGTTGAATTAGGCTTTGAAGACAAATAGAGCTGGGTGTCATCAGCATAACAATGAAAATTTATTTCCAGAAAATGTAACCTAAAGGCAAAAGATTAATAATAAAAAGAAGAGGGCCCAAAACTGAGCCCTATGGCACACCACTAGTTATTCTCTAACAAGTTATTCTCTGTAAGATGAGCATTTACCTGTTGAGCAACATTTTTATCCTCAATAATTTAGAAAGATCAGGAAAAACTAGTGCTGCCAGTAGAAAAGTCACAATGAATTTAGCAATGTCTCATTTATTAAGAAATCAGAATTAAATGAAATTTAGTAAATGTAAAACCTTTGCGTCCAGCACTTTGTTGAGCATTTTAGTCTATGCTCTTTAGCTTGTGTTTGAAAAGAAAACCAGTGTCATTGCTAATACTAAAGTATTCTTCATTAACACCTGTAAATAATGGTTATGATGGTCCACGTTGTTTAGGTCATTCCTGTTACACAGTACCTTTTCAAATGTCATATATGTCTCATGTATTGGCTAAAATATTAAACGTATTTTTCTTAAGAATATTTTATAGGCTTATCTTGTGTCCTTAATTTCACTTTCTATAGTGTTTTTGTAATATCCTTTTATCTAATGTCTAATGACATTCTCCATAAAGTGATGGGAAAACAGCAGCACAAATATGTACTAGTATTAGTAAGGCTTTTTAATGAATTCTATAATGTTTCTATAATTTTTCACTGGTATATATATATATGTTTTTTTAGTTACAAAGCTTAAAAGTGACTGCATAACATGAATACATCTCACATTGGTTACTCACGTTCTCAGGCATCACCAGCATCTCTCAGTCTTTCTTCTGAGCTACCAGAGTAACTGTAATACTCGACTTGTGCAATGCTTTGTGATCCCATGGCAACTGTAATTTGTCATTAAAAGGCACCGTAGGGTCTCCCAGTGAAACTCAGGCACTCGAGCATTGTTATCTACAGTATGCTTCTTTGCTTGGCTGTGCTAAATTTAGTTAAGACTGGGGGTAAACGTCAGGCTGGTTATTCATGACAGTGTTGGTGGGTTCAACCTCCCAGCAGGATTTACGCTAATGCAGACAGTGTCCTGCTGTGGCAGAAAAACAGTAATGGTGGGCCTCACAGTGAGCAGTGAGTGGTGGAACACTGGATGGGATGAAAGATAAAGAAAAAAGACAAGTGTGTGTGTGTCTGGTGGTGGGATATAGAAGAAGAAAATGGACAATTGCTCAGTCACAGTTGGTGACTGATGTAAAGAAAAGCTATGGGAAAAAACAGGTCAACAGAGAGAACAAGATAGAGGAGAGTACAGAGTTGGAGAATAACAACAGAGGAAAATATGGATTTTGTTAGAATACAATAAATAGATTAATAATATTTGGGTTGCATTCTTCATCTGATGAGTGAGATGTATATAAATATAAGGATAGCACTTGTGGATACAACAGTCAACTTCACTGCATCAGAAAAAAAAAAAAAAACTGTCAATGACTTTGACTTTTAACACTCTCTGTAAATATTTGATGTGTAGGTATTTGAAGAAAATGTATCTCTTTTTTTAACATGCATCTGAGGTTGAAACCAGAAAAAAATAAGAAAAAAATAGATCAATAGATCTATTCAGCTTGTAGACCTAGAACCCAGAAGAGAATTTGCATTTGATTCATGGGTTCCCTTGTGATTGTTCTAATGTGTTTTAGAATTGCAATATCTGATTTATGAGTAAAATAAGGTCTGTGGATATTACACTCAGTTAAACCTAAACATGTATTTTGATAATGTTGTGTCCTACATGAGCATTACAATTGTCTGATTGTTCAGGCATAAACACATTCTTAATAGGCGTTTGTAGCAAGTAGAGCACATCAAAAGGTAAAAGACTGCTAACCTCGAAACATATAAAGTAATAATGAAATATGTGTGATTTGAATAGATATATTTTACCCACATAATGTTGTATTATGGGCTTAGGCTCTTTGGAAAACGTAAACATTTTTGCAAAACACAAAATACGTACCAATACGTATTTATCACTGCAGTTTCTAACAGAAATGAACATTTAGAGGCAGTAAAACAGCAAGCACTTTTAATCGTTTTCACACACAATTATGATTACAGGGTCAGATTATGGATTAATAAAGACTTGTTTTCACGCAGCTTCTTGCACAATTATGTTATGACCTCAAAACACTTTTTTACCATAGTGCATGATTTGTAAACGAATATATTTTGGTGTTTGCATCACTTACCCAGCTACATATGTTCAGTTTTTCTGACATAATAAGCTTGCTCGGTAGCTCAGCTGGTACAGAATTGTACCTGCGATGCGAAGAGCTCGGGTTCAAGAGTTCAAAAATTAGCTAAAATACCATGCTTACGATTGCATTTTTATGTCACATTTGCTTTTGTTAACACTATCGGGTAGGTTTAGGGTTAGGTGTAAGATATTTTAACGTGATGGAGTATTAAGCTTTTAGCGCCACTCACCAGACGTTTCAATTCAGAACTGCGGTGATACGTACTGTACAAACTCCAACGTAATAAAACGTTGCCATATTCACGTTCATCTGTGCCAGAAAAAACTAAACACATTTTAGCACCATTAACTGGACATTTCACTTTGAAACTGTCGCAAAACATGCACAACGCAACGTATTTTGCGTTTTGCAAGAATGTTGATATGGGTATGTTTTTCTAATGAGCCTGGGTATCAACACATACATCTAGCAACAGGGGATAACTGGAACTGCTAACCAGTTAAACCTTGACACCTCAGAGCACACTCACATAAGAATGTGATTCAATGTATCAGGTTCCCAAAGCCTCTCTCACCTTACACAGACAGTTCTGACCTGTGTTTGACTGTTATTCACAGTGTCATATAACCTCCAGGCCATGTCTTGACTTGACGGGTTCCTCACCGGGTGTTGCTTTACAATGCACTGTTGATCTGCCAACCTTTGTTACCTGGGCAGCTACTGTACATGGTCAAGTTGTCATACAAAATGATGTCATGTAGTTCTTGTATGGTAATTTGTCAGTCTTAAAAATTAAATGATCTAAAAAAGCTAATTAAATTAAGCTAATTAAAAAAATATTTATACCACATATACAATACAGAACTTCATTTTTTACCTTTGAATAATTTAAATGTAATCAAGTTTGTCTTTTAATGGTGCTGTAAGCAATGTAAGCTTTCTGAAACATGAAAAAAGAACTTTTTATCTATGGTCTAAAGCTGTCACAGAGAAAGATGTGATATCAGGACACCTAATTCAGTGATATCCGACATGAATATTTTTTTGAGTGCCAGTTTATCGCTCAGAACTCAAACATGATCAAACTCAAACACGTTAATCAAACATGAATTTTGTAATTATATTATAATATATTGCAATGCATTATATAATAATTAATATAACGTAATATTTTATAATATAATGTGTTTTATGCTTTTTTTGACAATATAAGTAGGTTGTGAGAAAAGATACAGAAAAGTATTTGTGAAACCGGTCTACCTGCTTTTGTGCTCTCAGCTGCAGAACAAGAGTTAGTCATAAGTAAAAAGATGCTGATCGGTTGGAACTCAGCCAGAGGAATGAGACTGTCAGCAAAAAAGTGCATTTGGCCTTTGCCTTGTCCTTTGGTGCAGATCTTTATTATATTTTAGTCTGATTTAGGAACCATCACAGGGAGCACTTCAGATCTGTGCTAAACGCTCAGCTGTCAATAGTACCACTGTCTGAGAGGCTCTTTTGGTGGAGGAAAGCCTGCATTAGTACCAAATTAACCTTTTCCCATCAATCAGCAGTTAACAACAGCAATTTCTCTCTCGGTCACACATACACTCACAGAGTGCTTATTGATCTTGCACTGACATTGAACTGTTTCCATCAAGAAACAATTAAATGGAAAACTCATGTGGATACATGGCCAGCAACACATGGCCAGAGAATATTTTTTTGTGTGGTTTATGGCTTCTGACACAGCTGAAATAAATCAATCCCCTCTCTGTGTACAAACAAAGCGCAGATTAAGAACGGTTCACATGGGATTGTGGGAGATGCACTGAATTGCCCTCACACAGTGATCCAACCACTACAAGCGGATTAAATATATTTACTTTGTTTCTGAGTGTGTTTTCTGATGAGCATATCTCAGGGATTATCAGATCCCCATCTAATGTGTGCGATTGAAGCATTACGCTGAGTAAATAGTTTGCTAAGTGTTTCTGTAAAAAGATTGAACTTTTTTCTGAACATAACTACTCTGAAATAAAAGAAGAGGGTGCAGGTGCTTTAAATTTCTCATTCTACATTGTTCAGATAACATTTTCCTGTTTTTGACCCCTAAACTTAACTCCCTGAGGTCTGAAAACGCAAAAAATGTTTCACATTGCAGCAAAACAGACTTAAAATACTCCGTCATTTCTTGTCATAGAGACATAAGTAATATATCAATTGAAACTATAGAATGTCTTCTTTTATTTGTGTACACTCAGAGTAAAAACACAATGTTGTGCTTTTTGTAAAATAAAGAAAACTAACATGATGCGTGATCTCTCCTCTCCCTCTGAACGAAGTCCAATCTGATAGTTCTCAGAAAATGAACTATAACTTATGAATACTAATGACAAAAAAAAGACACTTATGTCTAAAGAAACGTTGAAATGTCAGGTTTTAAATCGTGCAAGTCAAATTGAAAACAAACATTCTGTGTTTATGTAATCTGTATGAAAAGAGAGCCATGTCAGAAGTCTGTGATTCAGCTCATTACCCGCTAATGCGGCCACGCCCACGGAGGGAGCGCTATTCAGAGGCAAATTCAGAGGCAATACATGCATACATCGTCTCAATCGTGTATTTATTGTCTTGAAAAGTGTTTATTTGGATGTTAAAGCCATGGTTAGCGATCTGTAGAAGACATGCCGTTAGTTCCTAGTTCCTTTTCTTCTTTATATGAATTTGTGGCCTAAAGGTGTACAGAGAGTGTCCTCCGGCTGCAAGTATGAATTAAAAACACCATTCCTGAAATGTCCTCTTCTTCTTTAGAATAATTTGTGGACTAAATGTGCACAGAGAGCACCCTCCGGCTGCAAGTATGAATTGAAAACACAGTATCCAGCACTCATAGTGATGACAATAAATATTACTTCTCAGTATAGAAAATTGACATAATTGCATAATTGTTCAGACACTTTGCATCACAGAAATACATTATATTTTAAAGAATATAATAGAATACTATTATTTTAAATTGTAATAATATTTCACAGTATTGCTGTTTATGATGAGCTGAGACATTATTACAGAGGGTTTTTTTCACAGCCTACCTGACTGAAAGGCCTCATTAATATGCAAGTCATTTCAGGTCATTATTATGTGATTCTTTTGTCTTCTCAGGTGTAAATGGCCCATTATTCATGATCATTCACGCCTCCATGCATACTGTGTTTCTTGACAAAAAGTGTCTTACAAAAACTAAAACAATATATTGTTTTATATGAAGGAGTAGGCAGCATCATTTTTACATAATTCTGAAGCAAAAACTCTAGTCTACAACCTCCAATACCCAAAAGTCTTGTGAACACAGATTTAATATACTTTTTTTGGCCTTATTTCAGTGACTTAAGTTTTTTGTTTTTTCAATAACCACGCATAAACATTATTCCTTCAAAAATACAAACATGTACATACATGTTCCTTGCATATTATTGTAGCCTAGTTTGTGCTGAATACAGTGTAATGACACTTTTGTCATTTATATGTTTATGAACAACTGAAAAAAGCACAAATGTCAGGGCATGCCAAAACTTCCCCAAGCCCCAAATCAGCCTCAGACTCCAGAGGGTTAATAGATTTAAATGATGGGAAGTCTGTGTTGGTTAGATGATCCAGTGGGGCAGTATGGCTTGTTTTTATTCTAACTAACGCTTGTTAAATTATGGGGTGCAATGTTCACCTGATGATCCTGTTTGCAAAGGATCAGGTTCAAAAACACACAGAAGTGATCCAGGAGTTGGACATCACAATATCAGTCATCATGTGTGTTCGCACACAATACTGAAGACTGGTGGTTAAAGCCATTAATGTACTTTATATTGCTTTGTCTGTGTAATGACAAATGACTAGTTGTACTTTATCTAACCTGCTCCCTGAAGGATCATTGTCACTATTGACAAAATATTCAGACAATGCATTTAGGCTGTGGAATTTTTACATCCTTTTTCACTTTTTAAAATCCATTATTATCTTATTGGAAATACGCAACTCTGCTTATATTTCGGCAAAAGCTGAAATGTGTTATTTCGGTACATCTTTCGGCACTTTTCAGGTGACAGATCCTCAAGTGGTGCTATATGCGATATCTTTTCTTTGCTCTATTGCAGATGCCCGAGCACCCGAGCACTTCACATCGCAAATGCAATGCTCTACCAGATTAGCTACCGAACAAGTTTACTAAGTCTGACAAGCTGTAAGTATGGAGCTGGTAATGTGATGCACTATGGTAAGAATGTTTTAATGTTATTACAGAGTATTGTGCAAAGAACTGCAAGAAAATAAGCCTTTATTTATCAGTATTTTTCCCCTGTAATCATAATTTGGAATGAAAGTTCACACCATTAACTGACTCTAGTATTATAGTGTGTATACTGTAGGTGCATTTTTGCAGTTTTGCATATATGTAGGCAGTCACACATTCCAATGAGCATAGCTTGATTACCTTCTTCTGAAATATACAATATACAAGAACCTAGATGATAAATTATGCAAATGTTAAAAGTCCTGCAGGTTATTTTATCAATGGTATATTTTGTCTGTTCTGCTGTGCACTACTTAGCATAGTTTTGCAACTATTACTGTTGACATGATGGCAAGTATTTGTGGATGGAGTGACCATTAGTGTTACTCTGCAAGATTCAGGTAAATAACAAAATTCAATATTTGTGAGATGCATGCACTTATAATGTTACTAGTGTTTTACATCAAAAACTCATACATCAAAAAATTTTCTACCCTAATTTTGGCCCTCTGATTTATACACTCCATTTAAGGGTTGTCTCTTAAGTCTTTACATGCAAAGACTTTACCCAATCAGTAGCTATTTACAGTGAAGCAAGCATTGCATGTAAAATTTTACATTGCGTTTTACAATTGCTATGATTAACTAATTGTGAAAAGTATTGATTATATATGATTAAGATCTATTCCCTTTGCATAAAAGGTAGCATGTCTGAGTGCACGAATGCAATGATCTTGCCATTGCTACTCTTATTTTTGCAATTTTCAGTTTTCATTATAATCAACACAGTGCAGACACAACGTAAAAAAGAGAATCATTGTGCAGCGTAGACAGTGTCATTGATTATAATGGTAGTTTTGTCAGGAATCCTGAACTAAAGTCATTTACAACTCCAGCAATTATAAAGGGAGTGTAAAACGCATATGGAGGTGGGGATGGGTGTCTTTGCTCGCTTTCTGCATACAATTTAATCACAATTTAAATAACAGATAATTTTCATAAAACTAAAAGGAAATATGTGGAGTTGACCATTTAGTCACTGTCTTGATTTAAAGAAACAATGATGAAATAGGTGTTGATCTGTATCTGTGCAGGAAGTCTTGCGCTGATGTATTTATCTCTATTAAGTAATAAAGAGGAAGAAATGCAAAACAAGTCATTTTGGAAGTTTGTTTTCGATAAAGGCTGTTTTTGGACTATCAGGCAATAGTAGTATGTTCAAAAGATCAAAGAAAATTGGATTTCTCAGTTTATGACCCCTTTAAGCCTTTTAAACAAATCACTTGTCTTCCAGAGTTACTGAGGGTTATTAGATATTTAGGTTGTCTACAGTTTAAAGCAATCAGGCCCACAAATTACTCTCGAATGTGTTGTTGCTTAATTAACCTGCATAACGGCAGCTGTGGAGGCACCTGCTCCTGATGCGAGGGCTGTTTTAGTGATGCTCTGCTGAGGCCACTGACTGATTTGTTGAGATTTGGCTGAGCATCTGAAAAATATTTTAACAATATGAAATGAGTGATAGCAGGATTGATGCTATTACCTTGTTGATTAGTCATACAATATTTTACTTTAGCAGCATAGAGGACACTGGGTCTCATTCAAATCACTTTTGCCACACTTACTCCAGTGAATATTTCTCATGTTAGGTTTATTCTTGAAAGTCAATTTCTGAACCAGGCTACAAAACAAACAAACAAAAAACCTACTAAACATTTCCACCGTCATTGCTCTGGAAAAAAAGATGCAGGTCTTACAAAGCTTGACCTTTTGTTACGACCTGCCCCAGTGGTTGTCTCTACAGTAAGTAAAAGAAATGGCACAAGAAAATACTGTATTCACAGTAACTAATGGTTCAGTAAAAGGGAACATAAGAGGAGGCAAAGTATATGAGTTGGATAGAGGGTCTGATTTAAAACTCTTAAGTGGATAGAGCAGCATGCAAAACTGCAGGTAACAAGTATGGCAGCCGTCCAAGCCTGTGCAGCAGAGAGGCTTGAAGTATCATCACGGTATTGACTTGCTGTAATTTACATCAGGGAGTCCTGAGCCCACTTCAGCTGAGCTAGATTGGGTTGTATGAATAAATAAAGAGGCAAAATTACAAACAACAATCAAGACACATGAAAAGACACAAACATTACACACAAGTGGGAAAGATATTAAAAAAATTCCTGTGATATTTGTGATTGTAAAACAATTCAAATTCAGATTCTTCACTAACTTGGATATTTCCTCAATATAGCCTCAAATAGCCACTAGTTTGAGATTTTTTAATAGAGCCTTTACATATCACGATTCACATCACATTTTCTTGATTTGAAATGCTGCCCTGTGAAAAGTGTAATACACTGGCAAGTGATCTGGTTTGTTATGAATCTGGATCTAGCATGTTTGTACTCTTGGCTGTTGTATTTTTCATAAAGGGCACAGTGGTCCGTTGTGACTAGCACCAATCCAGTTCAGCATAGACACATTAATGAGTTATTTGCCGGGTGAATGCAGACAGAGTGCACGTCACTCAGCTGTGACTCACTGGCTTCCTTTGCCTGCCTTTTCAACCACCCTGCTCCATTTACGCATGTTGTTGCTTACGCAGTTTAGTAAGTTCATGAGGACCAAAATATCCGTGAGTATAGCTTTCTTTGATATCAAAACCACCATATTTTTTTACAGATACAGATGTTGTGTCACGGAATGTAGTTTTAAGAGGTTTTTTAAGGCGAGAATGTAGTTATTTAGACATCAAATATGTGACTCATATATTTTAAAATTTGTTTAGACACTTTCAGAGATTTGAGCTCCAGGCCGTCAGAGGCCATTTAGCGCTCATGTACCTGCTGAGAACAGCTTTATCTTGGCCATTCCTTTAGGAATTTGCCGCTTATGTAGATAGTGTTTAAACATGAGGTGTAATCCATTTGGGGTATATCAAATGGGCAATCTTTGGTTTTATTAATCTATTACTTGTTCCGGAGCAAATCCATTTGGGTTAAGGGGAAAATTAAGTTCCATAACTTTATATTCAGGCTATATTTAACTTAAATCCTGTACTAGAGTGCTGCTTTTGTACGTTTGACTGAATTGTTTGCTTGTTTTTATTTCCAGTTTTCATTTATAATGATATCACAAAGATATCACTTTTTCTCAACGACATTCAAACTGATTTTTCATAATGGATATAATATTATGGACATTTGACCTGAAGAATTATTGCTATATCAGATGCAGGTGATACACTCGTTTGGTCGATCTCTCTCTCTCTCATAATACATTAATACTCTACATAATACAATAAGCTTCAATGTCACCTGTCACCTGTTGGATGTTTGGGTTCCTTGCCGCTGTCACCTTTGGCTTGCTTAGTTGGGGACACTTGACATTTGACTTGACATTCGATATTCATCAGTATTCTTGACATTTATTCAACAGTGCTTTTGATCTGCCTGCATTGACACTATTCTTTAAGAGCTGCTGTGCAGCAAAAATTATATACCAGTTATCAGTGTAAAGCTGCTTTGACACAATATGCATTGTAAAAAGCTCTAAAAAAAAATAATGGTGACTTGACTTGACTTCAATGAAGTGACTCAGCGCTCCTTCGTAGCTAGTTCTAAAGGGATGTTTTAGAATTAGTAACAGAGGCTTAGTCAGAACTGTTAACCCTTAAATGCATGACTGTTTCGCCAATCATTCTTACATATTCGGGTCTTTATCGACCCGGATCAATATCTAACATGGAAGGATCTCTACCTGTCGTGATAATATAAAACTCCTCTGATATTAGAGTAACAATTACAGAAGAATAAAATAAATCATATTTTATTACCTTTTGGAGCTTGAAAGGACTCAGTTTGAGCAGATGTTTTATGCCATCATCACTGTCCTTGTCAGAGCTCATTTCCCAGTAAATTCAGCAAGTAATAGGCTATTTTTATGTTTGAGGTCACAAATATGAGCCCATTCGCGATCTCAAACGTATTCTCAAAACTATATAATTTTCAACATCTTCAAAATCAATATTTCGATCGCTAACAGCTTCACCAGATCCATCCAGTGACAGTCATATTTGATTGCGTTCAGTACTTGCTCTGCAGTAAATCGCTGAGCCATTTCACAAATGTTTTTCTTATTATTTCGTTTTTTGTCTGAATGAGTCGTCACTTCAGCATTGTGTATCAGACATTGCCACCTTGTGGAATAAAGGTGAATTGCACTTATTCCATCATCTAAGATTCAGTTATTGTTGTGCAGAAAAAATATACGTACACTCATACACACCTCGGGTCGTTAGCGACCCTGTGCAATTTTTACAAAAAATGAATACAAAAACAGGCATTCTTTTATAATTTTATGATTTTTTTTCTTGTTATATTCTTTATAATAAATTGATTGAGGAATACCAAGAAGGTTGATGTCTAACTTTAAAAAATGAACGAGGAGGAGGTTAGTGAATGACATCCCGGGTCACTTAAGACCCGAGGTATGCATTTAAGGGTTAAACTGTCAACTTGAGATTTTAATCTGTGGCCGCAGGAAGTAGTTTTGCACAAAAGAGGGTTTTTAAAGACACTCCATTGTTGTTTCTTATGTATTTACAAACTTGTGCCGTCAAACTTGTATAAACACCATATCACACTTGTAGCCATGCGATATGGCTGTATATCAACATATTGCTTATGTATCATTAGAATATTTAGTCACACTGCACAGTAAGGTTTCATTTGTTAACATGAACTAACAATTTGCAGTATATTTTTACAGTATTTAATAAACATTATGTTAGATAATAAAAATACAGTTGTTCATTATTTTTTCGTCATTAGTTCATAGTGTATTAACTAATATAAACAGATATAACTTTTGATTTTAATATTGGTGAATGTTGAAAGATTTATAAATGCTGTAGAATTTTAATTGCTAGTGTACATTAACCACAGAATAAGGAATAACTGCCCTGAGAAATTTTGATGAATAATTTAGAGTCTTTACAAAATTCTTCACTTCAATTCTGATAGGGGCTATAAACAGCTCCATATTACATTTTATGACCAGCCATCATAACAAACTTCTATTTACAGACTGTTAATTGACCCCTCTATTGAATTCCCAAGAAATGGTCTCCCTCTGCAACAATGACTCATAGAAACATGCTCAATGATTCGTCTAATGGCACCGCACTTTCCCAATGTAGCTGCAGATGCACAAACAAACACGATGAAATCACAGCAGCAGATTACTATCAAGACGGGTGTAGTCAAGCAACCCGAGGCTGTTGTTAAAATGGCTAATCACCCAAGTCCTGTGCTGTGTCCAATTTGCTCTTGTGGGATTAGTATAGTTGACCTCTAATAGCTTGGTGTTTGCCATTAGTCGGGGTACCCAAAGGTCTTTGCTCATTTCAGCTCTGGATAAATGAAGCTGATTAAGGTCCATATTTATCCCACACTCGGCATCTATTGGCATGTAAATCAAAATGTAAATGAGATGGGGTGGATTGGTTGGCATGCAGTAAATATTCAAATTGTGTGAGCGTTAGGCTGTAATCAGTGGTAAATTGTAAGCAGAGGAGAGAGGAGGTCTGGCATTATTAAATTGCATCTCTAAATTCAGAAATTACAAATGCGCATTGCAGTGCCACATGAAATCGACTTTATTTATCTCTTATCCTATTCACATTCTAATGAAATCGAAACGACGGCAGCTGTGACAGTGACAAATTGAGGTAATTAATATCCCTGTTTGTGGGTTTTATTCTGTGATAGGTGCTCAGTGTAACATGATGTGTAACAATATCCACAAACAATCAATAGGGGAACTAAAATTGTAACACAAGAAACTTTACAATGTGTTTGTTGGATTAATAAACAAATAAAATAGAGTTTTGGTCTAGGTGAATGCCGGAGTAGAAGGATATAGATTGAGACTGATAAAGATAGCTAGATAGATAGATAGATAGATAGCTAGATAGCTAGATAGATAGATAGATAGATCAAATGAATAAATTCAGTCTCTAAACCTCGAGGGCTCAATTTTTAATGCCTGTGGCCACCTGATTTGTCCCGGATTCCTCCGAGGGAACGGAGGGGTGACAGAATGCAGACAGGTGTGACCGCCACAGCCAGCTGTGACCTGAGGGTGCTGTTTGGTCCTTGAGGGCTGACAGTAGCTTGGCAGACCACCAGACAATCAGAACAGGGGCAGACGGAGTGACCCACCACCCCACCTGCAGGACTCCGCAGAGTCCACAGGCCACCCGAAGCTTCTGCGTGTCTGGATTTACTCCAGCCACCTGTCAGGTGCACCAGCTGCCTGGCCCCCTTAAGCTGCGAGTAGTCCATCTGTGCCCAGGTCTGGATTTGATATATTACTCAGTATCGTAAAGGGATAATGCTGTAATGTCTTTAAATTGTGTTAGCGGTGTCACATTTTTCTTTTGTTGGTATAATATGTGGCAGTGCAGAGTAAAGGTTGCAGATACTGGCAGTGCAGAATTATAGACCATATGTACTGCTTTCATACTATCTATTACTGTCAGACTCCGATGATATTTACGTCTTATATGTTTACGCCCATAGAAGACATAATTTAATCAAAATAAAATCTACAGTGCTGTTTTGCAGTGAATGGAATGTCAAAATGCACATCTGCATGCTTGATTAACAACTGGCAGGATATTGTGAGTGTATGTGTGTGTGTGTGTGTGTGTGTGTGTGAGAGAGAGAGAGACAGTCAGATTTTGCCTAAATTAAGAGGACTGGATAAAAAAAGGCATAAAGTTGGCATGAAATTTGCAACCATCGTTTTTTTTTTCTATTGTGATGTATATCCGAGTGAAACGGCATCTCATACAAGATGGGACTTCATTTTGTCCAATGGGGACTTGATTAGATCATTGGATATTTGTCATTTGCTAATTGATTGCTGAAGTAGAAGGACTAAAACTTGTCTGGCCATTTGACAAATTTATTGCTCAGTGCACACATCATCAGAGAAGAGATGTCATAGTGAGGGAGAGGGGGGACGTTAATGTTTGCGATTAAAGATTATGAGAACATATATTTAAAAAAACAACAACTAAAAAGCCAATTTTAATGCGTACAAATAAATAATTTATAATGAATACCTTAACATTCAATACTTTAAAGGCCCCGATATACTTCAAACGAAATCGAAGAACGAACTGATGTGATGTCATGTCGAAATGGCTTGCCAAAGCGGACTCTTAGGAAAAGTTTGCTTCGGCTGCAAAACACCTTCATACTACCATTGGTCCGTGATGATAACGTAATAGGAGGTGTGCGCTGAGGCTCCGCCTTCTTTCACTTTCTTCTCTGATGCTTTTCTTATGCTTTCTATAAAAAATGCTTGCTGTTTTCTCATTTTTGTTGTGTTTATTTTGTTACTGAGAAGAAAGTGCACAGCACATATTTACATATCCATCTAAACGCCACTCTCAGCAGTGTGGGCGGCGTCAGATGTTCAGTTGCATTATATCGCAGCTCACGTATTTCGAATTTCGTTTTACCCCTAAACGAAGAACGAAAAAGAACTTTGTTTGAAGTATATCGGGGCCTTAACGGTCCATTTTTCATGGGGACTTAATAAACATACTAAATAGTGGTAACACTTTACAATAATATTTGATTTGATAGAATTTGTTAATGCTTTATCATGAATAATGAACAACATTTCTTTTGCAGTATTTTTGCAGCATAATTTAATGTTAATTTGGATTTTTTTTCACAGAATGTATAATCTAATGTTAGTAATAAGCAGTAACTAATAATTAGTAAGTCATTTATGAAACATAAAAAGAAATAGTGTAGTAATAGTAAAAAAAATTAAATAATGTAGTAATAGTAAATTTATAAATAACATAACATTTACAGCATTTATTAATATGGGTTAATATATTGTTTATTGCTAGTTCATGATACCAAATTCATTAACAAGTGTAAACTTATTGAAACTTATAGCCTCACCAAAAATGTATTGCATGATGATCTACAAATGTAAACTACTACAAATGTAAAATGTTCTGTGATGGTGAGAGTTAGGATTAGGAGATAGAAAATATAATTACTTCAGTATAAAAAAAAACAAAACAAAACAAAAAAACAAAACAATTGTGGATACACAAATGTGTGTGATTGTGTATGTGTTTGTGTGTGTATGTGCCCCTCGGCTATGAAACCCAGTGTTGCTGCTCCATCGAGGTTACGTACTTTCCCATACTGCACAGTGATCTTGCCCTCTGTCTCACTCACTAATGGTCTCACACTGCTGCAGTAATGCCAATTAAAAATTGAGTACAAAGTTTCCCGGAGAGTCTGAAGCTGCCTGAAATAGAGCCAGCAAGCCGAATCAACAACGCTGATGAAAGGAACACAATGTTCATGTGCTGTGAAGAAGCAGGCTCTGTCCTTGCATCTTCATTAAGTCGAAATGCAAAATATAAAATTGTTATTTAATCTTAATTACTTAATGCAGCAACGGAGTACTGGAGAGAAGAGCCAAATATAGTCAGGAAAATTTTCTTCTCTATACTGTAGATGAAATTTATATTAGACTAGACATTTCTGCATAATGGCTTTACTGAAGCCTTCCATTGGTTTCATGATTCAAGACTCTCCCTGTGTCCATGCCTACTTCCATAGTAAGTGAAAAACAGTATGTGAGCCAAGTAGTATGTCTGAATTCATAGTATTCATAAAAGAGTAGACGAAAAGTAGCCAGATGACCTACTACTTCCGGTAAGAGCACTTCTTAAGAGCACGTGCAATGGACATTTTACCGTCCCATGAGGCCACAGGAGAGGATTTGTGAATGGCAGTAAAGCGAAGCAACTGATGCCGCAGGTCACATGACAGAGACAACATGGTGGACGTAGTACGTCTGAATTTCATTCATACTGCATGCATTCATACTATATAGAACATACTTTTCATAGAACATACTTTTGTGCAAAACAAACGTAGTGCCTCCTATACACCATAAGAAATTATCATGATTTTAACGGTAAAAGACTGTAAAAATGCTATGGTGAAAAACAGTTAATTGGTTTACAGAAAGTTTCCGTACTATATACGGTGAATAACTGTAATAGATCTAACTGTAAATTTAATGATTTTTTTTTTTTCAGTAAAATACCTTTTAAATTTACAGTTTTTGGAAGTGGAAAATAACAAGTCATTGTATAATTTACAGTGAAAAACCGTAAATTGACATTCCCACAATTCCCTGCGTGACACTTCACATTTGATGTATTTTCGTTGGTTTCTTCTTAGATTTTTCTAATTAGTTATGTACATTAGGGTTTTAGGTTACCTGTAATGTTGTTAAATTAATGATTATTTCATTTTTAAAATTTCATGTTAATGAGTTACCATGATGGTGTTTGTGTGAATGACACTGTGTGTACCTTCTTTATATATGCATTGTCCTTCTCAGCTTTTGGAAAAGCTGCTTGTGATGAACTTTGATTCATCATGTGACTCTCATCACCACTGTCTTTGGTGGTTGTCAGTGTATTACAAAGGTACAAAACAGATATTAGCACTTCAATAGGTTGGTAAATTAACATTATGTCAGTCAATGAAATTTGTTTTTTTTTGTTTTTTTTACTGTAAGTTAAATCTGTAAAACCTAAATGTTGCTTCCGTATAATAAATTAAAAAGTTATGAGCCGTAATCATTACAATATAAACCTTTGAATCATATGGTTTTGAACTGTAAAATAGACAGTAAAATAAGTGCTGTCCCACAAAACCTAAAATGTTCCTACCATATTTTTTACGGTAAAGTTCTGGCAACCACAGCTGCCGTTTTTTTTTTTGTGTCTGTTCACACAAGCCAACAGTCTGACCACATTATAAGTCGTGATTCAAACACATATTCCATTTCAGCTCCTGTAGTCAGCTGCATCTGCTTGACTAGTTAGGCTTTCTGTCACAGAAGTCATCCACCTATCCGGAATCCAATTTGGCCTTTGTCACTCCCAAACAGTCGTTGGCTTGAGTTGTTGGATTTATTATATAAAATATATTATATAAAATATATAATAGTTTTTTTTGCAAATAAAAAAAATACATATATGAACATATATGAATATATACAATATGAAGCCTGCAATAAAGCCTAACATGACAGGACAATGTATTGCAACATGAGAGTCAAGGCATGAACATACATCTGTTCTACATACTGTATCTGTAAGTCTATGTGATATGGGATGTAATTCCAACATAGTTTAAAGTGTCCCTTGTGCCACATAGGTGTCAGTACACTGTGATGATGAAAAGCATTGCTTCTCATCCTCTCATATGTCTATTTTAACAAATCTAGCAGGAGACTGTGGTGATGAAGAATGTTGCCCCTCATCCTTGATCAGCCTTACAGAGCAGATCTCTTCATAAGAGACACATAACCTGGCAGCAGGTGCACAATAACCTCCTTATGCTGAAGACTTATTGAGATGCAGAGGAGGATGCAACCTTGGAATAAAATAGAAGGGAGTATCCTAGAGAAGCAGTGACTCAGAGAAACGCAAAAGGGCAAATGGCCCAGCTGCCTCAAGGGGAGACACAGCCAAGCTGATTGTCCGTTTCCACCCTCAGTGGAGGAGGAGCTCCGCACACACATTATTAAGACATCCTTCAGTCCGGTGAGGAGGCTTTATTATTGATGGAAAGAGGAAGACCTTGGGAGATGGATGGCTTGTGAGTGTTTGTGTGTTATATGAGGTTGATTGTTAGTCATAGAGACAAAAGCTTTTTCACTGTCAGTCTTTGCAAACAAACATGAAAATAGCTTGGAACAGTCAATAGACAACACTTATGGAGAATAGGAGATTTAGTCTTATGCGTGTTCAGTCAGCCTGTTTAGTTAAATGCCACTGAGGGTGTTGACAGTACCTGATAAAATATATTCAGTACCGTTCAAAAGTTTGGGGTCAGTACATTTTTTCAGTGTTTTTGCAAGAAGTCCTTTTATGCTCATCAAGGCAGCATTTATGTGATCAAAAATACAATAAAATGGTAGTATTGTGAAATATCATTACAATTTAAAACAATTGTCTATTTCAGTATATTTTAAAATGGAATTTATTCCTATGATGGCAAAGCTGAATTTTCAGTATGATTACTCCAGTCTTCAGTGTCACATGATTCTTCAGAAATCAGTCTAATATGCTGATTAGGTAGTCTGGCTATCACCAGACCAAGCTCAATTTAAAATTGAACATTGGTCTGGGGAGTTTGCTATGTATTTCCTACTGCACAAGAGGCGTGATCAACGAGAATTAGTCACGCAATTGGATAGTCCTTCAACCAATCAGATCAACGATCCGGGTGACGTACTTTGCAGAGCAATGAGAAAACTCCAGACAGGCTTACCGTGTTTCTCAATCAGCTCCCTAGTTAAGTAGTCAGGGCGCTGATCAGGGAATCGGCCACATTCACTTTCATGATATACTGATTCACAACCTAGGGAACTAGGGAGCTGATTGAGAAGCAGGTTTAGTTTGTATTAGTTTGTAGCATTGATCCACGGTTTGCAGAAGCAGCAATGGCATCGAGCGATTTTTTGCAGGTTGTGCAAAAAAACATGAAAGTGATCGGTATTTGCACCCACTCGAGCAATTTGTTTGCTAACTAAAGAAGTCATTCAGCATCGTCGAGAGTTTAAAAGGTGACTCTGGTTCAGTGTAAATGAACGCGGAATATAGCCGCCCTAAACTACGTCATTGTCATGACAACCAAAAATAATTCCAGTCAGCTCAGGCGGCGCGAGATTCAAGAAGCAGGGAGACGAAACATATAGAGCAAATAATAAAAATATTGTCTACCATCAAGGGGCATTGAAGTAAAAGAGTCCTGTACTCACATCGTGAAGCAAACCACCAAAATAACAGCAGAGAATCATTGTGTGTCATTAATCGCTGTTTGTAATCTTCCTATGAAGAGACGGATCAACGCTCTGCTACATTTCTCTCAGATAAGGTAAATGCTTAACACAATCGGCGTTGCTGTGATTGTGCATTGTTATATTGAAGTGACGGGTAGATCAGAAAGAGTTTGAAAGCTGCTTGCCGTCGCTTCTCTATCGTCATCGTGTTATACCCGCCAATAGCGAGCAAGGTGGATAAGCCAGTCTGTGATTGGTTCCCGCAAAAGTGTAACAGCGCAGCAGAAATGAATGCATGGGTTTCCAGACTGAGTTGCCGAGCGAAATCAAATCGCTGGCAGATCAGGCTGGGTTTACCCAGACTACTGATTAGGTGCCCAAGAAACTTTTCAACATTATAATCAATGTTGAAAACAGCTGATTAGGGTTTTTTGTTGCAGAACAGCAATTGTGAGTAAATTTTCTGTCATTTTGCAGAAATGCAATATGAAGATTCTAGAAAGGAACATTTCACAACACTATATGAAAGTAAATAGCAGGCACAACAATGCCGGTATAACCTTAAGGGGGTCGCACACCGGACGAGAAGCTCAGTCTCGGACAACTCACAGGTATCGCACACCAGAGGCGCACATTATCTACACGCAAGCTCAATATCAAATCGACTCTTGATAGGCGAGCCACACGATGGATGAGTTTTAAGTCAGCAGGCAAATGTTACATATGCCTATGCTTTAATATTTTGCACTGAGGTTAGTGTATGGAAAAATGGTACAACAGAGCAAAATGAAAGAAAAGGCTATGTTTATTAAACATTTTTTCCCAATATTTTTAGACTTTATTCAAGCTGTTAAACTAGGAATGTAAAACTAATGTATCTTGCAGCACAGGGTGAAGTCAGTATGTACTGACAATTTGAGAGAAATATAATATAAATTTAATGTAAAACAATGTAAATAGCGCTCTGTGGTCCAACAGGATTTTGAACAACTTCCTGAGTTGTAGCTGGGACAGGCGGCGTACACTCATGGAATACTAGGGCTGCTTCTCAATTCTTATTTGTGCATTCTCGTTTCCTTTCCTCGCTTCCTTTCCTCGTGTCTTAGCTCCACCCCTTCAGGATGTGAGGGAAGGACGCAAGGAAAAGACGTGAGGACGGAGGAATTGAATAAATTAAAATTATATATCCTCGCTCCCTTTAGCGTCACTTCAAAGCGTTGTCAATTAAAGGTGCTAAAGAGGATTTTTTCGTCGACTGAGAAACCAAAGACCGTTACTGAGTTTTTGAAATGAGCGCATGCGTAAGAATTTCGAGGGAACGCCTCCCAAAACTCGTGCACAAGTATTGGAACACGAGTGTTTACCACCGGCATTCGCTGTGTCGTGTGAGTGGATTCATTATGTCAGACTCACCGCATGTAACTCATAATCTGTAGTTGTTACTCCTGTCTCCTGACAAAAACATTGCATGTGGCACCTGTGGAGTGTGGAAAGTTACTGGAGCGCGCAGCCGTGCTCGTCTCTCACAAAGAACGTCATGGCAGTGATTGACAAGCCAGAGGGCCAATCCGCGCACGTCTCTCACAAGGAACGTCATGGCAGTGATTGACAAGCCAGAGGGCCAATCGTTTATGCGATGATCGCGTAAACGATTGGCTGATGTTTTTAAGGCCCTACCTCGTGCACAGATGATGTATATTAATATTATTCCTTTCAGTGCACCTAATAAATAGTCTTTTATCAGTTAGTGAAGACAGTTTCAAGTAATATTGCAAAAATGTATAAAGCAAAACATCCTCTTTAGCACCTTTAATGATGATTCTACACCGCTGGATTTAGCTTGCACGTCAGGATTCTTGGACATTAGAGATAATTATATTGTAATAGTTTCAACCTCCACAAAATACCACATTTATCTGTATTTTTTTTTTTTATAATTTTTTAATCAGTTAATATTTACAATGAATTATTCCCAGTTATTAACTGCTTTTTATTTGTTGTATTACAGTTTGTCGAATTTTCTTTCATTTTCTTGTTTTTTTTATATATCATTCTGCAACTGTCCTACTACATCTTGTTGTAATTTGACATACATTTGTGGCAAGAACACCATTTTTACTAAAGCAAAATACAACAAAAGTTTGCAAACGGTCTGGGTTATTTAACTATGAATTCATGCACAATACATACATATTTCTTCATACAAACAAGGATCAACTGTTTACAACACTACTTGTTAGCCTAATAGTATAATTGTTAATTCCATCACATCATCAGTGTCAGGTGTGTATTCTGTATATAAACCAGTTTGCATTACACATTTCCATCTACAATTACGATGAAAATGATAGTATGTATATCCTGTGCCCTATCATTACACCACATTCTACAACAAATTGCACAGCATGAACAGCATCGCTCAAGTAGATGGAAAACACTATTACATCATTGTGTACTACTCTTGGCTGAGGTATTGATAAAAAAATACTATGTGCAGATATGTTGTGAGATTAATATTTGAATTCAAATTCACAGCCTTCTTTGTCGTGTATCCTTTCTTAATTTAAACTGAACAGTGCAATGTGCTTATACATAAAATAAACGTGAACATGATATTTTTAATTGCAGGTTAAAAGAACAGCTACTCTCATTTATGCTGGAATAAATGCCACCGTACCAGTGTTAAATGGTTTGATGGTAGGCAGGACCTCAAGGTGGACTTTTGACTGAGCCAGGATTCTATGGAAGCTTTGATAAGGACCCTGCCACAAGATGATGCACATGGCTGGGGACACCATATAACCATACTGATAACTGTGTACTGGCTAGCACACGGTCTGTCATACAGTGTGGTGGCCCGGGCCTTTCATGTGCCAGTATCCTCTGTTTGCAGACTGGTTCACACAGGAACCATGAAGATTGCAGCCCTCCGCCAGCAGGTCATACAGTTGCCAGATGCACAAGACCTTAATGAGGTTGGCCTTGGCTTTGACAATTTAGCCAACAGCTCCATATTCTCCAAGTGTGTGGGTGCTATAGATGGATGTCGTGTCCGAATCAAGACCCCCGCTGGACCCAATGGCCAGGACTACATCAACAGAAAACTCTTCCTATCCATTCAGATGCAGGCAGTATGTGATGGGAAAGGCAGGTTTCTTAATGTTTTTGTGGGATATCCTGGTTCTGTCCATGACACTAGAGTCCTGAGAAACAACAGGATCTATAAAGAGGCATTGTATCCTCCACAAGGATACTTCCTTGTGGGGGATGGAGGATACCCCTGCTTCTTCCATCCTGTGGCCATCATTACTCCGTACCGGGAGACAGTCCAAGGGAGAGTGCAGGTCCGCTTCTGTCACCACCACACCAAGGCTCGCTCCGTAATTGAGCAGGTCTTTGATATGATGAAAACACGCTGGAGGTGCCTGCTTTTCAAGTCTCTTGAGGTGGACCACACCTTTGCCCCAACAGTCATTGTGGCATGTGCAGTTCTGCATAACATTTGCCTGACAACAGGAGACATAATTGAAGCCACTGAAGTTGTGGATGATGTTGGTTTACCTCCACGCTGTCCAGTGAGAGGGGTCTGTAGTGGTAATGCCTGGCGTGATAGACTGGCAGCAAAAATCTCAGCTCCTCAGATGTATCCAGTGGAGTTAAATGAGCATGATTATTTGTAGATAAATAAAGAAAAATGTTGCTCCACACAATGTTTATGTTCATATCGTGTTCAGATAATCTATTTATGTATGGATTCGATTTTTTTCCCAGGTCTCTAGCCTCATGCATTAAATTATTTGCAATACTCACATTATCAATAGATAAAATAGTTTAATGTAATTGTTAAACATGTTAGCCAATTCCACCAATATTTTGAACTGTAGTCATCTGGCAACTGTTTACCTTAAAACATCTAATAAGGCATATAATGGCACACACAAAAATTCTTAAAAAAAGGACAAACAGAGATTGTGTTTAACTTTTTTTAATCAACTGTTCAAAGAGGTCAAGGAACCTATTGGTAGTAGATTTCATTAATTCGTGAGTGGCATGAAAACGTTCCTCCTCTTTTTCAGTCTCCTTCTCAAGAAAGTCTAACACTCTGTTAGATCTTCTCTTTTTAGGTGGCGGTGGACCCTAAGAAGTACAGGGTTTTTCCTCCTGCGTGTAGAGGATGTCATGTCCTTCTCCTCCCTTTCCTCCACAGATGCTGACTGTGGCAAGCCAGTGTCTTTGGCCACAGCATTACAGCTAGTGGCTTCTGCATCGCACAAGTCTATTAGGATGGGAGGCTCAATAGACGGCCTCCCACCAATAGCCTCATGCATGGCAGAAAACCACGGCCACGTGGCTGCTGTGGCCTCCCCACTATCTGTTCCAGTTCCTGTAGGAGGACATCAGAGCTCCTAAAATAAAAGAAATATATTCTCTATTAAACTGGCAAGAAGAAAATCCATACCAAATGAAATTAATACATGCATTCATTTTTACATACCTTATATTTACTTTTTAGATTTTTTGGAAATTTGACTTGGTGTAACTTTTCCATCTAAACCAATCCTCTGAAACAAATTATGCACTCAAAAAAATATTTAACCCCAAAAATTAAAACTTATGTAATTCAATTGCATATAAAATTTCCATCCATTTTAATCACATAAATCCAATGTAAAAAAGTTAACTTTTACTTAAGCTTCCCCATCATGTTCAGTTGACTTGAATTAATTAAATAAAGGTTATGTTAACTGATAAACTGCAATTTAAGCTTGTGTAATACATAAAACTTACTCTTTTAATATAACTTATTCTTACTTGCTTTATATAACTACCTTAAATTAATTTATTTATATTAAATAAATGGTCAAACACATGTTACATTCATAAAAATTTATTGTCTCAATTGCTGCAGGAATAATAAGAAACATCCAATCTGACAAAAAATAGAACATAATGCAGTATTTCACAAGTTAAGACAACTGTTTACAGCAGTTTTGTGCTTTCTCCGAAACTAACACAATGGTTATGGCTCCTTGTTTGACTTTTTAGTTTTAAGTCTGTGTGCCAAAAAGTTCATAGATCAACAAGGAACCAAATTTCAACATCAAGCATTATTTTCATATATTCGAGGTAACACTGCGATCTCTCTGCATAGTATGGTAGTCAGTTTGTGCTTTTGCTTGTCTGAAACTTGAAACATAACAGTAAATGGTTACATTCCTTGTAAACGTGTAAAAAAAACAAAAAACAATCAGGACACTTGGGGAAAAAAGAAAAGAAATTTGAGGGATTATATTTGACTTTACATATAACAGGTTTTCTGTTATCTGTCACATTTCAGCATTTAGACATTCAGCAGCCCAAGTGTCCTACTCACAAGTTAACTTCCTGGACAAGGAATAGCACAAGGGCTAACATCTCTGTTAAAGGGTTCGTTCACCCAAAAATTAAATTTCTTTCATTAATTACTCACCCTAATTTTGCTCCAAACCCCTAAGACCTTCATTAATCTTCAGAACACAAATTAAGATATTATGCGTGTACAACCTCAGCTGCGTAGGAGACTGACATAAAAGGGAAGAAAGTCGTTTTTTTTGTTTTTGTTTTTTGCGCTCAAATAGTATTCTTGTCACTTCATAACATTAAGGTTGAACCACTGCAGTCACATTGACTATTTTAACAATGTCTTTACTACCTTTCTGGGCCTTGAAAGTGGTAGTTGTGTTGCAGTCTATCTGAGGTCAGATAGCTCACGGATTTCATCAAAAATAACCTAATTTGTGTTCCAAAGATGAACAAAGGTCTTACGGGTGTGGAACGACATGAGGGTGAGTAATTAATGACAGAAATGTAATTTTTAGGTGAATTAACCCTTTAAAAATATCAGAGTTAGAGGAAGCCAGAAGGTGCATTAGATGTAGTCTCTTGATTTGAGTTAGTGTCATTGGTTCATAGTGTCATCGATCATAGTCTTCAATTCAATGTTTCTTAGGTTTCAAAGTTTCTAAGTCCTTCCAGTGGATCGAAACATCTATGTGATGTCCTAAAATCTAAATTCATCAGTACCTTCTGGAAGAATTCAAAAGTGAATTTGAGACTCGGAGCATAGCTTGATTGCGTAGATCAATCCAAACAGCAAACAGCATCCAAAGGAGAAACTCCTAAGTGTTGTAGTAGTTTTAAACTCTCTGTTGCTACGCCAACATCCACTGGCTCATCCTCAGCGCTTTCTTTAAGGGTCACAAAAGGGCCCAGAGTAGTCTCAGAAATTCCTCCCTCAGCTCCTTCAGGATTGCAGTCCTAAGCAAGTAAATGAATGAATGAATAAATATATAACACCTTGTTTAGTTTCACTGAAATATTGGCAGCACACAGCATTATACTAGGTCATTACAAAAAAAATATATACAGTACAAACCTGGAATTCTGGAAGAATTCTGGAGAACTGGAAGTGTTGTAATGTCCCCATTGAGATACACACACAGACTCTTTATGACACAGTCTCATTTGAAGTGTATATCTTCGCACTGAAAAATATGACACAATATTAAAAACAGTGAATGATTATAGTTCAATCTTTGTAATTAGTTCCAAAGAACGGTAACGCAATTTACCACACCTTGTCTGCAACTGCAATGTGTGTGATATCTTTTGTCCAGAAGCTCCTTTGCTGCTGAAAACTTTCATTTGATTAACAGTGTATCTGTCCAGCTGCTATGAACGTTGACAGAAGTGGCACAGTCGTTATCCGCATTAATTCCGCTTTTATCTGAGAGGAAAAAAGGAAGAAGGAAGAGATGGAGGCCTACTGTAGAGGAAACTATAGTAATTTACAAAAAAAAATCTAATGTAAATAACAAAAACACTTACTTAATTTACTGTGAACAGGTTGACTGAATCTCTCCTCAAAATGTCCAAGTTTAATCTTAGAATGTTTCAGTTACTTAAACATATTGGATACTTCTGTGATGCTTCTTCCACACACTTTACGTTTCCACAAAACTCACATATCTGAAAGTCAAAAAACAGAAAATCGACATCAACAATTTTACAAAGAAATGAAACGAGTAAATTTTAGTTTTAATACAAGAAATATGAAAAAATATTACACATACCATAATTGAGTTATTGTCCCACTGATGAGGTTTCTGAAATAGTAAAGATGACATACACTTTATTATTATTATTTATATAGTTTTAATGAAATTACGACTTGAAAAGAATTCATGTTCCCTTTCATGGACACGACTTTTAACAGGATTTTTTTTTTTTTTTAGTTTATATACAGTTGAATGACAAACACACTCTGTCAATGTTTTGGTATATTTCAAAACTATATTTCAAGCAAAGTAAAATGCACATCGAGATGACAAAGCAGGTATATATATATATATATATATATATATATATATATATATATATATATATATATATATATATATATCTTACTTGTAAAAGTACACAGTCAGTTGAATACATATCTCGAAATGATCAAATTTACAAATACTTGTAAGACAATATAATAGATAGATAACGTATTCATTAACGTAGATAACGTATAAGTTACAATAATGAAGTGTGTTTGAGCAACGTTTTGGCTTATTTGCAAAGCAAAACGTTAGCAAAGAACGCTGAAATGACGAATCTGTTATTAAAATAATAATAATAATAATAATAATAATAATAACTCGTAATCTATCTAAATGTGAATATGATGCACGGTGCACCGTCAAGTCGACAGCATAACATTATCTTAAAATTAGCACAGTTACATATATTACTCCTTTTACAGATGAGAAGACCTAAAATAAAAGTTAATAACGGTCAATTCGCTTTAGCAAAAATGCGCCTTCACGCTAAAACTAAGAAAACAAGATAGAATAAACATAAAAATGGTCATTGTTTAAGTTTAAATCATTAATAAACATATCTTACCTTGTAAAACATCCACATCTGTTCATCCAAATCCTCCTTTTCGCTGAGTCAGACAGTAGATCGCCATTGCGCCTTCAGTAGTTGTTTTTTGAACTCAGACTTCAGTGAGCATGCGCAACACTTGCATTTGCGCCTTATGGCAACAAATTAAGTATAGTTTATGTAATTTGATCAGGTTGGTCTTGTATCCATTTCATTCATGTTGTATAAAAGTAATTTGGAGTAATAATAGGTATTTTTATTAGTTTTTAAATATGTTTTATTAGATTTTTTTGCTTAATTTCAAATAGTGGCAAGAATCATTTTTTTGAGTGTGTACTCAAACATGCACAAAGACAAAGATAGTGTAACAATGTTATTCTAAATATTATCTAAAACCTCACTGGATTTATCAAAGTGAAGACAAATCATATCTTTCCATGCATACTGGAACATAACTCACATCCAGGCTTTTATGGCACTTTTCCTCTTCCCAGTGAAGTCGGAATCAAGCTCCATACATATTTTAATTAATTGTTCGGTCTCCTCATCAGTCCCTGTAAAAAAAGAATTTTACTCTGAAGCAGTTCGAAATCTTAATGTGTTGCATATTAACAACATCGGCAGGCATAAACTACAAATAGTGTAATCAACACATTAAAACAAATTAAATACACAGGCCTACATTAAAGTCATTCTCTATTAACCAATATAGGAGAGATTAATTTAAAAATTAAAAGCAATAAGCCATTAAAATTAAGAGATGTAAATAAACATATTTAAAACTGTGCTGAAAAGTACACATTATACATTGAAATTAAAGCCACTGTCAAACATAAACCACATTTACAATAATTTCATGCTTAATACTCACATGTTTGTGTGTTTGTATCTGCCATGGTTAGCACTTAATGCAGATGTGAAGGGGGAGGAGAATTTATACATGCGTCACGTTTAGTTGATTAAACATACACCTGTGGCTGCTTCTCAGTATCCCTCCTCGTTTCCTCACTCCTCCGTTCTCCATCCTATGACCCGGAAACCGATCAGGCTCAGCCATCTTGAAGGACATCTCAATTCTCTAATTGCACCGCGAGGAGTGAGGAGGCTTCCTGAGGAGTCATGAGCGAGGATACACAAGTGTATCCTTTGCAGAAGTCTTTCTCGTCGAGAAACGTGACGCACATATACATTCTCCTCCCCCTTCATATCTGTCACAATAATTTAAATGTATGCTTTACTTTTGCAGTTTAAATAAACTTTACATCTCACATATTTCAACGGGGCATCATGCTTTATTAATATATTATATTTTTTTAAATAACCAAACTTTAACAACATATGGGTAGATCCCTCGAGTGCAGCTGATGACGCTTTGAAGTGATGCTAAAGGGAGCGAGGATATCATTACACTTGATTCAATTCCTCCATCCTCGAGTCTTTTCCTTGCGTCCTTCCCTCGCATCCTGAAGGGGTGGAGCTAAAATGCGAGAAAAGGAAGCCAGGAAAGGAAACGAGGATGCACAGATAAGAATTGAGAAGCACCCCATGTATCCTCGCTCATGACTCCTCAGAAAGCCTCCTCACTCCTCGATCCTCGCCTCCTCGTGGTGCAGTTAGAGAATTGAGATGTCCTTCAATATGGCTGTGCTCGATCGGCTTCCGGGTCATAGGATGGAGGACGGAGGAGCGAGGAAACGAGGAGGGATATTGAGAAGCGCCCAATGCGTTTTCAAAGAGGTGGCACGGCGCTGAGCAATATGCGTCACATGATTAAACATGCATCTTTGTTTTTTTGCTACAGCATGAAAACAGTGTTTTTATATTTGTCCACTTGGGAGAGCATTTTCAAAAAGCTCAGTCTTCATTGACAAAAATGTCACCTCAGTGTGGACAGAAGACCAAAACTGAGAGAAAAATGCATTTTCGAAAAGAAAATGTATTAGTGTGGACAAGGCCAAAAACTGAAAACTTTTTTTTTTTTTTTTTTAATAAACTTAGTTTGTCTGCCTAATTTTAAGTAAAATCAAAGTGATAAGTGTGAAGTTCACTACACATGATCAACTACTTTCAATTTAATTACTGATGAAAAATAATCAAATTCCAAATGTAAAATTTCTTCCAAAATAATCAAAATCTTTAAAAATTCATAAAACTCAGAAGAAATTACAGATTTTTTTTTTTTTTTTTTTTTTTTTTTAAAGTTAAATGGTTCAAAATATAGATGTTGTTATACTATATATTGTAATGGTGGCGACACCCGGCTTTACACTTTTAACCTCAAAATTACTTTACGTTTTTGTTCAGGCACTGGACACTAAGGACTGTCAAATTACGTCACTAATCACGTTTACCTTTCCTGCAGGAGATCTGCCTCAGGAGCAGCACCCTCCCAGGTGCGCTATTTTCCCCCTTTTTTTATACGCTGCTCTCATTATTACCATGCCTCCTTTATGATGTATGTTGAAATGAAAGTAAACGGGATTACCGGCTGCTTTGCTACAATATGTTTTCTTTTTTACCAGTGAGTCATCCACCATTTTCCTCAAATGCAGCTGACTAGCAAATTGCTACTGTTGTCCGAATTACCTCATGACCTCATGACCTCATGACCTCAAAAAATACTGAATTGTTGTTATTATGTTAGAGTCATAATCTAAAATGTACATAGTGTTCAAGTCAGACATTGTCAACGTACCACATTTATCTTTTTGCATCAGTGGTCTGTGTCAAATAGTTAAACAATAACAAAAATAGGAAAATAATAATATAAAGTGAGTAAAAATTTAGACTGTAATTCAGGAAATAAAATGAAATATGAGTTTAGGAGGCTCATATAAGAAGACTGGCGCTGAGATAGAGAGAGTCAGTTAGGCTAACACTGAAAAGGTGGAGTTTCAGAGAAGACAGAGATTCAAGGACAGAAGAGGGGAAAAGAGGACAGTCACAGTAAGAGCAGAGGGCTGGGCAGTGGTGTGTGTGTGTGTGTGTGTGTGTGTGTGTGTGTGTGTGTGTGTGTGGTTTCTATTGCAGAAAGCTCAATGATGGCCTGTACTGCATTGGAAATGAAGAGCTGATTTTCTCCTACAGCTCCATAACCAAAAGCACCAATTACTCAAAGGAATCACGACCTTGAATATGTCAAACTACCAACATATTCTTACAAACCTTGGTTTGATTTGTTCATCTACAGTATGTGGCTTGATTAACAAATTCCCACATAACATAGGAAATGCAGAAGCTCCAGGAATTATTAAAATTGTGTGATCCATCAGTAAAGCTCAGGCCCTGCTTGTTCCCTTTTTTATGCACTTTTAACTTTTAACTCTTTTATTTATATGAATGAAATTCTCATGGGGGACAGGGGGTGGGGGAGTGGGGGGTCATGAGCTCATATGCACCAAATATTTTGCTGCATGCCCTGTATTTGTGCCTCTGAGTATAGTACTACAAAGTGCATAGAAAAGTAGATAAACCATAGGAAACAGAATCTGCATCAACGGGAAGTCTGTTAATTTGTCCTGAAATTTAGTCCAGCTCTCTCTTGTCTGTCTGCTTTGCAGAGCAACTCTGAATCATAAAATTTGCTTTTTAGGTTACCAAAAACAAGTTAGATGTTGACACTTCAGACATGAGACATCAAATCTAACAGCTTTTTAGTACTAAGACAGAAAGGATTTTTCCTACAAACCAACTTGATGAATCCTGAGTCTGGAATGGGATGGAGTGTCTGTGGCCTCTAGAATAGGAGTGACAATTATAGTGAAAATTGTTTTAGCACAAATACAGTTGAAAGACATTCTCATAGTCTGAGATTAACATATGGTTAGGCCAGATGTTTCATGCTGCTGCTGCTGCCACCAGTTTTGAGAGCACCACAATAAGGCCATCCGTTTATATAACAGGCAAAATTCCTTGCCGAAATGCTGAGAATGCAACTTGTATTTGCTTTGTGTTATACAGTAAATTTGCAGTTTGACATACAACCCGAATTCCGGAAAAGTTGGGACGTTTTTTTAAATTTGAATAAAATGAAAACTTAAAAGACTTTCAAATCACATGAGCCAATATTTTATTCACAATAGAACATGGATATCATAACAAATGTTTAAACTGAGAAATTTTATAATTTTATGCACAAAATGATTTCATTTCAAATTTGATGCCTGCCACAGGTCTCAAAAAAAGTTGGCACGGGGCAACAAATGGCTGAAAAAGCAAGACATTTTGAAACTATTTAGCTGGGAGAACATCTAGCAACTAATTAAGTTAATTGATATCAGGTCTGTAACATGATTAGCTATAAAAGGGATGCCTCAGTGAGGCAGTGTCTCTCAGAAGTAAAGAATGGGCCAGAGCTGTGAAAGAGTGTGTAAAAAGATTGTGCAATACTTTAAAAACAATGTTCCTCAATGTCAAATTGCAAAGGCTTTGCAAATCTCATCATCTAAAGTCTCATCATCAAATGATTCAGAGAAACTAGAGAAATCTCTGTGCATAAGGGACAAGGGCTTTATTTGAATGCCCGTGGTCTTCGGGCCCTCAGTTGACTCCGGATCACTCATAGGCATGATTGTGTCAATGACATTACTAAATGGGCCCAGTAATACTTATCAGGAACCACTGTTGGTAAACACAGTCCGCTGTGCCATCTGCAGATGCCAACTAAATCTCTATCATGCAAAAAGGAAGCCATATGTGAACATGGTCTAGAAGCGCCATTGTGTCCTGTGGGCCAAGGCTCATTTAAAATGGACTGTTTCAAAGTGGAAAAGTGTTCTATGGTCAGACAAGTCCAAATTTGACATTCTTGTTGGAAATCATGGATGCCGTGTCCTCCGGGCTAAAGAAGAGGGAGACCTTCCAGCGTGTTATCAGTGTTCAGTTCAAAAGCCAGCATCTCTGATGGTATAGGGGAGCATAAGTGCATGCGGTATGGGCAGCTTGCATGTTTTGGAAGGCACTATTAATGCTGCAAGGTATATAAAGGTTTTAGAGCAACATTAAATGGAAAATACGTCAAAGACAACCACAAACTCTTTAGCAGCTGGAAACCTAAATCAGGCAAGAATGGGAGCGAATTCCAACACCAAAACTCCAGAAACCCATAACCTTGATGCCCAGATGTCTTCAAACTATTTTGAAAAGAAGAGGAGATGCTACATGCCCCCGTCCCAACTGTTTTGAGACCTGTAGCATGCATCAAATTTGAAATGAGCTCATTTTGTGTATAAAATTGTAAAATTTCTCAGTTTAAACATTTGTTATCTATGTTCTATTGTGAATAAAATATTGGCGCATGTGATTTGAAATTTTAAATTAAAATTTTGAAAATTTTATTCAAATTTAAACTTTTCCGGAATTTGGGTTGTATTTTAGAATAAAATCAAGGGAGTGTAGCTAAGCACATGCGTTCATCTACAGCAATTGGGGTAAGTGTTTTGTCCAGAATCCTGAAATATTACTTTGAAAATAGTATATTTACAGTTATTGCATTAAAACATCAGGCATAACACTATTTTGGAAGCATGTAAATCCATTGAAATCTTACACTTAGATTGGTAACTTTAAAAGGTTGTTTGATAGAAAACCCATTACACAGCATGTGGAAGAGGAGGGAATTGCTGAAATGATTACTAAGAGGCTAACAGGTGGATTTAAAACTCATGATATTCCAGAACACCGTGTGAGAAAACATACATCCCAAGTGGTGTGATCAAAGCACGTCTAACCTTGGCAAGTTTGTTCTACAATGATGAATGCCAAAAAAAGTAACATAAGGTAAAAAATACTACAAACAACAATAGATACTATTTTTCTGATCCCTGTAATCCCTGCTATTTTATTGTTGATGCCGGAGTCTAACCAGCTAATTTATTTTTGGCATGATGAGCCTGAGAGAGAATAAAAGAACACAATGTGAGACGTGAAACGGAGCTGAGCACATTTATTCAGGCTGATGTGAATCAGGAGTGAAATGCCCTTTATTGGATGGCTTTCATGTAATCCAATAATTGGTTGCGTCAGAAGTCATTTTAAACTGCTGTAAAACTGACTGAATGTGAAATAGAAACTGTGAAATCATCTGAGAACTGAGGACCGTCAGCTTACCATGTGCTGTGAACACTTCTATTATACAGTATTTGTAAAGCTTTTTAATTTATCCTTTAAGCAGACAGATCACTTAAGAAAACATTCTTAATTAAAAGGCTGATCACATTAAAGTCAATACACATGGTTACAATTAGAACAAGATTAAAAAAAAATAATAATAAAACACCTTTTTTTGGAAAGAAGTCTCTTATGCTCACCAATACAGTAAAACAGTATTATGTAATTAAAAATGTAATATTGTAATACTGTGATAACAAATCTGAATTTTCAGCAGCCATTACTCCAGACTACAGCGTCACTTGATTCTTCATAAATCACTCCAATATGCCTATAAATGTCTTTTATGGACACTTTTACATCCTTGCTGAATAAAACCATTAATTTCTTAATGAATAAAACCATTAATTTCTTTTCACAGCAATAACGGACGGGTTAAATATCACTGTATATGTTTCCTTAATAAAAAATGTTTCGTTAACTTCAGCACTGCGTGATACTGTTTCAAAGTGTTTTCCGTCATTTTGACAGATAATAAATTGTATCTGTGAAAACAAACCTGGAAAGAGACATGGGTATTTGAGGAGGAAAACAAGAGATTCTTTGTTCAATCCAGAGATATATCGTAAATTAAATCGGGAGAACAGACCACAAATGTGCAGTATATGTTGTCCTATTTCATACTATTACAGTGGAAAAAAAGAAAATAATCCCGAGGAAAAGAATGCAGAGTCTTAAAAGAGCTCCTTCCATAGGTATTTAAGATTTATTTGTAGGGCAACCTTATGATTTGAAAATCAGTCTTTTTGAATGGAAGTTCCCCAAACCGGAAGTGCCACCCATAATTCAAAACGCAGTAGGCTTATCAGGAATAAGGTGGATAGGGCTCTTGTGAAATGTATTTATTTTGTTATAAATTTAAAAAATACATTACAACTTCAAAATAGGTCATATTTATTTTTTTAATTATGTAATCAAAGTATATAAATTGGGGTATATTTATAGATGGGATATATAAGATGAGTTTGAAATTATGTAGGGAGTTGGTCTTCAGGTAACGGTTCACAGCCGTTGGTACTTGATGAAATGATTGAAGGTTTCAGTTTAAGAATATGCAGTTTCATACAGTATCTGTTGACAACTAATATCAATAGCGTGATGGTCTATAGCTGTTATCACCCTGGTACAATGGGACTGAGGTAGCAAAATATGATTTCTTGCACAACTGTACATTTAATGTATTCGATAGTTTCGATGGTTTTTATCTAAAGAGGCTTACATTGCATTGAAAAATACAATCAGATGATGCATGACTTTTTGATCTACCCAGACTCCCAGCATTAAGTTGCAACTAAGCAACTGATGTTATGATGTTATGATTCCCTATGCTGCTATCAAGCATTAGAAAAAGAGCACTTTGAGTCAAGCTATAAGATGACCTTTGCTATTTATTTGTGATCAATCCAGTATCATGATGATAGTCCATTCTGTCAGTGTTTGCTCAGTAGCATTAGCTTGAGGGATTGAGATCATTTGTTCATCCAGCAGAAGGTCCGTTCACAATGACAAATGAAAGGAACGAGTGCCTGTTACAGGGGGCAGTTTTTCAGCCGGTGTACCATTTGTCCCCTTTGCATGCTGGATGTCAGGTTCCCTGAGGACCCAGACGACTTCCAGAATTATAGACACAAACACAGCCACCTCAGATTTGTCAGTTGATGAAGCGTATTCATCATAAAATCCAAAAATTCAGTAGTTGCTATTCATAGTTTTAATTAGTATTTGTAATGTTCTTTGGAAAAGTCATCAATTTCTTCTGTGAAAACATAATGCAGTCCAAAACATGTTTTTAATTTGAACAATGTGGTAAAGTTTAATGGTTTGATTTATAGCTTTTGAATTATTATTATTTATGATCAAGGGTTCTGAGGGTCTGAACTAAACAGTTTCCATTCCTCTATTAATCAACTGGACAGCAATTACCTTGAGCAAGAGCTTGTCCATCAAAAATCCAGCCATTAGCCCGTGACAGAAAAGAGAGATAGCGTTAAATCAGACACATTCGGAAAAAAACTAGAATGATGTTCTGTTCAAAATATATTACACCTGAGATAGTCTAAAATGAGATTGAACTTAAAAAGCAGGCCTTCCCTGAAAACAGAATCCACTATGACCAGATATTGACCTTTAAAAATGAAAGCCCAGGGCCAATCTTGAGAGGAGGCTGGAATTCAGATTCAACCATTTGATGAGCAGTGAGCGAATAATGATGACTGTGACATTCAGACACACATGGGACTTATTGTGAAGGACATGACTGGGAAAAAAAAAAAGATACTGCAGGGATGATAAGGACTGGTCACAGAAAATGGCCAACAGCAACTGCTGCTCCTGCAGACTGTTCATGTCTTTGACCTCTGTCTCGAATTCACACAGAATTACAAGGCCAAACAAACACTGTATTTGAAACAGCGCTGTGAGGGTTTATAAGGTGACTAATTAATAATTAGACTTTCTCTGGACAGAGTGAGGCACATTGAAAATTAAATATTTAATAGAAAATTTGCTGAAGATGAAGTGGCACTTTGTGGAAATGAAGTTTTACTGCCAAAATAGCTGTCAGTAAGAGGCAAATCACATATGTTTGTTAGTGTTTCTAATCACAAGTTCTAACCTTATGATTAACTCATTAATGAAGCATCAGGAGAGAATTTTTTAATGACTTGTTGGAGACTGAATAACAAACTGATTATAGCACATATTATGGTGAGACCTTTTAATGGCTGTTGTTAACTGTTTTCCAAAAAAAAAAAAAAAAAAAAAAAACTTTTTTTTCTTGCACTTGGATTCACTTAATACTCTCATTATTTGTCCTGCTTTTTCCCCCATACTTTCCTCACAACATTATTTTTTGCTCTTAAGTGCAGATGGGTCTGTGAGTGCTATAAATGTTTCTGCTGTAAATTTGCAGTCAGAACTCAAATCTGTAAGGATTTTCATAGTCATACATTTTTTTCAGCAGGACAGAACAAGGATGAATTAATTTTCTACTCTGTTCACAATGAAGGCAGAAATGCAATTATGGATTCATATTTATTTATTTACTTCATTTATTATTTATTCAAAATGACAATTATTTATTCATGTTTGTCAACCCCATTGCCCATCTCTTCAGAAGAATTAATAAATCCATAAATACACAGTAGTTGGCATTAAATAGTGGTTAATTTGGTTAAATAATCTGAGTGGCATCATGGGCTATTGGGAAAGAACAGTTGGTGATTTGATCAGCACATGTTTTCAAACTGCATTTTACCAGGAAAATCTGCCTTTAATTACAATTTATTGAAATAAAAACTTGAGTACAGACAAGTTAGCCTTACCACATTTTACCAAAGATTCTTATCCTGTCTGTTTACCTGAAATGCCCCTGGAACCACAGATTTACAGGTTTATAGCTATAGTCAGTTGTATAGGACAATAAAATGTCCCAAATGAAAACTCCTGAAAACTGGCAAAAAAGACTCGTATGGCACTAAACAAAATATAAATCCTGCCTCAGAGAAACAACAACTAAACAAACAACAACAACAACAAAAAAAAAAAAACCAAAGCATGCTTTTTTTCCAGCAAGGATGATATATTTGTGTGTGTATGTACCTGTTTGTATGTATGTATATATACACATCCTTGGCCTAACTAAAGTTAATAAATAGTAAACATAATATTTACAGGGAGTGCAGAATTATTAGGCAAGTTGATTTTCTGATCATATTTTTTTCCAAGTACATTTTACCAATTCCAATCCACATCAATCTTAATAACTACCATTAATATTGTTTTTAATCATTTATAAGTGATACATAATAGTTCATGAAGGCTGGAAATGAAAAACGCCTATTATTCAGGTGTGCAGAATTATTAGGCAGGTTTTCTTTTACAGGCCAAATGAGCCAAAAAAGAGATTTAACTCAGACTGAAAAGTCAAAAATGATTAAATACTCATGAGAAGGACGCAATACTAATGCAATACTAGAAATTGCAAAGTTAAAGCATGACCAATGGACAGCAAAACGCTCATTGGGTCAGCGGGGTCATACAAAAACAGGTGGAAAAGAAAAGACGCATGTTAACTGCAAAAGAATTAAGAATTAAGGTGAAGAATTAAGTGTGAAACCATCAGGAACCCTTTAGTCTCCAGCGCCACCATTTTCCAGAACTGCAACCTACCTGGAGTCTCCAGAAGTGTGAGGTGTCAGGATCTCAGAGACTTAGGCTAGCTAAAGAATCCTAAAAAATGACCCGCTCTTAATAAAAATCACAAGCTGAAGTGTTAGAAAATACATGAAGACTGGGTTTTTATAGGCCTTATAGACAGACGGCTTGAGAGTGACTCTTGAAGGACCAGCACCACATCCTCTTGTACCACCGTTTGAAGAATTCATCTTCCAAAATCTGACAGTAAGTTTTAGAAGATCATTTTTAGTCCATATCTGCAAGACGGACATTTCAGGATAAGAGATGGACTAAAAGTGAACTCCCACATCTTACTGCCAGATTCTGGAAGATAAATTCTTCAAACGGTGGTACAAGAGGATGTGGTGCTGGTCCTTCAAGAGTCACTCTCAATCTGTCTGTCTATAAGGCCTATAAAAACCCAGTCTTAATGTATTTTCTAACACTTCAGCTTGTGATTTTTATTAAGAGCAGGTCATTTTTTAGGATTCTTTAGCTAGCCTAAGTCTCTGAGATCCTGATACCTCACACTTCTGGAGACTCCAGGTAGGTTGCAGTTCTGGAAAATGGTGGCGCTGGAGACTAAAGGGTTCCTGATGGTTTCACACTTAATTCTTCACCTTAATTCTTAATTCTTTTGCAGTTAACATGCGTCTTTTCTTTTCCACCTGTTTTTGTATGACCCCGCTGACCCAATGAGCATTTTGCTGTCCATTGGTCATGCTTTAACTTTGCAATTTCTAGTATTGCATTAGTATTGCGTCCTTCTCATGAGTATTTAATCATTTTTGACTTTTCAGTCTGAGTTAAATGTCTTTTTTGGCTCATTTGGCCTGTAAAAGAAAACCTGCCTAATAATTCTGCACACCTGAATGTAAGGCATTTTTCATTTCCAGCCTTCATGAACAATTATGTATCACTTATAAATGATTAAAAACAATATTAATAGTAGTTATTATGATTGATGTGGATTGGAATTGGTAAAATGTACTTGGAAAAAAAATATGATCAAAAAATCAACTTGCCTAATAATTCTGCACTCCCTGTATAAAAAACATAAATGTGTAACCATTAAACGAAATGTAAAATAAATTAACACCTAAACTGTTGCAATGAAAACTGAACATAAATTAAATAAGTAAACAAAATAATTTATAAAAACATCAATATAACCACTTAATAAAATGAAACATAAATCAATACCTAAAGTGTTGCAATGAAAAGTGAACCCTCCTTTCAGAACAAAATGGTACAGTCCATTTTCCTGCTGGAGTGGCATAAAGGTGAAGTAAAGCAGCACTTCCTCCTTTAGCGGTATGTGTCTGTAATGCTTTATCTGCTGGTAACTCAAAAGATTGATAGATATGCTTGTAACTGCAACAAATTGTATAATAAAATTCTCTCACATATTTCAGAATTTTGGATATCAAGAAAGCAGACATGAAAGTGACCCATTTCTTGGCTGATTCAAGAGTCTCAAGACGTGTTTATAGATAGGGCAACTATCCATAGTTAATCAGGCCAAGAAAACAGTGCAACTGACCAACATTTTTCATTGATGGCGTCCTCCCTCAATTTGATTCTCACGGGTCAATTGCGGAGTACTTCTGCACTGACATGGCCCAGATCTCCACTCGCTGGAACTTCTTAAACTTTTATATTTACCCTGTTTCTTACAATGAAAAGAATATTGCACTAGATGACTGAGTGTAACAAAACTGCGAGTCCAATTCCAAGTGTAAAAAAAAAAAAAGAAAGTCATATTACTTTATGAATTTTATGCAAAATCCCCCCTTTTCTTATGTACACTAACAATTCAAACGTTTGGGGTCAGTATGTTTTTTAATTTATTGAAAGAAATTAATAGTTGTATTTAGCAAGGATGCATTACATTGATCAAAGGTGACAGTAAAGTTTTTCATTTTTCAAATGTATCATTTCAATTTATGATTTTAAAGCTGCTGTCCGTAACTTTTTTTTTGCTTAAAAATTATACAAAATCAATTTTTGAACAAGTACATAACCAATCAGTGTTCAAAACGGTCTCTTTACCTTAGCCCGATTCACAACTGTAAGCTTGTAATAATGTTTTGTAATTTGAGTGGTTCTGGTCAGTTTCTGTGGGAAATATGAATTTGCCGCCATTCGTCTTTGCGTCATTACGTCATGTCTATACATAAAGAAAGAGTCCCGGCTAGTAGGCTATATCGTGTGTGGATGTTGCAGGTGGTGGATAATTTTTTTTAGCCTCTTCTTACAGCAGCTGGAATAATTAAACTTGTCATTTTGATGGCTCAAAATGACAATCATCTTTGACATTGAATCACGAGTAGTAAAAAGCAAAAGACTTCGGACTGCGGAGTGGCTACAGCATAAAAGGTAATGTGACTGGGCCTGTGCAAAAAAGTCACTTCTTATTCAGTGCAGACTGTCAAAAACAAGAATAAATATCAGCAGGGCTTTTGAAAGGTGGTGTGAATTCTGTATTTTAAACGGGTTTAAAACGGACACCGAGATGGCTTTTTTTCTGCTGGATAGGCAAGACATTTCAATGGGTAATTAGGTAAGAGTAGCACACTTAATCGCTTCGCTTAATCCATACTGTTATGGAGTTTCCTTTGTTGTGCTTTTTTTTTTTTTTTCCTGTTTTACTATGTTCATTATGGTAAATTTCAGTTATTTTGTGCTAGCTTTGAGAGAGAGCAGTTCACCTCTACTCAAAGACAACCATATAAGCCTCGGCATGGATTTATTCCAGTTGTAAGATGTAGTATCTGTAATCAGTGAATATACACACTGGTGCGTTGACTGACAGCCCACACATAGACCTCAAAACATTAGATTCATCAGCGCTGAGGAGTCATGCTGATGCACAACCCACGTAAAGAAGATAATTCTGCAAATACTGTAGCTGCAATTGCAGGTTTCAAACAGAGATGGCGACAAAGAGGCAAAAAGCATGGACTGCAGCTTTAAATAAATGCTGTTTTGTCTCCAGATGTTGTAGTTACGCGTCTACCCGCAGGGGTTAACAGGGCAGTTCTCACACATCCATGACTGTTTGTTTCACCTTGAGAGAGAAAAAGAGTAGCAAGAAGCAGATAAAGAGAGCTACTTACTCAGTGGGCAGCCATCACAACAGCAGTGCAGTCAATTGCGGTCTAAATGGGAGTTTCATTTACCAGCACCATTGACTTTGTGCTGATTGTAAAGCCATTTGTTTGTAGCTCTTTGCTAGAGAACCCTGATTTTCTGTGGTTCTCTGAGCCATTTCACTGCATTAGCGAAGAAGCAATTTAGTTTGAAAACAGAATTAGGATGGAAGTGTTTTTACAGTTTGTGTGAGACAAGAAAAGCCTTGAAAGATTTTTTTTTTTTTTCTGTTTGAAAACAATTGTTGCAAAAAAATGTTGAAATATTTTTACATATTTTGTAATAATGTTCAATTAAGTCATTCATACTGAAACTTTTTTTTTTTTAAATTGCCGATAATAACCAGAGATGCATTACAATATTGTTTGAGATCTGCTCTGAAGACATGAATCAAAAGCTGTGATGTGGGTTTTATTTAGCAGCTGCTCTGAGCAGTGTGCGATTTGACACCATGAACAGCAGATGAGTCCAGTACGGCTGCCTCAGGTGTCTGTCCGAGGACAAGCACGCACCTCAGAAGGAAGTAAGAGGAAGAGAATGGTGTCGAGATAGGGGACTCTAATTAGTGAGTGTGGAGAGGCAGAGCAGAGAGGCTGAGGCCTGACAGCATGTATAGGCCCCCAGTTTTTAATGGCCATCATTTGCCTGACAGCCAGTCAGACTCTTTCACTCTTGTTCTTTCTCACCATTTCAGGTGAAAATGAAAATCTTTCTCCAGCCCTCTGTTCTCACAGTCGTGCCTTGTTCTGTGGGTTACTGTATTTAGATTACTTTGTTTTTGCCCTGTAATATGTAATACAGTGCTGTGAAAAAGTAAGTACACATCTTGGAAATATAGTGTTTTTAAGAAAATTTTTAACTTTGTTCAAAATGATCAAAAATGAAATGAGTCAATACATCATCAGTCCTTCTTCCAAAATGTGTCTTACCCTGATTCACTAGATGGGATGGTTTTCGTGGGAAATTGCATATATATCGCTTGCCTGTCTGTGTCTTGTCATATCCGTAAATAGAGAACAGTTGCTCAGTTGACATGTGTATGGTGTGGGCGGCATAGGTTAGTTGTCACAACGAGCGAGAAAGATTGACTTGGAGCACGCTAAATCTCAAACATCTGGAGGATAACCCTCTTTTTTAAAAAAAGCTGAAGAGAGGAGAGTCTGCTTGCAAAAAGAGAATGTGACAGAGTTCGTAATAAAACAAGAATCATCATTGGCTTGGCTTTTCGAAGATTGCGAGAAGTTGAGAATTGAGGTATTTGAAATGTAAAAGTGACACGGTGATGCTGTTTTTATTACTCAACAGGTGAGTAAGGTATTTTATTGAACAGATAAATTACCATATGTAGCTCTCTAACAGAGTTTGTAGTAAAGCATTATCTACTGTGAAGGGTCATTTCATGATGGTTGTTGTAGTGCTGGAATTTATTTTCAAGGAAGTACCGTGTCTATGGGTATAGCTACCAGAGATGGGCACTCGAGTTAGAGACTCGGACTCGAGTCGCATTTTAACAGACTTCAGGCTCGGACTCGGACTCGACCTGAAATGACTTCAGACTTGACTCGACTCGGCACAAAAGACTCGGAATATTTTAAAAATGACTCAAGTCTTTTACCCTTAACTACTAATATAATAAATAAAGAATTTGTATTGTGTTTAAATGGTTTTATAATATCTGCATCACATATATTTCCTTACGTGTCGTGGTAGATCAGACTCTTGTCATAGAATTTGATTACGTATGTCCGTGCGCGTAAACTCCGAAATGTCATAATAACAGTCCCATGCAACATGACGGGAGCCACCGTGCCATATGTCCTTTCGGTTGGGTTTATTATCACGTCAGATCGACTAGACGCACAGAATGTGGGAAAACAATTAAAGACACCGGAACAACATCATCAAATTTTATGAGACATCACATCCACAAAGGTTAGTCACATAAACTCACACAACTTTCTATTATACTGTGGTGCTCATTTGAATTGCCAGCCTGTTAAAATATGAAAGAAAGAAAAAAATCTAGACTTTAAACCTAGCACTACGTTTAATCAATCTTTTCGTATTATTTGCAGCTTTTCTATTTCTTAATGTGTATCCATAAGAGAGAGAGATAGAAAGAGATGTTAATCCATTTATTACTTAAAGCTCATATTTTAACGTATCACAATCAGCATGAGTAGAGTTTTCTATTGACATTCTTAAACATTCCGAAGTTTGATATTTTCTGATAATGACCATCATCACCAATAACGAAGCTGTATAACAAGCTTTTGTATAACAACCCATGACTCACTGGCGCCATCTTGTGTCCGTTTAGCGACTGTATTGAAAATGACTCCTTGCGTTGCCAGGACTAGGGCTGGGTGATATATCGCATGCGATTGTCACGCGCATTTCGTCAGTAAAGCCGGTTCCCTGATTACCGCTAAATCGCCATCACCTGCTTTCAAATGGAGCGCCATTTAATAGACAGAGCCGTAGTTCACTGACAAGCTACGCAATATCGCGTTCATTATCGAAGGTGATTCATCTGCGATATGAACGCGATATTGCGTAGCTTGTCAGTGAACTACGGTTCTGTCTATTAAATGCAGCTCCATTTGAAAGCAGGTGATGGCGATTTAGCGGTAATCAGGGAACCGGCTTTACTGACGAAATGCGCGTGACAATCTCATGCAATATATCGCCCAGCCCTAGCCAGGACGACTGTTCTGTACATTGTAATAACAAACTGGATGTACATTATCCCTTACATCATAGGACCTTATTATTTTGTCTATATGATACAACTAGGATTTGATTATGAGAATTTTTTTTTTTTTTTTAATGACTCAAGACTCGACTCGGACTTCAGTGATAAAGACTTCAGACTTGACTCGGACTCCAGCTTAAAGACTCGTGAACATCTCTGATAGCCACAGTAACATCTTCAGCTAGTCAGCTTGAGATCCTTTCCATCTAAACTGGTTATATCTCTTAAGGCTGAATGTTTTATGAGCAACAGCATAACCATATTCATCCACACAGTCATGCACAGCCGAAGCACAATAAAAACAATGTTCTTCTGCAAAATGCATGCCATTTTGTTTTTTAACCACTATAATGGCAAAAGTTATGTAATGTACCTTTAAAATAGTTAATTAGTAATTTGCTTCAAATAAGTAAACTTTATTGTTAAGTGAAAGTTAGTAATAAAATGAAGAACAAAGAAACAAATTACATTACATAGAACAAGTGGCAGATATTAGTTTGATTCACAGATCTATTTTCATACAGTATCAATTTTTTCCCCATCAATTTTTATGGTTATCAGTGTTAATCATCACAGTTACAAATTTATTCCCGAATTTAAATACAGTTGTCAATCCATAAACTTTTCAGAGATGTATGTTTTTATCCATGATAAATCAATTGGATTTAAAAAGTTGAATAGCTGATTATTTTTGCTGAGGAATACTTACATTTTCATTTGTTTTTGTAAAATTGATCACTTTCACCCATCACTACTGTTGGGTGTATTAATTACTTTTTTCCACAGCACTGTAGGTGTAGTATTATTGTCATTAATGAATGTGTCAAATTTAATATACAGTCATAAGAAAATAATTTCCAAGAGATTTTTTTCTTCTGTTTTGTGTCACTATTCAGCTTTATGCAAAGCTATCTTGATATTTCGATATTAGTGCTTTTCTAACTGGCATTGTATTACATCAATTCAAGTGAGGCAGACTTGCATATCTACAAAAATCCATTATGAACTACGGTTTACAAAAGCCATTCCTGCATTGTCAGCAAGACTGAACATTTGCTGTAGGCCATTATTTCCCAAAATGATGCAGAGCTAGAAAGTCCCACCGTAAATATTTGATCTAGTTAGTTACAGTGAACATGAGGATGTGTATTCTGGTGATAGTACAGAATGAAACCCCTCAAAATCATTCAAAAGAGGTCAGAAAGATTGTTTCAGGTCTGAGGCAATTTACTCTGCTTTTGCTTGTTCACTTCTTATGACTCCATATTTATTTGCATTATAAAGGATTTTATTTATTTTCTTTGGGGTTACATTTACAATGTTATGCCCTGTAGCAGAACCATTTCTCAGAAACATGTCTCTACATACTCTTATCTAGACATTCTGGGTTACTCTAATGGCACTTTATAATGCTATATATTTGACTTATGGCAGGAAACACTTACGCTAGCCTCTTCTCAAAAGGTTTTCTAAGAAGATGGATTTTAAGAAATGGAATATGTTGAATATGACTCTCAGCCTGTCTATAAAGCACATTACAACTGAGTTTAGTTCATTCTTCATTGAATGACATGACATTTTGGTGCATCCAATAGGTCATAAAGCATTTCTCCATTAATAAACAAGAAAAATCCCAGGTTTTGCATTTTATACAAATTAATAATGTTTGAGTCTTTGCAGACCATGGAAGAAAACATCTTAGGTTACGTATGTAACCATGGTTCCCTGAGAACAGAACGTTTGCAAACACTATGGGGGAACGTCACGTGACTCAGTGTCTGAAAGCCAACTATCCAATAACTCCAATGCCCATTGGCCAGCGACAGCCTATGGCGTCATAGGGTGTGACCCGGAAGTATAAAAGCGCACCCGTGGAAGCAGTCATTCATCCATCGTCTTGAAGGGACTGTCCAGCAGGCAGCCCGAAGCATGGCAAGGAAACGCAGAGTCTCGTTCCCTGTTCTCAGGAAACCATGGTTACATACATAACCTGAGACATTCCCTTTCGAAAGGGAACTTCAACTCTGCGTTTTCAAACACCATGGGGAACGATATACCCATGAAAGAAAAATGGCTGAGACAAAGGCTCCAAAGCAGTTCGGTAACTGCTTGGCAACTCCCCCTCGGGTCACACCAGGCTGTCAGTGACAGCATTCCTTTTGGCCAACAGCCCAAGCTGAACCTCAAGAAGGCCTTCCTCAGAGGGCCTACAGAAGCTGCTAAGGCATCTGGAACCAACTTTTCTGCAAAAAAAAGTGGTCCCTTTAAGGGAATGTAGCCAAGGAACCAAAGGGAAGGGAGCACAAACCAGCCTGGGGCTGAATCTTAGGAGGAGGCCTGATTAAGGCCTACCACCATGATCAGCTTAGGGAGCTAAGCACTATTACACACATAACCCTGAAAGGGACGTACAAAGTTCACCTAACAGGTAGCCCATGCAATGGGCACATACTCATGGAGGCCAGAGAGGGGCCTACAGCATGATAGTAGCTATATGTGAAACAGAAGTATATTCAGAAAGTGGCCTGGAGGGCCTGAACATCTGGCTTACTGGGGTAGACAGACAACTTCAACGGCAGCATAGGAGGCTGCAAAGTGCCCACATGACAATCCACCTAATACAATCCAATGAGCAGTGTACTCAGTAAAAGCACCTTTTACTCTTTTAAGCAAGAGGAGTACAGCGTACGCCAACACGTATTAAGGAAGGCCTGGAGGGGCCTATAACCTCAACAGACACGTGGCATCAGCTCGTGGCAGTGTTTAGGTCCCAAGCACGGTAAAGAGGAGGTTGGATCTACCACTTGGGCCCCTGACCAGCGAAAGTGTATATAAATAATTCTCAAAGAGAAATACACCCAAACATACTCCAGTGTGTTCAAAAAGGTGGCCCGTTGGCCTAGCAACCTCTAAGACACATGGTTTAAGTCTCGTGGCCGTTTCTAGGAGCACAAAAGATCCACCCTAGGCGCTAAGTGGCTCTTAGCTCAACTAGAGTAGAAACAGACTCAGGGAGGCAACAGTAGGTTAAACCGAACCTCAGTAAGGTTTCACTACCGTCACTTCACCTGAGAGGCTAGCCACTCAGAGTACTCAGTAAAAGCACTTTTTACTCTCACAGCGAGAGGAGTACATAACTGAACTCCACATGCTACTCAGGAGGCCGAAGTAGGCCTACCTAGTAAACACGTGGCATCAGCAAGTGGCTACCATAACCATACCACCCAAAGGCCATGTATTACAATCTTCAAATTTGTAAATATGAAACGCTACCAGACATTGTGAACAGGCCTGTTAGGGCCTATCCGTCAGCAATGGGCATGGCCGATGGTGGCATGGCATCCTCAGGCATCCTGCCAACAAGACAACTAGAAAAAGGAGGCCTAAAGGGCCTCCATTCCAGTATCAAGTGGCGATCAGCCTATGCACAGAAAAACACAACCTGTGCCAACATGTAAACTAAAAAGGAGGCCTGAAGGGGCCTACCAATTCAGTAACACGTGGCTTCAGCTTGTGAATTTTAAGGGAACCAAGCTACAGGGGACCAGCTCTAACCCAGATAACTATGGGAAGCTAACTGCTACCTGTGCTAGGCTACACATTCCAAACAGGCAATGTACCCTAAATTGTGATGGTCTAAGGGAGGCTAATAAGCCTACTACCTCAAACAAACCTGTGGCAGGGCCTGAGGCAGTGTAATCTGAAACAGTATGTGAGCAGACTGAAATCCGTTTAAACAGCATAGTATACATACAGATGCTAACTAGAAGGAGGTTGAATAAATATGGCCTACAATCCAAGCTATATGCAATATAGCTGTTAACCAGATAACTGAAAGGGAGCTGAAAGATACAAACTTTTCTCAAAAAGTGATCTAACTACCCTGAGTATGCAATCCAACAGGTGATGCACTCAGTGACACAAAAAACCCTCCTAACTGGGGAATATAAGTTCACCATAAGCTCAAATAGAGACCAATTTACAATGAAAAAAGAGCCTGCTATTATAAGAGCAGGTGCTAACCTGTGGCAGCATATTAAGCTCACATACAAATGTAGGGCAAAAGTCTAGAACTCAAAGTATAACAAACTTTGATATACATTCTATGAAAAAGAAAGACATTCTCTATTCAGATTCTCAAATCTGTTCTAAGCCTTAGAGGACGTAGCTAAAAAACTAACAGCGTCAACTCAAACCTGATAATAGAAACATCAAGTGGCTCAGAAGAAAATATTTTTCTTTTTAGCATGAAAGTTCTAGAAAGTGGGGCCTAGCAAATATCTGCATAACTTATCTACGCAAAGATAAGGGCCTACCACCTGAGAAACAGCATCAGGAAATAAAAACAGTATACAACCTAGCAGTTAAACTCACAATTGCACCTACATAAGCAAGGGGATAATTGGGCATACGGCCTAGCAACTCCCTCAAGAGGAAGCCAGAACTAGGAATTACACATCCTGAAAGGATAGTAAATACATATGGGGTTAGTTTTTACATACACAACACATAAACCTAGCTCTAGCCTGGCCGCTAAGCTATAGGCCTATTTTTTTATGACAGGAACCATAACAAGCCTGATCTCCACTTCCAAATCTCATGATGGGAGAAATAAAGCAAAGATCACTGCTAAAATGTCAGGTGGCCGGTCGATCAGCGATCGATCACCTCCCTTAAGTCCGCCTTCCTCTTCCTCGTATCCCTCCGCTTCTGCGACTTGCTCCGAGGTGGAGGAGGAGCTCGAGGCGGGCCAGAGCCTCCCGGCTGTCTGGGCCCAGGATCGGACCTGAGCGGTATGCAATTCTTATATGCTGCTGAGCGCGCCCTCGCCTCTCTGAACTTTCCGACTACCGCCTCGACGGAGCTGCCGAAAAGTTCAGACAGGGAGACCGGGGCATCGAGGAGAGAGCTTTTTTTTCTCTCCCCGATGTCCGCCATGTTCAGCCTGCTTGGTGGCCCGGAGAGTGAGATCTGTGGTGTGGCGCAGCTCAGTCACCGCATCAGGGGACAAACCCTGCCCCTGATCCAGGTCCTTCACAAGATCAACCTGGTAGGCTTGTAACACCGCCATAGTGTGTAAAGCCGCACCAGCCTGACCTGCAGCAGCATATGCTCTGCCGTTCAGACGAGATGTCACCTTAAGGGGTCTGGACGGCAGAACCGGAGCTTTTAGTGTCGGTGCACTGCCCGTGACGAGATAGTTAGCAAACGTCTCGTCAATGTGTGGCATCAACACATACCCATGCTGGCCCAATCCCTCCACATCAGTGAAATTCCCTCGCTGATGTGGATGAATTCTGGCCGAGTATGGGTTCTTCCATGCCTTCTTGATCTCAAAGTGCAGATCGGGAAGGAATGGAAGGCTCACCGGAGCTACAGGGTTGTGGTCAGAAAGAAACTGTTCGTCCAACCTGCCGCGAACGGGCTCTTTCCTCACGCGCTCCCACGGCAGCTGCAGCCTGCCGGCGGCGCGCCCCACAACCTCCAGCAACTCAGCATATGCTGGGCAGGGAGGCTTGGAAGAAGAAGCAGCCTCGACCACTTCTTCCTCCATAGCCATCTCCTGCTCACGGGGGCTAGCAGCCAGAAGAGCACTCGCTCCTGGATCCGATGATGTCAAAGATAAGACATCCTCATCATCCAGGAGCTCATCCCTGCCAGCCGCCGCCTGAGGTTGAGAGACTGTTACACCTATCTCAAACTTGGCGGCGAGCTCCACCTGCGAGCCCCATGAGTGCAGCTGCCGCTCTGCCTCCGGACAAGCAGGGCCGGACCCACCGGGTGCAGATGCTGACACCTCTTCCCTCAAGAAGAGATCCAGGCGGGAACGGAGCATTTTCATGGGAAAATGCTCACAACACTTACAGCCAGCACCCTCAAACGCTGACCATGCATACTCTTCTCTCAGACAGTGTATGCATAGGGTGTGCGAATCCTCCGGAGTCAGAAACCTCGGGCAAGGATCCACACACTTCCTAAAACGCTTGCTCTTGTCCTCAGACATAGCTTCAAGGATATACTCACAGTATAAATGGAGTGAAATTGACAGAGGCAATCAACACAAACAGTCCCTGAATGACGATGAGATGAATGTCTGCTTCCACAGGTGCGCTTTTATACTTCCGGGTCGCGCCCTATGACAGGCTGTTGCCGGCCAATGGGTATTGGAGTTATTGGATAGTTGGCTTTCAGACACCGAGTCAGGTGACGTTCCCCCATAGCGTTTGCAAATGCAGAGTCTCATTCCCTTTCGAAAGGGAACAACTCGGAGGGGTTACAAAGATGTGTTGGTCATCAGAAAAGACACCCAATCCATTTATTTTCTTGTAAAAGTTCATTAATGCACCTTCATTAATGCATTAATGCAATGTCTTGGGCTTTATCTAACAGCCCACACAACTCTTAGCATTTTGCTTCAGTAATGTCATGAAGATAGTATGTGGCCAAAAGCTTCTGATTAACAGATTTGTCTCTTACAGTTATTTCTGTGAGGACAAATAGTATTGCTACATCATATAAAGCCATTCTAGAGAATTGTGCTTCCAACTTTGTTGCAGCAGCTTGCAAGGGCCCGTTTTTATTTGAGCATAACAATATCCTTGTGAAGAAAGCAAAGTCCAAATAGAAGTGATTTACTGAGTCTGGTGTGGAAAAACTTAATTGCCCTGCACACAGTCCAGACCTGAACCTAACTGGACACTGGATAGATAAATGAATTAGGTGTCAGCATACTTTTGGCCATATAGTGTATCATAAGGAATTGCTGACAATGATCCATGAATGTTTTTTTGACCTGCAAGCATGAAATGTTATTCACTGTAAGGTTTGTCCCAAAAACTTGTTTAGCTGTTCTTAATCTTTACCAAAGCCTTTACCGTAAATAGCCGGAGAGCAGCTATTTGTTTACCTGACCTGATTCTGATACACACTCCGGATACTCTTCACCTATTCTTTTGTAGAAATCTAGCCACATTCAGATATAAAGCCATGTTCCTATTCCACACAATAACTCCCAAACCGATAACACTATTGCTTCAATTAGTAAGAAATATAAAATATTTACCATCCTAAACTAGGTTCTCCCTGAAGTTTCTTAAAATGAGAGCCATATGTTTCCAGTGACAGTCGGGCAGATAGTCTGGCCAAGTAATACAAAAATAAGAGCTCATCTTGGGGCCAATTACTGCAATGCATGTTTCAAGTTGTATTTTTTGCCAGCTAAAATTATAATGGCATGGCCATAATTCATTGAACAAAGAGAAAGATTTCGCAGAACACTTCAGACGTGTTGCTTCTGTGAATTAAACACCATCTGGACATTTGTTAAAATGCCTTTTTTTTTCTGACAAAATGTTGAGAATGATATTACTAACTGATCTTGAATAGTTTCAGTTCAAAGAATTTTATATATCCTGCTTTTGCAATGTTCATGAATTTTGCATGTGCACATGCTGTGAATTAAACAAACTGTGGAATAAAGCAGAGTCTGATCTGGACCATGAAGGCCTGACGCTCAAACATGAAAGGAAGGTCAAAAGGTCACTAAAGGGCTAAACCCAATAGCTGTGAATCATAATGTGTAAAATACCAAATGCAATTTATAGGCAGTTTGCAATGTAAAAAAAAAAAAAAAAAAAAAAAAAAAACCTCTTTTGAATGTACAGCTGATTTTGAAAGATGCTTCTTTTTTTTTTTAGAACTGGGCTGACTTCATTCAGCCACTTAAATTTCATTGTTATTCTTTCATCCACTGAATCACATTAACATTATTGTGGGTTATCTTAGGCAGCAAAGGAAACATCTAGACTGCCTGATTTCACATTATATGTTCAATTTGAATTTAGCAGAATGGACTGTAAGGATTCAGGCAGGTAGAAAGAAAATAAATGAGATGAGATGGATCAGTAATGTTGAATCTACATAGTACTATATAAAAGCCAGCTATGTTTGAGCAAATAGAAGCAGAATCTGATATTGGTGGAAGAAATGAATGGGATTTATAATGCGCAGGAAGGTTAGAAACTCAGAATCTAAATTTGAGTTGAGAAAACTCTGATGCTTTGATGAATCAGGCTTTTTAGAGTTCGATTAAATAAAGATGACAAGACAAATGTGACAGCGGGGAACGATTCAGAATGTAAGCCATCAAAGTGAACAGTCTCTTATTGACAATACTAATGATAAAGTAAATAGCCTAAATAAATTCTCATCAGACTCTGAACTAATCATCTCATGAAAATACAATGTACCAAAGTGATTAAGCATCCTTTCAGCAAACAAGCTGCAACTGACTGAGAGAAACGGCGCATTCCACACTACATAAATGATGTCTTCACAGGGCACTTTGAAGGGAGAACAATCATATCAAGCATGTTATAATGTCATTCCAAACAGAAGTGTAAAAAATAACTACTTCAAAAGGTCTCTTTGAGCGTTTTCATAGAGTTAACCTGATGGATACTTTGCTCCCAAGATACTTTGATCACAACCCCTTACTAGGGATCAGTCGGCATAAATCAGCAAAAGGTTCGTCAGCGTAAATTAAACCAGCCACACCTGCAAACACACTCTGTAAATAAAAAGCTGTGAAAAGCCTTGCGTCTGTAACGTAGGGAGTCCACTGGAGGTGAGTGTAGTTAGAACCCATGTGCAGTTTAATGATGATAATAATAATCCATAATACAAACGTGAACAGGAACAAAATCACAGACGTGACTTGACAGAAACTGACACTCAACAAAAGCAGGTTACATATAAACAAAGCTAGACCAGGTAACAATGGAACATGAGGGCTATTTATACAAAGAGACTAATGACAAATGCAGAACACCTGTGAACAATGAAGACAAAGGACCAATGACAGGACAGAACTGAAATCACATGACAATAACAACCAATGAGAACATGACACATGAGACAGGGGAAGCACATGACATGAACAAATGAGGGCAATGGGAAATCACATGACACAACTCATGGCAAAAACAAGGAAAACAAACATAGCAATGAAAAAGCATAACAATAAAATAAACCATAACACGTGAACATGAAACAAAACCAAAACAAGACATTACAGCATCACTGTAGTTTTATTAAAGTCTTAAATTTACAAGTAGTATTATTTACTGTTTAAAACAAATTTTGATTCCCTGGCTCTTTGTTGTTTTTGTAGATGGTTATTGGTATAATTATACTTTGAATTAGAAACATACTCATTGACATTTTATTTAATAACTGAACATTTAACAAGTTTGTTTGCTCATATAATTTTTAAAGTATTAGGTGAACTTATTTGGCTTGCTGTCCACTGATGAGGGGCTCGATGAAGTAGCTTCAACTCGAGCTCTGATATACCCCCACAGTGAATAAATATATGATATAATTACATTAAGGTGGAGTTTGGGGAGGTGGAGGGATGCTGGAACAGCTGAGACTTAAGAGAAGTAAGCAGCTGCTTATATACTCTGGCTGTTGATTGGAAGATTAGATGGGCTCGCTCCTCCATAAATTACGTTTAGGAAGCTTAACATAATTTCTATAAGACATAATCGCTTCTGAATGGAGCATACCCAGAGAGAGAGAGAGAACAGAAAAAGAGTATGAATGGACAGAAGAGTGGGGGGAGAGAGGAGGAAATCAAGTTTTCAGTTTAGCCACAATCCATCTAATCAGGCTATTGGTATTCAGGTCTTCTTCCCAGCTGCAGGCCAGCTATTACTGGAATACTGTAACATTTATCGGCCGAGCGGGTCTTTGCTATGGCTACACGTGCATCATATCAACAGATTCTAGTTCAGCATCTGATCATTATTACTATTCTGAGTGCTTGAGAGGTGTTGCTGCTATTACAGTTTAGATATTAATGGCTGTTCACATATTTTACAATGTTCAGCTTTTCAGTGGTATTATTATTATTATTATTATTATTATTATTAACTAATTAATAATAATCATTTCTAATGATTTATAATAATACCAATAATTTGGTGATTGTTTTTACATAAAGAAGGCATAATTCCATATTTTTTTTTGCTTTTTAGCTTGCATATGTTAATATTGAACACAATTTATAGACAAGGCAAGGCAACATTTATTTCTAAAGCACATTTAAAGGGGACATATCATGAAAATCTGACTTTTTACATGTTGAAGTGCTATAATCTGGTCCCCGGTGCATTTACCAAACCAGAAAATGTGAAAAAGGACAACCCAGTAACTTTGTTTTGTTAATCTTTCTCTGCAAGTATGTGAAAAAACGAGCCATTCAGATTTTACTCCCCTTGTGACGTAGGAAGTGGATCTTATTATAATATTACCGCCCCCTGAATCTGTATGTTTCCACCTATGGCACCACCATTTTTTTTTTTTTTTCAGAAGCAACAACAGTGTACCAATAACACTGGTCCTGGAGTGCAATTGTCCTGCCAGTTTAGTTACAACCCTGATCAACACACTCGAATGTCTTCAGGATTACTAAAGCTACATGAAGGAAGGTGAGTTGGGTCAGAGCTAGTCTCACAGCCAGGCCTTCAGAATGATGGCAGAAGGTCTGGACTCTATAGCTGCTTTCATTGGCCAAGGACCGCCCAAGAGGACATTTAACGCAACCAATCACAGTTCGTTTTGTTCTGCGTCATGTTTAGGGGCGTGAAAATGTAAAGTTGATGTCCCTACAATAACAGACCGGCGTGCATCTATGAAATGATTTATTCAAGAACGTTGCGCAAGTTTACTGCAACAATGGGGCCGCGAACTTCACATACTTTTGATAATTCAGCATTGAGGGGGTTTGGTTTCATGGCTGGCTTTTGTTTCCAGGCGGACCATTAAAGAACGCGACACACATCTCCCGGACATTCTGTAGATTTAAACCAACCAGCTGACGAATTCGAAAATCCTGAAGTGTTCCAAGTGTTAAGTGTGCCATATGCATCAGACATTCAGCCAACGTTCCGTGGGCGTGATGTCTGAGGCTGAGACTAGGTCGGAGCAAAACTCTGCAGGACAGCAGCACTCAAGAACGACCGTTCCTGAGCTCGTAATATGTCTCGGCTATGTAAACATTATTACTGATCTATTAATGGCTATAATAGTAAACATATGAGTCTCCATAAACTCCTGGCATCTGAGCCACTAAGGATGCAGTGGTGTAATTTTATTTATGAAAGGAATGTGTCCACTCCAGATAAATTCATATACCAGTATGTGCAAGTCATTTTACACCAGACTGCTCTGCACACTGGGGTCAGTAAAACACAGGATTTGCACAGAAGTTGATTCTCAAAGATGGATCGATACCAACTGTTCATGATCCAATTTTATATATATTTCATGATATTTGCAAATTGTCTTGTCTTGCAAAATGTACTGTTAAATGTGGCTAAAGTTACCATTGTTTCCTACTGTATTCACGGAGACCAGAGCCATGTCGTTAATTTCATTTGTAACCCGAAAACGCTTGCAGTCTGTATAATTCATAAATGTATCTTCATTCTTATTGAGTCTCTCCAACAGTGTGTAGCTTTAGCCCTGTTAGCCGCGTAGCATGCTATCAAACTCATTCAGAATCGGATGTTAGCAAACATCCACAAAATACATGCCATACCTATGTGATCTGATATGCTGCATCACAAACAGTTTGTAATGATCCATTTTGAGCTATATTTGCTGTGTAAGATTCTCCTGTATTATTTATGCCTCAGTGTATTGGAATCGAGAGCTTGGGGGTGGGGAGCACAAGCTCATTTGCATTTAAAGGTCAATAACACCAAATCAGCCCACCCAAAAATTGGCAAAACATGGTATAATGAAAAATCCATGTGGTATTTTGAGCTGAAATTTCACAGACACATTCTGGGGACACTTGAGACTTATATTACATCTTGAAAAAAGGGGCATAAAAGGTCACCTTTAAAACCAGCTAGTGCTCTAGTGCTGACCAAAGTGCTGTACAAAATGACATTTATATATATATATATATATATTAGGGCTGTAACGATATGCGATATGAAACCGAAATCGCGATACGCAGGTCCACGAACCTGTATCGCGATGTTAGAAGGCAGAATCGCGACACACCCCTTCCAACTCCCAGAGTTATCCTTCCTGTCCAGATCCAATGCTACCACATTTTTAAATTACTATAATTATTAGGGGTGTAACGATTTATCGTAGATGGTGTGTCTCAATCAGCTCTCTAGTTAAGTGTTTCGGGCACACATTGAATCTTGCAAGCAGGTTTAAACGTTTCTCATGTCAGTCTCTTGCATGGTCGCGTGAGAAACGTCGTGGCTTTCTTTCACCGCAGTGCACAGCAACAGCTGTGCTCACAGAAAAGCAAAAGACGCTTGCGATGCTTTGCTTTAAGAAGTTCTGTGGGACCGTTCACATTGCGTATTTTCCGCGTGTAAGTCAGTTATTATTTTCAAATGTAGCCGCGCGGCAGGCGCGCTCATAATGGGATCAACGCGGTCGCGACGCATATGCAATTCTCAACTTCTCAGAATGCCGCAAGCGCACCGCAGGTCGTGTGACAAGAATCAACCGATCAGCTATGGCCTTTCCGTAACAAAACATCAAAAGCTCAGCCGAACAGCTGATCATAGCTGTACATGGTGGTTTTTATATCTTATCTCTATCAATATAGCTCGTAGTAAAACTAATGCAAGGGCTAGAAATCATTTATCCTTTGCAGAAACATCCTGATCCTCTTGGAGAGCTCAGTTCATGGTTGCATAGCAACGACCGACGCCACGGGAGCGCAAGCGCTTTGGAAAGAAGGAGAAGCGGTGCGGCCGCGCCTTCCACGCGTTTTTAGACGCGATATGTGAACGGCCCTATTCATAATTCAAAGTTCATGTTAAATTTAACAATTTTTTTCAGTGACAGACAGCCCTATTCAACTGTTAATTTGAATACAGGAGGTTTTTATTAAAATTTTATATTTATTTATTTTATTGAAATGTGATCTTGTATGTACAACAAGGAAAATTATTGAAATTTGTTCATGTTTTTTTAATAAATCTTGTTTGAATTTTAGTTTCATTTTGTTCAAAATATCGTGATACGTATTGTATCTTGAACTTAGTATCGAGATCCGTACCGTATCGTGACCTGAGCGTATCGTTACACCCCTATATATATATATATATATATATATATATATATATATATATATATATATATATATATACACATCATATACATACATACTTACTGACGGCAGTGTACATCGGTTGTATATATATATAAAACAACATAATAAAACACAAACACAGTATCAACTACATTGATTCATACACCAAAGAAAATAAATGTTTTTAATGAGGCTTTAAAACTCGCCTCCATCTCTGAATGCATTATTTGATACTGAATATAGATATTAGACACAATCGGAAACATCACCTGTGCATATATATATATATATTTTTTTTGCAACACAAGGGTAGACAATGACAATGACTTCGCAATGAGGTGATGTGTGAGTGAGTCTTAAATAGTCCAGATAATAAGCTACAGCTGTATGTGGCAAATGATGATTGGTGTGGAGTGTGCATGTGACTGGCAGGGAGGATTATGGGAAGAGTAGTCCAGGAACTGACAGTAATCGTGACACACTGTGAGATGCAACTGTGAATGAATCTGAATATGCATTTTTTTTAAGGCTGCTATGATTAATATTCATTTTGTATTTTTCTCACTCAGATCTTTTAATGACTTGCCAGATTATGATTCCTATGCTCAGAGAACAGTCCGCACCCCACCACCACCAGCATCTGATAATTAGATAACTGTCAGTCACAGTAATAATTCTAGCCCTGATATGGACATCAATCTTTGTTTTCCTTCAACCTTCCCTCCAAATATGTCACACATGATTTGTCATTGTTGCGATAGTGTGTGCATATTTGTTCTAAGCTGTCTAAAATGATTGTTGATCTCTGTTTTATGTGTGTAGACGTGTGGATATGAAAGATTCAGCATGAAACACCGTCATTTTATCATCTCTAAAAGTAGTGTCCATTTCCATTGTCAATTAGTTAAGCGATGATGTGAATAGGCAATCTAGTCTGTTGTAAATAATCTCTTTACCGCAAACACGATCCAGTGTGCAATTCCCAATGCTTCATTCCATTTGTGGCAGAGGTCACAATAACAAGTAGGAAGAAGTTGCTCATAACATGTTTTGAATACACATGCATCATTAATTTGTGCATGAAATGAACATCTTCAGAAGCACAAACCACCAGAGGCCATAAATGACTCATTATCACCTTTGTACTTGTTCAGAATAGCACCACATGAGACTCCAAGATGTCCTGATCAGGGAGCTGAGTGAGATCTAGGCGCTTTCTGGCAGATGGAGCAAGCTGAAGATAAACACCTTCGGGTGTTTGTTCATCAGAAAGCACTCTCGCTCGCAGCTGCATCACCCACTCTGCAGCTGCATTAGCATGGTGGTCCCTGAGGATGTGTGGACGATCACAGACTCTAAGGGCCTTTTAGAAAGCACTTTGCTTGGATTCAGGTCTGGCTGCTGAGCCAGCAGCTCTATCAGCTTAAAAAGATCCTACGCTGGTGTGTCCCGAGGAAGCCGCTGCTGGGATGTGCTGTAGTGATGCATTGAGGAAGAAAGACGAGTCACTCCGTTCTGTGCTCAATCTGAAATTCTGCTGTTTGTTTATTTATTTATCATCCCTCCCTCCTCTGATGGGCTGTTTGGGTTGAGTGGTGGGGCAGAAAAATGTCTTTGTGCTCCCATAGGTCTCTGGGAACTGCAAGGCTGCATCAGGTTGGAAATTAGAAATAATGTTGTGGACATTAAAACAGATTGTCCACAATGAATTTGTAGTCTTATCGTACAATCCAGAAAATATAGTCTGCGTTTCCCTATAATTTACTCACTCTCACGTTGTTCCAAAACTATCCCTTTAAGGTTGTTGTAGCTAAGGTTTCACATTATTTTACGATTGCAGCTATGTCTGTTTTTCAAACTAGCACATATTAAGTAGAAATTAAGTGCAGGACCAAACTTGCTGAAATGTTCACCAGTGCATCTACGAGTTAGTGGGAATTGCATGCCATCTTAAGGCACTGAAAGTTATTAAACCTTTCTGAATTTAATATAATAATATTGGATTTCGTAATACAGTGTTTCAGAAATATTAATGCTTAACTTCACAGAGATTTATGAAAGGAGCCCAAGATAAAAGCATGTAATGTGATTGCATGCAATATGGGTCATTATAAAAGGCTCTGCATTTACTATTTAGCTTTCATTTAGTTGGAAAATTAACAGAACAGGATTACAATAACAAGCATGACTGCTGTATTAAACTACTCATGTATCTCACTATAGAGAGACACTCGTACTCATCTGGTTTGAGAAAATTGTCGATTTTTGATCGATTCGATATCAGTTTACAACACTTTTCATTTTCAATCAAAAAAATAAGTTTCTTATTCCACACAGTTCATCTTAAGATAGGTTAATTGTAGATGTAAAATTCATCTTGAATCTAAAATTACTTCTAAAACCCATCGGATATATAGGCTATGTTACATTTAGGGTGGAATGATGTTAGTAATTTGAAGAAATATAAAGCAAAAACTGCATTTTAAGAAATTTCGACAGTCCAAAAGCTGATTTATTTCTGCAGCCACCCAATAGTCTACACTTCAGAGAAATGAATAACAAACTCTTTTAAATGCAACGACACATAATGGTCATTTATTCCAAAGGTAGAAAATCATATTAAAATGTAATCTATGCTTTCCATTAAGTACATACCTGCCTGTCTCAATGACTGACTCACTGCCATCAGACAAATGGATTCCTGCTCGTCTGAAGGAGAGTGTCAGTCTGAGGCAGGCTGACAGCAGGCTTCTCTTCTGGCAGTTTGGTGGGTCTGCCATTTCCCAGACTGGGCCTGTCAACCCAAGCCACCCACACAGAATTCACTTAATTGCTTTATCACAGTTCTTGTCTGAGGTCAGAAATGGAGTTTCCCCAAGCCAAGAGAGGGAATTATTAAATGGAAGGAACACAGAAAAAAAATTCAATTTGTGCCAGCGCATGTCGGAAACATTTACCTTCTTGTCGACAATTTGTTTTTGGCCATTTAAACTGAGAAATTTTAACAGCAAGCTGAAGTGAGAAAACTTCTTTTCTTCTGAAGGTTTCATGATAAATTTGTGGTCTTTATTAAATTCTGCTAAGGGGCCATTCCACCAAAATCTGTTTTAAATTTATATATATATATATATATATATATATATATATATATATATATATATATATATATATATATATATAATGTATATACAGGTGTATCTCAATAAATTAGAATGTCATGGAAAGGTTCAGTTGTTTCAGTAATTCAACTCAAATTGTGGAACTTGTGTATTAAATAAATTCAGTGCGCACAGACTGAAGTACTTTAAGTCTTTGGTTCTTTTAATTGTGATGATTTTGGCTCACATTTAACAAAAACCCACCAATTAATTATCTCAATAAATTAGAATACTTCATAAGATCAATAAAAAAAAGGATATTTTAAACAGGCTTCTGAAAAGTATGTTCATTTCTATGTACTCAATACTTGGTTGGGCCTCCTTTTGCATGAATTACTACATCAGTGCGGCGTGGCATGGAGGCAGTCAGCCTGTGGCACTGCTTAGGTGTAATGGAAGCCCAGGTTGCTTTGTTAGCGGCCTTCAGGTCATCTGCATTGTTGGGTCTGGTGTCTCTCATCTTCCTCTTGACAATATGGGGAAAATTGGGGTTCAGGTCAGGCGAGTTTGCTGGCCAATCAAGTACAGTAACACCATGGTCATTGAACTAGCTTTTGGTACCTTTGGCAGTGTGGGCAGGTGCCCAATCCTGTTGAAAAATGAAATCAGCATCTCCATAAAGCTTGTCAGCAGAAGGAAGCATGAAGTGCTCTAAAATTTCCTGGTAGATGGCTGCGTTGACTGTGGACTTCAGAAAACACAGTGGACCAACACCAGCAGATGACATGGCAGCCCAAATCATCACTGACTGTGGAAACTTCACACTGGACTTCAAGCAACATGGTTTCTGTGCCTCTCCACTCTTCCTCTAGACTCTGGGACATTGATTTCCAAATGAAATGCAAAATTTACTTTCATTTGAAAAGAGGACTTTGGACCACTGAGCAACACTCCAGTTCTTTTTCTCCTTAGTCCAGGTAAGACGCTTCTGACATTGTCTTTGTTTCAGAAGTGGCTTGCTACGTGGAATGTGACAGTTGTAACCCATTTCCTGAAGATGTCTGTGTGCAGTGGCTCTTGATGCACTAACTCCAGCTTCAGTCCACTCCTTTTGAAGCTCTCCTAAGTTCTTAAATCGGCTTCGCCTGACAATCTTCTCAAGCCTGCGGTCATTCCTTTCACTTGTACACATTTTCCTACCACACTTTTTCCTTGCAGTCAACTTTCCATGAATATGCTTTGGCACAGCACTCTGCAAACAGCCAGCTCTTTCAGCAATGACCCTCTGTGGCTTACCCTCATTGTAGAGGGTCTTGATGATCGTCTTCTGGACAGCTGTCTAGTCAGTAGACTTCCCCATGACTGCTGTTGGGTTTACTGACCTAAACCCAGTATTTATACCCTGAGAATGGTAATTTAATAGAACTTGAAATTAAATATTTGAATAATTTGAGATACTGATTTTTTTGATTTTGATGAGCAGCAAGCTGTAATCATCAAAATGAAAACAAAAAAGTCTGGAAATATTTTACTTTGTCTAATAGATCTAGAATATATTTAAGTTTTACTTTTTGAATTAAATTACAGAATTTTTTTTTTTTTTAGATGTACCTGTGTGAATATAAACATAAACACAGGACACAAGGATGTTTCCACCATACAAACAGAAGTTTGAATTTGTACTTCCTCACAGTTGCAAAGCCTGATAGTTCAGACCCTCCAGCAATTTATTCAGTTCTTACCTTCCTTCCGAAGAGGATTTATCAAAAGAGCTGAAAGCAATCCCCAAGAGAGGTTATTAATTGCTATAAGATAACCAAAATTCCCACTGAGCAGAGGGTGTGACTTTTTAAACGAGACAGACTTGTTTACAGCCCAGGTAATTAAGTGATTATTATCTCAAAGATATGTTTTACCAGCCTTATTGGATTTGCACGTGGTTTAGAGAGTATTGACCAGTTCTGTGGTAAAATTTCATGTTAGTTCTAATTAAAAAGAGCCTAGTAGGTGCTAGAGAAGAACTCCTCATTAGTAATGCTGTCTTGCTTAATCAGAGATGTGTCAGTGGCTCCAAGGGTCTGGTGATGGTCCACACACAGAACAATCTTGAGGCTTTGCAGATCCTCTCTGTACGAGCTACACAGATATGTTAGAGGCTGCGTTTCTGGTGCACTATCATTTTCCCATTATGTATTTCCAGATGAATTCAATGGACCAATTACTTGCCTTACATTATTTGGTAAGTTTGTTGCGTCCATTTTACAAATTAATCCCATTCACTTCCATTATACAAGAAATGCCTCACTGTAACCCAGATTTTTCTTTTTTAAAGAAAAGGAGAGAAAGTGGAAATGTATTTTTATGATAATCAATGTTAGGATGCCACAAGTGCTGTCGAATGAGCTTAAGTTGTATCGAACCCAGAATATTCCTTTAACGAAGCCTGTTAAACAATGCTCCTCCAAAAAGCCTCTAATTTAAAATTGTACCTTTCCAAAAATGTCTTTCTTCAGCTAAAGATTTGGAATAGGTTTATTTTTAGGTTTAGGGTTGGTAATTGATAATGTGCTTCAGTTTTATACTGAGATACAGAAACGATACAATACATGTCATTGTCCTTAATGGACACTGCCATTCAAAATTTTGGGGTCAGTAAAAAAATAAATTAATACTTTATTCAGCAAGGGTGCATTAAATTGATCAAAAATTATGTTTATACATTTTTATGAACATAATTACACATATGAAGAACTTCTATCTTATGTTGAGCATATTTTTTTTATTTTTTTTCATGGCAAATTTGTTATCAGAAAGGCAATCCAGATGATATCTAATAGCTGTCATTTTCTGTTCAATCCTCTAATAAACAGTCCTGAAAGTTTGTGAGTCATGCCTGACCAAGGACAGCACTGACTTTTCCCTGGGGTTTCCATGGTTACAAAAGAAATTTTCTGTCTGTCCGTCCATTTCTTTAATTTGCCTGCAATAATAATTAATGCCTTTAAAGAATGTTATTCTTAACAGATTGTTATTTGAATAATAATTATGGCTTTCATTCATTTTGGTAAAGAAATTAAGCTTCTTGTCACAAAAAAAAAAAAAAAAAAAAAAAAAAAAAAGAGAGAGAGAAGGGAATCTTACTGTTAGCTTCAAACTGACTTTCTAGGTGTGCATGTTTTTTTTTCTTTACAAAAACAACAACAAAAAATTGCATTTTTTCTAACTGTTGCTCTGTATCTATTTACTCTGAGAAGGCCATGTAGAAATGTCTCCCACAGGTTCCTCTCTGCACAACAGAAGGTGTTTTCTGAGGATGGTCTGTAATAAAAACTGCCCTGCATCCACTTAGCGAGGTTAATAGCCACACACTGCAGCATAACCTCAGTGTTTGAATTAGTACAGTCTCTCCCTCGGCTACAAGCACAGCTCATATGGAGCTTTGCTATAGAAAGAACCAGGAAATGATGAGATTGGATTTGGCTAGAGCTCAAACGAAGTCCCAACTAAATCCTCAAGGCCCTGCTGAAGTCTCCTCTGGGTAAGCTGGTGTTGGCAGTCTACCAGTCGGCAAACGAGGGTCCTCCATATATGTACAGCTCCAGTGACAGATGGTGGTGTTGCTTTTTTTTTTTTTTTTTTTTTTTTTTTTGATGCCTGAGATGATTCTACTAATTAAGAAGAGAAAATTGAAAACAATTATTTACAACCGATTTTAATACAGTCAAAGAGATCCTAAACAAAACAAACAGACCAAAAAAAAAAAAAAAAAAAAAATGAGGTACTTTTTTAAAGGGAATTAATACTTTTGTTCAGAAAGGATGCATTCAATTGATCAAAATTGACATTTACAGTATTACAAAAGTTTTCTATTTCAAATATGTTAAGAACTTTCTAATCCTTAATATTTTTATAGAAATTGTGATCAACACAACTGTTTTCAGCACTGATAATAATAAATGTTTCTTGAGCAGCGAATCAGCATATTAGAATGATTTCTGAAGGATCGTGTGACACTGAAGACTGGAGTAATGGTTGCTGAAAATTTAGTTTTGCATCACAGGAATAAATTACATTTTAAAATAGTGGAATAAGCTATTTTAAATAGTGATAATATTTTACAAAATTACTGTCAGTTTTTTTTTTTTGATTAAATGAATTCGGCCTTGGTGATCATAAGAGAACTTTTGTCAAAAACATAAAAAAAAAAAAAATCTTACCAACCCCAAACTTTAGTCTAAGCATTATCAGTCAACAGTTGCCTAGCTTTTAGAAGCAGCCATCACATCAGAAGTACACATATGATGCATTGCGATACTACTGTGGAGTAGGTTTTTGGACAGAACTCTGAAATCTGAAATTGAAAGAAGAAAAGCCATGCATAACTGAACACCATCACGTTTTGCAGTTAGATAATTTCTCACCGACATCCAAAAATGCTTTGGCCTTTCTCCTCTCTTTCATCTCTCTCTCTCTTCCTTCCTCTGTCTCTTTTGATCATTGCAGGCCCGTTCTTGATGGTTCCTTGGCCCCATTGATTTTGGCTGCGTCTGGCACTGAGGGTGGCAGGGAGCAGAGGAGCTCATCTGCACCCGGTCCGCTCTTTAATTAGAGATTCTCTCAGCCAGTGTTCCTCAGCCTGATGCAACAGGATTTCAAGGAGTTTTTGCTAAGGAAGCTGAAAAGCTAATTGCTGTCGTGCTCTCGCTGTCAGAACTGCTGGCATGAGAAGTGGGGAAAGAGAAGCCCAATTCATCTCTTTTATGTATGACAGTCATAAGACAGGGAAAAATGAGGAGAACAGATGCTAAGAGGTTTGTGAAACATTCTGGGTTTGAGATATCCTACCTGAAGGAACCTCCAGTCCAAAGAAACTCTAGAAATGATCTGAAATGTTAAATGTAGAGAAAATGACTGTTCTATTGTTGGGTTTTTGTTTTTTATACTCATAATATTGCTTTAAACATCACTGCAGTACTCCATTTAGACAGACATTGTTTCATGTTCTGTGCAGCTACAGCTCACATAGAAGCAAGTGAATGAGATACGGATGAGACGCCACTTGACTAAGGCAGAAGTGGTTTCTCTAATTTACTCTATGGTTAGTTCCCTGTGCATGTCGTCTCTTCAACACTGACTGTTGAGCCTATCCAGTAATTACAGTTTTAATTGAAACAATTACCTTGATTCAGTAAAGGAGACCTCTAAACCTTGAGGGCCCTCTCTTCACCAATCAAAATTACAGCCACCAAGACACAGGAAACAAACAAAGATGCGGATCAAAGATGTATGGATTCCTATTGAAATGACTGAATTTCGACCACAAATTTTGCAGAGCCACAGTAAATGTAACCACACTTTAATCCTTTTGCCTTCAGAACTGCCTTAAAGGAGGACCTATTATGATGTTAGGGTTAGTGTCTGTGAAGTTTCAGCTCAAAATACCCCACAGATAATTTGTTATACCACATTGTAAATGCCCATTTTTGAGTGTAAGGAAAAACATGCCGTTTTCGTGCATGTGTCTTTAAATGCAAATGAGCCACTGCTCCCCACCCCGCTTTTCCAGAAGAGGGCAGAGCCTTAGAAGCCTGTGCTTTGTGTACTCTGCTAAAAACTAACAAAACATCTGTTTGGTTTTGACTATCATCTCTATTGCGGCCAAGCTCATGTGACATTGCAGTTGTTTATCATCATGAAAGTTAATTATTTGTATGCATTTAACAGTTTAAACTTCTGATATATATGGTTTTCTGAACGTACACATCCGAAGCATGCGCATAGAAAGCTGGCTGTCAGTTGGCGCGTCCTGCGAGTATTAAACTGATTTTTCTTACACAAAAGGACTTCAAATACACACAAGGTTATGTAAAAAAAAAAAAAAACACAAAGTTCACAAACACAGTTGGTTATGTCTGGAAACGTAAACAGCAGGGAAAGAAATAACATGTTTATTAGATATGTGTATTAAAGTGAAAGCAGTATAATATACAGAAGGCTACCTACTGCTGTATATGCTGTTAAAGTGCCCCTATTATGCAATTTTAAAAGTTCCTAATTTTGTTTTGGAGGTCTCCTACAAGAGGTTTACATGCATCAAAGGTCAAAAAACACTTTAATATACACTTTAATATCATAATATACATTACACATCACCACATTTTTCAATGATTCTCAAAAGACTAGTCTGATGAATCGGTCTCTCTAAATCCCTCCTTTCTGAGAGTCTGCTCTGATTGGCCAGATGACACAGTCTGTTTTGATTGGTCTGCCGCGTATAGCGCATGTCAGAAGCAAAACGCCTATTATCATAACAGAACTGTAGAGACAGTATACACACTTTACACACTGTAAAGACAGTAACAATGGCATCATATCAATCTGAGTGCGAGTCCGATGATGAAACATTGGAAGAACTAGTTGTTCATCCCAAACCTTCATCGTAAGACTGACTTGAGCAGGACATTTCTCTGTGATATGCTACTCATTTTGACGTACAGTATGAGATGTTGCAACTGTAATTCCTCACCATCAGCACTAACAAGTGTATGTCCATCAACAAACCAACGTGTATATTTCAAATTTATTGTGATACACATATGGGAAATGTGTTATTAACAGTATCATAAACAGTGCATTCCTTAGCCAAGCACTATCATGAATGACTGATGTAACATTACAGTTTGTTAAACAAGTCTTGCTCCAAGTTGCTGTCAAGTTCTTCACGGACAGACAACGTAGAACATAGGCGGGCATAAGGCAAATGAGACAATAGACAATAACTATAGAGAGACAATAACTTTATTTATTGTGCACTTTCGGCTTCACAACAGTTTGTTTACTTTCACAGGCAGCTACATTACACATTGCATGAAAGGTAATATTCGAAAAAAGCATAATAGGGGCACTTTAATATGAACCAAACAACATAATGAAAACAGAAAATCACTCACTGCTCTTGATTAAATAACTTAATAAGAATATATTTCTTACTTGAACGCTGCTGTTAAATGCTCTGGCGAGGAGATAAACATGGCAGACTGTGTACAGCTCATTCAGGGGAGGAGTTAAGCTAATGGGGCAGACTCCGTCGGCAGTCATGCGTGGGGCTTCCACCTTCTCTTGTGTAAGATTGGCTGGTTGTTTACACACACTTGTTAACCCCTTAAAAAGTGAATTTTGCATAATAGGTCCATTTTATTCTTAATTCATAAATTCAGCAATGTGCTAGAAACTTTGGTTCATATCGAGATTTGACGGTTGCACATCCATGGTGCAAATCTCCAAATCTCATCTGAATGTCACAGCAGAAATCGAGACTAGGCAACATTTTTCCAATCTTTTCCAATCAAATTTGTTGAGCCCGAGCTAATTGTGGCCTCAGTTTCCCATTCTTAGCTGACAGGAGTGGCACCCGGTGTGGTCTGCTGCTGTAGCCCATCCGCTTCAAGGTTTGAAGTGTTGTGCGTTCAGACATGCTCTTCTGCAGACCTTGGTTGTGACAAGTGGTTATTTGAGTTACTGTTGCCTTTCTATCAGCTCAAAACACTCTGGCCATATGATTCTCCTCTGACATCTGGCATCAGCTTGGTATTTTCGCCCACAGAATTACCACTCACTGGATGTTTTCTAACTTCCTGACCATTCTTTGTAATCCCTAGAGATGACTGAAAAATTTCTGAAATTCTCAGACCAACCCGTCTAGCACCAACAGCCATGCCACGTTCAAAGTTCACTTATGCCATTCTGATGCTCAGTTTGAAATTCAGCACATCATCTATACTGGGTCTACATAAATGCAGTGAGTTGCTGCCATGTAATTGGCTGATTAGATATTTGCGTTAACGAACAGCTGAACAGGTGTACCTAATAAAGTGGTGTGTGTATATATATATATATATATATATATATATATATATATATATATATATATATATATATATATATATATACACACAAATAATAAAGCTGTGAATAATACATTTGTTTTGGATGCTGTAAATACATTCATGTGGCATGTTTCATGTAAATCCAATTGCACATTTTTCATTATTTTTTCATTATAACTACAAACAGTATTTGATGTTTTCATAGTGGGCAGAGCTACCTGCCAATGATTCTGCAATCTGCATAGAAACCAGAAAAACAAACGCATTCCTGTTGCTTGTCACTTTTTGTGTTTGCAGCTGAAGGTGGTGAAGTTGCTTTGTTACTGCAAATGGTTGTCAGTCTGAGCTGCCTATTACATCGGAGAGATATCTTTTATTGCTTTTTACTTTGTTGCCTTGCTCTGGGTTAGTACATAGTGTGAGAAAGAGTTAGGATGAGGATGGCATACAATGATTTCTTTTTCTCTCATGGAATCAAGCTTTGAGCAGTAACCTGAAGTGGAGGATTACCAAGCGGATGGCATTCACCCATTTAAGCTAACAATGCAAACTATTAAAACATTGCCCAGGATACAATGAAGCCACTTTCAGTGCTAATTGGAATCAAACTGATCAAACAATAATAAGTTTAGCTCATCATTCCTTCCTTTATGTTCATATAGAACAAAAGAGCTGTAATACTGATCTTGATAAAGATGCAGTTTCTGTTACCCAGTTATATCGGTAATTATGAGCACAGAAACTTGTCTCAAATTACACAGGAGTCTAAATAGCACAAGTTTGAATGTTATATGTGTCGATTTACAAACTACAGTGTGTTATTAACGTCCTTCTCCTGTGCAGTGGAACGGAAAGGAGCGCTGAGAGGTAAATTGTTACACAAAGTTACAACGAAAAGTATCAAACTCTGATGTTGCTTGCAGTGCGACTAATTAGGACAAATCCTAAAAGCAAACGCTACGATTTCAGAATAATAGGATGTCAGGGCTGGTGCTTGATGCTGTTTAAAGTAGAGGTGCTGGAGTGTATTCCCCCCCTTGAGATTCTTGTAAATATAGCAGTATATGTCAGTGTTACTGTTTGAAGCTGTATGCTGCTGCGCAGACTACAGATTGTGTCTTTCAAAACTGTGTCTTAAAGTAATTTGTTGTAGACAAATCACAGCTTAGTAACATATGTCTAGATTGCCTACCCTGACACCGCAGCCCAATCCGAACAGATTTTGTTTGAACATCATGCTAAGAGCAGGTCCGGCAGGCATTAATGCTGACGGTTGTACATTCTGTCCTTGCTGGTGATTCACTGGCTGTTTTCTAGCTTCTGGTATCATGGGGAGGAAATCAGAGCTGACAACGCTTGATGTTGTGAACAGAGGAACTAAATAAAGTGCAGGGTGTCCATTCATTCTGTTCCTGCCAGTGGCACTTCACCATGTCTTTTCACAGTAATGCTGGCACACAGTTATCACATCCAATATTTTTCCCCGTTTAACTCTTGAGCACACAGATATTACCCCTGTAAGATTGCTTACAGAATTTAAATTCATTATCTCTTAAATTATGTTGTTGGTCTGACATTTGATTATAAAAGATAATAATGTTAGGCTGATAATGTGGCAGGAGGGAGGAAGTGTTACTCCCAATTGAGTCTTCATTCAGGTTGTACTGATAATAAGAAAAAAGATCTCATCAAAGAATCCTGAAAAAGAAAAAAAAACATATTACAGTTACCACAAAATTAATAAGCAGAACAACTGTTTTTATCAATGGGGTGTGCCATTTTGTTTAGGTGCACAGTGCATTCTACTGTATGTCACTGACGTCAAATGGTTGCACTCGGTGGCATAACCTGATATTGCTGAGTTCAACATGTTCCTGGGTCAACATTTTTGTTGATCCTGGAACAACATTCAAATCAACCAATCAGATTTGAGGGACATGTTTACAGATTATGTCAAGTTTAGACTTAAAATCATGAATTGGTGCTTCTACATCAGTGTTTTTCATCTATCATTTCCCTCCCTAACTTATGGGTAGGGTTAGGTTTAGGGGTAGGAATAGGGTTAAGACTAAATTTTCAGACTAGAATGTTGTTCCAGGATCAACAAAATATGTTGATCCAGGAATGCATCTAACTCCGCAATATCAGGACGTGCCACTTGGTGAGCTACTGACGCTGCCCTGTTGCTATTTTTGCAACACAACTCGGAATATAATATATGATGCCAATTTTCAGTCGATGAGCCACAAGAGAAGAGATGTAAGTCTTCACTGCTTTACTAGTGATAAAAGGAGAAAAGAATGGGAAGTTGTGATGAATGTGGACGAATAAAACTTCCTAAAGAATCACGTCTTTGTTCTCTCCAATTTAGTCCTGATGCCTTTGATACTTTTTATCTGTATGTTTTGGTGCAACGGAAATCTAGTAACGCATACAAGTCTTAATACGCGCGGGGTTGCTTTTAAAACACTATCAGCCTTTTTGATTTGTGCCAGAACACAAAATTAGTGATGATGAAAACATTGAAACCGTGCAAAGTCTCTGCGAAGAACTACTGTTGTATGATTGAAGTGTAAAAATCATCTGATATGTCACCTGAATGCATTACACACAGTTAAACGTGCTGAGAAGATGCTACTGTTTTATGCTATCACAGATATCTCGTGCATCACAGCCAGTGGTGGGAATAACGGCGTTATAAATAAACAGCGTTACTAATGGCATTACTTTTTTTCAGTAAAGAGTAATCAAACGAATTACTTTTTCCCCCGTTACAACGCCGTTACCGTTACTGACAAAAAATGCCGCGTTACTATAATTGAGCTCGCTGAAGCGGTTTTCATCCGAGTAGACTCTCTTTCAGCCATAAGACCTACAAAGTTTTTTTCTCTGGTGTGTGTGTTGGACTAGTAATTGTTTACTTAAGCCATTAGTTGACTAATCACATTTATATTAATTTGATTTCTTAAATACTGGAGAGAATAAACCATAATAATGAGCGTTTACATAATATAGGCTATATGGCACTCAAGCGCACACATAAAGTTTGCCATAAAGAACCGGCAAAAGTAATGATTATGAATGTGACAAAAACAGTAAGGAGACATTTTAATTGTTTATTAATAAACTAATGTTTTCTGAGTCCATGTCGGCTGCAAAGATGAACTTGACATTGCTGACTCTCATCATCTCTGTGGAATGCGCTTAGAGAGAAAATGCACATTTCATTCGGATTACATAATCAGAGATTCTTTTCGTTTTGAATTATTTAGTTTAAAAATAAACATTTCAAGCTTTGTATAGATATATTTCTCATGTCTGTGAGGCAAACAGCCACTGAGTTTCGGTTCATTTAGCCTATAAGACGCGCTCCAGTTCACGCAAGTGATTGCGCCGGCGCCATGATTATATTGTCGTGATTATATTTTCTGCTATATTTGCTTCTTATTTATTAAATCCAGGCAATTGGTTGATGAAACATTGATTAAAATTAAGATACAATTTTTACAAAATGAAATTCAAGGAAGTCTTTCTACAAAACAAAACTTAATGAAGTGGTAAAAATTATGTCTGACCCACTCCATGTCTCCCATATATTGCGGATCTTATGATGTGTCCTATCTTACTTATGTTTATCACTTTTCATAATCAAATAGATGAATTTTAAACATAACATTAAACAAATAATAATTTATTTTTAGACATATTTAATATTGTGGGCATCCAAGTTGACACATTTGATTTTTTTTTAAAGCAACGCAATAGTTACTTTCCCTGGTAATTACTTTTATAATGATGTAACTCAGTTACTATTTGTGAGAAGTAACTAGTAACTATAACTAATTACTTTTTTAAAGTAACGTCCCCAACACTGATCACAGCACACACAAACTTTGAGGCAGTCTGTCTCAATCGAGATGTGGGCTGCCCTCGTCAGTCTCAGGCACGACATATGGTTAAAGCCTATGCTTATATCCATCAGCAACTGTAAGCTCTTTCAGTAACTGTGGTCTACTAAAAGCCTCAAAGGCATCAGGTCTAAAGTGAAGAGAACCAAGACGCGGGTCTTTAGGAAGTTTTATTTGTCCATATTTGTCCGTATTCTTCACAACTAAAAATAGCAACAGGGCAGTGTCAGTAGCTCCTCGAGTGCAACAATGTGGCATCATTGACATAGAATGCACTGTGCAACTAAACAAAATGGCACCCCCCTCCCCCATTGTACAAATATGTCATGGATTTTTTAAATAATGTAAATCTTTCATGGGTTTTCACATATTTCAAAAAGAGACATAATTTACATTATAAATGAAGCTTTGCCTTCATTTAGAAATATTTTCATTGAACGTGAAAAAAATATATACATACTAACAGGACAATTTGTCTTTATTAACTTCTTAAGTGTTGTATATAAGCAGTACTGATATTCACTACGTGATTTATTAATGATGCATTAAAAATGTTGCCAGTCATTGGCAACAAAATTGTTGCCAATGTTAGGCTACCCTTGACTGATAATGCTGGCCAGTCTGAGGACAAGCTATGACATAGAGTCATGTACGCAGAGAGGTTTTACAGTGGATGATCATTCGCTGAATAAAGCTTCTTGTCTGAGCCTCCTAATCCGTGACCAGTGTTCATACAGTTTCTTTCCTTTGTGCTGTATTGCTTTATGCTTTTTAGATATGGCAAGTAAAAAAAAGTAAATCCTTTCCCACAGTCATGCAGTTTAAATGGTTTTCAGCTAGGCCTTGCAAACGATCCAGCTTTTAATTACATAAACCAGTTTCCGCTACATGAAACTGCTGAACATGAAAGCAAAAATACTTGTTAAAATTCTTGCTCTTATTCTGGTTTAATATGCAGAGACAGCTATACTGGAAGTAAGGTTGATTCCCCAGAAAGTGTAAATACTGACTGACTCTGTAGATCTGTCGAAACATTGCTCAGGTGTGCATTTCCCGAAAGCATTGTTAGCCAACTTTGGCCAACCATGTTCTCCAACAAACATTCACAAACAGCATCGCAAACTTGTGTGGTTGTAACTACAGCTCTTGACCTGCATGTGACTAAAAGAATATTAGTATGACATATGGATTCAAATAGATCATGCTCTTTGGCACAGTAAGCAAGCTAACATGCAGTACACACACACGTTGGGTTTTCATGTTTTATAGGGACTTTCCATGAACATAATGATTTTTATATATCCCCAAACCATAAACCTACCCAATCACAGAAAACTACGGACCCTATTTTAACGATCTAAACGCAAAGTGTAAAGCGCACGGCGCAGGTGCACTCAGGGCGTGTCCAAATCCACTTTTGCTATTTTAACGACGGAAAAACTATTCTCTTAATGAGTAATGGGCGTAACGTTCAATAAACCAATCAGAGTGTCATCTCCCATTCCCTTCAAGAGCGAGATGCGCTCACGCCATGGCGGATTGCTATTTACATGGCGGAATTTGTTGGCGGAAAAGATGAACGATCATCTACGGAACAAGCAGGAATCCACCAAAGCTTCCCGAGGTGAAGAAGGCGTGGGATGAATTAGCAGTGATTGTCTTTTTTTGCTGAAATTACCTGTTAAGTGGCCAGTCAATCTTTCAGTCGTCTGCGTTGGATGCAGGCTTTCAAATAGCTCCGCGCGATGAGTCAGTTAATATATATATGTGTGTGTATTGGCACGATTGTTCAATTAATTAGCCAATTTCGTTCATCATTATAAGTAGTAATAGGCTGAATTGAAAATAGGTAGCCTAATTTTAATACACGCAATGACTATTCATCATTACATTTTTATATTTATGTAGCCTACACAATAATATTCTTTTACACTGTAATCCTTTTGTTTTTAATATTTGGCATGTTTGTGTGATGCGCATCCCTGTGTGTAATAAGCAAAGTCAACGCGCACTGTGGACGCGCCCAGAGGCGCAGTTCCTACCAACGCGCTCTAACAAAAAAAAAAATATTGCGCCACTGACTTTAGACTTTAGACCAGGTTTGAGTTGGTCTATGGCGCAGTCTATTTTCAGCTCCTTAAAATAGCAATGCGCCAGCAATGCGCCTGAACACACCTCTTTTTTAGATCAGCACGCCCATGGGCGCACTAACTGGCGCAAATGCATTTACTAATTTAAGGACGTGGCGCTGAACGGGAAAACGCGAACGGCGCCGGACGCAAACTAGCAAACACACTTGCGCTGCGCCTTGCGTCGCATTGCGCCGCATTGCGCCGGGTGTATTATAGGGCCCTACATCTGCATTTGCATACAACTGCATTTTACATTTTCACAAAAAATACATCACTTAGTATGATTTATAAGCTGTTTTCTACATGGGGACCAAAAAATGTCCCAACAAGAGATTTGATATTGCCATCTATGTGGCCATTTCCCCCCCCATATAGAGTATACCTGAACCACACCCACATTTCATCTTATACATCTTCATTATAGTTTGAGCAGCCAAACACAGCAACTGTTGTTTAGCCAGTGACATGAGTTTGGGGGGTGGGACAACTTGTTTGATTTTTATTTCATTTTTTATTTTATTGCATTTCATTTCATTGACCAAGGGCAGATAGGGAAAGTAAAACCTGTCCGAAAATCATTATTTTTGCAATTGCATATGGGGAGTCCATTTGGTACAGTCACTTCACCTTTAGTTTTGCATTTCACCAGCAACTCAAGTGTGTGATTACTATCTGTGTTTCTTCTGGCCTTTTTCCCCCCCATTTGCCAGTTAACAAGTGTAATCCTTAACAATCAATCACAAGTTACATGTAAAACCTTTTAGGCCAGAGATCTTGTAATCATTTATGTTGTTCAAGAGCAAGGCATTATTTATTTATTTAAAAGCTTCATTTGTAGTCATATTGTGCTAATCATATACAATATCAGAGTGAAACATTTATTTATCAACACAATTTAGAAGCCCCATTTTTAGCTAGTGCTAATTATATTATATTATATTATATTATATTATATTATATTATATTATATTATATTATATTATATTATGCAGGAGAATGATAGTGCTTTATAGAGCGAGGATGAACCCCAGAAATCAATTTTTTGACGCTCTCTCCAGAAGCAGATACTGCATCTGATGACAGTAGCAGTTCTCCAGAAAGGTGTCATTTCCTTGTGAGAAAATGAACGGTGTGTTGTTTTGTTTATGCACCTTGACAACTTGAGTGCTTTCGATGTCACGCCACCCAGATCGTTTGTCTGGGCTCTCTGTCTCTCCTGACCTTCAGCCAGGCAGAACAGGGTGTGCTTTGGGGTTCACAAGCAATGGCCAACAACCAAGACAGCCCTGGTATTGTACCTGCTCATAGAGCCGTGAAATCGCTTTGCCACTTCTTCTACCTTGTCTTCTGCTCTGTCTTTTCTTCATTTCTCCCTCCCCCCTCCCTCAATTTCTCTTCCTTTCTCATATCTTGTTTTCTAAATTCCACCAAGCTGACATCCCAGAACTAAAAAGGGCTAGTTTGCAGAAAGCGTGTTCTCTCTCTCTTTCTCTCTCTCTCTCTCTCTCTCTCTCTCTCTCTCCCGGTGTCCCTTTATCTCTCTCCTTTCTGTCTGTCTGTGCCGTTCTCCTTTATTCTCACACTTTTTTCTTGTTTTCCTTCGAGCTGTAGAAAGTCAGCTTCCAAACTTTGTTTTGTTCTGCTGTGTTATTTTTGCCTCAGTATCTCAGCTGGGAGAATCACCCCTGCCGTGTAATGAGAACGAGGTGAGGGGAACTGGGAGTGTAATTATTTTCATTTGGGCGCCTGTGAGGGGCAGCTATGCATTTGTCTCCCCCTCTCATGTGACAGCATCACTGGGTCCTTGCACTAGTTTCTTCGGCAACAGTAATGAGCAAAAACCTTTTGTTATCTCCTCCAGATAGTTTTAAAAAAGAGGGGAAAAATAAATAAATAAAGAGCCTTTGCGTTTTAATAGAAAGCACCGGACTGCCAATGCTGGAGAGAGGTGTTGCTGCTGAGAGATGTGAAGCACTACTGAACAAAAGTTTGCTTTTGAGGGTCCATCGGTCCATCATTCTATCTGTTGTTCCATCATTCTATCCACTATTCACTATCCATTCTATCCAGTTCTTTTTATATATTGTGAGGTTGTTCTCCTTTATCTATCTATCTATCTATCTATCTATCTATCTATCTATCTATCTATCTATCTATCTATCTATCTATCTATCTATCTATCTATCTATCTATCTATCTATCTATCTATCTATCTATCTATCTATCTATCATTGTCCCTGTCTATTTGTCTGTCTGTCCATTCTATATATTTATCATTCTATCTATCATTCTGTCTTTTGTTTTCAAGCTGATATTGAAATTTGGTCTTGACAAACTCGAAAATTGGTCAAAAATTACACCTCACAGAACTCAATCACATATGAATTTCTTTCCATTTCCATTTAAAGTGTAATTATGCATCTTGTTTGCTAAAATCAAGTTCAAAAGTTCAAAATCAGAAATTGAATCAGAATTTTATAGGTGACCAGGCGATCGAAGCGATCTCGGAGCAAGTCTGTTTTATTTGATGCATTGGCATTATTATTTGAAAAACTATCATGCCAATAAAGTACTTTGAAAGTGAAATACAGACACAAGACACAAAATTTTTTTTAATCTGGGCAAAATTGCTTCCTTGAATTAGATTTCAAAAAAGGTTTGTTTTTTTTGTTTTTTTTGTGTGTGTGCAGCTGACAGCTGGGTGTGTTCTTTAGGATATTCTCTTGTGATAGTGTGCGTGTATGAATGAAAAGGTCTTCCTAACACTTAATCATGACATGAATCCTCTCTAAAGCACACTCTGTAATTTCAAGTCATGCCACAAAGGCCAAAGAGCGGCAGTCTCCTCTGATGTTGACAATATTCCGCTGCTGCAGTTGTTGTTGTTGTTGTTGTTGTGGCTGAAAAGGCCTTGGGCCATTGTTTGATGTATTATCCTCCATTTGAGATGAAAAACAAGTGCTTCCACGTTGTCCATTCCTCTCTGCCATATGGACGGGCCACTTTGGTCAGAGAAGCCTCAGGACAATCCGTAATTAAAATTCCAGCAATCCACGTGGCTCACTGCCTAAAGGTTGATGAAAAATTGATGGGCATGATGTTTGGGATTAAAGTGTGTCTTTCCCCTCTTAGATTCTCTTCTTCTCACTCTTCTCATGCTTTTCTTCCCCATTTCTGATGGGTTTTTTTTTGTTTTTTTTTCTCACCAACTTGTTTTTTCTCTATCTTAGATTTGTCAGCTTGTGCGTGACATGAAATATTCATGGCATTTTGGAGGTAGAGAGCTGACGTCTGGATGTACAGGCCCTAATTTGTTGTGTGAATGGACTAATGTTAGCCAGTGATAAACTGTAATGGACCCAGACAGCCAGCCGTCACAAGGGGCTTCTGAGCAGGTATTGCAGACTGTTAAAAAGCCTGTTATTCCACTGCTAATTCAGCACAGGGGGGATTCTCGTTCAGGCCAGAAGGCTACTTTACTTTCTATGTCATTAACTTGAATAATGCAGGTTGCCAAAGTTGGATAACCTGATGTTTTCAGGGAGAAGTTTTTGAAGAACTTATGCAACATAACAGGAAAGTTCTCAAAGAATGTACATGCATGGATTTCTACGCTGCTGAGAAAGCTGATGAAATTATAGGCACTGACCTGCATCTGCTACTGAATTCTGCGAGGTACTGCTTTGTTGTAGAGGTATGATTTTGTGTAAATTTAATACTGTAGCTAGCTTCATGTTCTTTTTTTTTTTTTTTTTTTTTGGCGTATAATAGGAAAGGAAGTAATAAAAATATGACCAGGAAAAAACACTGAATCATTAGTACATGATGTAATGATAGATGAAACACTTGGGCTACATTTAGCACACTTAGTGTCTTTTCTGGATGTAAAAAAAGAGAGGAAAAAAACACAAATCACCACACCTGAGAGGCCCTTTTCACTGCTGGAGGAAGTGTGCTATTTACACCTAATGGTTTGTGTGAACAAAAAGTAGCAAAAGTCATTTGTTCTGAAAGTTTCTGCAGTGCTTCTGAATTAAAGGATTAGTTCACCCAAAAATGAAAATGATGTCATTTATTACTCATCCTTATGGTACCATAGTAACACCACATTATTTTTGGAATGCCATGTATATACCATACATACCAGTACCATGGTATATATCAAAGCCTCGTGATGATCTGACGCCATTACTGTATTACTACAGTACTTTTAAAGTATAGGTAATTGTGCCAGAAATCTGTCTTTGTAATATTAATCTGGAGTCTTTCTGAGAGAATCTGAATAATGACTGTTCACTAGCACACTACGATCACGAGGAAAGGCCATTACTACTGGAGCTCATATGTTCATTAGATGTTCAACACTAGTGGACCCATCTGTTTTCAGGACCATGCCAAACTGAGAAATGATCCTTTATCCTAGACGTGTAGAAAATGAGGAAATAGAAACCATTCTACCCACAGAACAAATAAAATGGGCTGCACCTGATCATTCAGGATTAGAAATGATTCCAGCTGAGATGGTTGGATTTTAGGCTGGATGTTTATTATTATGATGAGAAGAAAGTTAAATCAGTGACTGACAACAGTGTCAGATGGTTGAATTATTTATGCACAATATTATTTCTGCATGTCTGAGAATTTAATTAGCCATATTCTCTATTTCTCAGTAATAGGCACAAACATTTTTTTTTCTATTTTTGAGTGGTAATGTGAATGAAAAACAGTTGAATTGGGAAACTTGATTGAGTGACAAACACTGAAAGACAATGAAAAGGAAGTACTGAAGTGGTGCCACTGCTCATTACATGATCCAAAATTGACATTTGCTGCCAAAAATCCCTAACTTGCATGAAATCTTTTTGGTCACTTTGTCGATGCAGACAATGCATGAATGGCCCTTTATACCTTTAGTCCAGCTGCAGTAAAGCCAATAGTTACATGCTGTCCTCAGCAGATTGTTCTCAAACATCTACTCTCCTGTTTTGGCAGTTGCAGTTTCTTGTTTGTGAGATTCAGGTGTTCATATAAAATGATTGAACTAATTCTGTCAATCGTCTTCTTGCCTGGGGGACCCTTGAGGGGTAAGTTAAGTCGTCCTGATTTTTCTTCTTTGATTACTTGCTTACTTCATTTTCAGGTCTTTGACAGCTCTCCACCGTCATGAGGAATCCGGAGGGAGTTGCTTTCTCAGCACTTTTCTCATATTCCCCAGTGATTTCCTCCATTCTCTTTATTCAGCTCTTGTAAGAGTAACGGCAACACTTTACCTTCAGTGGCCACTATTCCCTTTGGTGAGACACTAGGAGGTCCATTGTTCTCATTTAAATACATCTGACCAAATAAATAGTTATAACTATAAGCAGGCAGAATTTGGGGACGAGCAGGAAATTTTTTAGAGGGTGTGAATAATGCAAATTAATTGCATGATTTATGATTTATTATTGTGCATGGAATCTTGCATTATATGTTTTGCCTGTCTATCCTTATAATAATTATTATTATTATTATTATTACTACTACTACTACTGCTACTACTGTTGTTGATTTTTTTTTTTACAAAATGGTTTTACATAATGATGATAAGTTAGTATTATTACTGTTGTTTTTACATAATGATAATGTTATATGTAATTTGTATTATATATTTATAAGACCATACTTTTTTTGTTTGTTTGTTTGTTTCGTGGTATTTAGTATGAACTATTAATATTATTGTTGAGCGCCTCGCAAACTTTGCACTGTAGATAACTACTTTAATTTATGAACTACATTAATTGATGTACAGGAGCTTGACAGGCTAGCTTCCACTGATAAGGACATGCTGCCTCTGTGCAATAACATTAGAATATACAGTAAACATTGGAAATAAATAGCTTTTAAATGCATTGCATATTCTCTACCTTTCTGCCACCCCCTCTGATGAGTGATGACAGCTTAAGCCATCACTATCAAGGAAAACATGTGACAAATATGTGTATTCAAATGTACTGGGACTGTGTTCTGTTTGGATCCTTTATGAATGACAGTAGGTATCAGCATAGGCTGCAGCTGTGCTCCCAGAAAAATTCAGGGTAGATTCCCTTTGAGGTCCACTATGAATCAGGTTCAAGGTTCACCCCCCACTCCCCCCACTCCTCTGATGGCACAACAGGCCTTCTCAAAGGGATTGGCTCAGATAAAGTAGGTAAGGTCCATGGAGGATACATGCATCTGATAATGATGTTGATCCTCACGCCTAAGGAACTGCTGCACCAGTGCTACTTCATGATCACACCACCTTATACATTTGTTCATGCAGAAGAAGAAGAAGAACAAGGGCAGTAAATTCAGAGAACATGCTTATTTTCAAATACATAACAGCTCTATTTCAATCTCAAAGTGAATCTCACTGAGTCTCACTCAAAAGAAACAAAACAAAAAGAAAACATCTCACACTCTGTATTAAGTATTGATAAAATATCAGAGGCTTAGAAATGACATGAAAGTTTCCTGATTCTGCTATACTGAAGTATGTTTTTGGTAATCTGACCACATCTTCAGTGTGTAAGACAGCTGTGGCTGAACAGTTACACTGGGAGGATCAATGTGGGTTAGATTTGATAGATGTTCACATTCTCAGCCTGTGTGAACTTTAAAATGATAACAGCTGAAGCCTACAGCTGACATGACAGGAGACTATCTGAATTATTTTGATATAGCGCAAATGTTGTAGCTGCCATATTTAATACTTATCATACGGGTTACATTGCTAGGAATATACAAGTCTATTCAGTAACTTTATTTATACTGCCAAGCAAAGTGTTTCAAATGTTCAAGGTTAATAAATACATAGCCTACCATAAGAAAAACTTTAGCAGTTAATACTTGAACTTAATCGAGCTGCATAATGACACTGTCTTCTGCTGATCTGCCATTGAAATTGATGCAAGTTAATCAGTTTTGAAAGAATTCTCAGTTATTGAATGGAACTGAATTAACACTGAGCTAAATTGAGATGAATAATGACACTATGACCTTCTGTAGAGCTGATTTACAGCTGAATTGAATTTGTTTCATAATTGAACTTTCCAACATTGATGCTTTTATTGATCTGAACGGAATCAACATTATACTAAATTGAGCTCAGTAATGGTACTATTGTCAGTGTACAGTGTAGAGCGGCTTTACAGCTTAAATTGATTTCATTCATAACTGATGAATTTCGAGACATTACCACTGTTATGAATGCAGTAGTTGTTTGGAACAGACCTTTGAAGCATTTCAAGTAATTAGATACAAATCCACTGAGAAATATGAAGCCCATTATTATATTCTGCACTGTAATTGATGTAATTTCCTATCATATGCCATCCTTTCATTTTGAGAGCTGAAGTTTTGCATTTTATTCTTTGTAAACATTGAAAAAAAGAAAGTTAATCAATGCTCTGCGTGTTTTTTAGCTATAATATCTGGACTGATTCACATCGAAAGCACAATTAAGAGATAAACGGCAGATAATGGCAGTGAATACAGTCCTCAGTAATGGAGCTGAGACAGGACAACTGACTGTTTGGCAATCTGGGTATTGGGTAAATGCATTCACATTCAGCTGCCCTCCATTGTATTCAAGTTGGAGTCTGTGTTTGTCTGAATGTGGCATTTGGCATTTTGTGATCCCTCCATGGATAAATTAAGAAGCATGTGTTTTTGATATCGCTCAGCTTCTGTTCAATTACATAACTAACTTAAACAGTGTGTTGTCATCTGTGCGGTATTTGTTTTAGATTAGTCTTGAGGCAGGATTATTTTGCTCTTAAACTCATAAGCTCAAAGCAGAAATGAAGATCCACGCAGATGAAGACGTTCATCCCGCAGCATTCCTCTTTCCCCTGTTGCATTCAAGCACTTCTGAAGCACGTCTCCAACGGTGCGGCATCATTAGCATAATAACCCCCTTCATCTGAATAAAGCAGCAACTGAATTGTGGGTAATCTTCAAAGGAGGGATCAAGCTTTGAAGGTAGCTGTGGTGGCTTCAAACTCAATCAACATGCTGATCCCCATGGGCAACCAGAGCATGGTGATTGTTCCTTTTCTTGCAGGGGTTTCAACCTTGTGACGTTTTCTTTAGAGAATATTTTTTTAGATCATGGTAACCACCTGATTTCCCATATCAAGGATTCTGATCACACAAATGACCTTATGACACTGAGATTCTATTAGCAGAGCTTTGTTAGGCAAAATATTATCCTATTGATATTTAATACGGCACATCAGGATTTCAGAATTTTAGGGATCGATTGATTGTGATGTAGTTTCATTTGGTTGTACTAGCTTATGGTGAAAGGATAAACATCCAACAGGAGCCTATTTTATACTTTTCTATTTATTTTCTTATTTTATTTCTTCTCTGCCTTTTAATCCCAAGCATATGTCTGATAATGGCTTTATTCTGATTTTATTTTTCAAAGGAATCTTTAAAATGAAGTAAGGCCAGAGTTGTAAGATGATGAAAAAGATGGACTTGGATGCATTCATTTTCCAAAACTACTTTTCCTAAATCTTTCTTTTTCTTTCTTTCATATATATGTGTATATGTGTGTGTGTGTGTGTGTGTGTGTGTGTGTGTGTGTGTGTGTAAAATATATATATATATATATATATATATATATATATATATATATATATATATATATATATGTGATCCTATATATATAAAATGCATTTACGATTTTAAAACTTAAATCATTTTAAAATGGCTTGATATTCTAAAACTAAATAAGTAATGCCAATTATGTGCCAGCTATCTATTTTGTAATTATTTTAGGGAAATGCTTTATTATGTTATGTTTGTCTTTTTTGCTATCACTTTGAGACTGATTATGAGACTGAAATGATTATGTTTGGCCTTAATATAACAAAATCCACATGGCTCCCATCCACAGTCGATAACTGTCTAATAGAGCTAGTCAAAATGTGAATTCATGATGATTTTCTCAGGACATGTGAAGCTCAGTTACAGCAGGTGTTTATTAGGCCTCGTCTCTGACTGACAGATTAAAAGAGATCCACATATAAATCCCAACACAATTTCTACAGCACCATGGAAAAGCTCCAAAACAATCAATTTATGCAGCATTCTGCAGTTTGTTGATTTGTAGGAAGAGGATTAAAAGGTACTTTGAGCAGCGAACACAAAGATTGTGATAAAGCCGGAAGGCGCTTTTAATCAAGGCAGGCTTGTTGAAGTATACAGGAGGCATAGTCTGGAAACTTTGGAAAGTACTGCGTGCCATTTTAAGAGAAGGACTGGTACAGTGATTGCTCTCAGTGGTGTTTGTGTCCCTCTGATGCTCTGCATATTTATGAGACCCACACAGACTTAGAAGACCTTTTATTATTTATTTCAGATTAAGTGCTTGAATACAATCACAAACATTTGGATTGGAGAAAGAAATCTCATCAAGGCTGCACTTATTTTATCAAAATTATTTGATAAAAAATTCAGTAAAAAAACTAATATTATAAACAGGAAACTAGCCAATCAGAAATGGTCTCAACTTGTGAATCACTTTGCATGTTTGAGTTTGATGACTTTGGATTGTTGTTGAAGTATCCTCAACCAACACATCAGCACAGAATCTATGGCAGGAATATGTAAGAATGTTATATTATGTTATATATGTGTGGTTTTCCACTGAAAAAGACAGCAGTGCTCTCCTGCATTGTGTTTTGTTTCCACAGTCTGGAAGGGACATCATCACAAACAGGAAGTCAGGAGAGCCGTCTCTATACATAATTCAGCCTCACTGTGTCAGCAAGTGCATAAAAGCTTCTGAAGGGCTTGAAAAGGTACTTGTATTCCAGTGTAAGCTCCATTCACAATAATGCATAGTTTCTGGCTTAAGGAAGGTGCACAACTAAATGCTTCTCATAAACAACTCTGGCATTCACAAAGTGATTCAGGCACGAAGCAAGGCTTTGCTGTTTGTCAGATCCGTGCTATTGCAGGATGCAGTGAATGCATCACACTGGTGCGACTCTCTGAAAACTGTGGCTATTTGTCATGGCTTACCATAAACACAAGGTTTTGATAACCTTTCAAGGATGTGGAGTCTTTGAGACAGGTCTGGATCTGAAAGCTGTCGGACACAGGGTAGAGTGTGATAGAGTGTTTTTCTGTGTTTTAATACACAGACGGATCAAAAGAACAGGCGCTTTGATGCTGGTCTTTGCTATACTCTAGAGGTCGCATGGAGGGTGGAGGTGATTTCTCTCTAGACCCGGACTAATCTCTGATTTTCGATTTGATCTAGACAGGCAAACATGCTATACCTATGTAGTCTCAGCCTAACTACCACTAACAAGATAAAAGTTAAAACTAGTAAAAGTGTTAGCTCTTACAAAGGTTCTATGTGTGTTTTTGCCTACAAACCAAATCATTCCACCATAGGCGTAATTTGCGGGTGGGACATGTCCCCACCACTTTTTGCTAGGGTCAATATTGTCCCCACCATTTTTTTTAAACATCTCACAGTACAGATGTGTCTATTACAAATTAAACATCTCTAGTTAACTAGCAGAATGTTAATTTAGTTTGTTTTAAATAAGAGGCGATCTGGCACTGGAATGTGTTGTTTTTCAATTCATCCTGAGTGCTCGTTGCTGCTGTTATCAGTTCCGGTGGCTTGTACAGAGACGAGCACTTCAATCTATTGCTAACCATTGCAGAGAGTCTCTATTTGTTCTGTTGAAATCACAAAAAAAAAGCACACAAATTTGTCCTTGCTCTTGACGTATATGAAACTATATGAAGGGGGATTAGAACCCAGAACCTCTGGCACGCTTAACAAAAGTTCTACCCCCAGACCATTAGAACTTAAAAATACTTGTGGTGGATCTTTGTATTTATTCACTAACATGAAGAATCTCGGGGCTTACAACATATTGTATTATAGTAGCAGATGTAAGAATGAAACCATCACATTAAACATGAGTTCTATGTCGATAAATTAAACTCAATGTACTATTGAATTTGATGTCTGGACATTGTAATGTTTTTTTGTTTTTGTTTTTTGTAAAGGGGATAGAGCATATATTTAGCTCAGTCTAAAAATAAATGGAAATGCCCCTTGATAGCAATACAAGAAAAAGTGTGTGCTTTTCATATATCACAAATATGCAGTGTTTTCAACCACATTGTTTATTTTAGGTTTCAGACATTTAAATCCACATAAGTACTAACAAAACAATACATTTAGAGTTTGTAAAATACACAATGTCTATAGAAGCGACAATAACAACCCTTTCCATAATAATTATATGACACGTTTTATTCATATCAGAGAGCCTACACATTGTGTAAGTAACTTTAAAGTTTAACTTTACTCTGCGGTCAGTTAGGTGACAAGCAATGATTCATCACCATGGAAACTATAAAGTGATACCAAAGCCACTGGAAGGCAGGCCTGCAACCTTTAGCCAAAAAAGCGTAAAGGCTAATGCTAACGCTCTGCCTCTGGCGGTACGCAAGGAAGGAGACCGGAGGCCTTTTTTGAATGGATGTCAATGGATGAGAGGCTTCACTATGCTGATTAAACAGCTTTTTTGGGGAAGAGCTAATAATTTAATTAATCGACAGCCTGTTCGCTAATCTTCAGCATGTTTTACACTAAACAATACTTTCGTTGGGAACTATATGTAGATTTTAGCTTGATAAAAATGTATTTTTTTTTAAGAGAAGGCAGTCTAGTGAATGTTGCAACAGGTAGGACTCATTTACGGCATTACCAACAGCAAATGTGCTGCATTACTGTTTAACAGATGGAACAATAGATGTGTAAAAGCCACTGGAAGGCAAGCCTGCAACCTTTAGCCAAAAAAGCGCTAATGCTTAGGCTAATGCTAAGGTTAATGATGCCCCAAAATAGACAGTTAAACAAATTAATTAAAAAAAATCTATGGGGTATTTTGAGCTGAAACTTCACAGACACATTCACCTTAGACTTATATTACATCTTGTAAAAACTGGTTCTAGGGCACCTTTAAGTGAGTTGTTACGCTTTCTCCAATGGTAAGAGATACAGACCCTCTCATCTCCCTATAATATACAATCTCTGGTGATACGTTCTAAATAACGGTCGCCTTGAAAAACTCATGCTGGGGGCTCAGCCAGAATATTTTAAACTTATGTGTGAAAGGGTTAATATTATTGATACAATTAATTATACAGCTCCGATATGTGCACTGCAATAAATTAGAAATATACACATTTGTTTGTTGATGGACATACACTTGTTAATGCTGATGTAGAGGAATTACTGTTGTAACATCTCATAATGTACGACAAACTGAGTAAAAACTTATCACTGAGAAATGTCCTGCTCAAGTCATCTTTGCAATGAAGGTTCAGGTTGAATAACTAGTTCTTCCAATGCTTGATCATCAGATTGGCGCTCAGATTGATATGGTAAAATCAGCGTCATCATTACTGTCTTTAAAGTGTGTACAATCGCTGAGAATTTAGTAAGCCTCCAGAGCTGAAATTCAGATATGGTAATGAGTGTTTCATTTCCAACATGTGCTATAAGTGGTAGACCAATCACAACAGACTAGGCCATCTGACCAATCAGAGCAGAGTAGGCTCGTGGAAAGGAGGGGTTTCAAGACACTGAATCTTTGAATGAGTCATTTTTGTGAGTTTTTGATAAATGAGGTGATGTGAAATGTATATTATGAGAAAATGAAAGGGTTTGTTTTGTTTGTTTTTTGACATTTGATGCATGTAGTAGGAGACCTCCAAATCAAAATAGGGGCACTTTAAAAAGTAGTACATAGAATGCAAAAACATGCAATAAAAAGTAAACAAGTAAAAAATAACTTCTTACGTATAAAACTTGTTTATAAATGCTGATTGTATAAGCTGCGTTCAGCAGCCAATATAATTCTTCATCAGTGTGCTAACTTTGTGTGCTTTATGTAAATATTAATACAAAATAAATCTGTTAAATTTGTATTTTATAATTCTTTGTTGCCATTAAAATGCAATTTCTTTTTTTTTTTTTTTTCTTTTGTTAATTTTACACAGACTCTCATTGATTACAGTCCTTCTGTAGTTGGTTTATAGGCAGAAAAGAACCACACTTCACAAATATATTCAGCCTCTGGCTGCCCAGGGGATGTGCCATTTGAAGCTGGCCTTGCTGGTTGTTCAGAACAGCCCAGGACCTATTAAAGTGTTCATCTGTGGGTGTCAAGCCAGCATCATAACATCTGCTTAGACCCTGCCCTCAGCAAAGGTCACCAACACAAATCTGTGACTAATCTTCAAATGCTTCACTACAGTGTAGCCTGATCAGCTTCAAATCATACATGCTGGTTGACTAACCTTATCTCTTACATAGTTCTTGTTGTTGTTTTCCAACATCCATGTCATATTCAGTGGAAGTGTATTCATTTTGGCAAATGCCTGATGACATGTTAGTCAATGACTTGAAGTCATGGTTAGCAGCCATAATGTATCCAATGAAGCCTGTCAAATAAAAACGTGACTGTACTGCTGCAGCCCACAAATGTAAAGTGAGCATTTCTTTGTTACTGCCTGCTGTATTTGCTTTATGATTTAGTTTTATCAGTGTCATATAAAATGAAGCAATGTGCCATCTTTAATAGACATTATGAAGCTATATTATGACGTTCATCAGATGTTACAACTTAGGTAACACACAATTTTATCAACACACAAAAACAATTTTTGATTTGATAGCATTTTAAATTAATAGCATTTTTATTTTAATATATTATTTTGTTTATTATAAATGCAAAGTAGATTTATGTTATAAATGTTTTTCTGAGTTGTTTATTGTGTAACGTTTATTACATTACATAAGCACCGTTCTAAGGACCATTCGTCTCAACGGTGGAAAAGCGGCTTATGTCTCTCTCATCTATCACACCTGATTCAACTCATGAGCTCATTAGTAGAGACTGCAAGACCTGAAATGGGTGTGTCAGATATAGGAAGACATCCAAAATGTGCAGGGCTGGTGATACTCCAGGACAGGTTTGAGAACGACTGGTCTCTAGAGCACAGGTTAGGATAAACCTTGTGGCAACACACATCTTCTTTCCTGAGAAGTGTTTACATCCCCTGCCACTTCGCATTAAAACAGATATTTACAACAGGATGTGATTCTTACTTACAGTTAAACTAAAGCCTCTCAGGGCTGGTGGTGTTATGCAGTGGCGTGTTTAGGTTATTGGGGGCCCTAAGCAAATCTCCAGGAGGGGGCCCCGTGATCGCGTTCCCGGGGGTTTATCAGCTGGCAATTTAAGAGTGCAGGTTGCAGCTATTATTAACAATAATGAAAAATTAAAGGCTTATCAGTATGTCACAATATCACCCTGTTTTGACTTTGTTTTCTGTTTTGCATAATTTCCTGCCAGTCTGTCATCATAGTTATGCATTTCGATTCACAAGCTTGCAATTAGATTCAGTATCAGTTATTTTGGATATACTGTATATCAGGTTCAGTACATGGCAAATTTTCTCAAGAAAAAAAAATATCTCTCAACTAATGCTGTAAAATATACATGGGAATCAGTTGGTATTACATTAATATTGTAGGTTAAAATTAACTTATGTATACAAACTTAAATGACACTTTTTATAATAATTTTGTATAATAATAAAGTTGGTAGGCCTACTAACTTTAAAATTATTTCTACTCCAATTCGTTTTTTGAAATATAAACATTTAAATTGTGGCTGTCAACTTTATATATTTATTCAAACATGCAATAAAGAACATTAAAAATATATAATTAATATGTAGTTTGGTGCATATATTAAGCTAAATGCTCCTCTCTAGAGTTCATTTTTCTAGCTGACTAATGAGTTTATGGTCATGATGAATATGTTTGTTCTGAGGTAAATGTGATGTTACGTTTGTTTGTTTGTTTGTTTGTTTACGAGTGTTTTTATTAACGTCTTTCTGCGTATGAAACGATTGAATGCAATTACACGAGACATGATATGGATTTTGATAAGTTGAACTGTATCTTTTAACATAGCTACCTTTAGTTGTTCATTCATGTTTATTTCGCGCTGTAACTGTTATTAAAGCGGAGGAGAGGATCAGTTCACGTGGGCGTCAGGCTGCCGCTTCTCTAGGACTGAGGCATTACGACCTGTCACGGCACATTATAGAGCGCCAAATCCGTATTCTCGCGCTTTTTAAAGCGGGTATATGCAAATCCTTGACCTTTCCTAGTGGGTATATGGCATATATCTGCATATCACGTAGGCTACACCACTGTGGGGACCCCCTCGGGAGAAATCGCGGGGGGCCTCATGCAATTGCGTGCTTTGCGTGGTGGGTAAACACGCTACTGGTGTTATGGCTTAACTGAAAATGACTGCCTTCAGTAGTTACTTGTACAGACTGCAAACAGGGTGACGTAAACAGTGTGAATGTTTATCAGCTGAGTCTGCCTTCTGTCTCTGTGCACAAAAGAATTCTCTTTTGTGCATTCAAAACACAATCACCCTCTCTTAGCTACAAAACAATGGTGTGACTCCAGCAGTTCAAATTCAATACAAAATCCCCACAGTGGAAGAATATTCTGAAATGGAGAAAATAAATGGAAAACAATAATCTTCAATGTCAAGGCTTCTGTGGTAAAACACAGTACTGGCCCTACCTAATAAGCAACATAAGATGGTGGCCACCAGGGGGCCCCATACCATGGGTTCAGACAGTAATGCTTGGTAATAATAACTTTGACAAAGTTTGCTTGTGTCAGTTGCATGTGTTAATGTTAGACAATGAGGAGGCGGCACCATCATCCTGGTGCAAAGAAGAGGAAAAATATGAAACAAAGTAAGCAAGGTAAAGGTAAGTGGTGATTGTCGAAAACACATTGTTGAAATGGCGGTTGCTGCATCAAGTCTTAACGGATTATATTCGACATTTCGCAAGCGTTTTGAAGATGCTGTGCCAGTGTAACAACAGTCTCAGTGTCATCTATATTGCAGTAATGAACATGCATGGTATTGTTATAATGGGCATCATAACACATGAATAATTCTAGGTAAATTATAATCCTAATTTTGCACATTAGCTTCTTTTCCATCAACCAGTTAAATTTTACAACACTGTGTGTTTGCTGAGTAAAAATTTAGTCTGATTTTTGCATTGATCTGCACAAAAGCAGCAGACGGGCTGAAAGAAAATGCAAATTCACTCTGACAGTAGGTGGCATGTATGAAAAAATACAGCTGTTACCATGGTTACCCCTGTACACAAAGCAGTGCTGCAAGTGGAACTTTCTATTTTTCAGCCATTCAGATTTTTGTATTCATTTTATCAATCAACACCAAATAGTTAAATAAAGACGCCATACCTATGCCGAAACCATAGGTACGGGGGTGGCTTTTGAAAATCTGCTTAGGGCCGGCCATGGTAAAACGTAACGATAAATAAAACGTAACAATAAATAACTACAGACAAAGGATTGTTTATTGCATATGTATTTAACACATTTACGCTACCATTTAAAAGTTTGGGGTCGTTTTTTAACATTTTTGAAAGTCTCTTATACTGCATTTATTTGATCAGTAAAAATAAATATTGCAGTTTAAAATGTAATGTCTATGATGGCAATCGTGAATCCAGCCATTACTCCAGTCTTCAGTCTCATATGATCCTTCAAAAATCATTCTAAAATACTAGTTTGGTGCTTAAGACACATTTATTATTATTATTATTATTATTATTAATCAATTAACAGTTAACATAAAAAATATAAAAAAAAAAAAAAAAAAAAAAACAACTTGCTGACCCCAAACTTTTGAATGGTACCATTTAAACGTTTCATTTTAAAGAAGAATCTCAACACTCACCTTCTTTCCAATTAAAAAGAAGGGGGGGAGCCTTCACTTTCTGTCCAAGATCCAAAGCATGCTGGGTCAAATGAGATGGATAAAGTGAGTCCAGTCTCCCAATCAATGTGAATGCGACCTTTCTACAAATGCAGTTCTTCCATTAAAGCTCAGTTATTTGAGGTGGGCTTTTCCCATGTGAGTAATTACACTCATTACAGTCTGTGTTTCTCCTTTAAATGGGGATATTTATTTAACTGCCAATGGTGAAAGTGTATTTGGTCAAATGTGAATGGGTTGATGCCCCCAGTGAATCCATTCCACATATCCAGACAGGTGTTTGTCTACTGATCCTTGGCACTCACATACAGGGTTCCTGTGAAATAAAGAAGAAGAATTTTTTTTTTTAAATTAAATTTAAAATCTAATCCGCATAGGAAAGCTTTTGTCTGTACATATACATTTTCGTCACATACTGTATCATCTCATTAAAGTGTGAGGTGAGCTGCATGTTTCGATTCACAATAAAATTGCACTTTTGAATCGATTCTTTTTCACGAGTCAATCAGAGAGATTGAACAGCCTCAAACTCAGTCATTAGTTCATGGTTTAAATCACATATACTCAGTCAGTGAATCATTCTGCGTCATTACATCTGACTCACAGTTCAGATCTGACTCCCTCACTGAACCGCGAGTCATTTTTCTGTTATGTCTGGTTCAGTATGAACTGGGAACTTAATTTGATGTTTGCTTTAGATTCAGTCTATTTACTGACTGGTTATTGATATGAGAATGTGTAAATATACATAAAGATATATAATGTACAGGTGCTGTTCATATAATTAGAATATAGTGAAAAAGTTCATTTTTTTATTGTAAATTATTTAAAAAAATGAAACTTTCATATATTCTAGATTCCCTACATGTAAAGTAAAACATTTCAAAGGTTTTTTTTTTGTTTTTTTTGTTTTTTTTTTAATTTGTTGATTAGAGCGTACAGCTCATGAAAGTCCAAATCCAGTATCTCAAAATATTAGAATATTTACATTTGAGTTTCATTAAATGACCATCCCTACAGTATAAATTTCGGGTATCTCTTGTTCTTTGAAACCACACTAATGGGGAAGACTGCTGACTTGGCAATGGTCCAGGAGACAATCATTGACACCCTCCACAAAGAGAGGTCATTACTGAATGGGGTGGCTGTTTACAGAGTGAAATATCAAAGCATATTAAATGCAAAGTTGACTGAAAGGAAGAAATTGGGTAGGCAAAGGTGCACAAGCAACAGGGATGACTGCAAGCTTGAGAATACTGTCAAGTAAAGCCGATTCAAACACTTGGGAGAGCTTCACAATGAGTAGAATGAAGCCGGAGTCAGCGCATCAAGAGTCACCACACTCAGACATCTTCAGGAAAAGGACTACCAAGCCACTTCTGAAACAAACAACATCAGAAGCGTCTTACCTGGGCTAAGGAGAAAAAGAACTGGACAGTGAACAGTGGTCGAAAGTCCTCTTTTCAGATAAAAGTAAATTTTGCATTTCATGTTGAAATCATGGTCCCAGAGTCTGAAGGAAGACTGGAGAGGCACAGAATCCAAGCTGCTTGAAGTCTAGTGTGAAGTTTCTGAAGTTAGTAATGATTTGGGGGGCCGTGACATCTGCTGGTGTTGGTCCATTGTGTTGTATCAAGTGCAAAGTCAATGTAGCCGTCTTCCAGGAGATTTTGGAGCACTTTATGCATCCATCTGCTGACAAGCTTTATGGAGATGCTGATTTCCTTTTCCAGCAGGACTTTAGCACCTGCCCACAGTGCAAAAACCACTTCCAAGTGGTTTGCTGACCATGATAATACTGCTTTATTAGCCAGCCAACATGCCTGACCCCTGAATTTATGGGATATTTTCAAGAGAAAGATGAGAAACAGTCGATCCAACAATATACAGATGATCTGAAGGCTCAATAGTGCCTCAGCAGTGCCACAGGCTGATCACTTCCATGCCACACTTCACTGATGCTGTAATTTGTGCTAGGAGCAAGTCATTTGCTGTAATATAAAATAGACCAAGTATTGAGTGTACAAATGAACATACTTTAAAGAACTTGAACTTTTCTGTTTTGAAAATCCATTTTTTAATTGATCTTAGGAAATATTCTAATATTTTGAGATACTGGATTTTGGACTTTCATGAGCTGTACGCTCTAATCATCAAAATTAAAAAAAAAAAAAAAAAAAAAAAAAACTTTTGAAATGTTTTACTTTACATGTAGGGAATCTAGAATATATGAAAGTTTCATTTTTTAAAATAATTTACAATAAAAAAAATGAACTTTTTCACGATATTCTAATTATATGACCAGCACCTGTATATGTAAAGATACATATTAATAACAGAGTTTAATTGTATGCATTTCTAATGGTATTTTAAAAATCATTCACATTTTTACAAAAAATAATATTGGTATGAGTAAAAGGTTAAATCGACTAGAAAACTTGACATATTGGAAACATACTTAACATTTTTCTTTTTTTCTTCCCAGAACTGTTTTTGCAAAACTTCTGAACAACTGTTTGATTGATTTTTTTTTTTTTTTTTTTTTTTTTTTCCTTTTTTCCTTTTTTCTGGAGCCCTGACATGTATATTTTTACCATGTCTTTATTCTATGATGTGATGATATGAAAAAAAGTACCAAAAGCACAGCTTTATCACCATCAGAATCCAACAGGTAGCATGTCTTCCAGGTCTCTTTCTGCATTCAGACAGTGCCTCTGCGCCTGGTGTGAACCGTCTGTATTCACTTATGTCAGGGTGAAGCTGGCTGTATTATCTGTCTTGCAAGGTGTTGATTGGATTACAGCAGTGGGGCGAGGTGTGGAAGCTGATGGGGCGAGTCTGGGGAATGAAGCAGTTTATTCCCAGTGGTGTCAGCACCCACACGACCAACCTCAGTTAATACAGCCATCCCCACAGGGAAGCTTCTTCACAAGGCTCCATCAGCTGAGCGCTAACCCAGGATAAAGGCTGCTTAATCCAACCGCATCTGTCACACTGGAGATAAGGGGGAATGTAGCAGCATATAGAATTGTAAGTAAAACATGTAGTTTGGGATGCTGTAAAGGTCACTGGAGGGTGATTTTGGAGGGAAGAGGTGTGATGATTTGAATTTGACCACATCTCCCTTCTCTACCCTTCTTGTTTTCCAACTCTGCTGGCTTCTCTCTTAAGTTTTATAATGTATATAATATTCTGTGAATTACAGTAGGTATAGCTTGTTTCTCAAATAAGTTTGTTCTACATTATCTTTATTCCCTTGTTCACACTGTTCATGCCAACAGGGATGTGAGTAACATATTTTGTCATTTTTACTTGTGTACAGATCACCCTCATAAACACATAATCGCTATTTTCTCAGGTTTAAAAAGGCCTCATATCAAGCCTGGGCTTCATTTTGCTAGGTTACTTAAAAACAGCCAACAATGTATCATAATATGAAGATATTATTTTTTTATGAAAAACTTGGTTGACTTTTGCAATACCTGATCTGACCCGACACCATTCCAGATAAAACGGAACAATACATTTGCACAGCTGCAAACTGTAAATTGGATTATAAAATTTTGGCACGTACTGACTCGTGTAGAAAATTTGAATCCAAAGAGGAAATCATTATTCTAAAGTAAATATAGAAGATAACAGATTAAGAACTGTTTAGATGAATATGATATATAATAAGACATGCTCAATAATTCAGCCCCAGAGAATGCTTGCGTGAGCACCAACCATGCATCATTTGAAATCAATGGACCTTTGAGTGCCTTTGATGTCGAAGCCATATCTTTGTGATTAAGGCATCAAATGGCAGTGTGTAATTGGCTGCTCCTAAAGACGTTACAATGTATATCATCTGCGAATGACAGCCACTGCAAGTCTCGCTGAAGAAGATGTTTAAATCATGATTTGGAGATCAATAATGAACTGGAGGATAAAATAATTTAGAGCTCAGCTCAACTTCCATTCTGTTTCATTTACTTTTGATCTTGAAGCTGGTCCCTGTTATCTTTTGTACAGTTTTAAAAGTGAACAAGAATATATGAGGCTGAGAGTTCAAACGTCTGCCACTTGGAGAGTGTGCAGTCATTATGGTTCCAGTCTTTTTCCAAACAACCTCAATATCAAAAGTATATGTGATTCCACCAGCTGCTTTAAGTACACCTCATCTTCATGGACTGCAGCAGATTTGACAGTTTTGATCAGTTTTTGCTGTGAGATGTTACTCCAATCTTCTACCAAGACACCTGCAAGTTCTCAAACACGTCTGGGGGGGACATATGGTTGGTTACACGTGGTTTGGCACTGCCATGACATTGCCTCATGCCTCCCTGCAGCAGATCTATAGCATGTTCACACAGGTGATCAGAAACCCTGGGCATCTTTCTTCTGGTGTTTTTCATCAGTTAGTAGAAAGGTCTCTTTAATATCCTAAGTTATTGTAACTGTAACATTCATTTTCTTCTGCCTGTAAACTGTTAGGGCCAGATTTATTAAACACGGAAAATTAGCATTAAGCTGCATTCACGTCACCTCGCATTTACCGGAATCTTGAAATGACAACACGTGACGTTATATTTGGAGCTGTTCACGTCCTTTTGGTCCTTGGACTGGGAATTATGCGTTTCCATGGCACCACTATCAACGCCTAATAAATCAATCTACAGCGGTCAGGTGGTACAGCGGCCACGTGGTAAACTCACAGCTTACAAGCTGTAATTACGAGCTCTACGAGGACGTGAATACTTTTTTACAAGCTAGAATCTCGTAACTACAGGAATTACGAGGCCGCGTGAATGCACCTTTTGAGTGCAATTCCCAAAAAAACAAAGTTCTGCGTGTGATCTACTGAAAACGAGAAACTTAAGGTGCGTTCACACTTGTCATGTTTGGTTCGATTAAAACGAACCCTGGTGCGATTGCTCGGTTAGTGCGGTTCTTTTGAACATATGTGAACACTGCCATCCGAACTGGTGCACACCAAACAAGCGGACCGAGACCGCTAAAAAGATGGGTCTCGGTCTGCTTCCAGACAAACTCTGGTGCGGTTCGAATGATATATGAACGCAACACGGACCAAAGACATGTAACCGAACAAAAAACAGGAAGACGAGACCCTAAAATGGACAGAATCCTCACGCATGTCGGTTTGTCTCGTCATAGACGTGAGTTTGCCCATGACAGGCATCAGACGCGCGTCTCCATGCAGCAGATCATTTGTGTGTGTGATGGATGGATTCCTGCCGCTGTTTTGACTACTTTACACATTTTATAAGCTCTTCACGAGTTTCCAGCTGGCCAAAATACCATCACATGCAGGCTACGCACACACAACGAGCGCATTTACCTCAGCAAACAGCATTGTTTTGGATGTTCGGTAAGTTCCGTCTCAAAATAGGCAATACGTCATAAAATCCAAACAATCACGTTTTGAATGTATCCCTATGCCTTAAGGTTCAGTATCTTTTGGATCTGAACGCTAATCGGACCAGGACTAAATGTTTTTTTTTTTCTTCTTTAGTCCGGACCAAATGAACCAAACAAACCGAACTACAAGTGTGAACGCACCCTTAAAGAACACAGACGCAGCCAGATCCTTTCCATAAAGACCAACACAGTGCAAATTAGCATCTGGGTTAAGACGTTTTTTTTTTGTTTTTTTTGGCCATTAAACAATGGCACAAATACCAGTAAACTGACTAGCGCAAACCTTAGTAAATCACCTTGCATGATTTATTTAGATACTCTCCTCCCATAAATTTTGTGTCTGAAAGGGAAACTCGTACAAATGCATATGCAATAATGTCAGCCACAAAAATAACACTGTCCACCCTGCTGAAAAATCCAGCATTGCTGGTCACCAGAATAAGGTCTGTTTTGCATGCTGGCATGGTATGCTAGTTGCTGGTTAGCTGGACACCAGCATGGGAAGCTGGTTGCTGGTTTGCTGGATCCCAGCATGGGATTCTGGTAAGCTGGTGGACCAGCATAAGATATATTTTGCATGCTGGGACCAGCTTGGGATACTGGTGTGCTGGAGGACCAGCATACTGTACAGTAAGTTGTCTTTTGGGTGCTGATATGATCCCAAGAACACCACAACAAAACTTGCATATATGTTACATCTCACATTTTTTAGTGTGTGTTAGATTGACAATTTTTATGTTCTGTTATGATCATGTTGTCTGTCACACCTGGTTGTAAGTACACGCATGAAGAAGATGAAGGGTAGAGCAGTCTTTAATAAGGCAAGTAAATCCACAAACTGGCAAACACGAAACACAACCATACACTGATGATACCAGACCAGAATGAACTGAAAACACATGACTTATATACACAGACAAACGAGGTGGATAATGATACACAGCTGACAGTGATGATGATAATGATAAGTAACTATGGTGAAAGACTAATGGCGAGAAATAGTGCAAAACAAAAGTCCAAACAGGGTGAACTGGTGACATTTTCTTTGTATTTAGGTTCTGTCTTCCTTATGCTTGTCATTTGACCCAGTTTGTCTAACTAGTCTAATTTTGTTCCTGTTCTTTCACATTTGAGTTTGATTCTGAATAAAGACTGCTGCACCTTGATCCTGTTTCATCTCTGCTGCAACCACCGCTGACAGAAGAATGGACCAAACAGTAAATGTTTTGCGCCGTTTTGCACCTTTTGTTTATTTTTTGTGTTTTTTCCTAATGGATATACCAGCCTTCCAACTTCTCTGCCTGGAGCAGGGAGACCGTTTTCTGGAAGAACACACACAAGACTTCCTCCTTCTTGCTTGCGAGACGCACTTCCCGGACCAGTGAATTGTTGTTCAAGGTATGCATTCCAGTGGACGGTCCCGGGGAAAATTTCGCCACATTCGTGCAGTGGGTGCTGGTGAACAACAATTCACCGTTCACCATTGGCTTAGCAGAGAACGACTCTAGCTCCACTCCACATCCAGAGACCAGCCATCCATCACTGACACCCAACAAGATGGAGATACAACAGCCCACTGCAGACCGTGGACTTCAGCCTGCCATGACTGATGAAACCGAGCCTGAAGGGAGGACAGAAAGAGTCATCGCCCCAGAGCCGGAACCACAAGTTGTGTCTGACCAGGTGCATGAACCTGCAACATTGTGTAACGACGAGGGAGGGTTTGTGGAGTACGGGGGCTAGGAGGAAAGCCCTGCCCACAGCCTCACCATGGTGGGTGTTTGCTCCGCTTGGTCAGACACTTTTGGTTCTGTTTGGTTCCCCCCCATAGGATTGAGGACTGCACCTTGATCCTGCTTCATCTCTACAGCAACCACAACTGACAGATAAACAGTAAAATCCTCAGTGTTAAACAAACACTGCTAAATTTCATATGGTCCAAATCTATAGCAAGTAAAAGTAACACCGAAGCAATGTTGCAGTTAGTGAAATAAAGTAGATTCACTCTACAAGTGATGATGATTCACTTATTACAAAGCAGTTTGGCTTTATTTCTTTGATACATGTACAAACGTTGTTGAAGTCTATTTGTGTTGGTGTTCCTTTAGTTGTGACTTGACTATTGACTATGGTTGAATTAATTTTCTTTCAGCAATTGTTGAAAGTGCATGCTATCACTATTGTCAACAATATTTCATGCTCCTGACTGCAATGACATACCTTTTACTATTTGCACTTTTTGGAATCAGTGACTGACAGCTGGATTTTGACACATGTGAGTTCCCAAATGAGAATGGAAGTCTTTAAAAACACCAACTTTTAGTTTTGAACTTTCATTTTCAAGGTGTTATTAACTGTCCCATTGAAAGAGCTCTTCTCATAACCCCTGTTATTGAACAAACTGCTTATGGTTATGCTTTTATTAGGAATTTTTCTTGGTTTTCATATCTCTGAATGTTTTTGTTTCACAATGTAAGCTTTTTTTTTAAACTGATTTGTGTACAGATCTCAGAAACAGGAGATGCATTTGATGCTTTGAAATGTTTAACCAGTTTACCAGTGACAGCGCCTCAAGAGGTTAATAATGTAATCATAACTAAAACAAAGTAAAATTTTCATTTCTACTTTCAGCAGAGGGAGCAAAATAAATGACAATGTTACAATCATATGATTCAATAAATTATGTTTTAACCTTATTGTTTTTCATTTACAGCATTAATGTGTTAAATATAGAAATATGCAAATAAAAACAATGTTTGTCTCCAAAACACTGCTTGTATACAGACGGCTGGCCTACTCACACTTAACCCCTGAAACACCATGCTGGTGACCAGCTTCACTAGCTCTGTTTTGCTTGAGAACGGCATGAATATTCTGGTCCACCAGCTAGACCAGCACTCTACCAGCATAACCCAACCTGAACCACCACTATACCAGCACTAACCAGCATAAACCAGCCTTTATGCTGGATTTTTCAGCAGGGAACACCTTTTCAGTGCTAATTTTTCACTGTGTGTCATTAGTAAATCCCGACAGTAGTTTTTTTTTTTTTTTTTTTTTTTTTTTTTTTAAACACCATGCTGGTGCAAGCTGTTCCCAGGTGAAAAAAAAAAAAGTACACTTCCATAATGTACTTAAAGGGCTCTATTTCCATGAACTAATTTTGTACTTAATATACTAAAAATTCCTCTAGTACTTCTTAAGATAATCTTAAGAACATATAAGTGTACTCAACTGTGCTATTTTGAGACAATTTGCTTTAGCAAATGCTTATGAAAAACAAAAGTATGTCGGAGTCAATAACCTTGTGGGCCTCTCTCTCCCACTTTGCTTCCTGTCTACTATTCTATCGGAATTAATTTTTAGTTTAAATATTTTAGTTTAAATATTTAATTTTTCTTTTTTTTCTTTTTAAAAAAAAAGTATGCAGAAAATGTTCTCTAAATCTAATGGCACTCTAATCCCCAGCTTATATCTGCCCACTGTATGCATGAAAGGTAGGCCAGCATAACCTAAAGTCTTCTAGTGTTCTCATTTAACTGACCTTCACAGAACAGGTCATCCATCAAGCAAAGCTCCTTGTCTCCAGACAGCTGTTTCTCTGATCCTCACTCTGATCTTGAAGAAAGATCAAAGTCCCTGTAGCACAGTTTGAAACAAACTTAATTTCCTTTGACTGCCTTCTTTGCAGAGTATACAAGTTTTACTGTAATGTGTTCATTGTTCATGCTCAGGGGATTTATACTGTCTTGAATCTTTATCTTGTGTATACTTGTCTGTACTTCTTTGCACAACACAAACTACCATAAGACTAATTTGAATTTTTCCAGTGTTTTAATACAGTAACTGTTCCTGAGCATCCTGACATTCACTAGATGTATTCTTGCAGGGCATTTAGGCTGCATTTACACTGCAGGTCTTGATGCACAATTCCAATTTGGTGACTATATCTGATTTTTTTGACGACCCACTTACATCATCTTTTAAAAGTGACCCGTATCCGATATTTGCATTTACACTGGCAAAACAGCCCAAGACGCTTTGACCCGGAAAAGGAAGTAAAACGGCACGATATGCAATGGATGCAGACGAAATGATTTTACAATGTTTTGCTTTCCGCACTATCGTTCAAGGTTAGTAAAACATTGCTCTCGTAAGACGGAGAAAAAAAGAGGAGAGCCAAAAGTGTCATGTGATTGCAGTTCGTGTCCACCTGAGTTGACATCATTCACCTCTGTCCTTTTTTCAATGACGTACGACTCGCGTTTACTCGGGAATATCCGATTTGAACGCTTACATCGCAGACGCAAATGTGCGTATCCAAATCATATCAGATTTATTTCCACATATGAGTGAGGCCTGAAACCGATCTGAGAATATCGGAATTCATTTTTTTCCTGCTTATACTGTACGTTCACGTCATATCCGATCTGTGCCACATGAGAGGAAAAAATCGGAATTGGGTCACTTGAACCATGCAGTGTAAATGGGGCCTTTGAGGCAGCATTAAAAGAACCACAGGAGTGTTACAGGAGTCCACACCCCAAACATGTGATTGGAAGTCCATTAAAGCCTCAAGGTAGATGAATCAATCAAATGCTGGATGACCTCACTCAAAACCTCACAGCTAAAAGCATGAACACATGGACCACAGAGCATAAATAGCACTGAATATGTTGTCTGTGCTGTTAATGGTGAAAACAATTGGAGTATACTCTGCAAATCTCTGTATTGTAAATAGGTATAGTAAGGCTCGATTGTACACAGAGTAGTACCAGCATATAAGACTAATATTGTGGTAAGTAATATAGTGAAATATTATTACAGTTGTGCTGCTTAGTATTTTTGTCGAAACCAATAACATTTTTTTTTTAAGGTTCTTTGATGAATAGATAGACTTTAGTTTTAGAAATAAACATGCTGACTCAAGCATATATGTATGCTTCAGTCATCATGTTTGTTTCTGTCTTGATTTCGGTACATTTTGTTATGGCCAAAAGCAATCATTTAAATGGATTCATTCCACTTTACAAATTTATTGCAAGTAATAAAATGAAATAGTGACGAAATGTCCAAGAAGAAACAGCAAAAATGTATGTTTTAATGTTTGAGATATATTTACACTGACAAAAAAATTCCAATTTTGATTAATTCATCAAACAAATGTTAGATGTACAAGTACAAGTTCTGAAGCTGTGGCCTCTTTCACTTCTTTCCAATAGAACATCTTATAGGTGCATTACAAGGCTGAAATCATCTATGCAGTATAATCTGATTTTATTCTCTATATTTCATACATACATCTCCCTTGATTTCCTACAGCAGTAAGTATATGATGAGGCAGTCATTTTGTTCAGTAATTGCACCCCAGAAATTTCTTAGCAACATCAATTGGGCAAATGTGCTGTGGTCCAACCTCAAGACTCATTGTTTGTTTGGATGAAACCTTGAACAAATCACTGTAATATAATATCTACACACTTTTTATGCTGAAACCTTTTAAGGCATGAATAAAACATGGCTCCAAGTACTGAAAAGTACAGCTTTGCTGTAGATGTGTCTCTCAGCTCTGAGAGAAACTGCTCAGTAATGTATCATCTCAATCTGGAAGATTCCATCATGCAAACTGCCAAGAGAGCTGCTTTAAACGAGCTGCTCTGATGAGGTGTAAGTACAGTATATACAGGGTTGTAATGTTTCATGTGGCTTGGCGACAATAGGATGCAAACAAAGCGATTCGAACTCGCTTTTTTACTGGAAAAATGTAAATGTAAAATTCTTAGATCAAATCCACCTAGTCCGTTCCTTTATTGAAAACGGTGATCTGTCATGCCAGACTTGTTTGACATCACATCATTCTAGGTGCTCTCCATTAACAAAACCTCTGTCATATGTGAGCCCAAAGAAAGGCTCTCAAGGTCCTCTAATGCTTTTAATACAGTGCTTCTTAACCAGGGGGCTGGAGGCCTCAACAGACTTCCAAATGGGCATCAAAATGACTTAAAATGGTTTAAAATTAAGCATTACATTAAGCTAGAACAAAAAAAAAATCTAAATATTTCTTAGTATTTGGATATTTTATAAACGAATATACTCTGTTTTTTGTTTTGTTTTTGTTTTTACAAAGCCCCAACATCATCAAAATTTCTTTTTTTTTTCTTATGAATAAAATGAAAATGATATATATATATATATATATATATATATATATATATATATATATATATATATATATATATATATATCCAGTAGTTCTGAGTAGGTGCTTCTCATTGATTGAGCGCTACTGGGAGTTTGTGATGGAAACCTATGCCAGTCAGTCAATCCCACATGCTGCTTAAAGAGGCATCTTAAACCACTCTTGTTGCGGAAGCAATTACTGCACCGATGATGCAGATGATACAACCAATAACATGCTTAAAAGAACGATTTTTCCATTAGCTGCACACTTTGGTTTGTGTTAGGACCTCTGAAGACCCAAAGGAGTGGCGAAGATGGTGCTTGATATTTGAAGATGTGTGTATTGAGGTGTGTGATATTTGACTGCGTGTGTGTATTTGTAGATATATATTGAGGTGTGTGGTATGTGATATTTGACAACGTGTATGTCTTGAGTTGTATATGGTCTGTGATATTTCATGTTTGTTTGTTTGTTTGTTTATAGTGAGGTGTGTGAATTTGAACGTTGAATTTGTATGTTTTCATACGTTCTTCTTACTCCCCACTGGCGGTTAGGTTGAGTGGGTGGACCTTCATCCTCACCTTACAAAATAATTAAGTTTTCTTATGAAACTGGTTTGGCTCTGTGTAGTGATTCTGGATAGCGATTTCCAAGTGTGCTTGTATTCTCCCATATGCGGAAATATCAGTATGCCGTATATGAAGCCTATACATGCTAGATTAAAAATAATTTCCCTTTTACGGTCAGACAGAACAGGTTCCAGAGGGGTTTTCATGGTGACTTGATCAGATTCTCCTGAGCTGGTCACACTCACACAGACTCTTTCCCTCACTAATCAGCAGCGGTGTCATTGGGTCCTGACTGTTAGTAACTTATAGAAGCAATTTAGAGAAGTAGGTTATATCAGTTAGGTCGAGAGGGGCTACAGTGAAAAGCTGAACTAGAGGCCATTATTGAGACCGTAAACTGTGCCATTATGGCTGTTAAGGGTGAATTATAGCAGCAGAGGAACGCTAAAAGCTTACAGTCGTGTTGTTGTTTTGGGGTCAGCAGACACAGACTCTGAAAATAAAGAGAATTGACCTCATTGTTTATTAGCTTGTTTTTGCCTGCGGTTGTAGTACAAATGTTATTATTTGTGCTAATAGCAGCAACTGAGCAGAGAGCAGTCTGTATAATGTAACTGAGAGACTGACGTTCACATTCTGAAAATGGCAGCATGGAGAGTACTAATGCAACCTTCATCAGGATGACTGAATAACGAACGTTAAAGTAAAAAATAACTAAAACAAGCACTTATAATACGAAAAACACATTTACTGAAGTACTTTGTTAATCAGGGAAATAAATCAGCTTCATGATCCAGCCCTGCCAATGGCTTTAGCAAATACACTGAATGGAAATTCATCCATGTTTTTCACATGAAGCTTCAGGACTAATAAATTTAAGTGTTTCTTTTTGAATGCTTTCTCAAAACATCTGAAGAGTAAATCAGCTTGTTAAGATGAACGTAGATAACAAGAAAGCTAAACATGCTCTGTTATTATTATTATTATTGACATGCCTTTGTGATAAAGTTCATATTAATTATATTATTATTAATAACAATGTTGTTTGTTGCTGTTAATAATAATAATAATAATAATGATGATTTAAATAAGTAAAACAACTATATTATTATTAATGATGATAATAATAAAATGATTGAGTATTAAAAGTTCAAAAGTGAAAGTTCAGTGTTAACATCTCAGTCTGGATTATTATTATTATTATTAAATATAAACAACAAAGCAACAACAAATTATTATTATTAAAAACAACAGCTCTTTGTGAAAAAGTGTTAACATCTCAAACTGATTTTCTTGCATCATGCACAGGTTTATAATATGAAATCATGTTTACAGGTTCAGACACTATGGCCCGGTTTCACAGACAGGGCTTAGCCTAAACCAGGATTAGGCCTTTAAGTAGCTTTTATAAATGTTTACTAGAAAAAAAAAGAAAAAAAAAAAATGCTGGTGTGCATCTTGAGACATATTTTAAGATATGTCAGTGCAAGTTACTGCATGCATTTTAGTCTAGGAGTAGCTTAAGCCAACCGGGGGTATATATTTTGTTATTTATGCCAGTTAATGGAGGCTGTTGTCCATAGTGGCTTACAGCTCCTAGTACAAGGTGGGCTCAAAAGCCATATTCAAGGTTATAGTGTTGATAGGGTTATTTCTGCTGGTCTCCAGTGCATAGTGAGCTCCGAGGACCTGTAACCTTTGCTTTGCCAGCTCAGATATTTAATCACTACACTCCATGTTTGACTCCTCTCAAACTCTACCCATGTTCAACCATAGATACAAAGTTAAAAATATTCAAACGCTCCATAAGGGTAAAATCAGGCCAGCACGCAACGCCCTCAGCCATTCATTAATTATCTTCTCTGAAGTTCAACAGACCTTCAATGAATATTAAACCACCACAGTCCACTTGGCCACTGTTTTTCTTCAAACAGGGCTGGGGGCATAAAATAAATAGCAGATCTGCTTCTTCTGATTAATATATCAGTTTCATCCTATCAATCTCTGGATATGAGTTTTCCTTTGGAATGTGGGGGTGATTAATATCAGTTCCCAGGGCTCAGATCTCTCTTTGTATTTCATTTAATCAAAATGGAAGAAGGGGATTAGAGAGAAAGAGGGTAGAGAGAGATGGGAACGGGAGCGGTGAGAATAATGCCATTTCTAAGGAGAGGCCTTATTTAATTTACTTCAGGTCGATGGAGGTTCTCCAATTGCCTCTTCTGGATTAATAAGTAACCCACACGAGCTGTCCATCAGTGCCCATCTCCCATTAGACCTCTGAAATGGGCCCCAAATTGCCTGCTTGGGATGGACCTGATGGAAAGTGCACTCTCTTGCCTCCTGCTTTCCATCGCTCTTTCTTTCTGCCTCTCGATGAGACATACATTCTCTATTACAGTCAAAAAGATTGAACTGAGATAGAAGGAATAAAACCATGCCATCTCATCAGTCTGCAGAATGAACTACACAGAACTGATTTAATATTGAAGACATGGGCCACTGTGTGATTTAAGTGAAATGAAGCGGATTACTCAGAGCCTTCAACTCGCATTTGACTTGTTAGCACAGACAAACTCAGTAACAAGCTCTGATTGAAGCATTTCATGATAGGCATCAACAAATCAGGCGGCTTTATTCTCGTTGAGTCGTTTCATGTCACTAAACAGATTAGCATGTGCTTCATTCTGTTGCGGGTCATGGATGTAATATATACTGTACTGCAGAGGCGAGCCAGTGTTTATATTCCGACCCATGAGCCGAAGAAAATGTCCACAAGCAATATTCATGTTTTGTAAACCCATCACCAACCTGTGAATATTATCACTGATGTTTAATGCCCATGAAATCCTTCAGGTACATAAGAGTCCTGTTTATTTTTCCTCTGTAACAGTCAAATCATGGCACCTGCTGCAGCATCAACATCCTACAGTGTTCAAGAGTCATTAATTAATAAGGCAACAATGGCAGGTCTTGAGGACATGTGTTATTACTAATGCTGCCTGGGTTTAATTGCCATCATTCAGTCTCTCTCTCTCTCTCACACACACACAATCACTGTCGAGCACACTTTGTCTTTGTGTCTTGTACAAAAACACAAATTCCACTCCAAATTTTTATGCCCTTCACTTGCTAACTTCCCGCCGTCTCGTGGACTCGGATGTGCGTCATTGCTTGCGTTGCATGAGTGCCCACTAATGGTTGTTTCATGCACCATTCTATGCATAGAAGTTGTTAGAGAAAATATATAAAACCAGTATATGAGCTGTTGGAGAAAAATGAAATTACACACACACACACACAAAAAAAAATCAATAGTATAAACATTGACTATGAACATAAGGTAGCTACAAGTATTTTGCGATTAAATCTCAACATAATTAATATATTATACATTTATGCGATTAATACTTCAAAATGGCGGCAGGGATTCAAGGCTGCAGTCCACTCCACTTTTAGACACGCACTCACAATCTTCCCTAAAGACTTCCCCTCGGGGGAATACCCACCGTCATTTCGAAGTGCGTTCCACTTCGAAGTTCGAAGTTTATATGGACAGACCCTCGTCCCCTAGATTTTGAGCGAGGGAGCGAGTCTACTCCGATGTACACTTCAAGCAGCTATATATCCCACAATTCAACTTGATTGTGACATCACAGCAGATTGCGCTTGACTGAAGAGTATGATATTATTTTGAGAATTAATCGCATAAAATTAATGCCATTCTTTGGAATTTCCTGTTCATTAAAGAATCCTGAAAAAATGTATCTCATGGTTTCCAGAAAAATATTAAAGGATTAGTCCATTTTTTAAATAAACTTTTCCTGATAATTTACTCACTCCCATGTCATCCAAGATGTTCATGTCTTTCTTTCTTCAGTCAAAAAGAAATTAAGGTTTTTGATGAAAACATTCCAGGATTATTCTCCTTATAGTGGACTTCAATGGAATCCAAACGGTTGAAGGTCAAAATTACAGTTTCATTGCAGCTTCAAAGGGCTTTAAACGATACCAGACGAGGAATAAGGGTCTTATCTAGCGAAACGATTGGCCATTTTTGAAAAAAATACAACTGTATATGCTTTATAACACAAATAATATGCATAAATAATTATTTGTATAAATCGCCTTGCATGTGCTTCCGCTTTCCGCATTCTTCAAAAAGCTTTCGCTGTATGTCCTGCGCCTTCCCTATTCAACTTACGGAACAAACGTAGCACCAGTTTTGTTTTTTTCTGTAAGTAGAATAGGGAAGACGTAGGACATACAGCGTAAGCTTTTTGAAGAATGCAGAAACCAGCTTTAAAATATTTTATTTAAATAAACGACTTATTTAAGTGACACTGACTCTTTAAAAAAAGGATATCTGAACACCTGTTTTACCTATTCACCATTGTTCATGCCCTTGAGAACTATAAATTAAATATAAAAATATATATATAATATAAATAGGAATAAAACTTGAAAATGTGGGGTATATGTAAGTGCTACAAAGTGAAGATTTGTGACTCAAAAATTTAGAAAACAGCTTTTAAAGATATGTATTTCAATTGAAATCTACAGATGCAAAGGGATAGTGTAATAAAATAAACACTTAAATTAGTATTTTGTGTGCTTGCTTTCTGCTAGTCTGAAAGAAGACCTGTTATAGAAGAAAAATAGCCCAAAATCTGACCAGTGCATGAAAACAGTGGCTAGTGTCTTGCCTTGATGCATTTCAGAAAGACAAAAATCAATTGCATTTCATGAATGGAAATGTAAAGTCTGCACTTCTTTTGAAAACTGGTTTTGTGCATGAAATGAAGTTGAAGCTGACTTTACAGTTTCGTTGATGCAGTACAACTGGCTTTTGTCTTTCTGTGTATGAAATGCATTGAAGTGTAAAGCATTTTGTCAGAAATACTGCATGAAATATTCATAAATTAAAAACATTTTCACTTGTGGTCTCAGCCTTTTGGATATAGGATACTTGCCTGTGACCTCTATGTGTTTTTTTCTAAATTTAAGTTTATAATTAAAATGTTGAGGCAAAGAATTAACTTGACTGGACTAAATGAACCACTAGACCAAATCCCACAATAACTCTAAACGAATTATTTGTCACATATTCAACTCAATATTTTGGTGCTCATTCCTCCATAAGCTTCATCTGTGATTCTTAGTTTCTGAGAGGACTCACTGAACCATGGCTGGAGCAAAAATAAGTCATTGTCTTTTGCCAGATAGGTCTCAGCTTTTTAATCATCTCACTGAGTGAGTCTGGAGACTAAGCCAGTTGAGGTCATTATAGCCACAGGAAAGAGAAGCTCTGCCTTTTAATGGTTTGGTCATCATTTATCTCTGTCCATCATTAAAACTGAGGATGAAGAGACATCTGGAAAGCTCAGCCTCAGAGGTAATGATGAAGTGAGATGCAAGGGAAGTAATTGCAAAGGTCAAAAAGGAGAGGAAAAGAATAAACAGTGAAAACTGAAAAAAAAAAGAAGAATCATTTGAAATGAATGAATCACTGATTTCGTCTTATGCTAAACGATCATGTCAAAAACACATTTATGTTTTCAAACCTTACAGTACCTTCCACGGATTTTAAAAGTTTGGTTAACACGCGAGATTGCTTTAGATAAAGACACCTGATGAAATGTCAATGGAGAAGGCTCTGCGGGAAAACAAAAGATTTATCCATGAGAAATCAAGATGGCAGCTTATACAGATCCTAGTGTTTGCTTAATGAGGAGAAAACCATGGGGGAAAGAGAGAGACGGTCGGTTGCAAGAGAGCTGAATTGGAAATTAGAGGAGACGATGCTCAGCAGACATCCCAAATGTCAGAGAGTGAAGAAAAACAGCATCTTGTGTACATGCATACAGGCATATAAGTGATTCATTTCAATAAATTCCAGTTAATTTTCCAGTGTTTTTTGACACTTCTGTGTCAGTGGTCATCAATGTCTTTCTGCAGCTTTAATCATTTTGTTAAAGTCTTATTAGTGTATTTTCTAAATGTTAAACTTTGAGAGTACCTCAATAGCCCTTCCCACACCCTGGTATTAGTTCTGCTTCTGAAAACTGTTTTATAGTACACAATAAGAGGAGTGTAAGTGGACACATCTGTGTAGCATTATTATTTGAAGGTCTTTGTTAATCCATTCGCTACCGTTCCCTGCCAGTTTTCACTATTTCAGATTGTGCCCTGAAAAAGTCCCATCAATAGAATATAAATGAGTTAGGGTGAGGCCTTAGAGGTTGTTGAAAAAGCTCTTAAGACACCCTTTGCCAGGATCTTTTTATGTGCTGCTGCTTCTTCAAAGCAGCCTCGAGACTATACGAGGGAAGATTACGAGGCGACGGCCAAGAGTGTGTCATGTCAGACTGCCTGAGCTGTCCATGGTGGAGATGCCAGAAAACCCCGCAGCTTTACATTAACCTCACATCCTGCCTCACGTCTCATTCATTCACAATATGATGTGTTACACTGCTGTGTTTACTCTCTGAGATTTGGCTTAGATCAAAGTTCATACATCTATCCAACTGGCTGGATTTACAGTTTACCACATGGACCTTCTGGCCTTCTTCTCTAAAGCTATAGGTGAGAAGTACTTTAACTCCACTAGAACTTCAGTGGTTCTTGAAGTAGGGCACATGGATCTCTGGGGATTCATCACAATTAGCATTCAGTAGCCTGGGTTATTCCTATTTAGCAAATTTTTAAAGCAATATCTCAATACAATCATTTATCTCAAAAAAAAAAAAAAAACCCTCTGCTTTTAAACAACAACAAAAAATATTCTAGGTTCATACATTCTTTTTTTATCAAAATTTAAATGTGGGTAAGTTGCATAAAAAAGAAACATTTTGAACAAAAAGCTGAAAAATTGTGTTTTTGTCAGAGACTTTGTCTAGATCGGATTCAGGACAATGTTCAAAATATAGATGGAATAGGTGGTGTCCATCAACAGCCCCAAAGCTTCACAGTCCTATACCACTTCATGGTTTTTACATTTTACTTGGTAACATTAGGAAGTTTTGATTTATATTCTGTTGAATGTTTGATGATCATGTTAGCTTACATGTGCATAAGCAATCTTCTATCGCTTGTTTCTGCTTTTTCTCCACTTGTTTTTGGATCTGGAGATTCTGGACTATTTCAGAAAATGCATAATAGCACCCCCTACCATATAACTGAAAACATGGATTGCAGGAAAAACTTGTCAATGGTGGGGAAAGAGTTAATATTGTCACATTTTAGACACAATATTGCCAGTTATTATATCTGACCAACAAAGACAATAATACCAAATGAGGTCAAAGAGATGCTTAACATTTGATTCTGAGCAACACATGGGCTGTAGTGTTTTGTTCCTTAAAGAGTCAGGGTGCCTGAATTAAATGTCTTTAAAATTTGGGCTGCCATTCACAACCATTATAAACCTTGGAGGACTAATGATATTTTTAAATATATCTCCCCGATTGTGTTCATCTGAAAGAAGATAGCCATATACACCTAGGATGGCTTGAGGGTGAGTAAATCATGGGATAATTTTCATTTCTGGGTGAACTATCCCTTTAAAGATAGAATTTTAAGCTCAACTGACTCCAGGAGCTCGAAAGGAGCTCTCTGTAGACCCGAAAGGATGACAGAGAGATCCCAGGAGGGGATGAGGTGCGGCCCAGGAGGATTTAACCTCCTGGTTCCTCTCAGGAACCTGATGACCAGGTTGTGCTTTCCCAATGACCCGCCATCAACACACCAACAACACACAACGGTGACATACACCTTCAAGGTGGAGGGGGACAGTCTCCGCTCAGCAAATGGCGAACAACACCACTCAGTGAACAGACTCCACTTCAGTGCATAAGTGTGCCTCATAGAGGGGGCTCTAACTGAAGTGATAGTGTCAACTACCACTGGCGGTAGGTCACTAAATTCCTCCCCTCCCCCATCCGTCCCTGAGAAAGCAGGTCTTTCCTCAGGGGAATCCACCAGGGAGGGGCTGTCGCGAGGAGCATAAATTCCAGGAACCAGGTCCAGTTGAGCCAGTATGGCACAACTAGCAAGACGCAACTAGATCCTCTCCTCCCTATCTTACACAGTGTCTGTGCGAGAAGGCTCACTGCGTGAAACGCATATTTGCATAGGCCCCAGGGCCAGCTGTGTGCCAGTGCATCCATGGTGAGGGTCCCGTCGGTCAGGGAATAGAACAACTGGAAATGGGAGGATGCCTGGGAGGCAAACAGGTCTACCAGTGCATCCCTGAATCGAATCCAGATCAGCTGAACCACCTGGGGATGGAGTCTCCATTTTCCTGGTAACGTGAGCTGTCGTGAGAGCGCGTCAGCCACACAATTGAGCTCACCCGGAATATAAATGGCACGCAGCGAGTTGAGCCAGTGCAGTGGAGGAGATGACGAGTGAGTTGCGACGGGAGCGGAGACCACCCTGCTGGTTGATGTACGCAATGGTCAATGTGTTGTCCATCCGGACCAGTACATGCTTGCCGTGCAGGAGCGTGAATGTACTTCATGAATGCGGGGCCAGGGCAGCGTCCATGACTTTGGTAACCAATCATCCAGCTGCAGTTGCTCAGAACGAGTCCGAGCGCGGCGGCCCGGGCAAGCATGGCTGTCAACTCTGAATCCGATTCAGCATGAGCAAGCATCGCCAAAGTGGGAAGCTCAGCGTCTTCATCTCCAGAAGACAATAGCCCTCTCACCGATGCAACTATCTACATTTGATCCTCATCCGGAGCAACGAATGATGCACTGAGTTGCCATGGCAACACGCACTGTCAGCCGGCAGCTCACCAGCACACAACACACTGAGGAGCAGGAGGTCCGTGGGGGTTTTCTCGGCAGAAAGCTCTCGCTGTAACCCTCGGTCTCCCAAAGTGTTGAGCAGACCCACGGCTGTGCAACAACAAAGGAGACTCAAGACTTTACGAGAAAGGAGAGTCACAACCCGCATGCTCACGTGATCATGTTCCCATGCGAGAACACGAAACACCCATGAATGCCGTCTCAGCATGCTAGGCATGTGAGACAGCGATTGTGACCATCAAATGAGAACAGGAAATAACTGCATCACAGAATACATAGACGGAGAGGCCTCTTTAATAAGACGCTCGCCGCCCGTGATTGCTCTTTTAGGAAATCTGCTCTTACAGGCCGAAGCGCCAAGGCATGAAACGATGCACTTCTGCATGCACAGCCCTTTCAGGATGTGAATCACCGCTGTATGCACCCTCACACCAGCATGAGAGATCTCCTGAGAAATAAACTCTTTTGATTTCACAACCACTTGGCTCCGAAGCAATTAATGAATGATGAGTAATGCCGGTCATATTTACAGTATACCCGTATGTATGGGTAGGTGTGACTCAGCATGCAAATCTCACTAGCCAATGTTCATTGGCTCATTTTGCTACCACTTGAAGGTTATTGGGCTCCCAGGCGAGACCCCATGAAGTCAATCGGATGTAACGTTGAACATGACTGACTGAATGGGGACCATATTTTAAAGCTGTACTTACTTACACAATACTGTGAACAAGTGTTTTTCACAGACCAGGGCATCTCAGTGTTTCATTTGAACACCTTGAGAGATGATGGCTGCTATAAACACATGGTGAAGAGCTGCCTGTCAAAACTGTTTGTAACTTAAAACATAGAAATAATTCTGTTGTAATTAACCAGACAGAGGTACATTTATGCAACAATGCTCTTTACTCATCTTGAAAGTTTCTCCATGATTGTCCCCAGAACTGTCAAAACTTGTGAAAGACAAACAAGCTTAAGTGTCTCATTAACACTCTGGAGTCTGAGGTATCGCCGGCGATACCACCTCGTTTTTTTTCTTACCGGTGTGAAACTCAAAATACTCCGTCAATGTTGCACATACAGTTAAGAGTTATACACCATTTTAATCTGTATAATTTTAATCAGAGTAACAACAAAATGTTGTGCTTTTTGCAAAATAAAGAAAACTAACATGACGCGTGATCTGTCGTCTCCCTCTGAAGGAAGTCCAATCTGATAGTTCTCAGAAAATGAACTGTTACTTAGTGAATACTAATCACAAAAAAAATTAGACTTATGACTAAAGAAACGTTGAAATGTCAGGTTTTAAATTGTGTAAGTCAAATCGAAAACAAATATTATCTTTTATGTAATCTGTATGAAAAGAGAGCCATGTCAGAAGTCTGTGATTCAGCTTATTATCCACTAATGTGGCCACGCCCATGGAGAGAGCGCTATTCAGACGCAAATTCTGAGGCAATACATGCATACATAGTCTCAATCGTTTATTTATTGTCTTCAAAAGTGTTTTGCATAGCCATAGTTAGCGATCTCTGGAAGCCTCTGTTAGTTCGGTTAGTTCCTGGATTGTCACATGGCCTATTCTTCTTTAGGAGGCATTTGTGGACTAAATGTGCACAGAGCGCCCTCCGGCTGCAAGTATGAATTGAAAACACAGTATCCAGAGCTCACAGTGATGACAATAAATATTGAATAAATATTACTCCTCTGTATAGAAAATTGACATAAACATATGAGAATCCATCAATATTTCTCCAAATGTGCATGCTTTTAAGCTAAAAAGCTATATGAAATGCCATAGAGGTAACATAATTGTTCAGACACTTTGCATTACAGAAATACATTATATTTTAAAGTATATAATAGAATACCATTATTTTAAATTGTAATGATATTTCACAGTATTGCTGTTTTTTCTGTATGTTTGATATACACCATGATGAGCTTGAGACATGATCACATTTCACAGCCTACCTGACTGAAAGGCCTCATTAATATGCAAGTCATTAGAGCTCATTATGTGAATATTTTGTCTTCTCAGGTGTAAATGACCCATTATGCATGATGATTCACGCCTCCACGCATACTGTGTTTCTTGACAAAATGTGTCTTACAAAATTTAAATCTCTCTATCGTTTTATATGAAGGAGTAGGCAGGATAATTTTTACATAATCTTGAAGCAAAAACTCTAGTCTACAACCTCCAATACCCAGAAGTCTTGTGAACACAGATTTTAATATTTTTTTGGCCTTATTTCAGTGACTGAGTTTTTTGTTTTTTCAATAACCACGCATAAATGTTATTCCTTCAAAAACACAAACATGTACATACATGTTCCTCACATTTTATTGTAGCCTAGTTTGTGCTGAATACAGTGTAATGCCACTTTTTCCATTAATATGTTTATGAACAACTGAAAAAAAGCACAAATGTCAGGGCATGTCAAAACTTCTCCAGGCCCCAAATCAGCCTCAGACTCCAGAGGGTTAAAGGGGAAGGTGAGGTGTGTCTTTTTCAATACAGCTTTGAAAGTTTTTAGCTTTAAAGCTAATCTTTGCAATAATGTCCATTGTAGTTATTTTGATGTCAATATAGGTTTGGCATTGATGGAGGGATACTTGAGCCTAACTAAATGTGTTATGGGGTAAGAGAAATATGAAAACACTGTATGAAAAAAAATATTCCTGACATTCAGTATATAAAAATAAATCAATCTTTGTCTGGGAGTTACTGTAGTTGTGTATATTTGACTTTTAAACATCCTATGTGAATCCCAATAGCAGATACCCTGAAGCATTAATCTGTGCTGTTGCCCTAAACTAAAGCAAGCTCTCAGCGGTCAGTCTTCTCTCCTGCCACCTCCACTGTGTGCTATTAGATTAGCCAGCCCAGGATGTCCTGGGTAGGTAAACACAGCTAAAGGTCAGGATGGAAATATCGATGGGCTCAGCTCAACACGGTGACATTTGAGCTGGGCCATGTAAGGGTTTTATTAAGTGTTCGATATCTGTTACGATGGCGATTAGAGAGGATGTGATGCTTTTCTTAGATGCATGAATATGAAAGATGCACAATCAAAAATAGAAAGACATTTTCTTTCAGTGATATGTGAGTTTCAATGACATAAGTTTATTTGTATATGTTCAATTAATTTGTTTGCAGAGACCTTGTGTTACTTAAAGAGGACCAATTGAGTCATCATTTACTCATTTACATTTACTCCTCTCAATCCAAACTATTATGATTTTCTTTCTTCTTTATGGAGTGACCGTAAGGATCTGTGTTAGGGCCTCTGCTATTTTCAATATACATGCTGCCACTCGGCAATATTATAAGAAAACATGAAATTAGTTGACATAATCTGACAGAGTATGTTAAAGAAGTAAAACATTGGATGACTATTAATTTTCTTCTATTAAATTCAGATAAGACTGAAGTATTACTTATTACTAATTACCTGGGTGTTATATTAGACAGCAACTTGTCCTTCGAAAATCATATTTCATATGTTTCAAAAACAGCCTTCTTCCACCTCAGAAACATTGCTAAGATACGGAATATGTTATCTATTTCTGATGCAGAAAAGTTAGTTCATGCTTTCATGACGTCTAGACTAGATTACTGTAATGCATTACTAGCTGGTTGTCCTGCTTCCTCAATAAACAAGCTACAATTAGTACAAAATGCAGCTGCTAGAGTTCTTACCAGGTCAAGAAAATATGATCATATAACACCAATTTTATCATCTGTACACTGGTTACCCATTAAGTTCCGTATCGATTATAAAGTATTCTAAATGGTTTAGCTCCTGTGTACTTAACCGATCTTCTATCACCCAACAATCCTTCACGCTCTTTAAGATCACAAAACTCTGAACTTCTGGTTGTACCTAGGATAGCTAAGTCCACTAAAGGAGGGAGAGCGTTTTCACATTTGGCTCTGAAACTCTGGAATAGCCTTCCTGATAATGTTTGGGGCTCAGACTCGCTCACCCAGTTTAAATCTACATTAAAGACGTATCTCTTTAGCCAAGCGTTCACTAGTGCATCTCTTATCAGATCAATTGCACATGACTATCTTTGCTTAATGTTATGAACAGCAGCTACGGTAATTATTCTCCACTTGCTTTTCTGTTTTATCACGGGACACCCGTTCTGTGGTGACTAGAGAGTATATCAGCTTCAGTTTGGATCCAGCCTCTTAAGACCTCAGATGACCAACACCTTTGAAGAAGATGGTGCCAACTCTTGCAAGGACTTCAGAAGACGCAACATCTGGATCAACATGCACATTCCCAAATTTCTATATATTCTAATTATTGTTAATATGTAATTAATTTTTCCAGGAGCTCATTGCTTCTACCTTCAATTAAATTGCTAACAATGAGTGTAAATTAATTGCCTAAATTATTACATTATTAGCTAAATGCATTCTCTAAATTGTAATGTTGACATTCTCTGTAAAGCTGCTTTGAAACGATATGTATTGTGAAAAGCGCTATACAAATAAATTAATTGAATTGAATTTCTTCTGTGAAACACAAATGGGGAAGTTGTAGCACTGCTGTTTACCCAGCATACTTTACAGCTACGGTCAAATCAGACCGGGTTTTATTCACTATACGGCTATAAATGCATGTGAAATGGGTTAAGTGTGTGCTATTTTTCAAAAGTTTGGGGTCTGTAGGATTTTTAAATGTTTTTGAAAGAAGTCTCTTGAACTGAAGTGCATTTATTTGAGTAAAAATACAGTAAAACAGTTATACTGTGAAATATTATTACAATTAAAATGACTTCTCTATTTTAATGTATTTTAAAAGCAATTTAATGTCATAAAAGCTGAATTTTCAGCATCATTACTTCAGTGTCACATGATCCTTAGGAAAATCTGCTGATTTGGTGCTCAAGAAACATTTTTTATTATTAATGGTGAAAATAATAAAATGAAAATAAATGAATAATAGATTAAAGATAAAAGAAGAAAAAAACTAATCCCCAACTTTTGAACAGTAGTTTATTTTTGCTAGATAAAGATATATAAAGGCATTTTCAGGTGTGGGTCAAGAATTGTGAGCACTCAGGCGCAAAGAGCGTTGAATGGCTTTATTTAATCAAAAAACAAACAAAACATAAACTTCCACAACAAGGAAAAACACAGTCAGGGCAGCAGGACTGGAGCAATGCACAACAAACAGACAAGGCTTCCAAACAAGGAACATAGATAACAATCTGGTACAGGACAGAGAACAAAGAGAGAATAAATAAGGAAGGAAAACAGAATGGTAACAATGGAGAGAAGGTGGGGCAAATGAACCAACACTTCACTTAACAAGAAGGCTAGAGACTGAGGGTAAGTTTAAACAACAATGAAGTATAAAAAAAAAAAAAAAAAACACTGAAAAGTTATTTCTTCATAGATATCAATGCTGTCAAAATGATCCCCGTTCACACGGATCCACGCATACCAGGTCGGATCCATTATGCATGCCAGGTCAGTAGTTGGCGATGTCACTTCGTAAAGAAAGACTACATGCCTGTGCATACATGCATTCTTTTACAGAGCACTCGCGCCAAACTTGCATGTCTATAGACTAAACACGTAATACGCATGTGCATTGCTGACGCTGTTTTTTTTTACAGATCCGCATTTTTGTTGTTTACATGGAGATGATAACGGTATCGTTTTCAAAAACATGCACTTTGAAACTGTTTTCAAAAGTTTGCGTTTTCAGGCCACCAAAATGCCGTTGTCACGTAAATGAAAGGCCAAAGCGTCCGATACATGAATGCATCGATTTACTTTACTGATCTTTTGTCAGAACCTGCAATTCTCACAAGTTGAAATCTGAATCATAGCCATTAAATGTGTTTGGGTAGAACAAATAATGTTTGTTTTTTTTCCTCCAGATTTACAGTTTGGATCAGTAAATCACTGGCATGATTAGTAGATTGAACTAGATGCTTTATTACTTTGTTTATTGTCTTATGGCTCCAAGGGATCACATTGTTTTCTTGGGATTTATGATTTTAGCAGATGTTTTCTTATGAAAGGAACTTTTATGCACAAATCACATTAAAGTTATGCAAAACACAATGCTGTAAGGGTGGAACTCCTACAGGGGTTCAGGCTGTAAAGTTTGCGACTAAAGAAAATGTATCAGTAAAATGGTAGAAAACTGTACATTTCTTGTCTATTACCACCCACTGCGACTTATACCAACGACGGAAATAAACGCAGTTATAATAACAAAATATGTGGGAGAGCGTTGCTATAGTGTGACAATATCGTATTGCAATAGGGAGCACATTAATGTTAATACTAAATCAAAACTAGTTAGCACATCATTTGTAATTGAAAGGGTTTAATGACAATATATTATTATGGTTACACTTAAAATAATTACAAAATAGATGTATGAGATGATAAAATCATATACCATTAATCGTATACAGCATGTATGAAAAAAGTTACCTGAGAGATAGAGGGCCAGAGAGTGCCCAAGAAAATCCAAGAATCAAAAAGAGAGCCAGAGCAATAGTTGCAATCTTCTTTTATCCCTTCCTTGACCATGTGACTGAAACCCAAATGTGAGACATTCAAACTGACCAATCAGAAGATTAAAACTTCCCCCACTGTACTAAAGGAGTGACCATTTGTAGACCCCCAATGTACATACATTTTGGCCTATAAGGCTTGATCACTATCAGCACCTTTGTGCCTTCCAAATGGCCCTTGTAGCAAGAGAGAGGGGGTTGAAACAGTAAAGCAAATGTCTTTGTTCATTTTAAAATATCTTTGGATATTTTCAGTCTTACAGTCTTGCTTTTTCCCTTAAAGCACTGTGCTGTATTTCTGTACTAACAATACTTATTGATATTTACTATACAGCAGTTAGTTCCAGTCGCCAAATCTGAGTATTGCTAATGTTGATATTTAGTATTTTATAGAAATAGCTTTTATAGCTTTTAAAGCACTCACTTACACTCAGTATGTGGCATTGTGTTTGGAGTGTTTTTGGTGAGTGTTTTTCTCTGCAGGTGAACCCTGATATGGTGTGAAGAAAGAAAAAGTAGACAGCCGTGTAATTTCAATGTAGCCTTATCTCAATCAAAGCCGCTTTTCACATTTCCATGAGCTCGGTGCTCAAATTGGATTTTCAAAGCACCTGAGCCACACAAGTGAGTTCTGCTCCTTCTCTTGTTTTGAAGTCTAAATGGAGTTATTTACATCGTGGAGATGAGTTTGACAGCTCCTCCTGATTTCACATCACACTCACAAGAACTGTGACACCTCGTTTTTCTGAATTCCCTATTTCTGCTTGACTTAAAGGGTTAGTTCACCCAAAAATGAAAATTCTGTTGTTAATTACTGACCTTCAACCCGTAAGACTTTTGAAAGAACACAAATGAAGTTCTTTTTGATGAAATCTGAGAGCTTTTTGTCCCTCCATTGACAGCCTACGCAGTATTGTGTTCGTTTCATTTATTTGTTTGATCAGTTATTCTGTTATCAATCTTCAATTTGTATTGTGTTTGTTTTTCTTTAATCTGGTTGTGGTCATTATCACTGTATCTGCAGTCATTTGCAAATACAGTTAAGTGTTTCCTGATTTAATAATGAATTTTATGAATTTTAAAATTAGAATACAATTTAACTCGGTGCCACCAAACATTGTGTTCAAGAAAACATATAGAATAGATTATATAGGTAATTTTAATTTTTGTATTCAAAAATTAACTATAATATAATGAAATATTTGCGATTTATGTTGCATTTATTTTAAATGTTGTTTGTTTGTTTGTTTTCAGAATACACAGGGACTGTTTTGAATGAGTGTCAAGTAGAAATATTTTGAGTCCAGATGGCAGGGTAGGTAAAGCATCAGCAGGGACTAACTGGACCATGCTAACCAGCCAAACGTGACCTCTTGAGGCATTTTGATTATGCATTTTAAACAGAGTCTTCTGAAAAGCTCAGTGCACATTCTAGGCAGACAAGAGTTGTAAGACAAACAAAGGACAGATTCTAACCTCATTACTGCAGTCCAAAAGTACCGGGCATTATGTAGTAACTAGTTCATTTAAGTAAATGATGTTACCATGGTGACAAATGAATAGGGAAAAAAATGTTGGACAAAAATAGCTCTCCCAAATGGATGCTAATTGGACTGATTCAATTTACATAAACTCAGCTGTTCTAGTGCCATGCTGAACAGTATGCAAATGGGATAAATGGAATTTATTTGAATCGACCTCGTCATGTTGCAGTTGCACTTCTAATTGGAATTTAAATGAGACAAAAGGCTCCTCGTATCCTCCAAATGTATGAGATCTGTGACACTTGTTTCCTTCATATTGCTCTAAAATTTATAATGTAACTTTTAAATGTATCAGGACATTTATAATAGATCAAAATTCCAATAAGAAAAATGTCAAAGCACTCACCGCGCTCTCACAGCTAATTAGGTGCTAAGACCTAAATATCAGTATAAAAGTGCAAAAAGGTCTGCACTCTAAAAATACACATTTTTGCATTTTTATAATAAGGAAAATGTCTTAGAAAAAATTCTAAGTTTATAAATCACAAACCTATAAAATTCACTATAAAGAAACAATGTTCAAAGAGCCAGAAAAGAAAACAATACTAAATTATTGTCTTTGTTTATTTTTCGAAAAATGTTGGCTGGTTTTAGTTGTTGAAGCCTCATTTATAAAATGTTGCATAGAAACCGTCCTACATTTATTTGATCCTACAATCATTTCTCAAATGTGCATAAGTGTGATTCAGAGAACAAATGTATGCACAAAAAAACATGCGTACACCTCTCTTCCAGATGTGAATTTTATAAATCGCAAATGATCTTGAAATTGTGCGCAGCTCAATGGTTTCAGATGTCCGCCTTGTAAACTCCACCTAATTAATGGCATTAACAAATATAAGACAGACTTTTTTGTGAATAACTTGTGTTCTGTTGTCAGTGTGTTAAGGGCAGTGAGAGTCATGGCTTACTATATAAATTCAACATTGCAAAATGTTTAAAGGGTACATAACACACACACAGTTTCGACCAATCTCATGTTAATCTTAAGTACCTATAGAGTCGTATAGAATCTTTCATATCTCCAAAAAGTCTTTAGTTTTATCAGATTTAGAGTCTTTCCGAAAACAGCCGATCTCCTGGAGCAATGTAATGCGTGAGCACAAATATCTCAGCTCCACTTAATGCTGGTTTCTTTGGGAAGCAAGGTTATCTTTCCCTCACAACCAAAAACGCACTTCTTTTGTGACATTGTTGATTTCGTGGTCTAAAAACAAATTGATAAATCTTTCTCGAGCAAGTCCTTTGCAGTGCTAGCGACAACTTTCGTAACCCGAACGAAGCACGTTGATGGGCGTGCTCTTGTTCTCGCTCTGGTTGATGTGTGCGCGTGCTCTCTTCCCGGAGAAGTGCTCATATATGGAATTCCTCCCTTTATTACGTAATACAGGGACATACTCGAAAAAAACTTTCCGAAACTTGTACGAACTCTGAAGGAGTGTATTTGGCTCAGAGAATTCAACACTTTAACAGTGTAAATAAGTCAAAATGCATGAAATAGCATTAGACCCCCCCCAAAAAATGACAGAAAGTGGGGCTATTTGTCAGATTTAAGACATATTTTGCATATTTGTCAGTGTTTTTGTTTGTTTATAAGTGCAGAGTTTATTAAATGAAAATGTGTTGTCAACAGGTTGTTTACTCTTTACTTGTACTTCCTTAATTAAAGCTGCAGTCTGCAGTTATGTGTACGTGCGTTGTGCCTCGGCTCAGCGCGGATGAATCTAATGCTTGCTGTCAGTCACCGCACCGGTGTGGATACTGCACTTCAGAATCACAGATTCTACGTCTTGAAAGTATGACCAATATAAGAATTTTCACTGGAAAATATCATCTGAACAAGTAAGTAACATGTCTGCCGCTTTTGTTCTGACCAACTGAGGAAAAAAGCATTAGGCCTAGAATAAATTGTGCTGCCAATGATGATTAAATCTAACGATCGCTTAGCTCGGATCATGCCAAACCATGCAAATTATTATTACTGTTATACTTTGCACTTAAATTGTTAATGTTAACAACATCAGCATTGTGTGACTGTGTATTTAGTGTGTATTAGCGTTACCTGTAGATTTCAATTTCTGTAGCCACTCCACAGTCCAAAGTCTTTTGCTTTTTGACTACGGCTGAATCTCCAGCTGTCACTGATGATTGTCATTTGGACCTTTCTGGATTACAATCCACCATCAAAATGATAAGTTTAATTATTTCAGCTGCTGTGAGAACAGGCTATAAATGATCCGCTACCAGCTGCGTCCTCACGTGATAAAACCGTCTAGCCTGGACGGGACTCCTTCCTTTCTGTTTACGGACGTGACGTAATGACGCACAGACGAACTGCTGCATGCTCAAATTTCCTGCAGAAATCCACCAGGTCGCTCTTATTATAAAACATTATTACAAGCTTTCCATTGTGATTCGAGACAAGATAATGAGATAGTTTTGAACACTGGTTGGTTATGTACTTGCTCAAAAATTGATTTTGCATCATTTTTAACCAAAAAAGTTACGGACTGCAGCTTTAAGAAATCAAATCAATAATGTAAGAAAATAGACTCACTGACCACCCAAAAAAGTAATTTAGTGCTTTCAATCAAAAATTGTGTATTTATTTATTTTGTAATTGATTGCGACTATCAAGGCTTTTAATCAGAGTATAACACATTGAAAATATACTCTGTTCTACTTATATTTATAACTATTAAGTCTGGCCAATCACTGCTTGACACTTGGAGTATATAAGTACTGAACTTTCTCTTTTATGTTTGCTGTTGATTCGCTGTCACCCTCCATCCTCCCTGCCACCATCAGGTTGGTCCCTGTCCATCCATCTAGGGTAGGCTCCGCCAAAAGAACTTTTCTATACAGCTAGAGATGTATCATTGTAGCTCACTACCATCTGTTGATCCTTATGGAATAAATACCATGTAAACTTTCACGTGCCCTCTTAGTCTTTTTGCTAGAAATAAGCTTCTGTGTTCAGATAAATTGCTCACAGGGTATTACATGTTCACAGACAAGCACTTTGTCTGTTCACCTGACACAATTTTTCACAGGCTTGAAACCTCAAGGCTGCACAAAATTTCGATCACATGCTCGAAGACCAAACACACCCTGAGGGTTTCTGTACATTTAGGCATTAAGCACTATTAATGCAAATCACCTGAGGTTCCTCTCAGGTTAAGAGTTTAACCATAAGTGGAATATTCACATGCATGATATCAAGAAGACACTTTTGTCCTTTGCCGTCAGTGTTATCTAGATCAAGGTTTTCCAAACAGAAGTTCATGAGGGAACTGCAGGGGGTTCATGAGTTGATGGAAAGCTAATAATAAATTAAATTGAATGTAACATTAAAGGTGCTAAAGAGGATGTTTTGTTTTATACATTTTTGCAATATTACTTGAAACTGTCTTTACTAACTGATAAAAGACTATTTATTAGGTGCACTGAAAGGAATAATATTAATATACATCATCTGTGCACGAGGTAGGGCCTTAAAAACATCAGCCAATCGTTTATGTGATCATCGCGTAAACGATTGGCCCTCTGGCTTGTCAATCACTGCCATGACGTTTCTTGTGAGAGACGAGTGCGGCTGCGCGCTCCAGTAAGTTTCCACACTCCACAGGCGCCGCATGCAATGTTTTTGTCAGGAGACAGGAGTAACAACTGCAGATTATGAGTTACCTGCGGTGAGTCCAACATAATGAATCCACTAACACGACACAGCGAATGCCGGTGGTAAACACTCCTGTTCCAATACGAGTGTTTACGAGTTTTGGGAGGCGTTCCTTCGAAGGAGGGGGGGTTGTTCTTACGCATGCGCTCATTTCAAAAACTCAGTAACAGTCTTTGGTTTCTCAGTCGACGAAAAGATCCTCTTTAGCACCTTTAAATCAACAGTTGGGGCTGCATAGTTAAGCATAATATAAATAATATTGCAATATATCTTTATGTTTTCAACGTTTGAAAGTGAAGAATTTAAGACATAAATGTTTGTATTGTAACTTGTGTTTAGTTAATTCGCGTAAACAGTGAGTGAATCCATGCGTGAACACCCTTAAAAGTAACTATTTACATTAGCAATTGAGATTTTGTTCTTAGCAGCAGCAATATTAAATGAAATGTCATTATTTAAAGTTCATCGCAATAGCAATATGACAAAATAATCATAGTATAATTTTGGTTCAAGTCATTAAATGATTAAAAACAAGTATAAATAGATTTGTTATTTTATCGGATACTTGCATGTCATGTGACCAATAACCGATATCAGAAACATGCAAATGTATTGTTGAATTATTATTAAAATTTCACGGGGTGTTTGCATCTAAGAGGTTCCGCTGACAAAAAGTTTGGGAACCCCTGATCTAGAGGATGCAGCGTTCAGATACCAAACTTTTTACAAAATTTGGTAGATGCTGAGGTGATCTGTTAACATTTGTTCCCAGAGCGTTAAGCATGAGAGGGATCAACACAAGGGACAGGAGATTAATCTAATTGTGGTAATTTCCACTGAGGCATTATAAGGATGTGCTTGGTTTAATGGAACAACATCGTTACAGCATCAGACGAATCCCTCTCATGATGATTCATGACATAATTGATTAAGGCTAAACACAGATGTGTTTATTCAGTCGGTGAGTGCTTTTAATGTTGTGTAATCAGCACTACCTAAACCAGCACTAAACCCCAAATGTGCAGCTGTAATTTAAAAAAGGCAGAAAAAATAACCCTTTTTCATAAATTTCCAAAATGTTTAATCCCATTAGTCAAAGGTCTTTATAGCCATATCAGAATAAGACAAAGGAGAGAAACTCACTGTCCGTCCTTTGTGTTCTCTCCACACAGCAGTCCCGCTCCTCTGTCTGAAACCTCCCCTCTGACACGCTGTCTGTGGTTTTGTTAGGTAATGAGTCTGCTCCGTCTGTCACTATGTCGTGTGATGGTCAACGGCATGTGTGTGTTGTCTTCCTGAAGGCCAAGTCCAAACACGCAGAAAGAATGTTTTAAACTGTTATGTCCACTTTGGACATAATATAGCCGTTTGTTGTTGCTAAGAGCTGTTTTGAAGCAATTACTACCATCTGCTGTGCACATCTCACCCTTTGTAGAAAGTTATTCAGGTGAGTCTTTTATTTTAAACACTATAAATGTACAATTTAAATGATAAATTACTTGAATATAAGATGGCAAAGCTGAATTTTCAGCATCATTACGTCAGTCTTCAGTGTCACATGATCATTCAGAAATCATTATAATGATGATTTCAGGGCTCAAGAAATATTTTTATCATTATAATGTTGAAAACAGGGTTGCTGTGTAATATTTTTGTGGAAGCCATGATAAAACATTTTTTTTTGATGAATTGAAATACAAAAGAACAGAATTTCTTTCTAACATTATAAATCACTTTTGATCAGTTTTATGCATTCTTTCTGAAGAAAAGTATTTTAAAAAGTTACAAAATAATTAAGATTATCATCTTAAGATCACCCACAAAAAAAAAAAACGATGCCGTAAAACTAACAACAGAGAAGGTTCATTTTTAAAATTGCGAGATGTGTCCGTCTCTTAGGTTCTTTTAATGATGTGTTTTTCAGAATAATTCTGCTACAGTTAAAACTGTCGCTTGCCATTATCTGGTTTTCAGTCATGTTCTTTCTCTCTGGTGGCTTTGAATTTGGATTTGTTTTTGCTGCTTACGCATTGATTTTGTGCTGCAACTCACTTCTCTTGGGTGTTTCTGAAGGAATGGATGGAAGATTTGTTCATATTTTTCATTCCCTCAGATGAGGGTTTGCTGGAGAGAGCTTGACACCTGATGTCTAGTTAAACTGGATATTGTGCGCTTGTCTTTTGTATAAGCAGCAGCTTGCCGAGAGGCTCTTTTGGGCCCATTTCATAGAGAGAACATTGATTGTGGATTATGTGTGTATGTGTGTGTGTGTGTGTGTGTCAGTAAATGGGAAAATAAACACAGAAAAAGTATTCCTACCTATTTTTTACTAATTTTTAATGAGCACAAATCATAGGAGAAATGTGTGTTTGAGCTGGGGAGTGCGTATGTGATACAGTAATAGTCCCGTTCTTGCCTCTTACCTCAAATAATAAAGAAAAATCCAGTGAATATGTGTGTGTATGTGTGTGGGTGGCTGTTATACTGCAATGACAATAGTTTTCTGCACTTAGACTGAAAAATGAAGAAAATGCACAGAAGCTTTTTTTAATGGCCAGGCAGGAGGCAGCGCATTAAAAATTAAAAGCTTTGTGTGGGTTGGCAGTGTTGGCATGCAAAGATACACCATGAGAAACAAAGGAATTGAAATAATAAGAAAAAAAGAGAGACAGAGGAAGGGTATGAGACATATTTTACCTTCAATTAGATTTTTCTCACTTCAAGGCATTAGGTGGTAATGACTTTGTAACTGAATTGCAAGGTTGTTTCGTCAAAAACAAGTGCTCACACTATATAACACCCGATTGTTACCATTAAGAAGAAAAAATTACCCCAAAACATTGCCATTGTATTGTAAAGCAGAGTCTGTGTTAGATCCCAGCTGAGAGGGGCTGATGAATGCTGATGAGGAGCACTGGGACATACTAGGGTCTGAGTCTGACTGAAGAATAAAGAGTCAACCACAGAGTAAGGACAGCATTTTTTAGAGCAGGGTCAGCTATGGACTGGCTATATAAGGTAGCCCTGGGACTTTCTCAGCTGTAGAAAGCATAAAGCATATATATATATATATATATATATATATATATATATATATATATACACACAAATTTATTCTGTAGAGCAGCACTGGGCACTCTAAGTTACACCCATCCAACTTTTTCCAAGCAACCCTCGTACAATACGTCTTGTCCTTTGCCAGCCTACCCATCCCACATCTGTTTCCATCTGTCTGCACATGAGTCTCCTCACTTTCTAAAAGCCAAACATGGTGGTGGATGGATGGAAAACCATACAGTGCAAATTAATCATGTCAATAAAATCATAATCATAATATAAGCAGTCTAACATGTTTCAAATATTATTAACATATATGTCAGTTCCTATTAAAATTATTGATATTTTATTTTATTGTAAATATATTATAAGATCTGGGGAAATACTGCATTATTTTCTTTCTGAGGCTATGATTAGGTTTTTTGTTGTTGTTGTTATGTTTAGTTTTTTATAAGATTGATCATGTTCTGTAATTCTATGGAAACAAAACACTAGTCTGATCATTTGCAGTTTGACTATTAAATATGAAAAATCATAGCTTTCAAATATATTGTTGAATGACTAGCAATTACCAATTTTATTAATTTAATTTAATTAATTTGGGGGAAAATCAATTTAACAAAGACATTGGCAATACTAGCCTTGATGCTTAGTAAAAAGATGCCATTAAACAATATCATTTAAAATATACTTTGTTTATTCTACATTAATTTGGTGATTCAGCTTGTAATTATTTTATGATTACAAATTTTAATGTTAGGTGAACCTGAGTGATGAATTACTATTACATTATTATTTCTGTTTACTGTATATATTGCACTATATAGTTTTCTTAATTGAAAGTATGTATTTGAACCCAGGTCCTTTCAAGGTTTTTTATCTTCACAACCATCTGAACACTTCATAATGTTAAGATTTTTTTTCCTATGTAATTTAATTGTGTTGCCAGCATATTGTACGTCCTGGCCTGCTTTTTGTCCCAGACTATCCCCGAGGTCACCAGATGTCCAACAAATGCCCTTTTATCATATCAGCACAGAGGAGGACAAAACACTGAGAATTTGATCCCACTGGCCCTGATTACATTGGTCAAAGTTTCATTTTGGGAGTCATTCCAGAAAGGGACTGTACAAAAACATATGGTATAGAAACCCTAAAGACAGATCTGTCATGTTTAATGTTTACTTGGAATTCTGGACAACCACAACCACATCTGATTTTATTTGACTTAGCAAGACAGGTTTAAAATGAGATTTGGCCATGTCGAGATAACATTACAGAGCTCAGGACAACTGGAATTGACTCTAATCGGTATAATAGGATAGAGAGACCTTGACCTGGTCCTAGGACAAGCAAGCGAGCATAAAAAAACTCAGATGGAACATATTGCTTTCGATCAAGGGTAATATTACTGTATCTTTCTGAAGCGTGTAATTACTATAGTTTCTTGTTTTTTCAGTCTCTCACTTTGTTATGAGTTTTACAGAAGTGGTTTTGGAAATTGAGTTGCCATAGACCTGCACACTGACTGTGCTGCTACACAACGCTTTTGTGTTCACAGCGAACACTGTGTACTTCTGCACTTACTAACTAGAAGAAGTCTCTAAATAGGATGTTTATGTTGTATAATCTGTTCTTCTATGAGAAGAGTGCATATAGTTACATACACACAAAAACTGCCACAAACACTCAGGTGACACTCTGGCATCTCATCTTGTGTTCTTTTTCACTTTTGTTCTTGTGTTTGCAGAGTTTCGCATTATGCAAAAACAGTTCCCAGTTCACACGTCTCTTGGCGTCCAAACTCAAATGTGTGCGAGTGTCTCCAACTGTGTCTCCAACTGTGTTCTAGCTCGTCGACTCGGGTCACCATGGAACACTGCTCAGAGACAGAAGACACCACCCCGTCTGCCACACTCTCGTTTGAAGATGTGTGAGAATTCTTAGAAAGGTTGAGGCATTGTCTGAACCCATCTTTTTTTTACTGCACGCTCTGGCTTTTAAAATGCTTCTGACTCACACATTTTTCTACTTACTTATTATACTGAATAAGAGCGCTTTATAAGTGTTGTCAGCACGAATGTTCATCTCACGCATAAATACCAGACTTAAAGAGACTTCAAGGGATAGTTCACTCAGAAACTAATCATTTACTCACCCTCCTGTCGTTTCTAAGTTTCCTTCCTGCTTAGATCACAAAATCAGAATATTCTGTCCATTATTTTCAATATAATGAAAATGAATAAGGAAACAGTAAAAAAAAAAGCACCATAAAATTATCATTAAAGGGGTTCATAAGTCTTCTAAAGCCGCTTGTTAGATTTGTATGAGGAATAGTCTTAAATTTGAGCTCTTATTCACTAAAGATTTTAATATCCACTCGTTCGTTGTTCCCTTTTAGTCGGTCACATTCACATTCAATGTTCTGACGTAACGTCTCCGTTCCCTCCTTCAGGGAACGAGGGTTACATACGTAAAATAGACGTTATATTTGGTGTGTTAAATGAGATTAAGTAGTGAACAAATCATTCCTATGAATTTGTATTTTTTAAAAAGCTCATTATTTAGTTTTCAAATAAAGAAAAACACTTAAACACAATTGAAGCCCAAAAATAAAACAGTACAGTGTATTTAAATCAACAGAAATAAGTAAAAACAAAATAATGTAAAGAGTGACAAATGTCCCTAAAGTAATGAGGATAGTTGACTCAAAAGATCAAAGCAGTTACATTGTAATAGCATTGGGAGAAAAATCTTTTCAATGAATCATTTGATCAGTTCACAAAACCACTCTGAATGATTCTTCAAAATCAAACAAATCTGATTGATCCGGTTCTTGAATTAATCTGAATCACTGATCACTGAATAACAACTTAAATATTGGTTTGTTCATCAGACAAAGCTATTTTGTAATATATTGTATTTGTAATATAATATGACTTGGAATATATATATTCAAGGCTTTATGTTGAACTAATCCTTCAAGAGTTGTTTTATAGATCAAGTTGCACTGTGAATTAAAAAAAAAAAGAAGGTAACCTAATGGTAACACTTAAATTAACTGGTTATATTCAAGTTAAAAATATTATTTCCCATAACAGTGTATAATGTAGCTGTTAGAGCATAAACAAGATATTATAAGATATTAATAAATAAGATATTTTCTTTTAAAGAAGTCGCTGTTTAATGACTACAACAAACGGCTGATAGAGACTACAACAAGCTTCTTCCCAGGTTGATGACATCACTAACCCTAAAATTTACATAAACCCTGCCCTCGAGAACACACAACAAAGGGGTGAGGCCATGTTATTGCAATACAGTAACACAAATGCAATAGCATGTCATAAAAGCAAGATGACAACATGACAAGTTATAACCGTAATTAAACTAAACTATACCTGTTCTATCTTCATGCAGCATATATTCTCTGGCTCTGTAGGATCTTACAACAGTTCCCACATGAGCGATTTATAGATTATCATGACAGAATATGCTAATCAGTGACTTTAAGATAGTTAACTCCACATCAGCTACATAAATTCATCAACTAACCGTTCAGAAACGTCCTGTTGCATTCTACATGTTGTCACTTCTTCTGAGTGTCTCCATCATTGTCCGACTCCGGTTTGAACATAAAAGGCTGAACCGTTTCTGACATTTTCAGTAAGTCTGTGTGAGGTAATCGGTGCTGCTAACATGAGCTCTTGAAACTCCGCCCTCTTTTTGAGAGCAGCAGCTCATTTATATTTAAAGGAACACACAAAAACAGAACGTTTTTGCTCACCCTCAAAAAGTGACAAATTTAACATGCTATAAAAAATTATCTGTGAGGTATTTTGAGCTAAAACTTCACATATACACTCTGGGGACATCAGAAACTTATTTTACATCTTGTAAAAGTGGCATTATATGATCCCTTTTATCGATACCAGCAAAACTCATTTTCTGTGTAAAATCAGGTAGACATAACTCTCTATGGTAACAATTGCAGGTTACCTCTTTTTACAGTGTGCTTGAATACAGGAAACTTGTCTAAACCTTAAAGCTCAGCTTTTTTTTTTTTTTGTTCAAAACATCCAAACTGTTGATATATGGAGTCTTCTCCTTGTTATTCCCTGAGTGTTTTATGACTACTGCTCCTAATGACAGTTAATGTTGTCTTAGCAGGGTTGTTTATGAGTTTTTAATATGGAGAGGTAACTGTTTCATCTCTGATGGAAGCTGGATCCATCTCAGCACTATTGATTGAATGCTATTGTGTTTTTAGTGAGACATCCATCTCACCCCTTATCTGTGAGCCTGAGTGTGTATATGTGTGTATGTGTGTGTTTGTAGGCATGATTCGGTAGGGCGATAATGTCTGACCATTCCATCCACATAATCGTCCATTGATTTAGTTTTTGTGCATGGAGCAATAAATTCCCTCAGCAGTGTGATGGAAAGTGCACCAGAGCTTCTCTCAGTACATCGAGATTCATCTACAGAACATCTCTGCTGTTACGCAGTACATTTTCACATGTATCCATCATACACGTCACAATATACATTGTAATATTAAGTATTCATTCATATTGGAACCATATTCATAAATCATTTTAGTTTTTATTTCTATTCTTTTTTTAAATTCGTGCCCTCTTGCAACCAGATCTCTTCTCTTCTAATGATGTATTACAGCTACAGCAAACCACCACAATTCATTCAATTCCCGATGGAGAAAATATGCGATGATTTTAAACAATTTTGGTTTGAGTTTTAGTCATGCCCCCAAGTTCCATTATGAAAAATTGGCAGTTTGTTAGAGATGGATCTTATTTTAATATTCAATCTTTTAATTGAAATGGTCTATGCTCTAAAATTATGTTTTATATTGTTGTGATTGGTGAACATTTAACACTCTGAGGTCTGAGGGTATCGCCGGTGATACCACCGTGGTTTTTTTCTTACCAGTGTGAAAGAGACTCAAAATACTCCGTCAATGTTGCACATACAATTAAGAGTTATACACCATTTTAATCTGTGGAATATCTTCTTTCATTTGTGTACACTCAGAGTAAAAACAAAATGTTGTGCTTTTTGTAAAATAAAGAAAACTAACATGATGCGTGATCTCTCGTCTCCCTCTGAACGAAGTCCAATCTGATTGTTCTCAGAAAATGAACTGTAACTTAGTGAATTCTAATGACAAAAAAATTACACTTATGTCAAAAGAAACATTGAGATGTCAGCTTTTAAATTGTGTAAGTCAAATCGAAAACAAACATTCTGTGTTTATGTAATCTGTATGAAAAGAGAGCCATGTCAGAAGTCCGTGATTCAGCTCATTACCCACTAATGCGGCCACGCCCACGGAGGGAGTGCTATTCAGACGCAAATTCAGTCAATACATGCAGACATAGTTTCAATCGAGTATTTATTATCTTGAAAAGTGTTTATCTGGATGTTAAAGCCATGGTTAGCGAACTCTAGAAGACATGCAGTTAGTTCCTGGTTCTTCTTCTTCTTTATATGGATTTGTGGACTAAAGGTGTACAGAGCGCCCTCCGGCTGCAAGTATGAATTGAAAACACGATTCCTGAAATGTCCTCTTCTTCTTTAGAATAATTTGTGGACTAAAGGTGTACAGAGCGCCCTCCCGCTGCAGGTATGAATTGAAAACACAGTATCCAGCACTCATAGTGATGAGAATAAATATAGAATAAATATTACTCCTCTGTATAGAAATTTGACATAAACATATAAGAATCATCAATATTTCTCCAAATGTGCATGCTTTTAAGCTAAAAGCCTATATGAAATGCCATAGAGGTAACATAATTGTTCAGACACTTTGCATCACAGAAATACATTATATTTTAAAGAATATAATAGAATACCATTATTTTAAATCGAGCTGAGACATGATTACAGAGGGTTTTTTTCACAGCCTACCTGACTGAAAGAGCTCATTAATATGCAAGTCATTTCAGCTCATTACTATTCAATTCTTTTGTCTTCTCAGGTGTAAATGAGCCATTATTCATGATGACTCACGCCTCCACGCATACTGTTTCTCTTGACAAAAAGTGTCTTACAAAAACTAAATCAATATATTGTTTTATATGAAGGAGTAGGCAGTAGGGCTGCACGATATATCGCATGAGATTGTCACGCGCATTTCGTCAGTAAAGCCGGTTCCCTGATTACCGCTAAATCGCCATCACCTGCTTTCAAATGGAGCGGCATTTAATAGACAGAACCGTAGATCACTGAAAAGCCACGCAATATCGCAGATGAATCACCTTCGATAATGAACGCGATATTGCGTGGCTTTTCAGTGAACTACGGCTCTGTCTATTAAATGCCGCTCCATTTGAAAGCAGGTGATGGCGATTTAGCGGTAATCAGGGAACCGGCTTTACTGACGAAATGCTCGTGACAATCTCATGCGATATATCGTGCAGCCCTAGTAGGCAGCATAATTTTTACATAATTCTGAAGCAAAAACTCTAGTCTACAACCTCCAATACCCAGAGGTCTTATGAACACAGATTTAATATACTTTTTTTGGCCTTATTTCAGTGACTTAAGTTTTTTGTTTTTTCAATAACCACGCATAAACGTTATTCCTTCAAAAATACAAACATGTACATACATGTTCCTCACATATTATGGTAGCCTAGTTTGTGCTGAATACAGTGTAATGACACTTGTGTCATTAATATGTTTATGAACAACTGAAAAAAGCACAAATGTCAGGGCATGTCAAAACTTCTCCAGGGCCCCAAAAATCCTCAGACCCCAGAGGGTTAATAGTTCTTTTTCCTGTTTTCTCAATTTAACTTTACATCCAGTCTTTTGGAATATCCCTAAAGCCCAGAACACACCAAGCCAACGCCGACGAACTAGTGACGACGAAAGAAGACTGCAAGGTTGGCTCACGTCGGCAGCGTCTGGGTCCAAAGTTGCCCTGACACACCAAACCGACGCTCAACACCCGACGGCCAAGTAGCACGTCCATTCTGCACCTGCGTAAGAAGAAATGCCTTTCCGTACCAGCAGGTGGCAGTAGCTGAACAGCCAATCAGAATGATCAGATGGCCCGACTGACGACGAGCTCTGACGCCAATTCAACATGTCAAATCGGCCAAAAAAAAAAAAAAAAGCAGACAAGGAAGCCATATCTCTTACCATTGGAGAAAGCGTAACGCTAACTTAATCACGTGTGGCCCCTCTCAGCCTATCATGTCACCGTTCAAAACTCCTCCCTACGTATACCACCAATGCGTACTGCCCGTACCACCAGTTAGCATTAGCCGTTACGCTTTTTTAGTTAAAGGTTGCAGGCTTGCCTTCCAGTGGCTTTGGACCAACTTCAGCCGATGGTGCTTAGTTGGCCTACAAACAAAAACTGCCTGACGGCAGACCGTCGGCTTGGTGTGTTCCGGGCTTTAAAATAAATAAAAATCCAGGTACGTACTGACATCATAGTTTTAGAAATGGCATAATTTATTATTTAGTGAGAAAAAAACACAATAGCCAGTATTAGCAGTGGATTTGATGAATTATGTAATGTTTTGTTGTTGTAGTTTATCTTACTCTTACTTTAGCATCCTCAATCCCTCACTTATCAATCACTAACTTTTCTTTTTCTTCTTTTTTTAAATTACAGAGCTGGAACTGGAATAACCCCATGTAATTCCTGTTGTTTTTTTTTTGTTTGTTTTGTTTTGGTTTTGGTTTTACTGAAACTAAAATAGATTATTTGGCAATAAAATATTAAATGAATATTGAATGTGGAACAGAAAAGTGTTATTGCAGCAACATTATGGACAAACCCTTTATAGATTTTAGGGGTCATTTATTCTAAGGCCTTAAACAACCACAAGAGGTTGCTAACAAGATACGTTTTTATGACATATTGACCCACCGTTACTCATGGGTGTAATGATGTGTGTAGGTGAGTGTAACGTCCTTCCTCACGTGAGGCCTGTGTCCCCTTGGGCTTCATTTTCCATTCCTCCTCTGTCCTGATAGTGAAGGCAGTGATCCCTGTCATTAATAGCCAATGATATGAAATTGTGGTCAGGTTTTATGAGCTCTCATGTAAATTGGATGCTAGGGCTCGTAAATGTGGTCATTGTGTCTAAGGTAAATGACAGTGGTTGCTGAACTGAATGTGTGAGGTCTGCCCTCAAGGTCTTGCTGGATGGCAAATACATAAACCCAGTCAGACGCTTAAACACTTAAATCTGCTCATGTGCACATGCAAACACACTTTATCTCTCTTTCCATCCCACAGACTCTCTTTGTCTTTCTCTCTCTCTGTCTTTCTTCCATTGCAAGTGATTTATTGTTTCATTTTACTTAACATGTGCATCTCTAAAATTAATTTCAAGGAGGTACGTTGACCCATCTGGGGGAGCTGTTGATTTATACAGATGAAATGATTGCTTTCAAAATGACCTCAAGTCACTGATTGAAAAAGGAAATTGTCATGATTTTTTAATGCATTTGTTTGTTTGCTTCTTGGCGCAAATATATTGCTTTGGTTATGAATGCAATTACATATTATGGATTAGGGCAATAAAACATTTTAGCAGGATTGAATTTACACAGCCGTAGTCCTTTATAAGCCAGAGACAAATTGAGTCGGTACTTAAGGCCTAAATAGAACCGTTAATGAATATTAAATACAAGAAAACATGTTGCAAAATATATGAGGGTAAAGCAAAGTGTGCTTATTGTGTTGTTTGGATACAGCAGTGCAGTCATCGTTCTTCTATAATGAATAGCTTGATTAATGCACTGTTTTGTTAACTATTGGCCAGTATTAACTTTCATTATCTGCTGTTACAAATAGCTAGTGTCTGGTTTATGAGGCAACATCCAACTTCATCCATGACTTTAATACATAAAACATAACGTAAATTTGACTGAAAAGCTAAAGCATATTTTATGGCAGGTTCGATGAGGTAAACAGCTTTACAAATTTGTGACTGATAATGAAAACTGGCATGTCATTCAAGACAAAAATTTAGTCTCCACTCAGAAAAACACTTTTTATCAGTAAGAATACAAACAGAACTCGTTTACATTTACCCAAGTTAATGAAAAAAGATGGCAGTGATTTGATTGACTTATATAGCCAAAACACCATACTTTCTTCTTTTTTTAGCGACAATAAATTTAAACTTTAATAAATAAATAAAGTCACTCCTCATAACAATGTCTCAAGGTTTCCAGGAACAACAGCAACAGAATGGCTGCCGTCAAAAATCCCACTCTCATTTGCATCAAAAGACAAGGAAATGAGCAGTGCTTTCCAATCGGCAATGAACACAGCAGATAAGGCAGACAATAGGACCCAATCACACTGCTCTCCACAATAGATTCTCTTGAGGTTCCCTGGAGCAGATGGATCATTTGCATAGACACAGGCTGGCTGTGATTGTGTTAGATATTATAGGTGTATTAAAATATATCTGCAGGAAAAGTGATCATAAGCTGCTTCAGATCTCCATTCAAAGTATCTGCTGAACTGGATACATCCTATAAAGGAATGATAACTTTTTAACTTCTCTTCATTAAAATACTCTATGGTAGTACTTAGATCTGTAGAACTGCACTTCAAAGACCTCACCAAAACAGAATTGGACAGTTACTCACTAAAAGAAGGTAATACAATCTAAAGTAGTTTGGCAGTATTTGATTCTGATTCAGTGCAGATTCATTCCAGTGATTCAGTTGGTCCTGTCTCTATCATATGAGTAGCGTTTAAAAGTCCATCATTTTTGTGACTCTGTTCGTCCTGAACAGTCCTCTCTCTCATATGAGAAACTTTGGAAAGTCCATTTCATTCTAGTGCAGGGGTAGGCAAGTTCGGTCCTAGAGAGCCGCTGTCCTGAAGAGTTTAGCTCCAACCCTGAAAAAACCCTGAAAAAAAAAAAAAAACTCTTCAGCTGCCTATAGCCTTAGTAATTCTGAAGAGCTTAATTTGCCTGTTCAGGTGTGTTTGATTAAGGTTGGAGCTAAACTCAGCAGGACAGCGGCTCTCTAGGACCGAACTTGCCTACCCCTGTTCTAGTGAATTGGTTCATGCTGGCTAGCCCTTTCTATCATATATTTATAGAAGGTTCAATTCATTCAAAACAATTATTTTTATTTAAATAGTTCATGTAAATGAACAGATTAAAAAAAATATATATATTCACTCATTAGAGTCCCTGCCTACATTAACATTTTATGTATTGTTTTTACACGGAAGAATATGTATTTAAAAGCTGCTGTTCATTACAATGTATTTGATGCAATCGTATGTAAAATGGGGTGCATTCTAGTTTTTGTATATAGCATAAATTTATTTAGTTTGATATTGTCATCCTAATAGAAATCCATTCATTTGGATAAAAGTATATTTTCCCTTTAGGTAGCTTCAGTGTGGTTAGATATGTCTTTGTTAGTAGTAGTGTTGTAGTGTATGTAGTGTTGCTAACACTGATCTGTGGATATTTTGATATTTACTGTAAGGAAAACAAATGAGTGATTGGAGTCGAGTGTGCCAGTTAAGGTCCCTTGACCCAAAACCTTATAATGTTTATTGACTCACCTACCACTTTAATTTCCCCAACAAAATGAACTCCGGACAGCTTGGCTATCCATCAGTGTCTGGCAACTCAGCTCGCCTCTGAAGTATGTGCTAGCAAAAGTAACAACTGGGTTGTACATTGTGTAGTTACTGTGATCAGATCATACTATTATAGCAACTACAATTTTATTATTATATTTAATTAAATGCAAAAATAATAAATAATAATAATTAATGAGTAAATTACAGTATAATTACAAGTGCCATATCTAAAAACAAAAATCTCACATCAGCGATTTGTTCACAGTCATCATTATTTAATATTCCACATTATCTGCTTGTTAACCAGCCTGGGTAGCATTTCCCAAAAGCATCGTAAGCCAAAGTTGATCGTAGCTCCACTGGTTTCAATGGAGCTACGATCAACTTAAGCTTACGATGCTTTTGGGAAACGCTGCCCTGGACTCATTGTTAATATGTAGTTATTAATACGTACAGTGGTGGTCAGAATTATTGGCACCCTTGGTAAATATGAATAAAGATGACTGTAAAAATAAATCTGCATTGTTTATCCTTTTGATCTTTAATTCATAAAATGAGTAAAAATCTAACCTTTCATTGAAGGAAAAGAATTGAAAGTGGGGGGAAAATCACATTATGAAATAAATGTTTTTCTCCAAAACATGTTGGCCATAATTATTGGCACCCCTAGAATTTTTATGAGTAAAATATCTCTGAAGTATATTCCCAGTCATATTTACATTTTTTTAGCACACCAGGGTGATCATAAACATGAAATTGTCCAGCCATGACTTCCTGTTCAACAGGAGTATAAACATGAGGAAACACAACGGCCAAATTCCCTTAATCATTCATCACAATGAGTAAAACCAAAGAATATAGTTCTGATGTGCAGCAAAAGATTGTTGAGCTTCACAAAATAGAAAGTAGCAGTAAGAAAATAGCTAAAGCATTGAAAATCCCCATTTCCACTATCAGGGCAATAATTAGGAATTTCCAATTAACTAATGATGTTACAAATCTGCCTGGAACAGGACATGTGTCTAAATCGTCCTAATGCACGGTGTGGAGGAGAGTTTGAGTGGCTAAAGACTCTCCAAGGATCACAGTTGGAGAATTGGAGAGATTAGTTGAGTCTTGAGTCTCAGAAAGCATAAAAAAAAAAATCAAACAGCACCTACATCCCCACAAGTTGTTCAGGAGGTTTTCAAGAAAAATCTGCTGCTCTCATTCAGAAACAATCTCCAGTATATTCAGTTCCATGACTGGAATTTCAAACGGGACCGGCTTCTATGGACAGATGAAAATAAAAAAAGAGCTTTTTGGCAGCAAACCCACCAGATGGGTTTGGTGCACACATGGATAAAAAGTATCCCATTCCCACAGTTAAATATGCCGCTGAATCTTTAATGCTGTTGGCCTATTTTTCTGCTGGAAGTCCTGGACATCTTGTTCAGATACATGGTATCATGGATTCTACCAAATATCAACAGATAAAAAATCAAAACCTGACCGCTTCTGCTAGAAATCCTATAATGAGCCATGGTTGGATCTTCCATCAGGACAATGATCCAAAACAAACATCAAAACCAACACAAAAATGTGTCACTGAGCACAAAATGAAGCTTCTGCCATGGTCTTCCCAGTTCCCTGACCTGAACCCTATAGAAAATGAGTGGAGTGAACTGAAGAGAAGAAGCACCAACATGGAGCTGGAATCTGAAGGTTCTGGAGAGATTCCGCATGAAGGAATGGTCTCTGATCTCTTGTCAGGTGTTCTCCAAACTCATCAGGCATTATAGAAGACGACTCATAACTGTTTTCTTGGCAAAAGGAGGTTGCAAAAACTATTGAATAAAAGGGTGCCAATAATTGTGGCCAACGTGTTTTGGATATAAACATTTATTTCATAATGTGACTTTCCCCCTGCTTTCAATTCTTTTTCCTCAATGAAAAGCCATCTTTGATCATATTTTCCAAGGGTGCCAATAATTCTGACCACCACTGTAACTTTCAAAGACACAAAACTTAAATTTTTGTACGTTTAGAAAGGTGCTAAAACGTACAATATTGACGTAATTATGGCACTAATATGTAAAAATACATACGTTTTTACAGCAAAAAAACGTAAAATATTTACGAATCTTTCATGTCATAAAAATATATGTATATTTTCCCTTTTTATCATTTTGTAGATAAATGTAAGATCCCTAAACCCCACCCCGAACCTAAACCTACCCATTTTATACAGAATATTAAAACATAATGGACAGAAATGTGTAGGAAAATGACAGCTTTAGTAAAAATATAACATTAAAACGATATTTTGAGCCACTAATCCTACGCCTACCCCTAAACCTACCCATAACCATTTCTTTAAACTACCTACTGTTATAAATAAAAGAATAACAGACAAACAAGCGTAATCACTATAATTTATTTTTTGCGAAAATGTCAAAAGTTATACCAAAATTAGTTCAAATGATGATGAGTTCCAGTCGCAGTCCTCTCTGGCGGTAATAGTTTTTTGTAGGGTACACATAGAGCAGAATTTAATTTATTAATCCATGAAAAATTATGAATTGATCTCTCTGTGAAGACGCGATACTCATTTAAAATGTAAATCCACTGAAACACGGCATGTCGTAATCTATGACGAAGCAGGTGAGAACCAATGAGGGTTCGATATCAGTGCCGTAAACCATGTCGTAACACTTCTCGAGGGCGCAACTTTCAAATTTGAATCATAACGAGCACAAGCTTTGACAGTGACGGTTGCTGCTGCTGAGAATGAAGATGAAGATTGATGGATAAAGGGCTGAATTCGGAACTGTTCCTTACAAACATATGGATTCTAATGATATGGAGTACAGCAAACATATAAAATGGATGTGATTTGTGAATTTATGTTGTGCTTTGGTGTATCTTATGGTTGTATTGTCAGTCGCTGCATAGGAGAAAATCACACAGCAAACAAACTAAATATTACAAAATGGTTAAACAATTACAGAAATTATATTCATTTTACGGTTTCAAAGTGTAGTCTCATTTAACATTATATAATCCTCCGAAACGAGTTTGCAGCACTGATCAGCACAAGAAATGTTATTTCATATTAAGTAACGTTAGATGAGTTAACTGCTTTCAATGAATTCGACAAAAACGTACATGATTTACATTTTTTTTGCTGTTAATACGTAAGGATTTGTTCGTTTTAGTGCTATAAATATGTCAATGTTGTACGTTTTTGTGTGTATAAAAAAATAAGTAAATGTACGTGTGGTAGAACTACACTTAACGTAAAAATACACATGTATTCTCATGAGATCACGTTGTGTTAACATACAGTTTCCCTTCTTTTTTTTTACTGTTCAGTACCATTCATTTGAATAAGGTCAATAGAATAAGTAGATAGATAGACAGACAGACAGATAGACACACACAGGTTTGTTTTGCTATCTTAGTGAGGACATTCCATAGGTGTAATGGTTTTTATACTGTACAAACTGTACATTCTATCCCCCTACACTACCCCTACACCTAAACCTACCCATCACAGAAAACATAATGATTTTTTACATTTTTAATAAAACATTGTTTAGTATGTTTTTAAAACTATTTTAAATATGAGGACTCATGAAATGTCCTCATAAAACTTGTTTACATAGTAATACCAGTGTAATACTCATGTCATTATACAAATTTGTGTCCTCATAAATCACAAAAAAATGCACCGTTTAGTTCCCACAATGTAATGTAAACCTGTACACACACACGCACACACACACACACACCTGATGTTGTGCAGCTTTTGAGTCACAGAATTAATCATACCGCAGGCTTTAGAGGAAGAGCTGCCTGGATATCTGTCCATCACTGATAGCGAGTCGTCCTGTCCCTCCTCTAGCAGTGGAACAAATCTGATAATGAGAGAACGAGTGTGACAGTGAGGTAAGGCTGAGCTTTCAGCAGATGAAAAAAAAACACATCTCACAGGAATTGTGATATATGCCTAATCACCCTGCATTTTTCATAATCAAAGTAAACCACTGGGAGCATGCAGTCGTTTATGGTTGTAGATGTCCTACTATATTGCATAACAGTATAACAAACTATTTATGATCTTGATTAAACCTTGCACATGTTGTGCTTTATCAAGCATCACATTGTATGAGAACACAGGTTTGCCATTTCATGGTGTCACAACATATTTATTTCTCATTACATGCATCTAATAGCTCTTGCCTAAAAAAATCCATAACCTTAACCTTGTCGTTATGCACATTATCAGCTGTTTCAAGCAACAGAGAAAGCGTGTTGAATACCAGCTGTGAACTCCTCTCATTATCTGTGCTGAACCTGCAGTCCCAGTCTATCAATTCATGACACTGTCTCAGTTCATAACAAATGAGTTCTTTACACCACACAGCATGGGCATAATTAGTTTTGTCTTGATTGATTGAATGGTGCCGTACTACTACACTTGTTTTACAATAGCACAGCACTGTAATTCATTAAATTGTCAATACTTCATATCTTTGATGTGGTGGACAAGCCTATTGTTAAATATAATGGTAAGCTGCTAATTTACCTATTATGAAATATAGAGTATTATATAAACAAAGGCAATTGACCAAAAAGTCACGTTGCTGAAAGTTTACTTTAATAAAAGTCTTTTCTTCCCTATTGTGACGTATATCTGAGTGAAAAAAAAGAAAGAAAAATGTCATTGCAAGAGGGAGGGGAAGTTATTTTGATTAAAGATTATGAGGGCACGTGAAATTAAAAGAAAGAAAGAAAGAAAGAAAGAAAGAAAGAAAGAAAGAAAGAAAGAAAGAAAGAAAGAAAGAAAGAAAGAAAGAAAGAAAGAAAGAAAGAAAGAATGATGCGCACAGATAAAACATTTATAATAAATCCTGCAATACTCCATTAAAAATAAGAAAGAATTGTCCATTTTGATTTCATTCTGCCTTTAATGGAGATGCTGACTTTTTAACAGTCATAGGCAGCATAATACCTTAGAATGAATATATCAGGCATATTGAAAAAAAAAAAAAAAAAAAAACAATGTAATAATTTAATTGTTGAAAAAAAGTGAAATACTAAATCAAATATTCTATGTAAAAATGTCAAACACAAATTGAATAATGACACTCAATACGGCTGAGGGTTAGGATGAATGACTATAATGAAGATAATGTAAAATACAAATGGAATTTAGTATTGGATAATAAGTCCATTAGTTATAGTAAACATTAAATTAAATAACTCCATGCATAAAATGTCACTAGGGGCATTCTGTGCCCAATCTGAGGGTATCTTTTATACCCTAAAGTCTAAATTACCTTTTCACTTCAAAATATATAAAATATTTTTACTTTACAAATGTAAATGAGCCTAAAGCATGTTCTCAGCAGACACAAAACAGGCTGCCATGCTTCAAACTGTTCAGGAGATTCTGGAATGGGCTGCTTGTTTGAGACACCCGAGACTCTGCCTGGGGAAAGCAACACTAACAGCTGCTGGACACAAAAACCTCCCAACATGTATCAAAGAATACAAACACAATGCTATCTATAAAATATAGGAGATACAGTATCTGAATAGCAAGAGTAGTTGTCAGAAATAAAGCAGTGAATAATTGAATGTACCTTTAAGCTGTTATCTGCTCACTGATTATGTGATCATATTGCTCTGTCACTGTACTGTAATTGCCTGAACGTTGGGTTTAAGCTTCATATGCTGATGCCCATTAGGCCAAATGGGACTGCGATGCAAGCTGGACTGACCCTGAGCTGCTTTAAAACACCATGTTCTGCCCACCCACCATCTGTCCTCAGTGAGTGCCCAGCCTTGGGCGCAAATGTGGAATTGATATGGAAAGTACATCTTCAGCACCAGCAGTGGTCAGATAGCTGTAGTGCAGCACCGTATGACCCTTACAATAGACTTTATCTCCTCAAACATAGTCACACCAAAGGAAACTGAACAGACCTGGTTTGACTGTTGGTATAACATTATCTTTAGAGATGTGATTACACACGATAATTATAGATTGTCTATGGGAATTATGACCACCACTCAATATTTCCAATCAATATATAAGACTTATGTGTTGTGTGGGCATGTGGGAATAAATGCAAAGTGGTCTCATTTTTCATCTCTGTGTTCCTTCAGGTAACGGATGACATTCATTAATAATGTCATATCACAATATCCATCTGCAGTTCTACAAACATAAGCAATTTCATAAATCTTCAATCATATTACATTATGAAAAATTATGAATATATGATGAAAATAACGACATTAGGTTTGTTTTTTATTAGTTTTGTATCTTGTAAATTATGAATTTGGAGTGAGTAAAAATGTATAATTGTAATTCTTTCTGAGAGCAGTTAGATTAGATTATGTTTTGTTATGCGAACTCATTATGAGCTGTTCATGAATGAGTATTATATTTTACTGTCTCAAACGCAAAGAAGTGTATAACATGACTAGACATTTGCTTCTAATTACATCAATTTTCAGAGGCCTCGCAGACACTAAATTAGAGCTCATCTGCATACAGGCCGCACCACGCACACAAACTGCATTGTTGCTCATCTCATAAATGAGGAGAATGAACAGAAGTGGAGGCATCCGGAATGGGGAAAAAAAAAAAAAACTGTCAGTGCCTTTATTTTCAGCTGTCACATTTTAAAATGCGTAAGAAGAATGTTTCTTTATCATTAAAAACTCTATCATGTTAGTATATATTCTCCTACATTAGTCCCAGCAGAAACCAGGAGAGGTCATTTCCACTGCCTGGTACAGTGTGTCAGAGTCAGCAGAAGGGAAACGCAATGTCTTCTCTTAAAATAATGGCTGTCATCAATGCTGAATTCTTATTTGCACATCACTGTTTACAACGTGGTTTCAAAGAACAAGCAGATATTTTATGAGTCACTTCAGTCAGTTCCATATCCCTTGGAGAGAGAGCGTGAACATAAATATGAAATGTGTTTTATTTCCTGGCAGGAGTAATGAGACTAGATCACTACAGAACTGTTTTATTGTTATTAGACCTTTATTTAACCAGGGTGGTGCCACAGAGAATTAAATCTCTTTTAAAGGATAGACCTGCACAGGTAAGACAGCAAACACATTTAGACATCATTAAAATACTCATATGAATGAAATTACAATGCATTTAAGCATATACAATAAGCACATTTAAGCATGTTGAAATGCAGGAAGGAAAAAGAACAACATTAATAATTAACAATAATAATTCCTTACATTTATATAGCACTTTTCTGGGTACTCAAAGGGCTTTACATACGGAAGAGGGAATCTCCTCAACCACTACCTCTGTGCAGCATCCACCTGGATGATGCGACGGCAACCATATTGCGGCAGAATTCCCACCACACACCAGCTTATTGGTGGAGAAGAGACAGGGTGATGAAGCCAATCAGAGTATGGGGATGATTAGGAGGCCATGATGGACAGAGGCCAATGGGCAAATTTGGCCAGGATGTGGGGGTAACACCCCTACTCTTTTTGAAGGACATCCTGGGATTTTTAATGACCACAGAGAGTCAGGACCTCGGTTTAACGTCTCATCCGAAGGGCGGTGTTTTTTGAGAGTATAGTGTCCCCATCACTGCACTGGGGTGTTAGGACCCACACAGACCACAGGGTGAACACCCCCTGCTGGCCTCACTATGACCTCTTCCAGCAGCAACCTAGTTTTCCCAGGAGGTCTCCCATCTAGGTACTAACCAGGCTCAGCCCTGCTTAGCTTCAGTGGGCAACCAGTCTTGGGCTACAGGGTGATATGGCAATCATATTACATGAAAAGGTGGATCCAAATGCAGCAAAATGTGTTTTTATTCAACAACAAAATGGGACGTAAACAGAAAAAAGGTCCATTAAGGAAGAATTCATAGGGGAATGGGAGGAATAGTCTAAGGCAGGGGTTTTCAAACCTGTTCTGGAGGACCCCCAACACTGCGCATTTTGTATGTCTCCCTCATCTGACACTTGTATTAGTCTAAGGGGTAGTCAGCGGAGGGAGGAGCCATGGAGGAGATGTTGGAGGGAGGAGCCAGGGAGCAAATGACGGAGGGCAGAGCCATCAGGACGAAGGCCCATGGCGGAACCGATGGAGGGTGGAGCTAGGAGCCTGACTGACTGAGGGGGAGCCAGGGGTGGTAGAGACCCGAGGGGATGAAGACCCAAGTTAACACTGCCAAGGCGAAGCTGTAGGCTGTCGGGACCAAGGTGGAGACAGGGGTGAAGCCAGTGGGAGTGAGGACAACGGTGGAGCCAGAGTGGAGGAAGAGCCCGGTGGAGCAAAAGGGGCAGACTAGGCGTAGCCGGAGACCTGCTAGTCCATGGCAAAACCAGGGTGATGACTGACCAAGGCAGAGCCAGAGGGACAAGGAAGCCAGGCAGAGCCAGAGGGATGACAGACCACAGTGGAACCAAGGGATGTGTCAGAGGGCCGAGGTGGAGTCCAGGGCTTGGAGGTCGGAGATGGAGCTAGGAGGTTGACACACAAGGGTGGAGCTTGGAAGCAAATCCACTTCATGGGTTGGAGTATGGGTAAGACTCATCTCTAGGTCTTCCAACTCCACCAAAATACACACTGGGACAGCCCACTCCAGAAACATACATTGGGAGTGCCATCGTTCCATGGCACTAGATGGCAATACTCAAGAAACTCCTCCACATAATCCTCCAAGGGATGGCTATCTGGGTGAAGGGAGAGGAGGTGTTGATCAGGGTGAGAGTAATTGCTGCTGGATCCATATTTCTTGTTTAGGTCGTGTATTCTGTTATGGTGTAAACAGGTAAGGAGATTGAGAGGTAGAACCAAATGCAGCAAAATGTGTTTTTATTAAACAACAAAATAAAACAAAGACAGGAATCCCAAGTCAGAAAGAAAGCCACAGCTTTACAAACACAAAGACAAGATGGAGACAAAGCAACCAAAGTAACCAGAGGCTTGGCACTGGAAGAGGTAACTACCGAAGCACCAGACTGGTTGCATTTAATCCCATTGCAAGGGCTCCACCCGTAGTGGGCACTCATGCAACGTAAGCAATGATGTACATCTGGCTGAATGAGACGGAGAGAAATTTTTTGGACACGTGGGTCCAAAAATGTCATTGACATTATTATGCCAAATTCTGTATTGGACATATTTAATGCCTATACGAGCTAATATTACATTGCTGTAGCCATTGGAATAGAATATAATGTACAATACATACATTATTTTTGAAAAGTTGTCATTGTCATGGCTAAAAATATTCTTTACTGTGAGTCTGAAGTGGTACAGGAGCTTTGTGTTTCCTTACAAGCTGTGGCAATGCTGAGGGTCTGAAGCTAATGTTGTTGACGCTTGCAAGCCAAGAGCCAATCCATCAGACAGAGGTTGGAGGAAAAAACAACGACGGCGAGGCACTTCATCGTTTTAAAAGGCTATTCATCACAGCAGTCGCTGCTGTCAGCTTCTGCTCCCAATATTTCCAGGGGAGGAATCAGGAACTAGCCAGACTCCTTCCTCAGTTTCTCCACGAAGAGAAACAGCACATCACAAACTCGCCAGACGCAAGGAAGCATCGCTATCTCATGTGTGCTCTCACACACTCAAAAGCACACACTCTCAGTAGTTGTTTTCCCATAAGCCCTAAGGGTGTGTGGGCCACACACATGTTTGAAAGAGGAGAGGAGATAAGAAGGGATCAAAGAGCCATTGCGAGCTCTACAGCTTCACAGAGAAACTGAGCTGGCTGCAGTTCCAAAACAGACAACAGACACGCTGCTTCTCTGAATACATACAGATATTTGTGTAGCGTCTAGTTCTGGTTCTTTCTTGGCATTAGTCTGTTTAGTTGCACAATATTCATTTTATTTTCAGTGCAGACTGTCAATATGTTTTGAGATATTTTACATAGTTATGCAGATTACATCTGAATGGATTGGTAGGATCACAAATCTATTTAAAGTAATTCACCTTTACTTTGATTACTGTCACTCTGTATCAGTTTACTTGTCTGTGTTTGTGCTTTGATGGGGGGTTTTTAATGACTCGTTCTGCGGGTTACATCGTTACACCAGTAGGTGGTGGCAAGTGACTGTCTTTGTCAGTGAATTTAATTGACTAATTAATTTGTTTAAAAACGCTGATTCATTCAGGACAAAAACAAGTGTACTGTCTTTATGAACAAGTCATTGAATCATTCACTAAACCGACTTGTTACAAAACACAGAATCTTTTAGGAAAGAAGCAAACACTACTAGGCTGCGGTGTTGTAATGTTTCTGTTTGGAACTATTTTCATTTGGTAAAGCAAAAACACAAAGTATCCAGAAATATTGTTTCTAAACTGTAAGTTACTCAATATTAACTAATTGTTTTTTGAACTGTTGTTAAAAGAATTATCACACAATCACACTGCCTCCTCCTTACCTAAGAACTTGTCAGAAATTCAGCACAACGATCCTTGTTGCATAGTTGCATAGTAAAGTTTTCAAACAAATGTTTAGAGATCACTTTTTTTTGCATTATATTTTGCTGCTTTTTCCATTTTTTCTTTCTTTTTTGTTGTTGTTGTTGTTTTTTGTGTGTAAAAATATACTAAATTGATGTGTTTGATGTGCAACTCAGAGTAATTGTCCTCTAAACCATCAGGAAGCAGCAGTAAGAAGTAAGGTACACACGTGACAATGTTTATTTTTTATTAGACTTTAACAAACCCACGCTACAAAAGAACCAAAGAATCATGTAAAATACAGTAAACCTTGTGATTATTACTTGCAACATTAGAACAAAATATGGATATGAGAACATATGTATAAAACTAAATTAAACAACAATTTTCTAATTTCATTAAACATTTTTATTTAATTTCATGAACATTTTATTAAACAGGGAGATTTAATTAAAAAGTCTCTAAAAAGTTATTTCTGCTAGGCTCATTTTGCAAATGTAAGCAATTAATTTGGACAAGCGCAAATTGAATGCTTCGGCCAGAATCGGATTGAAGTTGTATATCTTCGGAAGCGGAGCATCGCTCAAAGTTAGAAAAATGCAGTGCACACCACCACGCAGAATGAGGGCTGAATCCGAAAACTTAGGCAGCTGACTTGTTGCTTCGCTGCCTTATCAGGAAATTACTTTGCAGGCAGCATTTGCACACGATGGCACCTCACGAAACAATTTCGAACAAACTTCTGTGGCAGAGTAACGGTTTAAAGGTGCAATATGTAATATTTTTGCAGTAAAATATCCAAAAACCACTAGGCCAGTGTTATATATTTTGTTCACTTGAGTACTTACAATATCCCAAATGTTTTCAACTCTTTGTAAATCGTGAGAAAATTGCAATTTTAACCAAGGCTCCGGGACATGTGAGGAGTCGCCTGTCAATTGCGTCATACCCGTGTTAACCCTCGGTTTCCAGTTTTATTTTGTAGAAACCATGGAAACACCAAAGACGCTTCAATATATTACACATTTTAATAGACATAATTATTTGTATTAACAGGAATACATAATTTTCTCCATCAAACAATACATTTTAAAATGAATTCCATGCCATTTATCAACCCAAGCCATCCAATATTTAATATGATATTCTAAAATCGATCTATCTTACTGCAGTGTGCAACAGTGTTTCACAGCATCCGCTGAGCGAACGCACAAAGTAACGTTATAACATAATTTTCAACACACTCAAATGTATCTAATAATAAACAGAGCTGTGTTACCTCATTCTCATGACCGGAAAGCGGAAGCGGCGCCGGCGACTGTGTCTTAATAAAAGTTCCGCTGCTCGTGAGGCGTGTGTTGAGCAATCGCTCCAGCGGCCTTGTTCAGCTCCCACAACACTCGATCCTGCTCTGCTTCATACTAAATAACCTCATCCATGAACATGATTTGTTCATGAGTCCTATCCCTATTCTTTTGCACCGTCCGTTGAGGTGGAGACCACGTCCCAAGATTCTGCTCTAAAACTTGGCGTCATCAAGCTACGCCTTTGTTTTGAGTAGGCTTCTAGCGACCTCTAGCAGCCAAAATTATTACATATTGTACCTTTAAGACAGCCAATATGGGGAAGTCCCAGAGCAAGCTTGACAATTATGATACACCGGTGTGAACCCGAGGTGGAGACAAATTAAAAAATACATAGAAAATTATACTAAAGACTTGAGAAAATGGGATAAAACATATTCCCAGAGCAAGGGTACAGGCCTGTCGCGAGGGGGTGTTGAAAATTTGCTTTGCTTCATATATTCATTTTAACAGCTGTGTAACTGAACTGTGTACAATATTTTGATGCTTAAATTCTAAATTATGAATTGGTCAAATGCTGCAAAACAGTCTGAATCCACTCGCATTTGTTTGGACTGCTATCTCACTAAATCATCTGAGATAAAACATTCTCAGTCAGTAAAACATACATACAGTATCGAGAGAACAACCAGCGCTGTTTTTCAGTTGTTATCCTCTGTGAAAATGCGCTAAATGAATGTCTGACAATTTCTTTGCTTGATTTTTGGATTTAAAAATAGTTTAAAGCATCTAGAGATAGGCCACGTTCACACTGTCAGTTTTTGGGATTGACAATCGCATTTACTTACAGGTGTGAGTCTTGAAATGTCTCATTCACACAGCAACTTACAGTAGTGTCTGGAACACTGCCTGTATGAACGTGCAAAGAGTGTCAAGCCCCTATTCTCTTACTAGTAACCATAACGACAGTGACCAACATAATATTAAAGATGGCGACGTCCATAAAACTGCAAAGTATTATCACTTTTGACATGACAAGAGACTAATTGAACCGCAAGTTCATCCATCAAAACTTAATTAACCAACAGCAGCATGTAAACACCCACTAGCCGGAGTCTTTAACCATTGCACACGCGTTACGTCCTTTGCGACATCTCGCGCATGACACAGCATTTGAATTTGGAAAAGAAACACAAAACTGGCGGGAGTCGCTCCGGTGGAGAACAGTGACTGGACCTAACACCTTCAGATGACACACCGCTCATATCTCTGTCGCAGTAAGTTACCGAAACCACACACAGAACAGCTTAGCAGAGCGGCTCTCTCGTACTGTATGATGTGACAGACAACTAGTTGTCCAGTGCGGTTCCGTTTAAACAGTGCGAATAGTCCGAGAATGTGGTTGTGAGTCCTGAAAATTTATGGGTGTGAGTTCGTTATAAAATGCAGTTGTCGCTCCTGTAAATAAATACTGTGTGTGAACGTAACTTATTAAGAACTCAAATACAGGACTGACAACCATATTCTGCTGCTGTGTGAATGTGGCTATAGAGTAGTCTACACTGGTTCTGCGGTACCATTGCTCTCACTGATGGTCCAAAAGGTGTGTAATAGTTAGGCTATATATGCTTATATATACCCTTTGTGCGCACTGTCAGATGAAATCCTGCAGCCCTTCATGGTTTCTCCTTCCATGCAATAAAATGCACATCCTTGAATGAGCGCAGATTTCTAGCATATTTACGTTAACTTCTCAGTTAATATCTATGGTTTGACCCATTTCAGAGGCGGTCAGAATCAGAATTTAAAATGGACTGAATATAGCTCTCTACGAACTTGACATGGGATGCCACGCCAAAGTCCCTTTAAGACAAGTCATTTCACTCGGCGGCCATCTTTGAAACGCCTCTCGGGCATCCTGGGCATCATGCAGCTCAGCTCCTATCTCTTTGAATGGGGATCAAATTCTCCAAAACTGTTCGCCAACCTTACGATTAAATTTCATATTTGAAATCACCAATCAGATCAAACAACAATTGTCTCATAATTTGTTTTCCATGTGCTTGAATCATGACAAAAAATCGGTATTTTTCAGGCTGGATCAAGCTAACGCGCATGCGCAGACGTAGATGCGCGTCTCCTGTGCCTCATTTCGGAGGCGCGCGTCTGCCTGTGCTTCTAACGGCCGCTGCAGTGACGCGATGACTTTTACCAGTCAGCGATTGGCTCATATTTAGAAGGCGGGACTTATTCCGCCATATTGCGCGTTTCACTTTCTCCCATTCATAATAATACGACACGTCTTGTTGTTATTCTATAGACCTTATTTTCCAGAGAAACATGCGCGCCGCCATCTTTAGAATATTGTCTTTGAACTTCCGTTTTTGCTGTAGCCCTATATATTTCTATGGCATCTCTGTTGAAGAATAATTAGCTGGTGAAGTGGATTTACGTGTTGTAGAGTTAATGAAAGTTATCATGATCATTGTTATGTTTAAAGCAGATGTCTTAACAAATGTCAGTAGACCGGGAAGATTTTAAAACGAGCAGTTCATTCATAAATGTAAGATCGCTGTGGAAATACAAACCGGAAGTCAAAAGACAACGAGCGCAACGCTGAAAAGGGGCGGGGCTACATAAGGTCTATAGTCTTTGGCCGCGCTTACTGAGATGTATGCGGGTGAAACACACACACACACACACACACACACACACACACACACACACACACACACACACACACACGCTCAGAGCAATATTGTAAGTTACTGCATAATACATTTTTACGATAATATACGATAATACATTATATATGATACACAGTCTCACTTTTAGCTATGTCTTTTAACTATTATATTATTATAGTATTTCACAGAACAAAAACATGAACTTTAACTATTGGCTTTACATCATCAAGTCAGCTGTCAACTTTACTTTGGCGCGAGGCCCTGTGAGGTTGCACACTTGGCATAGCCTTTGCGACGGTAACGTTACTGGTTTAAACAGCTACCTGACAAATACTCTTGACTGAAACACTCTGACTCTTCCATCCAGATTGGGGTATTCTTTTGTTATTTTTATTTCTTAAACATTTCATTTTTATTCTTATGTATTTGTTTCCCTTTCATGTACAGCATGAATTACCATTGTGTATGAAATGTGCTATATAAATGAACTTGCCTTGCCTTTAATGATCTACAAATAAATAGCACAAACTTTGGTGATAACTAAGTGAATATTTAATTATTTAATTAATATTTTATTATTACTACAATAGTAATGTCTTGCTAAATGACATCAAAAGTAGAAAACAATGGTCAAAAACGTACATTTATACACAAACTGACCACCAACCACAACTTTCCGATGCCATCATCTTTTTATTTTCTTTTTTTATCTGAACCATCACTGAAAGGAAAGCACAGGATTGTGGGATATCAAAGGCAGCGAAAGGATACATCTATGGGGCCTTCAAATCGATCAGATAAAGGCATGTCATGAAGCAGGAAATGAAGCTAACATTGGATTCCGACGTGCCTTGATGCCACCCTACCTTGGAATGCGTCCTCTGAAGGCAGCATTTTTCAGTTTCCCTATACAGCCGGTGCTATACAGCCGGTGCACGCTAGTGCAGACGCGGTGAGTATAAACCAAGCTTGACACGCAATAAAAATGTGGCACTCAATTTCAAAGAAGTTGATGTTTTTAAAACGCATCTCTTGACCTTATATGTTGTATTTCACTACCCTGCCTTTTGTGTGTGCTAAAAACATGTTTTGTGTGTGATATTGCTTTATGAATTATGATACAGGTTTATTTAACACAACATTTTAGGATGTGATTCACTTTTTTGCTCTGACTGGTCAATCTATATTAGAAGGCCTAAGTGTAGTTCTATGCCTATAACATGGAGTTCAGTGATGCCAAAAATCCTCATCATACGGATCGTAACTGTCCCTTAAAGGTCCCGTTCTTCGTGATCCCATGTTTCAAACTTTAGTTAGTGTGTAATGTTGTTGTTAGAGTATAAATAAAATCTGTTAAATTTTAAAGCTCAAAGTTCAATGCCAAGCGAGATATTTTATTTAACAGAAGTCGCCTACATCGAACGGCCAGTTTGGACTACATCCCTCTACTTCCTTCTTTAATGACGTCACTAAAACAGTTTTTTGACTAACCTCCGCCCACAGGAATACACAAGAGTTGCGTTTGTAGAGTGTGTTTGTCGCCATGTCGTCGAAACGCTGTTATTTTAACATTAACATTAACATTTTTCAAATCCGTTAAAGGATTGTTACGCTGCAATAATTAGGTCGGCCGGAACCGAGAACATTTCCTATAACACTAGATATACCTGTACATCAGAATAAGAATGGCATCTACGCTAATATCTGTCTCTCTGCTTATCCTGAGGTTTGCCGGGTGCTGGATCCAGGCCGTATCCAGATCAGATGGAGAACCTGTGTCTGGACCTGACTACAACGTAGCCCAGGAGACAATGGGCCTACAGATCCAGTTCTGGCTGCATCTATAATTCAGATTTTTAATCCCCGTATCCGCTTACATATATTTATATATAATCTATTTTTAATCTCTATAATAAAAATGTATAATTCAGATTTTGATCTCCATATCCATTTACATATATTATATATATCTTCCAAGGGGTTTTTTCCCTCCTAGGACTTTTTTCCCAGTGTTAGCACGCTGGGTTTTTCTCCTAGGGGGTTTTTTCCACCCCTGGGAGTCAGCCGACATTGGCTTAATGTAGCACCATCTTGTATATGTTACATATTACCACGCTTGTTTGTACAGCTTATTTTTAACCACTTCCCTTTTTTCTGTGCTTCTAATATGTAAAGCTGCTTTGAAACAATTACCAATTGTAAAAGCGCTATATAAATAAATTTGACTTGACTTGACTTGACTTATTTTCATCCCGCAGTCCAATCACCGGGTTTGATTCCGGCTCAAACTGATAGGGTAAAATTAAAGACATGTTTACAATAACACTGAGCGCGTGCATCTCCACGTTATGGTAAGAGGCGTGACCTTTCCGGGCAAGGAGCACTAAGCTGCTGTCGAATCACAACACAGGAACCGCTGGCACAATCAGAACTCGTTACGTATTTCTGAAGGAGGGACTTCATAGAACAAGGAAGTCATCAGCCCGTTTTTATGACAGTGGAAACAGCGGTATACAGATAAGTAAATTATGTGAAAAATACTGTGTTTTTTTTACACGCGAAACATGAACACATGTTATATTGCACACTATAAACACAATCAAAGCTTCAAAAAAACACGAAAAACGGGACCTTTAAATTAACTTAAAGAGTCATGAAACCCCCCCGTTTTAACCTGGTCGTTCTCACCTCTGAGCGTGTAAAGCTCTAAAAAAGTGGGAGTGTAGAGGGATGGAAGAGGGGAGAGAACAACCAATGAAACATAGACCTACAAACCACTCATTATACAGAATAATGAATATTAATATATGAGCACGGAGAAAAATGACAACAAACTCCCAAACACAAGGGATAAATTTGCACGAATATTTAAAAGGGCTAATAATATCTTTATTACGTTTACGAGCACTGCAGTCTCATGATAAACGACACATAGTTTAACAAAGAAAGAATAAAGACATAGTTACTTTTTTGTCCATTCTTCTTTGAATTTTCTAAATCAGTCTTTTGTGTATCAGAATAATCATGTCATTCACCACTGAATCAGTTTCCAGTTTGCACATATATTTCATTTGAAGAAACGTGTGTATACACTGTGCTGGTTCATGTTTGGTGCAGGAGAATGTGTGAAAGATGTCTATAAAAACTTTAAACACACATACTTTATTGTGTATATGAGCTATGATCCATGTGGCTAGTGTTGTTATACTCATCGAGGAGCTCCGCGCTGAAACCGATCATATGCGCGCTCCGTGTGTATATCATAACAATTGTATTTTTCATGTGTTCGTATTCAAACTCCAGTTCTGACCGCATCGCGGGCAAAATGCAAACAACACACATGTGCTAGCTGTTCTGAGGGAAACATACTCGCGGCTCACGTGTCCGAACGCAGAGGTGAATGAACAGCACTTTTGTGACAATTGAATTCTCCGCTGTAATGCGATCTCATGCGAATATATTTTCCATTTATGCTGGTAGATCACAGCAAAACAAACAACATGCACCCAAACTTCAGCTCTGGTCGCGTCGCAGGAAAACACATTTGTGTTGTAGCACTGAGGAAATGAGCACCTACAACCGTTTCTGAATGACAACAACAGAGACAGAAGCAAGAGTGATACTTCCTCATGCATAATACCGCAATTATAATCTTATGCATACTGCAGCACAGTGATTGGATTGAAAGAGCTTTTCGTCATGAATAAATGCAGAGAACCGCTCGAAACTGTTGATGTCAGCATGTTCGACCAACCATTAATGGAGCCAATCAGCACTCTGGATCTTGCCGGTATTACTTGATGACGTCAGATTTTGTGACGTTGCTCCGACTTTGCTTTTCAAACCGGAAGACAAAAATAACTAATTACAACTTATAAATAAAATTAATGATTACCTTTAGTGTTGTATGTGCAGCCTATACATATGTTCACATCTCAAAAAATGTGTTCTGGGGTTTCATGACCATTTAAAGAGAAAGATAGCCAGTATTAGTCATGGTCAGTTCTCTGTGGTCAATAATGCTCAATAGCTCACCTTCCCCTCAATCCCCCTCAAGCAGAATCGACTCATCCAGCTGCAAACCAGTGAAGCTTGCAAAGCAAGACTGAATATGCTATATAAATAAGCTTCAGCAAAATTTCAACTTTGGTACCTCAGCATGTTGGAACTGTATTTCAAAAAGAAATGTACTTTCAAAAGTCAATCCTCCTGGGGCCATTGGTGAATGTTTCATCTTCCTTATTTGCAACCTCTGTGGTAATGTCTTATGATCCTTAATCATGCCTTACAAAAAAAAAAAAAAAAAAAGGAATTTTCAATCTTATATTGTTTTGTTGCTACTAAAAGAACCTTTTACATAACATGATTTTAAATGTGTGTGTATATATATATATATATATATATATATATATATATATATATATATATATATATATATATATAATATTTCAGAAGTTTCAGAGGGGTTTTATGCTGTGCACTGTATGTGTGTATATCTATCTATCTATCTATCTATCTATCTATCTATCTATCTATCTATCTATCTATCTATATATATATATATATATATATATATATATATATATAAGCTTAAAATGAAGGCCTGATTATTTCAGGGGCCAGTCCATGTTTTTAATTTCTGTGTTACTTTTGATATATTTTCATACTTAAAACAATGACTTGGTAACCCTCTTGTACCACTCTTCTGTGTCAAGAAACCCAGCAAGTCTGCTTAATCAATTACCAAAGAAGCATGTCAAAATTATTAAGGAAAATAAGATTTTCTTATCAAGGTGATAAAATGTTGTGTAGCAAAAATGAGTACACCCTCCTAAAAGTTACTAAATAAAAATTTTCTGGTGTAAGTTTAAGGCAATGTTTGATCAACAGGTAAGTATGTTGAACCAAAACATTTAAAAATAAGTAATTTCTTGACAATTAAAAGTGTTATATAGCCGACTGAATTATTCTCAGACTTAATGCTGACAACAATGGAGATAACTGTCAGGAGACTTATTTCTTAGCACAAAAGAGCACAGTGGTACAAGAGGGTTACCAAGTCATTGTTTTAAGTGTGAAAATATATCAAAAGTAACACAGAAATTCAAAAACATGGACTGGCCCCTGAAATAATCAGGCCTTCATTTTAAGCTTTCATTTAGTGATGAGGGATTTTTTTTGCCAGACAAAGAGCAGGAGAAATACCAAGTGAGTGTCTCAGAGCCAGCAAAAGCTATGAAAAGAGTGACTGTTTATCTCACAGAGTAAGATGCAACCTGCAGAAATGACATGCATGTTTTGTTGTTCTCACTGGAACTATACTGTAGCCAAAGCACAATAAAGTCAGTTAGCCATTTCCAAAGCCCATATTTACAAAATATAGATTCTGGGAATCAATACTCTGGTCTCATTAGACCAAATCAATCATTTTGGATCTAACAGCATACAAAATGTTATGGTGTTGCTAGAGGAGGAGTACAGTGAGAAGTGCCTGGTTCCCACAGTAAAGTTCAGTGGTAGTAAAGCTCTTATATAGGGATGTATGAGTGCTGAAGGTGTGAGGGAGTTGTGCTTTATCAATGCTGTCATGAATTCCCACACCACTGTGTAATCTAATACACAAACTTCAAATAGAAGATGTTACCCTTTCCTCATTTCCTACATTGCTGGGCATTTTTTCAACATGACAATGAGGATATGCATTCTCCCAAGGTGAAACACCTTCTGTGGACATGTATTGCACTCAATCTTAACACTCTTGAGCACCTGTGGGGGATTCTGTAGAGACGAGTTGAGAAACACTCCCCATTAAAGATTAGGGTATTTAAGGAGCTCATCATCCAGGAGTTAAACAGGACAGATGTGACAATCACATTAATTACTTTCCTTACTTTTCCAGGAAAAAAGAAATGGTTATGTGTGTTGTACTTAATCTCAGATCAGGCAGACATCCAACATCTTAGATCCTACAAGCTTGTGTTGTGTTCTACATGTGAATATCTGTGAGACAAATGAAACAGACATTTTTATTGCTTCTAGTCTGTTGTATGCATGGGAGTAAACCTCCCTATGGCTGTTTCTTTATATATATAGTTATCCATGTTTCGCCTTAACAACAGCCTTACATAACATAAGCAATGCCCCTGAGTTAAAAATCTATCCGCCTCTTATACCGTTTAACTTTCGCCTCTGGTACCAGAGCAGGAAATGAGGTCATGACTGGTGTGGCGTTGTCTCATGTGTGCTCCTGCTGTCTGTTCATCGACTGTCTGGACGTGTGTAAATCTGGCATGTGTTTATTGATCCGTTACACCACCGTTAGCCCCTTTATCAGCCGTGAAATGGCCTTCTGTCTGCCTACCTGGCCATGTCTGGCAGTTTAATTCCTTTGGGTGGTAGAATAAGCTTGATTCATTAGTGCAATAAAAGTGCTTTAGCACACAAAACACAGAAAGCTAACAAAATAATAAATCAGCACAAAAAAAATTAAAAATAAAAATTATATATTTTTTTTAATCTACAAACTAGTGTAAAGCCAAACAGTCTAATGTGGATGAAAAACAAGGTGATTATGTTTGAATTACAACAGAAGAATTCTTAATTTTTTGTGCTTGTGACTCAAACATCTGTCTACATAGTCAGCTACCTTCTTCTACCTGCTATTTTTGTTGATATTGTTTTTTTAGTATTGAACAAAATATATTTCTAACATTTCTCTTGATGAAATAATGGCACATGGCATCTGAGTAGTAGTCTGTTGAATTAGATGGACATTTTCACTGAGCCTGCAGCTTGCATTGAGCTTGCACTGCATTTTGGGATTGCATTATCCAACATGCTCTTATGGCAATTTTTAAGTATTTTACAATTTCGAATTGGTGGCAAATTCATATAAATTAGTACAATCACATTCTTCCGTTTTCTTATGATCTGCTTACGCCCTGCTGATGGTTAGATTTAGGGGTTAGCCTAACATTACATTTGACATTTTTGCACAAATCATATGCATTCACCAACAACTTGGCAAAACGTAAAATAGTTAAGTTTTCTCATGAGACCAAATGGTATTATCTGTGATGAATATATATAATGCTGCTTTAGATTTTTGGCCAACATTAGGTCTCTTGTAAGGCTACCTTTGGAACAGTCTTTGTATATGAAATGTCTCTGATGTCTAGGCAGCTTAGTAGGATTTGGACCAGAGCCTGTATATCAATGTATAAAAACGCTATGTTCTTTGACTGAAGCCTGAAGAAAGCCTTAAACAGCAGGAGCAGGATTTTTTTTTTTTTTTCCCTAAAGCATATATCCCTCTTTGTTGAACCTGTTTAGTACAAGCAATCTGTTCATTTAAACAGAGAGCTACAGACATTCCTGAGGCTTCATATTGCTCCAGGATCATTCCAATTTGATTCATGGTCAGAGGGAATACAGAAGAATCGCTGCAGTGGTGGATGTTTGCCTTTTCTAAGCTGCAGGTTGTGGCTCATAGAGGAGTGAGGGTATCAAATGTAATCAATTCTCTGATTAAGAGTGAATTGGGGGGGGAATCAGTTTGGGGTGCTTCAGATAAAATGGATGTAGAATTTAATTGTGCTCGCAGCGGTTGAACACTTTGCTGAAGTGTGTTAACTTTTCACACCATTGAGAACTGGCCGTAGGGTTCTCATTATGCCATTATGTTCAATTTGCATCAGGGGTTTTATGAATACCCTAAAATGAGAACATGTATCTTTTTTCCCCTCGCCCACTGCTACTGTGCCAGCTGTGATGTGAAATCTGGTGGAGGGGCTAATCATGTAAATGCCTTGATGTGATGTTGTGATGAAGAATGAATTGTCATAGTAAAGGATGTAGCAGGCATGCTGCCTTTACTGTTGTTTTCTGCTTTTCCATACTTAAGGTGTAAATTACTTTTCAAGTAACTGAATGTGCATATAGTTTTAACGAATAATGCACAATATTATGACTATTATATAGTACATAAGTGAGACTTCTGAATGAGCTTTCATTCATGTCAGGTTAACACACAGCTAAAATATCATTAGTAAAGAAAAATAGCATTGCAAATATTATAAGTTATAAGGTTAAAAACTATAGGGTTGAGAATGCATGTGGGAGTCAACACTAAGCATACATTTTCTTGTTTGGACTAGTTTTTGCATAGCTGCCATTGACTGAGTGTTGTTGGAATTGCTTTTGGTTTTTGCATTTTTTATCAAAAATTACGGATTAAAATTGTCTGTGATATCAAAGGCAAAATGGTTTTGCTGGAGTTCAGAGAATGGGACTATATGAGACGCTTTGATATTCTGTTTAAACTTTGCTCATGTGATGGAAGTTGCAACAAGTATTAACTTTAGATATTAGGTATTAAGGTATTAACTAAGACTCTGATTACCCTGATCCTTCCTTGGAGACAAATTGGTTCAGACACGTTGGGGGAAAATAGAGTCCTTAGCTGAACAATTCAGTTGGAGAATGTTGTACCTGTTAAATGTGTTTTCTTAACATAAAATTACCATTTAAACTCAATTCAAAGTTATGTTGCGGAAACATAACTGGACTGAGCTACCATAATTCTTTAGCATGTCGGTAACCAAAATAATAGAACTTCTTTTAAATCCCAGCTTAACAGAACAAATAAAATGAACAAGTTTAGATGCTTTACACAAAACCAAGCATATCAAGTGTCAAAACCATAACAGGTTTGGTGTATTTTACAAGGCAAATGTAAATGTTTCAAGAATCAGGTCAAGGTGGTGTAAGAAACAACTTTTGACTTTTAAATCCCAGTTTAACAGAACAATAAAAAACTAACAAGGTTCCCCTCTTCATTATAGCTAAAAAAAAAAATAACACTTAATTTTGACATTTACTCTCCCCATCCAGCTCCATGCAAAGCATGGAACTACAAATCCCCTGCCCAGTTTCAGTTAATCCCAACAAAAAATATTCCCAATACAAATGGATTAAGACTGTACACAATTAAATTAAGTTTAAGAATTGTGTTGCATTAGTTCATTTTAATTAAGTTAAACCAAACCATCAGCTAAAATGGTTTTTGTATAGTTTTGTTTCTATTCTATTTATCTAAGTAAATAATTTATAGTCACCAAGTGCAGCTACTGTATGTACAAATATCTAAAATGTTTAGAGAAAAACCGATAATACAGAACACAGTGTTTCTCCAGACTCTTCAGTCCAAAATGAATGTGGATACCATTCTGTGCTGTTTCTATGGTTACGCCTACCCATAGTGTAATGCCACAATTGTTTAGTTATTATGATGGTACTTTACACAAAATCAAGCATATGGAGTTTCAAAACCATATCTATAAACAGGTTTGGTGGTGCTCATATATTTTACAAAGCAACTATAAATGTGTGCTCAAGATTCAGGTCAAGGTGATGTGGGAAACAACTTTGATGATCAAACTACCCCAAATTATTCACAATTCCCAGGTCTGCAGGGATGGATGAAGAATTCATGTGCTGAAACGTGATGGCTTTTGAGTATCAAGAGACTCAAGAGAAGAATCCGTACAGTGGCGTACAGAATTAAATGTCACATCTAATTTCAGTCTAAACCGTTTGAAGGTTATCTAACAAAAAAATCAGATTTCAGGGGGATAAAAACTTTCAGAAGTGCTCTAGAAATCGCTCTCTGCTCCTAACCCTCCTCCCAACTTAAGACCCCTGCTTTTAGACATGATTGATTAGATGAATCACCCTCCTACAGGGGCAAGACACACTTAGCACACTATGATCTGTGGTGATGTTAAACGATTAGCATCTACTGAAGGGTGGTTCGCCCTTGGGGCATGAATGAATGATTTAAGCAGGTTATTAGCAGTTTTGTAAATGCATATTAGAGGTCTGGGTAAAATTCAATAGCGCATTTCTGTCACAATACTAATACACTATTGCCTAGTCTAAGTATTGTAATAATTGTTGTCATTATCTTACAAATTGAAGGTGCGATTTAGTAGTAGCTATAAAACAGAGCCATCTGTTAGTTCGTTTTCCACTCTTTGTTTCCTTTGGCACCTTTGCCTTTTCACTAATTCACAAATGTTGATTATATTTTTGTGGTAATATGTTTAGACACATCATTTGTATTAGGTGACTGATGGCAATCCATCCGTATGTGGTATAATTGGTCTGAAATGCCCCATACCGTCAATGCCAAATGTCAGTTGCTCTGGCGCTATGTATATATTACATTACAGATGGCTTGTCAGCAGTGGGGTTATTGATTGACTGTCATGCCTTCTGGTTTCAAGCATGACTTCCTGCATTCTGGACCATCCATGTCTGACCTTTCCAGCAGAAATATCTAAGCTTCTATTGGATTACATACTGTATGATGTAATGTAACGTCTTTCTATTTAGGATAGTTGATGTTGTGCTACAAATTTCCACCATGAACACAGGTAATAGCAATTAAGACAATACAAGTAGGTTCAACAATCATAAACAACTATAGCGTTCAAACGTTTGGAGACAGTGTTACAGGTTAACCTGTTGGCTCTATAAATTTGAACTTTCAAACACACACCCATATCACTTGTACTATGCTTTGCTGGCAAATTAACATCTGTTTATATACTTCAGAAAGGTGTTATGGAGTTTTTTGTTTTGTTCAGTCTAAGTTTGTTACTGCTGTGTTTTCAACTCTTTATAGTTTGTTTTCTTAAAGTTTGTCACTATTTTACGGAGCCCCTAAAGGGACCTTTGCAAAAATAAAAAGATTACAATTTCCGGTTTGTGTATACTATAACCTATTTCATTTGTGCGTCACTGCCTATGAAGAAAGCCAGAGTATGGATGCACATGAACTAATAAAGATCATGAAAATTATTTGTTTTAATTAAACATGTGTCTTCCTTTATATCTAAAGTCCTTTATGTCAGTGGCTCTGCCCGCAATAAGCGCTGTTAGAACTGAATGAAGAAAATAAGCATTTCTCTGCCATCTGTAAGGATGCATTAAATCCCACAAAGTGGTTTAATAAAGGGCCATTTGATCTTGTGAAATATGAAATTTTAGTACGCCTACATTTTACAGTTCCAGTATTTTTACATGGGAAAATATAAATGTGGCCTACTGCCCAAACGAAATACAAAGTTTCATCATTTTTACTGTAGCAATGTTTTTTTCATGAACCATTAAACGTGGCATTATGACAATGCACACTGAGCCCATTTGCAGCGCAATTCTTGGATGCCACAGAGTTAAATATGTTAAAATGGACATAAGTCCTTGAAAAATGAAACGCACTTCCCTAACTCGCATTTTCTGCATAATTTTGAGTAAATTGTTAAAATTAATTAGTAAATTAAAAAGTAAATTAAAATGTTAAAAAGTACATTAATTTTGAATAAAAATATATTTGCTCAAAATTGAAAATGCGAGTATGGATATGCATAAATTAATAAAGATCTATTTGCTCAGAATTATAAAGAAAATGCGAGTATGGATGAATTAATATAGATCTATTTGCTCAAATTATACAGAAAATGCAAGTATGGATGTGCATAAATTAATAACGATCTATTTGCTGAAATGTGGCTTTCGTAGGGCAGTTTATATCACGGCCTTATGTCTGCTTTAAAGCATTCTCTGTGACGGCCGGGATATGAATAACTGTGTGCATTGTTCTTTTAGCCAAGTTAAAATAAATAAATAAATAAATAAATAAAATAAGGCTGATACAGTAAAAAGTGCTCAAAATTTGGCTTTCGTTAGGGAAGTGCATTTCATTTTTTAAGGACTTATGTCCATTTTAACGTATTTAACTCTGTGGCATCCAAGAATCGTGCTGGGAAAGTTTCTCGTGCGCACGCAAAAGTTTCTTGTGAGCACGCAAAAGTATCTCTTTCCAAAAGAAAAAAAAAAGTCAGAACACACAATAATTCATATGATAATTACCTTTATAAAACCGTTCCTGCCCTTGATTCTGATTGGTCAATAGCTTTGTTTTATTCACGATAAATTTTGTTTAAAATGTTTTGTCGATAAAATGTTTAAATGCCCAATGTATTATCTTGTCCTATGGTGCGTTCACACCGGACGCGAATGAAGCAGTAAGCGCGAGTGATTTACATGTTAAGTCAATGCAAAGACGCGAATTGACATCCTGCGGCGCGATTCGCGCGAATGAAGCGGCGTGAATTGCGCAAGTTGAAAAATCTGAACTTTGGCGAATTTCCGCGCCGCGTTAACCAATCAGGAGCTTGCTCTAGTAGTGACGTGACGTAGCAAGCTGAGACAGAAATTTGAAACAACAATGGAGGACAAAATCATGGTCACTATACATCTTCATACATTTATAGAAACAGAAATAAAAAGGATCGTGAACATATATATATATATATATATATATATATATATATATATAGATAGATACATATTAAGACTTCAAGCCAACTAAAGACGACCAACTGAGCTTATTCGCTGTAATTTACAATTATTTCCCCACTGACAAGTTGTGTTTATTCAGAGGAAGTGTGCAGAAAGCAGTGGGAGAGTCATGAAGCGAATTCGCGTCTGTTGTGAAGGGATTTTCACGCGCGAATGAAGCGAGTAAACTCAAAATGTTCAAGCGTCCAACTACGCGCGAATAGCGCGATTTATTCGCGCAAGTCGCGTCTGGTGTGAACGCAGCATAACAGTTGAGGGGTTTTCCCGTGACTGACAGTGCTAGTCAAAGCATTTGTCAGTTGCATCTTGTTCTGTGTTCACAAGTTTTGGTTCTTTCAATGTAAAAGTCTTCGCTACTGACTGACTCATTCATAAAGGCAGTCTTTGCCGCCATCTAATGGCGTAATAATGTAACTTCTGTTGCTGTTCACGGTCAGGGACTATTTTTCTGGCGGAAGGAAGGCTTTAGTGAAAGTTTACTTCATGAAAGTTGCATTGATACATATTTTTGGCTTTAATATTTGTATTGTGTGGTAACCATTTTATAAAAGCAATAAGGCACTCAAGGCTAGTGCTGTATCATGAATAAGTCATTATTCACGATACAGCACAGCCTCTATTGCTTACTTATTTTTTGACAAATTTTCCACAAACCTTGTTGCAGTTAAACTTCCCAGTTCACACTCATAAACTCATAATCTAGGTAAAACTGCTTTTTAAAGCATCAGCCACATCACTTCCTGTAGAAGCTACCATTTTGGTGTGATGTCAGATGGAGAGAATTTAGGAACAGTTGTTTTTGCCATTTAATTTGTTGTTAAACTCTTTTTCTGTTAATGGTTGTCGTATTAGCTGTTTGGACATCTTAGTTGTGTTTATATTATTTAATTTGATTGTTACAAACTTTTTAATTTGTTTCTGTTGGTATGCCCTGTAGGTGGGGTATAATTAGGCTTGCTGACTGGATGCATTCAGTCTTGATTGTAGAAATTACAGACTGAGCAGTGTTGTGAACTTGAGCCATTTGGATTAGCCAAAATTAGCACATTGTTGCTGTTTTTTTTTTTTTTTTTTTTTTACAGTTTTCATTTATTTTCGTTTTCTCCTACACTGTAAATCTATTTTTTTTTACATAGCCTACCTTACATATACCTTCCAATAAAACACAATTTTTGAATTATGCATCAACTTTTTGTACAGCATGTCATTTCCTTTTCCACTTCAACTGGTTGGCCTTCTTACAGTCAGTACGATTTAAAAATAATAATAATAATAATAATTAGATTATTAATTAATATTAATCATCACAATTGTTTTCAACATTGATAAAAATAATAAATGTTTCTTGAGCAGCAAATCAGCATATTAGAATGAATTCTGAAGGATCATGGGTAGCACTTTATTTTACAGTACGTGTACTTTCCTGGTACATATATAGTAATTATGTTGTACATACAGGTAAAAGAGTGGTAACACAAGGTACTTACCTGACATGTATGTACATGGGAACTAATAAGAAACACTGCTGTACTTTCCAATGTATACATGGTAACTACTTTGTACCTATAGACAAGTGTTGGGTAATAACAGGTGCTTACTTATAGTGTCCGTATATGGTAACTAACAGACACATTACTGTACTTACTAATAGTACGTACATGGTAAATATTTTGTACTTACAGACAAGTGTGGGTAATAACAAGCACTTATTTATGGTAACTTGTAAGACACATTACTGTACTTACTAATTGTTTAAAATGCTTAAGCTTTTTATTGCAAAGGTTAAAGAGCTGGTAATTCCTATGTAATGTTTATGTACAAGGATGCACTTTATTTTACAGTCCTATTTCCATGTACTTATTATGAATGTACTAGTGAATATACCAGTTAGTTAATGTGTAAGTTACACCTGGTAAGAGCTGGTAATTCCTATGTAATGTTTATGTACAAGGGTTCACTTTATTTTACAGTCCTATTTCCATGTAGCTACTTACTCTGAACATACTAGTGATACCAGTTAATTACCAGTATACCAGTTAATGTGTAAGTTACACCTGGTAAGAGCATACGTAGCTTTCAAAGACACAAAACGTACATTTTTGTAAATGAAAATGATAATTTTATTAAAAATATAACATCAAAACGATATTTTGAGCTGCTAATCCTACACCTACCTTTAAAGTAACCCATAAACGTTTATTAAAACACCGTACTGTTTTAAATAAAAGAATGACAGACAAACAAGCGTAATCACAACAATTTATTTATTGCGAAAATGTTGTACCAAAAGTAGTTCAAATGATGATTAGTTGCAGTCGCAGTCCTCTCTGGCAGTAAATAATAGTTTTTTACAGAGCAGAATATGATGAATCCGGCTTCTCTACGTGAAGGCGCGCACTCATTCAAATGTCAATCCACTGAAACACGGCATGTCGCAATCTGTGACGAAGCAGGTGAGAGCCAATGAGCGTTTGATATCAGTGCCGTAAACCATGTCGTAACGCTTCTCGAGGGTGGCGCTACTTTCAAATTTAAATTATAACGAGCGCGAGCTTTGACTGTGACGTCGCTGCTGAGAATGAAGATGAAGATTAAGATTTATGGATAAAGGGCTGAATTTGGATCTGTTCCTTACAAACATATCTATTCTAAAGATATGGAGTACAGCAAACAAATAAAATTGGTGTGATTTGTGAATATATGTTGTGTTTTGATGTATCTTATGGTTGTATTGTCAGTCGCTGCATAGGAGAAAACATCTGTCTCACAGCAAACAAACTAAATATTACAAGTCACGAACAGAAATGTTATTTCATATTAAGTAGATGAGTAAACTCTATTCAAAAAATGTGACTGAAAACATGTATTGATATGACAATTGAATACATACAACAGATTTAAAACATTATTCCCATGATTTTATTACAGGGGAATTCATTTACATTCAAACTTTACATTACATGATTTATTATTGCTATTAATACGTAATGTATGTTTTTGTGTGTATGAAAACGTACGTGTGGTTAAACCACATTTTATGTAAAAATACACATGTATTCTCATGAGATCACGGTAATTCCTATGTAAGGTTTATGTACAAGGGCTCACTTTATTTTACAGTCCTATTTCCATGTACTTATTATGAACGTACTAGTGAATATACCAGTTAGTTAATGCGTAAGTTACACCTGGTAAGAGCTGGTAATTCCTATGTAGGGTTTATGTACAAGGGTTCACTTTATTTTACAGTCCTATTTCCATGTACTTATTATGAACGTACTAGTGAATATACCAGTTAGTTAATGCGTAAATTACACATTACTTAGGGTGAGGTATAAGCATTGTACAAGATACTTCTTGAGTACTGGATGATATACTTTTGCGGTTCAACTTGCCTAATCTTTACAGGACAATAATTCACTTAATAGGGGTATTTTGATGACATACATACAGATCAGTAACACTACTGTACTTGGTATACTCAGTTGTCATGTGTCAAAAGCCTTGCTTAAAAGGACTACTTGATAAGTATTAACCTTACAGTCTATGGTATTAACACTATGAAGTGCTGTATAGTTACTGCAGTGTATCATTTTGGTAAGCACATTTGTTTCACAGTAGTTAAGTAAGTGTCTGTTATTTGTGTCCACACCGTGAGTACAACATAGTTACCATGTATATACCACTAGTAAGTACAGTAATGTGTCTTACTAGTTACCACACATAAGTGCCTGTTATTACCCACACTTGTCTGTAAGTACAAAATATTCACCATGTACATACCATTAGTAAGTACAGTAATGTGTCTGTTAGTTACCATATACGGACACTATAAGTAAGCACCTGTTATTACCCGACACTTGTCTATAGGTACAAAGTAGTTACCATGTATGTACATTGGAAAGTACAGCAGTGTTTCTTATTAGTTCCCATGTACATACATGTCAGGTAAGTACCTTGTGTTACCACTCTTTTACCTGTATGTACAACATAATTACTATATATGTACCAGGAAAGTACACGTACTGTAAAATAAAGTGCTACCAACAACATTTTAACTGTAATATACAGTACAAAATAAAAATAGTTTTTGATAATAAAAATAATTGTAACAGTATAGTGCACAGCTCAACAGTATTAACATACATAATATACAACACAATATTTTGTTTTTGTTTTTTTCAGAGGCTGGATGTTTGACTTCTGTGATATTCAAGGTACAATCAAACATACTAGCTAATAGCTGAGCACAAAATACAAGCACACCCTCTACCTCCCGGTGTTTCTCAGGGCCCCATGACGGTGCCAACACTGCTGTTATGACAAGACCTCATAAATCACCTCATCTCCTGCTGGTGCAGTCACAGTCATGTCCTTCTCGCAACGTTGTGTGTTTTGTGTGTGTTTGAATGAGAGGAAATGGTTGCCATCATAGACAAACCTATTTATGGGGGTGTCATCTCTACCCTTCCCTCAAATATCTTAAAGAGAAAATGAAAATTGTCTTAATTTACTCACCCATGTGTCGTTTCAAACCTGTACGACTTTTTTCTCCTGCACTCTAAAAATTTAACAGTGAAATTTACTAAATGAAACAAGTTAATTCCAATCAAATATGTTTGAGAGTTTATTAATAGAAAAAAGTTATGTTCATTAATAGAAAAAGTTATGTAAACTCAATAACTGATTATATTATGCAGAACTTTAAATAAGTTACAGCAGATTTCTGGTTCCCAGCATGCTTTGCTTTGGACTGTATAGGGGGAGAAACATTCACAACATTCATATAGGGAGAGATCTGTTTTGCTATGTTGGAATTTAAAGGGGGTTCTGTTTTGTTGGAGTTTTGGGTGTTACCATTGAGCTGTGCTTAGGCCGAGGGTGGGCTGTAGAATCACTAAAACTATGGGTGGCATTGGCTTTTTTTCTTTTTAGAGAGCAATATTTGTGCATATGACAGGGCACTGATAATCTCATTGCTAATTAATTTAGTAAATGGATGTGTGCTAATGCTAGCCAGTGCTAACTGCCAAAATAATGTATTGTAGTTTTAACTGAGTTAAGCTTTAGCTACACAATATATCTGAATAGTTTACAGTTATTTATAGTTTATTCATAGTTATTTATAAAATTTGTTTTAACTCAGATTAAATAAGTTCACAGTACTCTTACATATTTAAACGTTTTAAACTTAATTGGTTTAAGGCTGTTAATTTAACTTGACCTAATTTAAAGTTAGTTGGGTTTTACAGTGCAGAACACAAAAGAAGATATTTTGGAAAGAAAAAAAAAAAACTGTTTTTAAACTTACAATGAAAGTCAGTGGGGTCCAAAACAACATTATATAAGTGATATAATGATGACAGAATATTCATTTTTGAGTGAACTACAAGGCCCAAAAAAAGCCTCATTAACTCATACTCAGACCCCTTAAATAACAACAACAACAACAACAACAAAACCTATCATCTCCCCTGACTGCCGTACACTACTGAGATACAATGCAGTGCCGTTAACAAAAAAATCAACCACTCTAAGTAACCTAATGCTTTAAAGAGTTACAATTTGATAACTTGTTCCAGACAAAAGAAAAAAACTCGGTGTCCTTGTATGTGTAAAAATCATTTTCCTATTGCCATTTCCCATTGTCTGCAAATGATTGTTCCTGTAGAAGCAGAGAAATTATTGGTAGAATTTCAATTTCCCACTAAATACAACAAAACACTAATCAAGCCTATTCACCAAACAGCTCACAGCCTTGCCAGCAAATAACAGAACTGAGAGATAACAAAGCAGTACGGCTAGACCAACGGTCTCTGGGCTTCCCGCACACACTCGTCTGGCACGAACGTATACCGCACTCTTCGTGTAAGTGTATCGTATTAAAGGCAAAACTCAAAGCAGTCAGGCCTATAGTATCACAGCTTGGAAGATTGACAGGTTTATTGGGCACAAAGAGGCAAATATGTTTTGCCTTTATCTGTGAAGCAGCAGGGTAATTTGGAAGGCAATAATGGAGATTTCCTTTCAGCAGCTGGAGGTGAGGAGGAACCTGTCACAGTCTTTTGTGTGGTAATGAAAGGTGTAAAATGGAGCGTCTCCCTGCAGTGAGGGAATAGCATCTGCTGAGCGCATACAATGAGATGTGCCTCGAGCTCTTTTGTATCTTTCCTTTGTGACAGTAAGTTTTTCTTGGTAAAATTGATGTATATATGTTTGAAGTTATGGTGAAACTACACAGTGCTTATTTAACCAATAAATAGACATATGATGGGACATCTACATCCTTAATGTAGGGGTGCTAGCAAGAAACATTATGCAGATGGAATAGAGCGTGCGAGGAAAAATGTGCCCAAATGAATTAGATTTTATCCAGCACACGGGACTTTTTAGTCACAGGCATGAAGAAATGTAAATTACTTCAACATAAAAAAAATAAATAAATACATGTTAGACCAACAATACTCCCCCAAATGTTGCCCAAACTAACCTAACACAATTATCTAATCAGTTTCATATTGAGCAGTGTTGTTGATTTGTTAATGGTTTACAAGCTCCTAGCATGCATTGCAGCATGAATAAATTATGTGGTTATGGTGGTTGTAGGAGTATTGTTTTGCTGTTTGCTGATTTTATTTCTTTTTTATTTAATTTTTTTGTCATTACTTTCCCCACCAGCATTTCATAAAAAAGCAACAATTTGAAGAAAAAAAAAAAATTGTTTTTGTCAAATACTACAACATCCAAAAGCAATGCTTTTATCGCTTGTTTCTGCTTCTTTTTCGCCTGTGCTTTGATCTAGAGATTCTGTACTCTTTCAGAAGATGCGTAATATCACCCTCTACCATAAAACAGTGAAAACACTGGAAAATTCCATCAATAGAGTGGTGGAACTATGACACAGTTTTGAAGGCCAAAACCTGGAAGCGAGTTAGCATTTTAGCACTTCCGGTTCCATCGTCCCAAAATCAATGTTTTGTTTTTTGTTTTTATTATTAATGGGTTTTTGGTTAAATGGCTGAAATAAGGTCCATGGTTAACACAAGCTTAATATACTTTCACTTTTTATTCTACGACATAAAATACATAAGTATTAACCTACCCGTGATTTTTTTTTTAAGTCTATGTCTTGAAAATGATGGTTGCTAACAAGTGGCTAAATCTGACTAGAGGCTGTCGGCGTCATTAAACGTCATCACGCTGAACAGGTAAGCTCAGTCCACTTTTACAGCCTAGTTATACTTATAACTGCAATCTTAAAAACTATTCTAATTCAAACTTTCAGAGAAAATGTTTTTAGATAAAGATAAAGAGTTGTTGGAAGCGTTGAAATCGTGCAACTGTGGTGTAGCTCGCTTATAGCCTACCTTTAGCTTTTTGCTTCTGGTGACTGCATTAGACTTCAAAATTCATAAAAGTTGTGTTCTTCTGTGAAAATGATCTTGATTGACAAAACGTGTAAGTATCATAAACTTTTGTTGATTACAGAGTGCGAAAAGCCTATGGGAAACCACCACTCTATATGGTGTGGAAGCCTTGTGTCAAATGACTGTCAATGGTGGGAAAAGAGTTAACAGGGTTTTATTATGATTATTATTTATTTTACTTACTGAGGTCCGTGTGTTGAAACAAATCCGATTTGATGAGAAAATATTAGAGAAAGTATTTGGTTTGGTGAATTTGAACTTGAGTTGTGTGAAAAATATGGTTTAAAGAATGCAATGGTCCACACCTAAACCCTACAATATAAGCAGATCATACAAAAACATACGAATGAGACCATACAAATTCACCTAAAAATGAAAAATTATGAATTGCCATGCATGTTGGTTAAAACTTCTGCACATGATATTTTTGTTTTACAAAGTCTTTTCTTCTACAGTATTTTAAGTTTAAAAACATTGCAGTGTTTCACAAATGATCTAATAATAGGCTTCTTTCTTTTTTTTTTTTTTTTTTTTTTTTTTACAAAATATGTCATGAAGTTTTGAATTTTTCATAAGTTGCAGAGCTATGAGAAAAGAAAAATAATAATTCAATAATTTGTGATGCTGGCTGATAATTGTTGAACTCTAATTTCCTTGTCAAGAATTTATTAACATTTTTTGACTAAAATTAGTAGCATTACTGAGGACAATTATAAAATGATTGTTGAGAGAGCTCAAAAGTAAACTTTTCTCAACTAAGTTTTTGTTTTAGACTGAACAAGTTGTTAAAATTGGTAACGACATGGTTGATGTATGCAAAAACAGGAAAAAAGCAGACAGATATTAAGAAGAAAAGCCTCACATGAATGAAAGAACCTAGAGGATGTTCTCATGAATTTTATCTCTTGGTTGTGCTGTGCCAGGCTTTAATCTTGTTAAAAGGAGATAAGGAAAAACATGAAAGGAAAACATAATATTTCCAGATACTCCAGAGGTGATTATATATGAGTTTGGAAGAGGCTTTGGTTAACTTTTGTTTTGCTGTTGATAATGACTGCAACATTTTCACCAGCTATCTTCATGCAGATAAGACTGGCTGATGGGATAAGTGCTCTTATCACATCTGTACTGGTCAATGACATTACTGCTGAGCTTATTGCAGTGGGAATATGCCTATGAAACCTCCGTTGGATCTGTCTGTATGATCTCTTAACTGAATGAACATCAAGACTTTTAAAAACAAAACAAAAAAAAAACAAAAAAAAACATAGTACATAAAGGATTTGTGACATTCAAAAACCATATTGTGAAATCATAAGATGGCTATCAGAATATGAGATAAGATCATGCATGTGGTCTCCCATCCCCCACTGTACTACTGAAGATCAAAGGATTATGATGGAAGATAAGTGATGAGGAATAAATTCACAATGATCACATGATCGCCCATCTAATCCAATTAACAGAGAAGTGACAGCCACAGTATAGACACCATTATCTGGCCCAGAAATGCATTTGGACACAAGAATCCTGCAAAATATGTAATGTTAAGCAGCACATCTGTTTCCGACATTGATTATAATAATGATAATATGTTTCTTGAGCACCAAATCATAGTATTAAAAAGATTTCTTAAAGATCATGTTTCTCTGAAGACTAGAGTAATCACTGCTGAAAATTCAGCTTTGTCATCACATGAATAAATTACACTTTAAAATATATATATAAAATCTAATATATAAAACTGTTATTTTAAATTGTAATATTTCACAATATTACTGTTTTTACAATATTTTTGATCAAGTAAATTCAGCCTCATTGAGCATAAACACTTTCGTAATGACTTTCTTACTGTAAACTCTTACGAACTAGGTTACGTCTGTAAGAGGATTTGTAAGAGTATATCTATTATTTTATCATTTGAAACAAGCTCCTTTTGTCAAATATTTTGCTTGTAAAGTGTGTATGCTATATAAATGCCACGGTTTGATCTTTTGCTGTGTATTGTAGACATTCATACATTTTTAGATGTGTCTAAACTGTCCAAATATGTTGTTATAGGGCTGTATGTGCTCGAGATTGAAATAGTACAAGTGTATTGAAGTGACAGTTGCAGCATTATGTGATATAAATTATATTTACAAAATAAATGTATATAAAACAAACCCCTTCAGGCGGCAGCGTAATCTGACAGGAAACATGACTCATAGTAAGATATGGCATTATTTCCTGACGAGATAAAATATGTTAAACTGCAAGAGAACAATATGAGACCCGTCTCTTTAGTATATTTGTGTATTGTATTATCTCACTATCTTTCTTTTTTTCTTTTTTTTTTTTTTTCTTTTTTGGACTTCCTCTGCCTCCCTACCTTGTGTCTGGACACCTGTCGGCCACCTCTCCTGCCCCGTTCCCAGCAGGCCTTGCTCTGACAGCTGACCCCGTCTGGTTGTGGAGTCGCATGGCTGCTTCCGTCCTCTCTGAGACACATGTCCTCTCGTCCTTCCCTGTCCCCCCACAAGGCAACGTGACCGTCTCTGTCCGCCTGAAGTCCCCCATGGGGTCCACCTACTGTCTCCCTTCCCTTTTTCTGTCTGCTTTCATTGATGACCCTGTTCATCCTCCTTCTCTTTATTTCTCTTCTCTTACTTTTGCCCTTTTTACAAATCTCGCTTCCAGCAGTTGTTCTTACCTTCATCTAAGGCCTTCTTTTGACAGTATCTCATGCATGTACCTGTACATACACAGAGGGGCTAATTAAAAATCAGATGCTGTTTTTTGATGTGCTGCCCTAGGGAGTAACAAGGCTAAATCTGATGAGGCACAGTAAAATGAGCAGCCACATGGGGGCATTGTATCTTGGACTGTTTTGTACTTTGCTGCTGTAGATTCCTGTTTCCTGTTCCTGCTTTGCTTACCTGATACCAGTGCGCTATAGAGTTGAATTTAAGATTTTGCTGTTTGGTTTTAAGTCTTTAAATGGTCTGGCACCTTCCTATTTGTCAGACCTTTTAAACGTGAACTCGTCAGTTAGATGCTTGCGATCCTCAGACAGTATTTCTCTGTCTTATCCAAGATCAAAATTGAAGTTGAGAGGTGACTGCGTTTGCAGTGACCGGTCCAAAGTTATGGAACAGTCTTCCTATATCTGTAAGATCTGCTTCATCCTTATATGATTTTAAATCAAAGTTACAGTCTCATCTTCTAAGTCTTGCATTTCATTCATTCTTACTCTTGTTTTTTTTTTTTTTTTTTTTAATTTAGTGATGTCTTTTTGCTACTACTGTCTTTTATTTTATTCCTTTCTCTGCACAGCACAGTGGTCAACTTTTGTTGTGTTTATTTGTGCTTTATAAATAAATGAAATGAATGAAATGAAGGTTAGTTTAAATATAACCTTAGTTTTGAACAGATCCTTTATATAGTTTTGAAGTGATGGGTTGTTGGATGTCACTATGTAAGTATTTTCTGATTTATCCTGTTTCAGTACAAATAATTTGTGAAGGATATGAATTTTGACAGAGTGCTTAATTCATATGCAAACTGTCATGCTAGTAAAAAGCCATAGAATTGGGCTTCCAAGATCTCCAAGAGTCTTTTTTTTAAATACATCATGAAAATAATATACATGCTTCACAACTTATTTTGAGAGATGACGTTAACTGTGTATGTATTTAATAGTGAATAATAGTGAAAGTGACATGTGAAGGCCAAGTATGGTAACCTGTACTCAGAATTTGTCCTCTGCATTCAACCCATCCAAGTTAGTGCACACTCATTAAAGGTGATACAGAGGATCTTTTCATCGACTGAGAAACCAAAGACTGTTAGTGAGTTTTTGAAATGAGCGCATGCGTAAGAACAACCCCCCTCCTTCACAGCTCATTTCGAGGGAACGCCTCCCAAAACTCGTGCACGAGTATTGGAACAGGAGTGTTTACCTCCGGCATTCGCTGTGTCGTCTTAGTGGATTCATTATGTCGGACTCACCGCAGGTAACTCATAATCTGCAGTTGTTACTCCTGTCTCCTGACAAAAACATTGCATGCGGCGCCTGTAGAGTGTGGAAAGTTACTGGAGCGCGCAGCCGCGCTCGTCTCTCACAAGGAACGTCACAGCAGTGATTGACAAGCCAGAGGGCCAATCCGCGCACATCTCTCACAAGGAACGTAATGGCAGTGATTGACAAGCCAGAGGGCCAATCGTTTACGCGATGATCACGTAAACGATTGGCTGATGTTTTTAAGGCCCTACCTCGTGCACAGATGATGTAAATTAATATTAATCCTTTCAGTGCACCTAATAAATAGTCTTTTATCAGTTAGTAAAGACAGTTTCAAGTAATATTGCAAAAATGTATAAAACAAAACATCCTCTTTAGCACCTTTAAGAGTGGTGAGTAGTGAACACACACACACACACACGGAGCAGTGGGCAGACATTTTTGCTGTGGCACCCGTGGAACGATTGGGGTTTAGGTGCCTTGTTCAAGGTTCAACGTCTGACTTTGACTCAACATCTTTATCCAACAGCAGTATCGCTCTTGTGATTGATGGATAGACATGAGTTGTTCAGAACACACCTCAACATTTTGATTCTCCATTTCATGACTCCTTTAATATATTGTATGTATACATTTAAATATATTTTAAAATTAATATATTATTGTGATGCCAAAGCTGAATTTTCAGCAGTCATTACTCCAGTCTTCAGTGTCATGTCACATGATCCTTCAGAAATCATTCTAATATGCTGATTTTGTGAAATGTTTTGTGAAGTAGTCAACATTTGAAGTGGATCAAAAAAAAGTTGTCCTAAGAAGAAGGTCTTAGGACAACTTTAATGAAAGGTTTTGATGAATAGAAAGTTCAAAAGAACATAATTTATTTGAAATAGAAATATTTTGTAGCATTATAAATATATTTACTGTGACTTTTGATCAGTTGTGTCCTTGCTGAATAGAAGCATTTTTTTTATTATTAAAAGAAACCTTACTAAGCCAAACTTGTGAATGTTCATCTTTATTTTTCATATCTGAGATATTTATTAGGTGAGGTGTTTAAACATTTTTCTTCACAAATAATAAAATATATTTTCTTATTTTATTTCTGTTTGTTTGTTTGGAATGTAAAGAATTATGGTTTCATGATTTATATATATATATATATATATATATATATATATATATATATATATATATATATATATATATATATATATATATATATATATATATATATATATAAAAAACTGCTTTATGCAAATTAAAAGTGTTCACAAATATTGTATTGCTGAAGTTTTAAGGTTGTTATTGTAATTTTGGTCACACCATGGCCATTTTTGAAAAGAATTGATTTGTAGGCCCTACTGTATTTCTTTCCCTCAGTCACAACAATAGTCACAATGAGTCACAATGTGAGAATTTTCCAGTGGTAGGGAAGCCTGTGATGATGCAATTGTGCATGTGTATACAAGCCGCCCTAAATCACATCCCGAGTCTTTTACACCGGCAGCGCACCTGGGCCACCCATGGAGCACAGCTGGCAACATTCCAAAAGATACAGCAAAGCATGAAGTGACCTTTATAAAGCCACAAATACAAAATTCAAAAAAGGGGAGAAAGAAAATCCACCCCCTCTATGTTTTTGTCCTTGTCTTTGCTGCAAGCCAGCAGTCATGCAAGCTAACCTTTCTCTAATTGATGTTTGTGCTGAACAGACTCACCAGGCAGCTATTTTGTGGCGGGAAGGAGAGCAGTTCGAAGCGCAGTGGGGTTCTTTAATGCAGCGTGGCTGTATGAGTTTCCAGGGAGATATCCTCCTTCCTCTAAGTAAGCAAAACGCAACTCAATATACAAATGATTCCCCTTCTATAATTGTAGCCTGCTTTTATGCACAGGGTTTGAGTTGACTTTTGTAAAATTATGGCCATTACACTTTTATTTTTGTCAGAAGCAGCCATTGGGCTTCCTGGTAAATTTGAGCTTGCAATCAGTTCAGAAGGTGCATAATAACACTAAATCAGAATAAAAAAAATCCCATAAATCAGGAGTATGAACTGAAAAATAACTGTGAAACTGCTTACCATAAGTATCAACTTTAAAAACTATTTGTTTTGTCATTTTTCCATTAATATATAATTTAAAAATATAATATACGTATGTCATTTTTAGAGTGTATTTTCTTCTAAAAGTTTCTTCTAATAGTATTTTATAATTTTTTTTTTTTTAAATACATTATAAATATTTTTTTTTTCCCCAAACTTGGGAAAAAAAATTGTCTTAAATTGTCTTTCATTCATTAATCACAATTATTTTATTCTATTGACAGCCATAGGTTTATGTTTTTCCTAAGGTTTATGGACCTGACTGTACTGCAATGGTGCATAGAAAACAGATAAATGATCAGCTCAGTAGAATCAATAGACCTCTCCAAGGTCCTGAAACAGTGAATGTACTGGGACATGGGTGGAATACGATGCAAGTGCCTGCAAGTTTAGGACCCTTTAAGCATTCATTTTAAGCATTGAATTGTAAGTGTTACATCAATCGCTATTTATCGACTGCAGGACACTCTTGTTTGTCCCACAGTTATTCTTTCTCCCATACTGATACTGGTCGGCCTCAATTTTTCCAGCATTGCTTGAAATACCTGCAATCAGATAGGAAGGATGTGTTGCTCTCCAACAGCGCGTTTGATTCCACACAACAGGTTTTCCGAACGTCTAAAACTCAAAGGCAAATTGCACGTAATAGTCCCTTAACCCCCTGTAGATTCTTCCAGCACTTTAGGACATTTTTGATGGCTGTGCAGTTCACCATTTCAACCTCTTCTTCACCACTCTACAAAGTTAAGTTGTTCATTTATCTAGCTTGAGTGCACATACTGCGATGTCATTGATTTGTTCTGAGCTATTGCAGTGGTTCACGATGGTCAAACACCTGGTTAACAACAACAAAAAAGGCAAGCAAAGAAAAAAAACTCGTTGCCCAAAGCTGTGGGCAACTATTGAGGGAAGATGCAAACCCAAAGCCGTAATACCTCACTTACAGTAGAGACCTGTATTCCCTGTGAGGCCTGCGGGGCTGCTTTGTGTTGACAGATGGATGCAGGGAGGGGAAGAAAGACTCTCTGGCATTTTGATCATGTATCATTCATGTTGTAAACTGCCTCACTTGGAGCACTACATGCTGCCTCAAGAAAGTGTCAGTGCTTTTATTAAAGACCCTAGTAAATGATGAAAGTTGGGATGTTTTCTATTAACAGCATTAGCATGAAATCTGAAATTTCAACAACAAATTATTTGAAATATCTGGTCAGAATGACCATCTTGATTTGTCAGCATAAAGAAAGTTTTCAAATGTTTTTTTTTTTTTCTTCAACAAGCAGTTTCATAAATATATATACACAGATGAGACAAAACAATATGACCACCTACCTAATATGCTGTTGGTCCTCCGCATGCTGCCAAAACAGCATCGACCTGCCAAGGCGCAGACTTTGCATGACCCCTGAAGTTGTCCTGTGGTATCTGGCACCAGGATGTTAGAAGCAGATACAGGTGCTGGTCATATAATTAGAATATCATCAAAAAGTTGATTTATTTCACTAATTCCATTCAAAAAGTGAAACTTGTATATTATATTCATTCATTACACACAGACTGATATATTTCAAATGTTTATTTCTTTTAATTTTGATGATTATAACTGACAACTAAGGAAAATCCCAAATTTAGTATCTCAGAAAATTAGAATATTACTTAAGACCAATACAAAGAAAGGATTTTTAGAAATCTTGGCCAACTGAAAAGTATGAACATGAAAAGTATGAGCATGTACTACACTCAATACTTAGTTGGGGCTCCTTTTGCCTGAATTACTGCAGAAATGCGGCGTAGCATGGAGTCGATCAGTCTGTGGCATTGCTCAGGTGTTATGAGAGCCCAGGTTGCTCTGATAGTGGCCTTCAGCTCTTCTCTTAAACCAAGTACTGGTAGCTTTGGCACTGTGTGCAGGTGCCAAGTCCTGTTGGAAAATGAAATCTGCATCTCCATAAAGTTGGTCAGCAGAAGGAAGCATGAAGTGCTCTAAAACATATACGGCTGCGTTGACATTGGACCTCAGAAAACCCAGTGGACCAACACCAGCAGATGGCATGGCACCCCAAACCATCACTGACTGTGGAAACTTTACACTGGACCTCAAGCAACGTGGATTGTGTGCCTCACCTCTCTTCCTCCAGACTCTGGGACCCTGATTTCCAAAGGAAATGCAAAATTGACTTTCATCAGAGAACATAACTTTGGACCACTCAGCAGCAGTCCAGTCCTTTTTGTCTTTATACGCTTCTGACGCTGTCTGTTGTTCAAGAGTGGCTTGACACAAGGAATGTGACAGCTGAAGCCCATGTCTTGCATACGTCTGTGCGTAGTGGTTCTTGAAGCACTGACTCCAGCTGCAGTCCACTCTTTGTGAATCTCCCCCACATTTTTGAATGGGTTTTGTTTCACAATCCTCTCCAGGGTGCGGTTATCCCTATTGCTTGTACACATCTTTTCCTTCCCTTCGCCTCTCTATTAATGTGCTTGGACACGGAGCTCTGTGAACAGCCAGCCTCTTTTGCAATGACCTTTTGTGTCTTGCCCTCCTTGTGCAAGGTGTCAATGGTCGTCTTTTGGACAACTGTCAAGTCAGCAGTCTTCCCCATGATTGTGTAGCCTACAGAACTAGACTGAGAGACCATTTAAAGGCCTTTGCAGGTGTTTTGAGTTAATTAGCTGATTATAGTGTGGCACCAGGTGTCTTCAATATTGAACCTTTTTACAATATTCTAATTTTCTGAGATGCTGAATTTGGGATTTTCCTTAGTTGTCAGTTATAATCATCAAAATTAAAATAAATAAACATTTGAAATATATCAGTCTGTGTAATGAATGAATATAATATACAAGTTTCACTTTTTGAATGGAATTATTGAAATAAATCAACTTTTTGATGATATTCTAATTATATGACCAGCACCTGTACTTCAAGCCCTGTAGGTTGCGAGGTGGAGCCCCTGTGTATTGAACTTGTTGCTTAATTGAATTGAGATCTGGGGAATTTGGAGGCCAGGGCAACACCTTTATCTCTTCATCATATTCCTCAAACCATTCCTAAACATGCTGGTGCCATCACTTCCCCAGGTAAATGGCACACACCATCCAAGTGATGTAAAAGACCAAGTGAACTTTTTCCACTGCTCCAAAGTCCATTTCCGAATCCCATTGTAGGCATTTTCGACAGTGGACGGGGTCATCATAGGCAATTTATTGGTCTGCAGCTGATGCACTGTGTATTGTGACACATTCCTCCCATAACCATCATTAAAATTTTGTGTGACTTGTGCCACTGTAGACCTTCTGTTGACTCGAACCAGATGGGATAGCTTTCGTTGCCCTCGTACATCGATGAGACTTGGGTGCCCAACACCCTGTCACTGTCCCTCCTTGGAACACTGTTGGTAAATTCTCATCACTGCTGACTGGGAGCACAACCCACAGGCCTTGCTGTTTCAGAGACACTCTCACCCAGTCACCTTGCAATAACAAATTTGGCCCTTGTCAAAGTTGCTAAGATCTTTATCCCTGCTCATTTCTCCTGCATCCAACACATTGATTGTGAGAATTGATTGTTTGTTTACAAACAAAGTTCAAGAAGTTAAAACTTTAACGAAATTTATAGTTGACTTGCTAATCTGATCCTGTGCAGATGCTACAATATGCTGATTAAATGGTTTGTAGCTAACCAGCAAAGTAGGAACTTAAATAGTGTGAGCCACTAACATGGATATAGGCCAAAATGACCAGAGGCAGTTCTTGGTGTCATGTTAAGAAGGTTAAAGAAGAGGGCAATAGAGGATCAGTCTCTTTCAGTGGCAGGTGCCCTCCAGGAGAGTCTTGTCCTTCGAGGGACAGGAGGAAATGTCATAGATCAGACCTGGGTTAATCCTGCACTGATGTCTGACCTTCTGCTAAAACACACAAGTAAAGGGACTTTTTTTGCCTCTCCAACTAGAAAAATGTACAGTGACTGTTTTTTGCTGTTAAAAAATTCAGCCTGTTAAAAAAGTTTCTTTAAGCAATTCATACTTTTAGTAAACAACGATGCATTGAATTAATAAAGTGAAATTAAAAACTTTTACATTTACTTATTAATCAGAAAGTCCTGAAAAAAATGGATAAGGGTTTCCACAAACATGTTAATCACAACTATTTTCAGCATTGATAATAATATATGTTTCTTGAGCAGCCAATCAGCATAAGAATGATTTCTGAAGGACCATCTGACACTAAAGACTGGAGTAATGATGCTGGAAATTCAGCTTTGCCATCACAGGAATAAATTATATTTTTAAATATTAAAATAGAGGAAAGTAAATTTTATGTATATTTTTCTGTTTTTTATTAAATAAATGCAGTCTTAGTGAGCATAAGCATTTTTGTTTACTTTTGAGTAAATAAAATAAATTAAAATAAAATAAAAAAATTTTTATCCCAAACTTTTTAATGACAGTGTGCTAAAAATGTACAGTGAATGTAAGTTACTTTGGATAAAAGCAGTCAGATACACATAATAATAATAATAATAATAATAAAAAAACACAATCTCTTTTATGAAACAGTCCACATACTTCACAATTTTCACACAATTCAAATTCATTCATTTACATTTTAAAAATCCAAAGTTTTCAGTGAATCGAATCATGAACTTCACATTGTTAGTGCAATGGTCTACCAGTTCAGACTGTTAAATAACTAGTTCACCTTTAAAAAAAACGTTCTTTTTTTCTGTGAAACATAAAGAGATATATTTTGAAGAATGTTCATTTTAGGGGCGTACAATTTATCGCGATTAAACCGCACGCAATTTGGCAAAGGCTGCGATTATTTTCTGCACAGCTTGTCAGAGCTGTACGGCTCTGTGTTCAGTAGTAAATGCTTCTCCATTTGAAAGCCAGAGGGCGCTCTCACGCAGAAACACCAAATATGCCCTGCCGCAGAAGTAGATGACATGCTTCATTCCAGGAAATCCCTATGGGCATCATACTATTGCTGTAGATGAATAAACAGAAGATCAATATGCTTTGATTAAACAGTAATAAACACACAACTGCCTTATTCTGTGTAAGAAGCCACATCATCTCACAGAAGGATGCTCAACTGTCGTTATGAAGTGAGTTTGGAGTAAAAACATGTTATTAAATGTTGTCTTTTGTTGGACAAGATGTTAATGCTTTTCGTGTCTGTAAAGATGTTTGATGTTTGTTGCTTTTTCAAATGTACATTATAATCGACTCAGTTTAGCAGTGCTTTCAGATGGATTAGCATTTGGAGCCATACTTCATTGACAAGCTACACATAAAAAAATAATCGCGGTCTTTGCGATTTCATAATCTCACTAAAATAAAATAACATTGAACTTAAATGCGATTATCACTTAAATTCGATTCTGCATTTAAGTGATAATTGTGTTTAAGTTTAATGTTATTTTTCATATCGTGCGATAAATCGTGCAGCCCTAGTTCATTTATAATCTTAATGTACCAAAAAAACAACAACAAACTGACTTTCTACTGTTTTTCACAGTAGAAAGTCATAAAGGTTTGGAAAGACCTGATGTCAAGTAAATGATGAACATTTAGATTTGATTTGTTTATTTGGATTTGCTTATGAGTGAATATGTAGTTTTACATCATGTCATTATGATACGCTTTTTTGCACTGAATTGAAGAAAGTGAATTAGCAGCACAATAATTGCAATGAACTCAGTAAAACCCTAGTTAAGTGGCAAAAATTACAAAGTGATGATTAAAACCCATTTTCCTATTATAGAGCTATTTTCCTTTCATTTTATTGTGCCAATCTTTATAGCACGTGTTTGTGCATACTGATTGTGTACACACATTTTATATTCACAGTGCTTTTTATTAAATAATTCACAAAACATAATTATATCAGTTCTTTGATGAACACAATTAGTCATAAAACATAATAATGTTTGTTCTTGCAAACACATAAGTACTTTATTAAAAAAAAGAAGCATATCTTTTCACTGACATTCAACTCCAACATCCAAGGTCTCCAGAGATACACACATATGCTTCAGTGCATACATGATCACACGCACACACATGCACACACAGACACATGCTTCCTTCCTCTCAGGTGGAACAGACCCAACTGCATGCATATTCATTATGCCGCTGAGAAAAAAGATCTGGAGATGCATAACGACAAGTGCCAGTGAGTGGGCATGGAATAGCTTTGTTTAATGAACAGCGTTTCTCTGCCTGCAGGCTTACCCAACACTCACTGATGTTTCAGGCAGATGTGGGATGAAGATCCAAAGGCAGGGAGATGCGTGACAGAAGGAAAAATGTGAAGAAACAACCTGACTCTTTAGTTGGTAACTTTTTTTTCCCACAGATCACCTCAAGGCAAGATTTTTCCTTTCTTCCTTCTCTCCACTTCCCTCTCCACCTCTAAATGTTAAGTGAGCCACCGGGAACAAGTGGGCAAGAAAGGAAGAGAAATCTGACTTTTTGCTTTTTGTTTTGTGAACAGTGTATGCTTTTCAGTTGGGTTATGATTCATATCTGTAGCTAATTTATATCATGGATTCATAACTGAAAATCTGAAGTTGGGGATGATGCCTTGATAAGCAGTTACATGGGAAGAAACATCACTCTGAATGGCTTTCAGTGTAGCATCTGGGCATTACATATGCAAACACTGCACATTATCATAAAGTGCGTTCTCAGCAGCATGGTTAATCTTTTATTATGCAGTGCCTTACGCATTAGCTTTTTGGCAGTGATTTAAATTCATTTACTCCTCTAGAAGCAAACAAAAAGAGTTTCTACTTGAGAAGGCAAAAAACCCTGTGAATGAATGAATGAATACACTTCCTGAACAAATCCTAGTTATGTTTAAGAAATACAGCTGGGTGAAGTGGACTAAAATCAGCAGGCATTGTGCTTGGATGATATACTTAAAGTGTCTTCTGTCTTTGGCAAACTCTGGAAAACTCTCAAAGTCTGGATTGTGCATTGAAAACAAATGTTTTTCTAACTAATTTTTCATGGAGAGTTGCTCGTGAAAATGGTGATGCCAATATTGTAGCAAAATTGCCCATTCTGTTCTGTTCTTGTTTCAAAATTATTCGTGCTGAACAAACAAAGCAATGGTTATGTTGTTCTGCGATGACTGGTCTTTATATCTTTGGCTGTAACCCAAGATTTACAAATCCACCTTGAGCGTTTATTGATTTTAAAGGCCTTTAATGTTGCCTCTGAGACAGAAAGTGACAGCCAGCAGAGTAAAATGGCTTGAGGAGAAATGACCGCTGATCGAAGGAAAAAGACCTCTGATTGCCTCTTAGTCTTCCAATCAGCTGGCTTGAACTCATCACTTCTCTGTCATGAGAGCAGGGCAGCACTGCACTTGCTTCTCCATTAGAGCAAGTCCAGAGACTTCAGTAGACGATCAATTCACAAAATTTTTTTTTTTTTTTACTTTTTCTCCTTTTTTTCACAGTTCACATATCTTTGCACACAGAGATGTCCTGCACATGGCCAATTATATCATGCCGCAAATACATGGATTTTTTTATTTTTTTTTAATAATTGGGATATTGCAATGGAATGGTTGTCAATAACAAGAACATGATTTATTCTATTGTATCTAACATGTTAGTGAACACATTTTTTATTTTATTTTAGGTTTTATCACACTGATTTAGTCCACCTGTTCAACAACAAAACATGTTATTTAAAAAAAAAAACTTTGACATATGGACATATGTGGTTTAGAAGATACATCTATAATTTAAGGTCATTTTCCATTTTGAAGACTTTCCTCCCAAGAAGAACAATCTGGACTAACTTTTAATTTAAAAGACTGTTTCAAATTATTTGACGTGTATAAAGGAGTATTTGAGATAGATCCCTTCATGTGGGCCATTGTTTGGACTGGAATATTAGGTCAGATTTGAAAATGGGAGAAAGCTATTTCGAAAGTGTTCATGCATGTTCTTTACTCATGAAGGTTTCAGCATGCAAATCTGGTCCATGTCAATATGCCATTCAAAATCAAATAATGGATTTCTCCAAACTAAAACTCTTTATTTAAAATATATTATGCTAAAGAAAAATAGATCGAAGGAAGGAATGGCTGACCTAAATTTGTTCATAATAATAATAATAATATATGTGGTATCCACACCATTAGAGGCACCATTGTGCAAATAATGACTCCAGTGTCTCTATACAGGCTTCCCATGCTTATTGTTTAGCCATTGTTCAACAAACAGATAGCCCTGTCCCTAAACTTGAACAAAATTACAGTGCCTTTAACAAAACACCATTTGGCCTGCTGTGCCTTGATGTACTAATGTACTGCTCTGATCGTCTCATGTCTCTTTTTTTTCTTTTTGAAGTTATGTTCTGAGAATCTAAATTGACCACTTCCAGATTCATATAAGAAAACTGTTAGTATCTCATCAAATGTCAGGTTGCTAGGCAACATGTCATTTGCTGTCATACTCCACTTGCATGTGAATAGGGGAGAGAGCACATGCAGAAATCATTGTCCTGAAGCTCAGGAACATCAGATGTTCTTTTATAATGCTCTCATATCATATCTAATATGCAGTCACTGAGAAGGTACAGAGCTTTAAAAAGTTAAGTTACCCTTGAACAAATCAAAAGTATATTTCCCAGAGAAACATGGCAAGATGTTTAGCACATAGCATAGCATGATGAATATGACAGCAAGTGATTATTTGAATTCAAATGATTGAACTGTAAAGAATTTTTTTGTTGTTGTTGCCAAATTATCCATGACTTTTATGTGAACGTAAAGATTTAACATTTCCGAAATTGACAAAAAGTATAAATATTCAACATACCTCAACATACATATTATTATCATTATTTAATTTTTAAAATATTTAGGCTTATTTGTTCTATATTTAAATTAAATAAATAATACATGTTGACAAAAATTCTAAGCATACATTTTTTTGTTATTAAATGATGATACTATGTAAAAATGTTAGCTTTGGTCATTAAAAGTGGAACGTTTGTTTTCAGAGTAATGAAGAGTAATTTCTAGCCACTATAGAACTGATAACGGTAAAGCACAAGGATATATAGGTATTTGCTTACCACTACAATATTTGTTAACATTAGTTAACTTCAACATGTTAATTTAAACATTCAATAATACATTAGTCAAATCAAAAGTTGTAGTTGTTTATATTATTTAATGGGTCTGAGCTATCACGAACTAACAATGAACAGTTGTATTTTTATTAACTAACACTACAAAGATTAACTAGATGAGTAAAGTTTGTGTACAAACTTTGATGCTGGCGTGAGAAAGCCTAAAAATGGTGTTAGTAGTAGTTTTGATGCTAACAAAGATTAATAAATCCTGTACTGAATGTACAACTCATTAGTTAATATTAAAGTATTATATATCATTTTAACTAATGGAACCTTATTGTGAAGTGATTCTGATAATTGATACTTTGAGCCAAAAAAAAAAAAAAGAAGAAGAAGAAGCAAACTGTCCATATTTATTTCCCTGAGTATAAGGCATTTGAAACCATTTCTTATTCATAATGTAAATCACTCTGTTTGTCAAGAGCATCGCGCTAGCTGTCACTTCATGCTCTTAAATGACACAGAACAATGACAGGGGCGTGATGGATTTTTTCTTGGCTTGTCAGTGACTGAGGTTGTTTAATGGCAAAAGGCAACTGATATCATGCCAGCATCTCTAGGCACAAACAAAGTGACATGCATACTGCTGACATTTAGCTGTTGCCCTCTGCCACAGATGGCACATTGCTAAGTGGGCATCTCATAATGACAAACACCAGGCCATCACAGCATATTATTAGTGCTTTTCCGGGTAATGGCCATATTGACACCATCATGAGTTTCTTTTGCTGTAAACATGTATTTAGCTGTGTGGCATCATATGGAAATTACATGTCATCTGGTTTAATTGGTAATAACAAACTGGTCTCAACCTCAGATGACATGCACACAGACCTCCCACGGTCAATGTACTGACATCTGATGCATATGGCAAGCACTATCTATAGTAAATTTGAACAATTAGCAGTTCAAATCTGATTTTGGAGATTTCCAAGAATGAAAATTCAGTGTTGTTTGGGACCCCATTGACTGAATTTTCAGCATCATTACTCCAGTCTTCAGTTTCACATGATCCTTTAAATATCTTTCTAATATGCTGTTTTGGTGCTCAAATAACATTTCATAACAGTTGTGCTGCTTTATATATATATATATATATATATATATATATATATATATATATAGAGAGAGAGAGAGAGAGAGAGAGAGAGAGAGAGAGTACAGTCCAAAAGTTTGGAACCACTAAGATTTTTAATGTTTTTAAAAGAAGTTTCGTCATTTAATTAAAAATACAGTAAAAAACAGTAATATTGTGAAATATTATTACAATTTAAAATAACTGTGTACTATTTAAATATATTTGACAAAGTAATTTATTCCTGTGATGCAAAGCTGAATTTTCAGCATCGTTACTCCAGTCTTCAGTGTCACATGATCCTTCAGAAATCATTCTAATATGCTGATTTGCTGCTCAATAAACACATTCAAAAATGCCACACATTTTTGAACAGTGGTGTATTTTTTTCAATGGACATAAACTATAATTACAGAAAATGCTAGCCACAATGTTGTGCAATTATTTCAATTACTTTTTCTTCTATGCGTGTCTATGATTGTGGTATCAACCATTTTAGATAAACCTGCATCTAAATGTACACAAACTATTTAAAACATATAGTAGCATAAGAAATTTCCATGTTTGCTTTACAATTGCAATACTGCAGACCTCTTGCTCTTGCTGTATGTGTTGTTATAGTATATAGTAGGTTCTGTAATTCCATCACATCATCTTCTTCTGATTTGACTGGAGAAAATCAAGTGGCACGCTTCAGCAGTTAAAGCTTATCTGTCAGGGCTGCCTTTCTGAGAGATGCACCTGCTGTCTGGGCTTACCAGACAAGGCATAAAGCATGAATGAGAAACAGGCATGAGCAACCGCACACAGATGTTCCTCTCCCCCAGGTGCCTGCTTTCTTATTTGGCCTTTTTCACTTGGGAGGCACTTGATAGGATGCTGCATGTTGCTATGAAGGGTGGAAGACTAGAGGGGGAGAAAACAAAGTCAGAATTGGTTTCAGAGGGGATCGAGCCCAAAAACAGTGTGGACACATTTCCAGATGGTGTTCTCTGTTGATGTATGATCACCAAAGCCAGCTTGAAATAGAAGACAGAAGAGTCAGAGCAATGTCACCCCTTCAACACAAGCAGAAGTTTCAGGGTGAGGGAATATTCTTATTATTCCAACTTTTAGGTATGAATCTCTCCAAATTTGTATACTTTTATGTATTTACACTATAGCTTCTGTACTACAGTGGTTTACTCTTGAAATTCAGCATTGTGTGAATATTCTTGACTCCTGCTTGTGTTTTATTTTGTTATACAGTTAATTCCTTTGAATAAAACTGTCTGCTAAATGACAAAATGTAAATTTAAAATGGATCCAGACTTTTAGTAATGCAAATGATTGATTTAGGTGCGAATGACTGCAGACTTATGTGAATGGGATGGTATAGAACGATAACTATAGAAAAGAAAGTGACGTGTAGCCAAGTATAGTGTCCCATACTCGAAATCTGTGCCCTGCATTTCACCCATCCAAGTGCACACACACACAGCAGTGATATTGAACACACACCAGGGTTTTTCCTGGCTCAAAATGAGGTGGAGGTGGTAAAATCCTGATCATGGCAGAAAAAAACACTGCATTTTAGGTATTTTAACATTGAGAGATTAAGATTTGTATTTTGAGAACACTATCATATATACAGTGTTTCCCACAGGATTGTGTGTTTTCTGTGGTGGTTGTACCTCTGTCCCTGTAGTGGGATCCGGAGTCATTTTGTACATTTTAAAGATAAATTCATTAATCTGATGCACTTTGAGAGTTCAAAATTAAGAACTCCAACCCATGTTAAGTGTGCAAACTGAACAAAGAAAAAGTCCTGAACTTTAAAGGGGATTCTATAGGGCTTGTGCGGCTAGAGATGAGCGGATCAGCTCTAACATCACCCAAATCCGCTGTTAAAAATAAATCATCCACCCGCCAACTTCCTAAACCTATGATATTCTCTGATTTAGATATATGCACCTGATCATCACAAAATAATTATTTAAATTCTCAGTGTTAAGCATGATTATATAAAATGAATGTCTAAAATAAAAGTTCTTCTTTGGCAAAATTACATTTCCTTGTAAGCCTGTAAACACAGGTTTTACTCCCTTCAAACTAAAATTGTCACTGTTTCATTACATCATTGTTGAGAAAACACTCTTATCAGAGTAATTTCTGTGAAGCTTATGTATATTTTTAGTTAAAGCTGTAAAGTTTTTAAGCAATAGCTCATGGGGTTTTTTCCTTTTGTGTTTTATATAATATTATAATATTATATATATATTTCCTTGATTGGTTTTCCCTGAATAGAAATACGTTGTCTTTGAAAACGAAAGTAAAAGAGTGACACACATTCCTTGCGTTTTACCAAATGAGAGTTCCGTGTCTTTATTAAAATCAACACATTAATGATTTATCTCTCATCCACCCTCGACCCACCCGCAATTACTTGGAATGTTATTTTGTATTCCCAACCCAGCGCATATAACCGCGATCCGCGCATCATTTTCGTGCGCTCTCGCAGAATGTCCTGATCGGCTCCATTCGTGGCCAGCAAGTTGTAGGGCTGGAATAAAAGTGATCTTTTCGGCACGAAACCCCATTTTCTGCAGTGGGGATGGGCGGAACGGTTCGAGAATAGACACAGGCTGGGAAGCAACAACGGAACTGTGGTAAAGGGCTATCTGAGCATGTGACTGCCTGTCTGAGTTTTGTCAACACTCGAAATTTTATGGCGGTGGCTGCTTTGTAATTCTCTATGCAGGAAAAACCCTGCACACCATGAACACACACCTGGAGCAGCCATTTTTGGTGCGCCGTCTGGGGAGTGATTGGAGGTTAGGTGCCTTGCTCAAGGACACCTCAGTCACTCCGCCCAACTACATTTCCTGCCGCTACTGAAACTCAAATCCGCAACCTTCGGGTTACAAGTCCGACTATCTAACCATTAGGCTACAATTAGCATCCACACCAATGAACGCCAACATTCTGTTTATTATATACATGTTTATTATCCATATACTGTAGACATACTGCAGTTGTGTTGTCTGCCACTTTAAATGCACAAGCTTTTTTAAATTTCAGTTGACTGTCAATGTTTTTAACTAACTGGAAAAAAAAAATTCTGGACATGATTCTAATTAGGGCTGCACGATTTATCGCACAATATGAAAAATAACATTGAAATCATGCTTAAACGCAATTCGTAGTGCGATTATGAAATCGCAAAGACTACGATTTTTTATGGGCAACTTGTCAATGAAGTATCTCTCCAAATGCTAAACCATCTAAAAGCACTGAAAGTTTGAGTCGCTTATAATGTACATTTGAAAAAGCAATACACGTCAGCATCTTTCCAGACATGAGAAGCATTTATTAACATCTTGTCCAACAAAAGACAACATTTAATAACATGTTTTCACTCCAAACTCACTGCATAACGACAGTTGAGCATCCTTCTGTGAGATGATGTGGCTTCTTACACAGAATTAGACAGTTTTGTGTTTATTAGTCATGTTTAATCAAAGCGTTTCAATCTTCTGTTTATTCAGCTACAGAGATATTATGATAGGGATAGGGATTTCCTGGAATGACACGTTATCTATCTGGAGTTTCTGTGCGAGAGCGCCCTCTGGCTTTCAAATGGAAAAGCATTTACTACTGAGCACAGAGCCGTACAGCTCTAACAAGCTGTGCAGAAAATAATCGCAGCCTTTGTCAAATCGCGTTCAGTAATAAAATTACGATAAATCGCGCAGCCCTAATTCTAACGATATGGTTCTTCTGGGTCATTGTGGTTATAGCTGTGGTGTGAACTTCCCTCTTCTCAAGTAAATAGACTGATTATTAAAATCTAATATTGTATTATCCTCTAGAACGCTATGGATATTGTGACAGCATGAGGACTGACTTGTGCACAGGGAAATAAAATGTGAAATAAAGGGTGAAATGGGGAAAAAATAAGGCAAATTTATTGTATGGTAGTGAAAACAAGACCTGTTTTACTTGCTAATTTAGTAAAGAAAAAAATATGTTTTCAATTAATGCATTTAATCATATTAAGTAATGTTGATAGAGTGAAACAGAATGCCAGGGTCTCTGACTCCCTTTATGTTTAACTGGTTGAAATTTAAAGTGCTCAAAAAAGCCATGACACAAGATGCTGAAAATAAGAATCAATACAGTCTGTCTTCTTTAAATTGACATAAACAAAGAGTTAAAATGTCGGTAACACTTTACAACATTGTTAACTAACGGGACCTTATTGTAAAATGTTACCAAAATGTCAGATTTGTTGAATTTGATTTTGGAAATGGGCAGCTGTATACTATAGGCCCGTGATAGGCCCGTGACTTATATTAATGATATGGAATTGAAACATTTTTTGCATTTTTTAATATATACATTTACTTCTAAAGTGTCTTTTTGTAATGTCATTTATCACAGGAATAATTTAGTGTCTTTGAATGATCTTCATTTGGGGGCACAATGTTCCAGGGCAAATGTTGATGATGTGATTAATTGCGATTCATTTAATTAATTAATTAATTAATTAATCAGCATATCATGTAATTAATTATTCACATTTCAGCCCTCGAGTGAACTTAAGAATCACATCAAACCTACTTCCATTCTTCTTTGCTTCTGCCTCAGTGCTTATCATAAATACACATGAGTGAGTCTTTACTTGTCCTATAATAGTTTCCTCTTTCAGCTTGCATGGTTTATAAGATGGCATGTCATGCAGCTCCATGCGGACCGTAATGGAGTTATGATGTCTCGGCAGCCATTGAGAAAGAGGCCTGTTATTTATGCTGAGCGTCAGGCTCACAGAGGAGAGGCAAAGCACATTTAATTTCTCTCTAGATCACAAAGACAAATTCTATTTACTGCTCCCAGACAGGGATACGAGGAGAGAGTGAGAGAGAGAGAGAGAAGGGTGATGGAAGGATTTAATAGGTCATTCTGACAAACCTCATTAAGAGCTCTCGTGCGAGTCCTGGGGAAACCCTGTTCAAAATGGCCAGTGTTTACCATTTTACTGCCTTATTTTTCTCTGTTGGAAACAATAAGACAATGTATCAGTCAACTGAAAATAAAGCTGGCAGTTCAAAATGAGTTGACAGTAAACAATATATAACAATAAACACGATACCTATCAGGTGGGGGGATTTGAATGAAAAGTGAAATATTCATATCCTTATGGCATAAGGGCAGTACTGAATGAATATCAGTAAAGCGATGCTAACTGAACGGCTTTACATGCATCACTAGAGTGTGAATATACAGTGTGGAGAATGTCATTCTGTCTTCTTCAGCATGCTGCCTTCCACTGTTAAAGCATATCATACTGTATGTGTTTATAGAAATAGATGTAATAGATAAATTTGATGTGTTTCTGAGAACATGCTAAAATGTACAAAAACCAAAGCCAATGGAAATTGATTGACCTTCATCGATTCCTCTCTGAGGAGAAAACAAAAGTCGTTCCTTGTTACTTGGGCATAATTAACACTGATCGACCGTGCTTGCTCTTTTTCTCTGTTCTGGTGCAGCGATGGCCGTCCACTGAGGAAAAACATTAACAAATGGCCAATGACAACGTGCCAGGAACTCTGAGTGACTGTGAGCAGAAACTGGCATATGAAAACATGAGTGGCAGCTTATGCATAATATTGGCAGGTGTAATTTGGATATCAATGTATTTTTCTGCTGTATTGACCTTATAATACTGTCAATCACCACACTGGCAACTGAATCACACTGTGAGGTGCCGGCTAAAGAATTGACATGACAGTGATAATGTTTGTGCCAGTAGTTTGAGGGCCATAACAGCATAATGACTTGTAAGAACCAGCTTTTTAAGGGATAGTTCACCCAAAAATGCAAATGTTGTCATCACTAACTCACATTCATGTCATTCCAAACCTGAAGAAAGAACATCATCCAGTGAATAAATGATGGCAGAATGTTGATTTTTGAGTGAACTGACCCTGTAAGCTTTTAAGGACCTCTCAGCATATTTACATTATGTTCAACTCGAATATGAAGTAATATTGAAAGTCTTTTAAATAGCGAGATAAAAGAGATAGCAACTGAATTCAGATTCCAGTCACATTCTGAAGAGCATTTAGCAGCTGAAGAACATTTTGAGTTGATGGAGGGCACTTATTAAAATGCATCTAACGTTCAGCAGTTAGTTTCTCTACGGCTAACGCTGAATATGAAGCGTTTGAGACATATTAAGCTACATTAATAGAATAAATAATTCATTTTTTTATTTCATAAAATTCTTAAACTTATAAAACATAGAATTAAACAGAGAAGTACCAACAATAAATACACTGTCTTTGTTGTGTTTCACACTAAATAATCTCTGAAACGTATTTCCTGCTGTTGTTGGCAGAACGGTCAGTGTTTTTTTTTTTCCTCATAATTTCACGGTATTTAATGTGTGGAGTAATAAACCAGTCAAGGTCCCTGAACAACTCACTGTGAAGAGATTTTTGCCGTCCAGCAGGAAAAAAGCAAGGTGCAGTGTTTGATCCTTATTCATGTAATTGTGGCTCAGATGTTTGACTCCACAAAGAACATGCAGAAGGTGTTTAATTAGAGACACCTTTATGAGTGAGCACCACCTCACTATGGTGTAGCTCTGAAAGCTTTCCAGCAGATGTTTCCTCCGGAGAGCTTTCCTCATTGGATCAGAGCTGATTTATTTCTTTGCCTGGATGTCCTTCAGTGGTTTTCTGTATTCTGTGTACCAAAAGTGATCCGATTGCACAGAGACAGCATTAAATACCGGATAAGTTGTGAGGACTTTAAATGAATCTTTCCTTCACCTGAATATACAAATCCTAAATAAAGTCTTTCTCATTCTATTAGAGTAGCAAGCTTAGAAACAGCCGTGAACAACATGATATTAGGCAATCAATGAGCAATGGGAAGTGGAATGTACCTTCATTTATTTATACACAAATAACATCCTGGTGTATTGCTGTTTACTTCAATTACTGGCTCATTTGAGATAACCCAGCCATGAAATGATGCCATTTGCTTTGCCATTATCTCAAATCAGTAGATAACTGTAAAGATTTAGTTCAATCTGACTCACCTGAAAAAGTAGAAGCTCTCTTCTGACCTCAATTTCTATTAGGCCTATGTATATAAAGTTCCCTTTCGTGGGAACTATCGACGCTGCGTGAAACGCATTGGGAACCTTCTGCGTGATATCGTCATTGAAGCACTCCTGTACCCAACCAATCGTGTAACGAGACGTCAGAGGCGGGTGACGTCACGGACCAGGAAACTATAAAGCATGCCCGGATGCAGAGAACGCTAGCTTCTGTTATCTTCAGCAAGCACTCTATGTTATCCCGTGTGTCTTATTTATTGTTGTCTGTCCATATATATATATATATATATATTTCTCTGGTCTCACTCTTCGTCTGAGGACAAGAGTTGCAGCAACAAGTGTGTGTGTGTCTAAGATCGCTGTTGTGCGTCTTATTGTTTGTCATTCTCTCTCTCTCTCTTTGTCTGAGGACAAGAGTTGCAGTATAAACACACATATATACACACCCATAAGACACAAATATATAAGAAATGGCGGATGAAAGCAGCAAGCGATTCAGGAAGTGTGTGCATCCCTGTACTCGCTTTATCCCCGACGGGGATACACACGATATGTGTGTTATTTGCCTGGGGGTTGAGCACGCGCAGGCAGCTCTCGAGGGAGCTGTCTGCGTGCATTGTGAGAGGCTCACCCTCAGAGTGCTGCGATCTCGCCGGGCACTCTTTGATAAAGCGGAGGGTGCCTCGGTTGGTGTTCCCCGCGGATCGGGTCCCGCTGCTGCCGAGGCAGAGCGAAGGCTCCATTCGTGGGGTTCACAAATGGATCTGGCAGCGGGGGTTGAGACGGGCTCCGCCCTATCTCTCCCTTTAGCTGCCAGACCCACTGTCTCTCCTGCCGTGGTGGAAGCACGCCCAGCGGTTTCTTCCCCTCGGGGAGAGACATCGGCACTTCATCTGTCTTCATCTGAGGATGTTGTCGTGATGAGTGTCGAAGCAGCGGATGAGGAACCGCCATCCTCTTCCTCTGCAGATGAGGAGCTCATGGAGGTAGTGGCCAGAGCTGTTGCCAAATTAAATATTAGCTGGCCAGAAGCAGAGCGGGGAGATGTAAAACCCAAAAGCAAACTCGATGAGCGCTTTCTCCCCGCGCGGTCATTACCTCCACGTCGGTGCTTGCCGTTCTTTCCAGATCTACACACTGAGGTGTCTAGATCTTGGAACAGACCGGTTCAGCATAGAGTGTTCAGCCCCCAGACCTCGGTCTATAGTAATATCGTGGGGCTGAAACAGTGTGGCTATGCGGCGATGCCCCGGGTTGAAGAGACGCTCGCGGGCTATCTCTCACCCGAGTCGGCGTCGTCCCTAAAAGCACCGACGTTGCCCACCAAGCCCCTTAAGACTACATCTAACTTGGTGGGCAAAGCTTATGCGGCAGCAGGGCAGGCAGCAGCGTGTCTTCACACCATGGCGCTGCTGCAAGCTTATCAAGCTGAAGTGCTGGGGGAAATAGATACCAGCGGGGAGGCCACATTTGAGTGCATCCAGGAACTGCGCATGGCGACAGACCTGGCTCTCCGTGCCACCAAGGAGACGGCTAAGGAAGTGGGCCGTTCTATGGCAGCCCTGGTGGCCACGGAGAGGCACTTGTGGCTGAACCTCTCCGACATAAGGGACAGAGATAAGTCTGCCCTTATGGACGCGCCGCTGTCTCCTGCGGGCCTCTTCGGTGACGCAGTCACAACTGTCGTCGAGAGGTTCCAGGAGACCAAGAAACAATCTGCGGCGTTTCAGAGGTTCCTCCCCCGCCGGTCTAAAATCCCCGCTGAGACTGTTGAGCGGGAGCAGTCTCGGCCCGCAACGAGCTCCTCAGCGCACCACAGAACGCAGCAAAAGATCAGTGTGGCCACCCGTGCTCCCCCACGTAGATTCTGGGGACAGGGGCGGGCTGCACAGAAGCCTTCTCAGCCCAAGACCGACCTGCGGGCTGTCATTGTGGCGCGGAAGGCTTCTAAAAAGCGGTCCTGATATCTGTGGGTCAGGACCCAGGAGGGCGGCCCCCGTCTGGAGGAAGCGTGGTGTTGAAACACCTGGCACCCGCTTCCATCCAGCGCCCTCCGGGGACCACGCTATCTTCACCATCCAGTGTGCGTCGGGTCCCCACCAATCCTCCGAGGAGGGTTGGCCTGCACTTGATTCGGCTGACTTCTGCCGGCACGCCGTTTCAGAGCGCCGAGCCAAGTGCTCAAAAAACACCAGAGGCCAGTCTCGAGAGACTGGTTCCCTTAGTAGATTTTCTGGAAGAATGGAAAACTCTACCGAATATATCAAATTGGGTGCTGCTCATGATAGAAAAGGGGTACAGAATTCAGTTCGGGTCTCGCCCGCCCAGATTCAATGGGGTCCTTCCCACAGTGGTGACCCCCGAGCAGTCTCTGGTTATGGAACAGGAAGTTATGACACTTTTGCAAAAAGGAGCTATAGAAAGGGTTCCTCCTCCCAGCAAGCTGTCAGGCTTTTACAGCCGCTACTTCATAGTTCCAAAGAAGGATGGGGGACTTCGTCCTATCATAGATTTACGGGTGTTAAATCAGTCTGTACAAAAACTGAAATTCAAGATGCTTACACTCAAACAGATCATTCCCCAAATCAGGTCCGAGGACTGGTTTGTGACGATAGACTTGAAAGATGCATACTTTCATGTGTCCATCCATCCTTCTCATTGGAAGTTCCTCAGGTTTGCTTTCGGGGGCGAAGCTTACCAGTACAAGGTTCTTCCGTTTGGCCTATCATTATCACCCCGCACATTCACGAAGTGCGTGGATGCAGCCCTGGCTCCTTTGAGACTCCAGGGCATTCGCATACTGAATTACATCGACGATTGGTTGATTCTAGCTCGCTCAGAGCAACAAGCAGTTCAACATCGAGATGTTGTTCTGTCTCACATGAAAAGGCTTGGGCTGAGGCTCAATGCCAAGAAGAGTGTGCTGATACCGGCTCAGACCACCAATTATCTAGGTGTTATGTGGGAATCCACAACAATGCGGGCACGTCTGACTCCTGCCCGTGTGAGCTCTGTTCTGTCAGCCGTAAAAGGGGTGAAGTTAGGCCAGTCTCTCACTGTGAAACAGTTTCAGAAACTGTTGGGTCTAATGGCAGCTGCGTCCAACATAATTCCTTTTGGCCTCCTGCATATGAGACCCCTACAGTGGTGGCTCAGGACCAGGGGGTTTTCCCCGAGGGGGAACCCTTTTCGAATGATCAAAGTCACACGGCGATGCCTTCGTGCTCTAGCCGTGTGGAAAGACCCCTGGTTCCTGTCCCAGGGTCCCGTGTTGGGAGCCTCTGGTCGTCGCGCAATGCTTACGACAGACGCTTCCCTCATGGGCTGGGGAGCGATCATGAGCGATCGCTCAGCTCAGGGTCTTTGGGAGGACCATCAACTCTCCTGGCATATAAATCGGCTGGAGATGATGGCGGTGTTTCTAGCACTAAAACACTTTCTCCCAGACCTGAGAGACCATCATGTGCTGGTCCGCACAGACAATATGTCAGTGGTCTCTTATATAAACCATCAGGGGGGTCTACGGTCTCGCCAACTAAATTACTTGGCCCGTCGGATCCTCCTGTGGTCTCAGGGGAAGCTGCTTTCGTTGAAGGCAGCCTATATCCCCGGGAGTCAGAATGTGGGGGCAGACGCCCTGTCGAGGCAGGGGCCGAGGCCCGGGGAGTGGAGACTCTCTGGAAAAACTTTGATCAAGCACAAGTAGACCTGTTTGCTTCGGGAGAGTCAACCCAGTGTCCGCTCTGGTACTCCCTCACGCATCCAGCACCCCTGGGTCTGGATGCCATGGTACAGACGTGGCCGAGGCTACGTCTGTACGCATTTCCCCCGTTCGCTCTGCTCCCACGAGTCCTGGAGAAAGTACGCCAGGAAGGGGTCAGCCTGATACTGGTGGCCCCATACTGGCCAACCCGCATATGGTTCTCGGACTTGGTGTCCATGATAGACGGCGCTCCGATGGAGCTCCCCTTGAGACGGGATCTTCTATCTCAGGCGGGCGGCGCGATAATACATCCCCGCCCAGAACTATGGAAACTATGGGCCTGGCCTCTGAGGGGGACAGGTTCATAGAGGCTGGTCTCTCATCTGAGGTTGTTGAGACCATACTTAGCTCCAGGGCTCCCTCCACGAGGAAGCTTTACTCTTATAAGTGGAATCTATTCTCTACCTGGTGTAGACAACATGAAACGGACCCTGTCCGTGCTCCTATCAGCTTTGTGCTATCTTTTCTCCAAGAAAAATTCTCGGAGGGCTTATCCTATTCAACCTTGAAGGTTTATGTTGCGGCTATATCAGCCTATCATGTTGGGGGGGATTCCTCGGTCGGTCGAGACCCCCTCGTGTCACGCTTCCTCCGTGGTACACTGAGGCTGAGGCCTCCAGTGCGCACAAGGACCCCGGTCTGGGACTTATCAGTGGTTCTACGTGGGTTAGCTGAGGCTCCCTTTGAACCACTGGAGGAGGTGTCTGCAAAGTTTCTGACTTTAAAGACGATATTTTTACTTGCTATTACTTCTCTAAAAAGAATTGGAGATCTTCAGGCCCTTTCAGTGGCCCCCTCATATCTGGAGTTCGCTCCTGGAATGGTGAGAGCATTTCTTCATGCTAGACCTGGCTATGTGCCTAAGGTCCCCACCAATGTCCCGGGTCCCATGGTGCTTCAAGCTTTTCATCCTCCTCCTTTTATATCCTCGGATCAGGAAAAACTAAATCTGCTTTCCCCAGTGAGGGCTTTGGACGCTTATGTCCACAGAGCTGCCCTGTGGTGTAAAACAGAGCAATTGTTCGTCTGTTACGGTTCTCCTAATAAAGGTGGACCGGCGTCCAAGCAGAGGATGAGCAAGTGGGTGGTTGAGGCCATCTCACTTGCATATAAAGCGGTCGGACAGTCCTCTCCCTTTAACGTCCGCGCTCATTCCACAAGGGGTATGGCGGCATCAAGAGCTTTGATGTCTGGCGTCTCTATGAGTGACGTTTGTGATGCAGCTGGATGGTCAAACCAGCACACATTTATCAAATATTATAACCTTGATGTGGGCTCCATTCCGGGGTCCTCCGTACTGTCGAGCTAACATAACAAGCATTTGAAGTACGGCACAGTTGGGATTGCGTTCCCAATGCGTTTCACGCAGCGTCGATAGTTCCCACGAAAGGGAACGTCTCGGGTTACGGATGTAACCCTGGTTCCCTGAGTAAGGGAACGAGACGCTGCGTCTCTCGCCGTACCCCTGCATGCTTGCGAGTACTTGCTTCAGATTTTCCACAGAAGCTAGCGTTCTCTGCATCCGGGCATGCTTTATAGTTTCCTGGTCCGTGACGTCACCCGCCTCTGACGTCTCGTTACACGATTGGTTGGATACAGGAGTGCTTCAATGACGATATCACGCAGAAGGTTCCCAATGCGTTTCACGCAGCGTCTCGTTCCCTTACTCAGGGAACCAGGGTTACATCCGTAACCCGAGACGTTTTCAGTCGTAAGTATTTTAAGATGAGGTCATTTTGAAATGTAAAGACCACACTGTTAGCCCGGATAAGTTGAATTTACTTAAAAAATTTGAGGAAACTGGTTGCCCTAAAAAAAATTAAGTAATGTTAACTTAATAATTCGAGTTCATTTAACTTAAAATGTTTTGTAATATTAATTACTTTGTAGTTATTACACCTAGTATATTTAAGTTCAATGTACTAAGCAAGTTGACTTGCCACCAATCAAAATTCATTCATGCCTCCCATCATGCATTGCAGCATGAATAAATTATGAGCTGAATTGTTTTAGTAATTTTCTTTATTCTCACTATTTAAATTTTGCTGTTTTTCTGTGACTTTTTAGTAGCTTGTTTTCTAATGTTCAGAGTTGATCTGTTTATCAGAATATGTTGCTTGTCACCGTTGTTGAGATTCATACACTGATTCTTGATATCTGTGTGTGCCTAAAATATTTTATTTTTATTTATTTTTTTGTGATAAGGACAACTTAAAAAAAAAAAAAAATTGTATTGTAAAAGTTGATCTTCCACTGTAGAATCACAGTGCTGCTGTAATCAATAATGTAAATCTAACTCAGAGATTGGGCTCTAAATGAGTTCAGTGATTCAGATCAAATAATGATTACGTGAAAACATAATCAACACCACCTGATCATCTTTTAACTTTGCTTGTCTGGTTGGTTTTAATGCAATTAAAACTGCCCAAACAAAATCTAATATTAAAAAGTCAAGGGTCAAGAGCTCAACTAAAACAAACTCTGACCTCGATGATGGTAACTTAAAAATTGTGATTTTCTCCTTTGGTGAAAAACTATAAAAAGGTAAATGTTTGGAAAAAATGTCTGTAGAACAGCCAAAACAAATGTTCCAACTGCTCATCAACAGCTCCTTGAATTCACACACACCACGACAAAATGGCGTCATTACCTGCCGCAAACCAGTGTGTAGGAGGCGTGGTCAGGAGAAAAACTTCATAATTTAAGTGCATTTAACTTACATTAATTAACACATTCAAATACACCCACAAATTAGTAGAATATACTTATATTTTATAAGTAATGCAACCAAACTTAAATATTTTAAGTATATTGTAATTATATTTTTAAGTAAATATAAAATCCGGGCTAAGAGTGCAGTGGTAAGACTTTTGTAAGGTTTGATGGAGTGAACTTTCATATTGATAGGCTATGAGATAGGCTATCGTTTTAAATGCTTAAACAGTGATTTTTATTTCCTCTAGACTTTGTCAAAAATGAAAATGTTATGCAATGCAACTTCAACAGGAATAGTTTTTGAAACCTATGCAGATTTCTATGAATGCACAGGAGAAAAGATTTGCCTTTTGATTACATATGCATTCAGGCGATGAGGAATGTACAGTATACGGCTGTGAGTCAGCAAATCAGGCTTCTTATCGAAGGGCTTCTTTCAGGGTCTCAGCAGGGGCTTATGGACATGGGCCAAAGTCCAATAAAACTTTCTGAATCAAACTCTCTCTCCTCCCTCACCTCCTGCTGCAGCCCTCAATATACCTTGCTGCTCTTGACTCATATAAACCATTACTCTGTCAGAAGTTGAACATCCACACAGGAACTTTCCCACACTTATTGAAATACTTATTGGTGAATATATATAATCCGAATAAATAAGCTTTCCATTGAAGTATGGTTTGTTAGAATAGGACAGTATTTGGCTGAGATACAACCATTTGAAAATCTGGAATCTGAGGGAATCTGAGAAAATCACCTTTAAAGTTGTCCAAATGAAGTCCTTAGCAATGCATATCCTCTCACAAAAAAATTGTTTTTTTGATATATTTACTTTAGGAAATTTACAAAATATCTTCATGGAACATGATCTTTACTTAATATCCTAACAATTTTTGGCATAAAATTAAAATCAATAATTTTGACCCATACAATGTATTGTTGGCTATTGCTAAAAATATACCCATGCGACTTGTGACTTTGTTTTGTGGTCCGGGGTCACATATATGGTACAGTTCAAAAGTTTGGTCAGTAAGTTATGAAAGATATGTTATTAATGTTTCTTGATTAGCAAATCATCATATTAGAATTATTTCTTAAGGGTCATGTGAAGACTGAAGTAATGATGTTGAAAATTCAGCTTTGCCATCACAGGAATAAATTACATTTTAAAATATATTAAAATAAACACAGTTCACTATATTTAACAGTAATACTGTATGCTATTTGAACTGTGGTTAAAGTAAAGTCAGACATAAAATAAGTCACCCTCATGCTTAATAATATTCAGTATATACAATAAGTAGGAGGCTATAAAAAGTGAACAGAAAAATGAATGGTTATATACAGTATAGCTCCATCCATACTTTTATTCACTTTTTATAACTTCCTACTTATATTATGTTTTCGTTTATTATATTAAATCGTTTCGTTTACTGTGGTAAAATCATATGGTTTCGAAGGTACTTTGACTCCCCTCCCCGAGTAAGTTCAGCTCTGTAATTTCTTCATCCGTGTATGCGTTTATGTCCATCTAACAGCGTAATTTTTTAAAATGATCACTGATGATTGCCTCTGTACAAAGCCTGATTGTACTTAAAGTTCCAAAAACAAGTTTAATTCGTCCCCAGTGCAACCTAAATCAGGGAGATGGATTGATTTTGATGTCGCAGGTCACAAATGGATCTAAATTGCCTTGACTAAATCGGTTACATTTTCGAAACGGCGGACAGGTCCTGACAGATTGCGGGTCGTGCCGTGGGCAGCTGCGGTGTTCCAGATGTGTTTTCTGGGATGACGGGATCAAAGTTAAACACTAGCAGATGTTTCCGCTCCCTCCTGGACAGGCACAGCAGGAGGAAGGAAAGGTTGTCCTCCTACATCCACCCATTCCAGGGGGAGCGAGAAACACGGAACCCTGGACCGCTGTGTGGTTCTCATGTCAGCGTGCTCCCTAAACATTTAAATCACTTCCATTTTAAATTCCCTCTGAAAGCCGGAGAGATGGATGCAGAGAGGGTTGAGAGCAGGGTGAGATATGGGTTACTGCACTGGAGAGGATGAAGAATGAAAAGGAAATGAGAGGTATAAAAGCTGCGGAAAGAAAAGAAAAAGGGAGAGGCTCAGGGAAGGGAGAGGTGGGCCGGGGCGAGGTAGCGAATATGGAACGGAGGACGGAGAGAAAGAAAGGAGGGGAAACAGAAAGGCTTAGGTGAAGGATAGCATTTACCTTTTCTCCTGGAGAGATAATGGGCTCTCTGGGGCGCTATAAAAGTTTCATTCTGTCCCACCTCCTGGCAGCCAAGAGTAATGACAGTGGTGTTTGGGTCGACGGGGTCACGGCACTGAAAAGTTGCATTGCTGTAACCACCAGAGAGAGCGGCTTGATGACGAATGTTTTGACAATGTTTTTACAATGTCCTCAAAGAATCCAGTGCGTATAAATTCACTGACAGCATGACTTGTGTTGGTAAAATCTCCCCTGGCACGAAACCTTCACCTATAGCAGAGACCACAGCCCTCAAATGAGAGGAAGAATGAGTGAATGGTATGAAAACCCTTGAAATTAAGAATGATGGTGTCAGGATGTTTGTTCCTCACGTCTCAGAGCTCAGCTCATTTAAAATGCTGTCTATTTACTGTCAAGACTTTAAATAGAAAGGCACTCTCTATTTAAACTGTCCCCTAAAGAAAGGGACAGTTTACTCAGGAATGAAAAAAAGATATGTCATCTTTTATGTACCCACGTGTTGTTCCAAACATGAGAGTGACTTTCTTTCTGAACACTCACTCATTCGTTGCTTTTTTCAATTAAATTAAATGATGACTGGGACTGTCAAGCTCCAAAATAACAAAAACGTACTATAAACATAACATAAAAGTGGTTGATATGGCTTGTGTTCCAAGCCATACAATAGCATTTTGTGAGGAAATGACTGCGATTTGTTCACTCTATTTGGTTCAAATTTGATTGATCCATTTCTGAAGTTCGACTCACTCACAAAGCAGAGGTTAACAGCTTACTGGAGTGAATAATTTAAAGTTCCAACTTTTCTTCACACTAAGATATTTTATATGACGTATAAAACTGTGGAAGTCAAATGGACCACTTAGCCACAGTATGATTTTATGGTGCTTTTTCATCTTTTTTGAAGCTTTAAAACTGTTATTTTCATTATATTTGCAGTGACCAGTCAGGTTGCACTTTAGTTTACAGTATGTGCACTTACATGTACTTACCTAAGAAAGTACTGGGTAATATAATGTAACTACAATGGTTAAGGTTAGGTTTAGGGGTAGGTTCAGGGTTAGTACTAGTTATTACCCAGTTATTGCAATTACTATAATAATTACATAGTATGTACATGGGGAACAGGACTGTGAAATAAAGTTCTACCACCAGTCATTCAAAATGTCTTTGTGTGTGTTCATTGAAAGAAAGAAAGATGGATTTATGACATAAGGGTGAGTAAATGAAGAGTATTCATTTGCATAAAACATCAATACCAACCAAATGATTTTTTGCATGTCAGCTAGTGGATGTTTCATGCTGAGAAATTTCAGGTAGCACATTTTCATGATTCTGTTCTCTTGCACAGTTGCCCATCTCTCTCTCTCTCCTGAGGAAAAGAAACAATATCTAGAAATAAATATGTCCCTAGACAAGAGCTCACACATACACAGTGCAAAAGCATGTGTGATAATTCTTACGCATTATTAGAATGTCTGGCGAAGTCGAGTAGCTATTGATTTCTGTGGAAAACACTCTACAGAGTCACAACCAGAGCTCCCAAAGCTCATGACTCTGAACGGCTCTGACAAAAGCTAAAATAGAGACACAGAATAGCTGCTGTCTGAGGGAAGCTGCTACCAGTGAACATGCCACCTGCATGATACAATGAGTGTCACAAAGATCATCTATGACCAGACATATAGTTTAGTTCTGTTTGGAGTGGCCCATTGAGGGCTTCTCTTCTTGATTGTCAATGCACACTGTAAAAAAAATCCTAGTAAAATTTACGGTAAAAAAACGGCAGCTGTGGTTGCCAGAACTTTACCGTAAAAAATACAGTAGCAACGTAAAAAAAAAATCTGTTAAATTTACGGTAAAATAACGTAATAACATAACTGATATGATGTTAATTTACCAACCTAATGAAGTACTAATATCTGTTTTGTATCTTTATAATACACTGACAGTCATCAAACACAGTGGTGATGAGAGTCACATGATGAATCAAAATTCATCACAAGCAGCTTTTCCACAAGCTGAGAAGGACAACACTAACATATAGAAGGTAAACACAGTGTCATTCACACACACACTAAACACCATCATGGTAACATGCATGAAATTTTAAAAATGCAATAAACATTAATTTAACAACATTAGATGTAACATAAAACCCTAATGTACATAACTGATTAGAAAAAAATGAAAAAAACTAAGAAGAAACAGAGTTATTTCAACGAAAATATATCAAATGTGAAGTGTCACGCAGGGAATTGTGGGAATGTCAATTTACGGTTTTTCACTGTAAATTTTACAATGAATTGTTATTTTTCACTTCCAAAAACTGTGAATTTAACGGTATTTTACCATAAAATTACATTAAATGTACCATTAGATCTATTACAGTTATTCACCATATATAGTACGGAAACTTTCTGTAAACCAATTGACAGTTTTTCACCGCAGCATTTTTACAGTCTTTTACTGTTAAAATCACGGTCATTTTTTACAGTGCACGTACTGTACGTTCAAATTAACTCTTTTTGGAGAGGGAGAATGGTTGGTCTATTTAAAAAATCCATTACTCAAACTCGTATTGTAATAGAAACTGTACTGACCTGGATTATTTGTGTTCCTAATTTATGAATAGTTGACAATCCAATAATCAATAATAATGGACTTGATTGATGACATCTCTAAACAGCTGACGTTGACATGGTGCACAAAGCGAAGGCACGGGTATGTCTAACATTTATGTTATACTATGTTTATATTTCTGTATATTAATAATATTATGTTTTATGATATATGTATTCTGTTATTAGTTTATCAGACAGCTAGCTTCGCTAACTTTACAGAGGCCTTTGATGGATGAAACAGGAAATTTGATGTTGTTGTCAGAAATAATCAGGTGTTTTAAATATATTAAGCAAAACTGAATGTGTCTAAATTATAAGACTTGCAGATTAAATTTATGAAATACTCTACGATAACAGCATCTGGGGTAGTTGCGGACTAATGGTTAGAGAGTCAGACAAAATTCTGAGTATGGGACACCATACTTGGCTACACGTCACGTTTCACTTTTTTTTTTATAATAATAAGGCAGCGGCTATTTGCACAAAGATGGATGCTATTTACACTAGGCGTAAATAACAACAAAAAGCATTTTTTGTAAATAGTTGTCAGATGCTATTTATACTTTGTGCAAATAGTGTCAGCTACTATTTGCACCTCTTGTAGTTTATTATAAAACAGTTATGCAATAATAACAACATATTCAGTGTACATGATTATATTTATTAAAATCATAAATGGATGCTGCCTTATTGGGACATTACTTGTCCCTCTGCCAACAAAGCTGTCTATTTGCACTTGGTGTGAATATACACTCTACAATAGTAGTAACACCAACAATAATGAGAATTAGTAGTAGTAGTATTAGTGTTGTTTCTTAAAAATAAAAATAAAAACTTGTCTATTGGTTTTCTTTTTTCACCTAGGAATACAATTAATTATCATTTATTTTATTTGTATTAATTTATTTTAATTTTATTTTATTAAGAAATTATCTGTTCTTTTTGTTGCTGATTCTTAAGATAACTTAAGTTAACTCATAAGTAGAATCACAAGAAATTCAGTTGTAGTATATCTATTTGATAAATATTATGACATTATTTATTTCTTCTTCTTCTTCTTCTTCTTCTTCTTATTATTATTATTATTATTATTATTATTATTATTATTATTTAATCAGTATACTAAGGATTGTACACATTAACAAACATTCAGAAAATAGATTTTTGGAATTTGTGAATCGATTCAAATCTGTAGACAACAGAATCGTGATTCAAATGTGAATCGTTTTTTTTCCCCTCACCCCTAGTACACAAGCATCATGTAGTTGTTTGTTGTTGGCATGGTATGTGTCCTTCCAAATTTCATACATCGTAAGACGACTTTATCATAAGATCTTGTCAAGTTCTCACACACTTATACTAGTACCTGCCATTTTGTGTCCCAAATATGTTTTGTGCACTTGGTCCGACTGTGTCTGCTAAGAAAATGCATATGAATGTTCTGCAATGAACTGAAATACTGTATTGTTTCCTAGAATGGGTAATTGGTAACTTTTATTTTGAGCTTCTCTGCAGCACTCAGTCAGCAGCACAAGTTGGTGGTCTTATCGGGGGAAAAAAAAATTGAGTGGATCATTTGATCTGCGCTTTAGGCCACAACTAAGATAAAGGATGCTGTCTTTATGGGGTTCACAATTTGTGTGCCGCTAGCAGTGTAATTAGGATGATAACTGCTTTTGTGGGATCATCTGTTGCCGTGATACAGTCTAATTAACCTATTTCTAGCTGGCCCGGTGCATTTATGGCCCTAATGAGCACTTCCAACGACAACAGAGAAAAAATCATTGACAAAGCCCAATCCCCAGTGGCCTGATTTAACAGATATAGTGGGGTGATGTTTCATGCTCACCATCCACCATAAAAGAGAGAAGATGGCTAATGAGGAAATTTGGTCATTTCAGTACCACCTTCATCTCGTTATATGGTCCCAATTGCACACGGTTATTGTAACCTGCGATGTGTCCCAGAGCGAGTGCAGATTGAAAAAAAAAGTGGATATGTGACAGAAGCAACAGAGAAAAGTGCAACACACAGCAAATATACCGCTAATGAGACCATGAAGACACCAGACAGAGCACATGGTATTTATAAATGTTTTTTCACTCTTACACCATGTCGGTTTGTGCTTGCAAATATAGATTTGAGGTTCAGTAGAATCAATGTATTTAGACAAATGTGATGAATTTACTCTATTTCTTTTTCTTTTTCTTTTTTTTTCTGTTTTGCCTGGACTGGTAAGCAAATTACTTAAGAGTTTTCCACTTTTAATGTTGTATTGATGTTCCTCTAATTGGCTCTTTTAATGAGAGGAGATATGGAAGTGAGGTATTTTAAAGCAAAGCTCATTTGCTCAGCCATTTTAATGACTGGATATGAGGGCATTTTTAATTAATTGTAGAAATGAATCCATATTCATAGGTATTGGGTTAATTCAAACATTTATAGCAATGACGTGGCTTATTTAGTTTCAGTTTAGCCATTTTGTGACACTCAACGCTATCAGTCTTTAGTTCTGCAAACTAAATTTATTAGTAATTTTTTAACTCATGACATAGAATATAAAATCATATATGTGCAATACTGATATTTATTCTTTATGCACAAAGATGAATTTATGTTCCATGACTGAAAAAGTCATTTGACCTTCACCTAAATTACATACATTTGGCAACTGATTACAGCTATTGGGCTGTTTTTTTGTTTTTGTTTTTTCCTCTTTGTGGAGATCATGGAGGATCATGAGTGCTGTGATGCTGTAATTCTGTGACCCTAAACACTATCTGACCTAAATTCCAACTGTTTATTGTGCACTGACAAATAGGTTTATTCTAACTGTATAAAGCTATTTAGGTCACCAGTAATGTCCTCATATTGAAAAATAACATAATTATAACATGAGTCGAGCCCTCTGTGGGTTATTAAGAGCATCATTTACAGACCATATTGTGAGCATAGTGATGAAGCAGCTATTAGAGGCATTGACCAACAAACAAGAACAAAGTAAACGGTGTACAAAAGAATAAGAGAATCACAGATCTGTGTGAGCCAATGTAGGCAAAGTGAAGCACAAATGTTTTCTTTCATCTGTTTAGACAGTCAAAGTAGTCTGTCGGTTGCATTATTAAGGGACCAAAGCATTACATTGTGTCTCTCCTGATTGTCCAGTCAGAGTTGTCATTTGGGTCAAATGGCTCTTTTTGTCTGGCTCCCTGAAAGGGCTTTAGTTATCTACTTCAGAAACAGACAAAAGTATAGTGATGGTAATGAGAGGCCAAGCTCTCTGTGAAAGAACTATATGAATGAATAAATTGATGAGCTTATCTGTTGTTCTGTCATTATAGACAAAACCATGAACAACTAATGTGAGTGTGAGCAAAGCTGAGAGATAGTCATATCATTTTTACACTGAAATGACACTCTGTGAAACAATTCAGAGGTCATATGCTCAACATTTCAAGAAGAGATACAGATAAAAGTAGTGTTCAAATTAATTTATTAGTTGACCCTCAGATAATATTGGATTTAACACACCATTACAATATTTCAGTTATTGCTTATGGTTCATTTCTGGAAAAAATAAAATAAAAAAATAAATAATGCATAGTAAAATCATGCATTTTTTTTTCAAAATAAAGGTAATTTCTGTAACTTTATTTTTTATCTGCACAATTATTCACAGCATTATTTATTTAAAAACTAATATCTACAAAAGGCAAATCTTTCCATTTTTTTCTAGAGCAATTTCTGATTTATATTATGAAAGATTTTAGAATTTGTTAAGTGAATTAACTTAAGTGTCCCTTTTTAAACAATCATAAAGCATTCATTTAGGCATTACAGTGTGACATACTGTTTGTAACACCTTACATTACAGATAAACTTTGCTCTAGAACTTATCTAAAGTCTCCCTTCTGCAGGAACTTGTTGTTTGTTGTTTTCCTCTATATGATAAACAGGCCCTGAAAGCTTTCAGGCAGCATCATTAACAATGTACGACGATGCTCATGCCCCTCAAACTACACAAATTAATCATTTTAATCTAATCCTATCGTCCTAATCAAAGGCCCCGGCTTCTGTTTTATTTATTGCGCCCTTAACCTTAGTAATTAACTTATGCATGAATTTATTATTCAAGATTCTCCCTGAATGGGCCTATTTAACCAGATGCAAATAATCATTTGGGCGTCAGATTTTGTGTTCATTCAGTCTTGGGAAGCAGAGGCTCCTTCTAGTGACACTTGAGGGTGACACTCCTAGTCTTATTGTCTGAATTAATTCCCTTACATTTAAAAAACATAGCTAGAGGCATTTTGTGTTCATCTACATTATGCAGATATAGTCTTCAGTGTTTTTTTTAATGTTTGTTTACTTCTTATTAAAAGCAGGCATATTACTAAGAGCTTTACACTGAAATAAAGGATGGTTAATAAGCATGAAAATTAATCAAGATTGGAAAGAAATGTTTGATCAATTACGTTAGTAAACCCAAACAAAGTGGCCCAGTTTTTACAAGATTACCTGACAAGAAAGATTTTTAATAAGCATACCTTTTTCTGATTTTTATCTACATTTATGTTATGTATTATGTTTTTTTTTTTTTAAATAAATGTATATCTGCATGTAATTTATGTAATATTTAATTTCAGTACACCTTTCACTTACATACAGTATTTACTGTTCAAATGTTAAAAATAAAGAAAAGGAAAAAAAAAAAAACATTAAATTACATAATTATAGTTCGGCATACTGCAGTATCTGAAACATTTGCTTTGCTGTTTTGATGATTATATTCAATTTGCAGCAATGGCACAATCAAACATTCATGTCTCATATATATACAAACACACACACTGAAAAAAAATATCACATCTGAAAGGTTCTTTAATTGAAGCAATATATCCTGTTTACTCTCATCACAAGCTGTTTTTTACACTACAGAACATATTCTCAATAATAATGTAGCATAAATACATTTGGCACTGTCAATATATGACCAAAACATATTGGACATTGCTATTACCATCATATATATGCATTTTTGAAGATTTCATTATTAATAATACTTATTTATTCTGTTTATCATTATTTTTAAAAGGTTTTAGCCATACTCCTCTCTGCATCTTAATTGGCTGAGAAAATGTCATCAGCAGTCAGCAGGGCTGAGCGCTGTCAGTTTGACGGGACAGTGTCACCCCGGGGCAGAATATGTCCTCTCTTCTGATAATAGAGGGGACTCTGGAATGTGAGCTGGCACTCAAGGGAAGAACTGCAGAGGGTCACTTAGAAATGACTTCTGCCTTTTCCTTATATACATGCTATCTCTAGGAACGCTATTTATCGACAGCTCTCTGTTATATCTAGCCTTAAAAATAATGATTTTGTGAAACAATCTAAGGGCTGGTATTATGAGATATGGTGCAATGATGGTTCAGGTGCCTTATGTAAGTGACGCTTGAAATGGAAGGGATATATACAGTGGTGTGAAAAAGTGGAGTGAAGGTTTTTATTATGATAATGTCCGGCCATCTGTTCGTGACCTCAAGCTGAAGCAAACTTGGGTTCTGCAGCAGGACAATGGTCCAAAACATACCAGCAAGTCCACCTCTGAATGGCTGAAGAAAAACAAAATGAAGACTTTGGAGTGGCCTAGTCAAAGTCCTGACCTCAATCCTATTGAGATGCTGTGGCATGACCTTAAAAAGGCGATTCATGCTCGAAAACCCTCCAGTGTGGCTGAATTACAACAATTCTGCAAAGAACAGACTCATTGCAAGTTATCGCAAATGCTTGATTGCAGTTGTTGCTGCTAAGGGTGGCCCAACCAGTTATTAGGTTTCAGGGGCAAGCACTTTTTCACACAGGGCCACAGTTTTTCCCACCACTGTATATGGAGCATAAACAGATCCTCACTTGTTTCTGTGAAGTTATTACAGCTGACTTTATCAAGGTGGGTGAACCGTTGTTTCTTTTGTGTTGTGCTGCTGTGCTTTTCTAGGAATCTGTGCCTTAGTTAATCATTTGGTTGCTGCCCTTAGTCAAGAGCTTTTGTTTTCTACAAAAGTTTCCATTATTCACACATCTTGTAACACACACAGGAATACAGTACTTGATTCTGATTGGCCATTGTAGCATTCTGTGGGTAATAATTTTGTATAACGCGCTGCAAACTCAACATTTGACAGTTGTCCCTGGCAACATTATCCTACCCATGCTAGCTTCATGACTCACACAAGTAATAGACATTATGAAATATTGACTCAATTTAAAAGATACACTATCGTTCAAAAGTTTACTTGAGTCAATTTTAAAATGCACAATTTACTTGCTGATTTCATCCAAATGTCTTCTCACTCAAGAGCTCTTGATCTTTGACTTCTCTTTCCTTCAATACACAAAGCTCTCTCGTCTTTAAGCATTCAGGTGAGGTTTTCTCTCCTCGGTGCAGCTTTGCGGCAAGAGGCTCTCACATTTAAAAGGCTTTTTGAAGTTGTTGGGAACTGCCGTCAATTCCTTTTAGTTGCTTTCCCAGAACAGTACACCTTGCTTTCCATCTAATAATAAGGCAATGCATTTGCTCTAAACACACTCCCCATGAATTAATTCGACAGTGTTATGACCCTGAAGGGCCGTTCAGTGAAATCTGCTTTTGAATTTGCCCAGGCCCCCTCATAATGTACCGGCCCCCACCGTTTCTTCTCAGAGCGGCCATTTTCAATTAATCCCACTGCATAATGCATGACTACATTTAACAATCCAATGAACTGATATGGATTCTTTGGCTGCAGAGGAACTCTGTAAATGGTTGTAAAATAGAGTTATACCACTTTGAATGAATTCATTAGTTTACTTAGTGACTCTGAAGGTATGATGCTTTTTGGGTCCGGGGCAGCTTTTGGCAGTCACTTGATAATGTTTATTTTGTTTCCTGTAGAGAATTATAATGAGGCCTGCAGCTTTTTCCGCCACTTGTGGAAGGAACATCTGAGATAATTAGAGGATATTTTAAAGCACACCATTAACCCTAATGATAGTGATGTATGGTTTGGGGATATAGTCAATATTTTAAAAAGATCTAAATGCGAGTTCATTTACTCCAACTACGAAAATAGGATGGAAGAAAGAAAATCGTGGGACTGGGTTGAATGCTTTTCATTTAATTCAGGATGTGAATGAATTATGTTGAGAGATCCGTTGCAGCTTTCAAACAAATGGTAGTGAGATATGGTTTGGGGATACTGTCAATATTTTTTAAAAATATCTAAATATATTTTATTGTGAAATCAGAAACGAAGGATGAATGAAAATCGTGGGACTGTGTAGAATTCTTTACAATTAATTCTGTATGAGAATGAATGACTCAAGAACCGTTTTAGCTTTAGCATGAAGGTTCTTGGTTGAGATGGATAGACAAATCTGGAGAGATGGAGTGCTGGTTCCTCTCCCCTCGGGCCATTAGAGTGACACACTTTTCTGGTCTTCTCTCTGCTCTCATTATTTTTCCTTCTCTCCACAGACTAACATTTTCTCAGCTCCAATAAAAGCCAATTTTGCGCCGCACCTGTCAAGAGAGCATCTCTCCCCTGCAGTCATGCAACTGCACACTAACTAAACACCTTCACTGGTGACTAAAGTATGTCCACTGTAGATCTTCAGAGAGCGTTGTCACACTCCACTGACTAGACGTGTGCAACACTGGGGCCTTTTCTTTCTCCATAGGATGTTAAACTACTCCTCACCAAACCTTGAAAATAGGAGCGGAAACATTTGAGTTGAGTGTTCAGAAACAGCCGCCTGCACACGCACAAACTCGCCGTCGAATAGCTTACATATATTTCACAAGCAGCCTGAGGGCATCAAAAGCTGCAGATCACGGAGGTGAAACATGAGCAGCCCAGTAATGAACAGGATTTGAGGTGAGATCGAATGGGAAAGGCAATTTCTCAAACTTTCGTGAAATGGACCCAAGTTCAGATGCAGGTCAAGCGTGCTACACAATTTTGCTCCTCTTATAAACGTCCATCAGCAGATCATATCAGTCACAATGTTTGGCAGGGTTTTTCAGTGGATGCAGTGAAAACCAAGGTTTTCATTAGTATATATTACCAGCTGTATGTCAGCCAGCTAAGTGAATCTATTAATAAACTGAATCAGAGTGCACTCACCAGCTATGGAGAAGTAAGTTTTGATTTCAGCTGTTAGATGTCTGTTCACAGAGCGCCCATCCCCATCATCTTTCCATTTTTAGTTCGACTTCCGGCTGAGCTGTCCATCATTTTAATGACCTGTCTGTATGTGTCAGAGCAATCCATCTTCTGTGACATAGTGAGACTTGCTTGCTTTGAGTTGATTCAAGTGTTGGAATGAGATAATGTTCTGACAGACATCCAGACCTGTTGTTAGGCCTGTCTTGATTTATCATGGTGGACTAAATAAGGAAATATTTTGAAGTTAATTTTTGTAGTGCACTATATAATCATAAAAAAGAAGAAGGAAAAAAAAGAATGAACTTAGCATGATGATGATTTAAATCATCTTTATTCAATTTTTGTTATACTTTTTTTTTCTGATTGTGTGATGCAATAGCACATTTGAAAGAAGCTGCCTGTCGGTCAGACAGTCCTCAGACACTCTGTACTACTGACACTGCAGAAAGACTGGAACCAATTTTTTTCTGGGTTTTATTTTTCTCCTTTATTTATGGTTTGACTTTGTTGCAAAGAAACAGTACTTATAGCATTCTTATGGCATTCTTACTTGCAAGAAATGGAGCTTGATTAAGGAAAAAAAGATCAAGATAACTATCCATATCACCCGTGGTGTAAAGTATTTGAGTAAATGTAATTAGTTCACCCAAAAATGAAAATTATGTCATTAATTACTCACCCTCATGTCGTTCCAAACCCAGAAGACCTTCGTTCATCTTCAGAACACAAATTAAGATATTTTTGAAGAAATCCAAGAGGTATATGACACGTCCATAGATAGCAATTTATCCGACACTGTCAAGGTGCAGAAAGTTAATAAAGACATTGTTAAAACAGTTGACGTTACTGCAGTGGATCAACCTTAATTTTATGAAGCGACAAGAATACTTTCTGTGCGCAAAAACAAAACAAAAATAATGATTTTATTCGACAATCTCTTTCCTGTCATTATCCTTACGAAGATGACGCAGTAAGCACAGTGAAGGCTTCCGTGTTTACGTCTGAAAGCCGGCTCAGTATTGGCCAAAGCTGATCACATGTTCTGACATAGAACTTGGGAGCGCTGGACATAAACAATGTATGAGAATGACACAGAAGAGTTTGTTTTTGCACACAAAAAGTATTCTTGTTGATTCATAATATTAAGGTTGAATCACTGCAGTCACGTCAACTGTTTTAACGATGTCTTTAGTACCTTTCTGCGCCTTGACAGTGTTGGTTAAATTGCTGTCTATGGACGAGTCATATACCTCTCGGATTTTGTCAAAAATATCTAAATTTGTGTTCTGAAGATGAACGAAGGTCTTACGGGTGTGGAACGACAAGAGGGTGAGTAATTAATGACAGAATTTTCATTTTTGGGTGAACTAACCCAACTTTAAGTATCTTTTTGACTACTTTGTAGTTTTACTGAATATCCAAAATATTAGCAACTTTTACTCTCTACTTGACTACATTTTTAAATAAATATATGTGCTCTTTACTCCAATACATTTGTAATGAGAAATTCAGTTACTTGTTACATTTTGTATGGCACCTAACTTTTTCCACAGCAGTTTATTTCTGCTACAAAAGAAGCAATATCGCCATCTACAAGGCACTGAAGGTACTATAACTTGTGCATGTTCCCCTTACTTACCCAAACTTGTCAACAAGGCTACTTTACGTGAATGCACGTGCATTAGCAGGTAGTTGCTGAATCGCAGGTGTTTCATATAAGAGATGAGGATGTGGCTGCAGTAGATGATGAGGCCCAAACCAGCACATCCAGTGCAAGTCTTTGACCTTTTTAGTCTTTAATTATAGTTAACATTATTTTATTTATCCATTCTATTGAAGAGACCTTTTGAAGGACATTGGTTTACTTGTGCCCTTTTTGAGCACTTCAGTTTAACTGAGACTTGAGTGTTTATAGGAGTGTCGACCTTGATTTATTGCAGTTTTGAGGATTTCAGTTTTATTTTGATTTCAGAAAATAAATGTGATTGCTTTCCTCGTAAATCAACTCTCTAATTTTTCACTGCCATGTCTCTTAGGTGTCAAGTACTAGTGCACCTTTAACCCTACATTCAGTATGAGTAAAATACTTAAGTACTGTTAAAATCATATACTCTATGATTTTTGCTCAAGTCTTATTGAAAATAAGACTTGAACTTGTAACTTGTAATGGAGTCATTTTAGCTATATCTGTACGTTTAGTACAGATTTACTCTTTACACCTCTAGATATCACCAAAGGGACTAAAGTACTAAAATCATCATCAAAGTGCAGAATTATTAATTTATTCTGCCCAGTGTGATGTGAAAAGATTTATGGTAAAGAATTATCGTCTTACTTTTTTCTCAGGTAGATAAAATGAAGATTGATTTAAGTTCATCAGATTACAACAAATCTGTGCCCACATTGGAAAAAACAAACTGTAATGTCCAGAAACTCACAGCATCTAGCTGAAGTAATTTCACAAGTACTGCTCTGTTATCCAGCAACTTACTGCTCATACTTGGCTTACTCTCTTCTTGTACTCTTCCAAATGTGCTCATTATTCTTTTTAATCTTTTGTTAGATGCTTGGCTTTCTCGCAGAGAAGACCTCCACTCAGACCGTCCACCTGGAGTCACATCTCCGCAGTCGACCTCCACCACATGATTAAGGATTCAATATTGTCGGTGACGCACCTTACACAGATGCTTTCTGCTATTGCGTATTAATAATAATGATAACGTTAATAATGGAAGTCGCATTAAATGGCCCCAGAGGAGCCGTGTTTGATTGTCCTTAATGAATTCTGCTCTGCAGGCTTTTGTTCTAGCTAATGAAAGAGGGGGCGGCTATGGAGGGGCCGGAGTGCTGGAATAGATTAATAGATCGCACAGGATTGAACTCCATCGCTGTGGACATAATGAGCTGTCAGTTCACTGTTACAGAGGGTGGGTGGAAGTTTTCGTTCCTGCTCAGACATCGTGAAAAAGGGAACCAAAAAGAAAATGAGAGCAAGAGACAATGAGAGAGGGAAAGAAAGACAGATCGTCATGCAGACGAGAACAGAGGATAACCAGACAGAGTTCAAGAGTGCTTCAAAGAGGGCAAGAAACATGTAAGACAGGATGTCTCTCAATTAAAAAATATAATTGCTTTCGTCAGCACCAGGATAGACACTTAACCTTACCACCCTTTGAAAGACATCAGACACCAGGTCCTTCCCTTGTATAAGAGCACATTTATCATTACAGCTCTTTAATTGTACTATTTCTTTTGTATGTCATTATTTTAGTAAGAACAATTATTATTCTTATTATTATCAATGTTAAAAAAAAAAAGGGTTTTTTTGTAACCATGATACTTTATTTCAGGATTCTTTGATGAACAGAAAGTTCAAAAGGACAACATTTATATGAAATTAAAATCTTTTATTATAAAATATGACCCTGGACCACAAAACCAGTCATAAGTCGCATGGCTATATTTGTAGCAATAGCCAACAATACATTGTATGGGTCAAAATTATCGATTTTTCTTTTATGCCAAAATATATCATTAATATCATTAGGATATTAAGTAAAGATCTTGTTCCATGCAGATATTTTGTAAATTTCCTACCATAAATATGTCAAAAATGCATTTTTTTGTGAGTGGATATGCATTGGACTTCATTTGGACATCTTTAAAGGTGATTTTCTCAATAACATAGTTCAACGATTTGGTGTTTCCCGAAACCATAGTTCAAATGAACATTAGCAAACTGCATCGCAAATTTGTGTAGTTGGAACAACAGTTCTCGAGCTGTTTTCGCACTGAGTTTCTTGTTTTTATGACATGTCGACTTATCGTTATCTTGAGCAAAATAAGAAAACTGGCATTAGGTACAATTTCTATCTTTTACTTCGAATGTATTCAAATGTCATTTACATATTTTAGTTTCAAGAGATTTTAAGCACCATTTTTGAAGAGTGCGTACATGCTCTGGTACGTAAGAATGAGCCTATGATTGAATAAAGCAAAATAACTGAGAATGAGAAAATTAAATTGAGAATTAGTCCTCAGATGCCATGTCAGTAATTTATAGCAAAAAATCTAGCATTAATTCGATCTCCAACGGATTAATTTAAAGTTATTACTCCACCACCTGCGTGACATCATTGACCAGTGTGGCTGAACGACAGGTTTGTGACAATACGGTTTCGGGAAACTGTCGTGACTAGCTAGTTGATTTGTTTAACGATGCATCGTACTATGGTAGTGAAGCAGCGAGTTACGTTGTTGTACAGGAAACGCACCTCAGGTTGATAGCTTGAGCTCAGGTACAGGAGCCCCTGTCTGGATTGAGCCCTTGAGCAAAGCACTTAACCCCAGGCTGCTCCCAGGTGGCCTCCCCTGCAATTGGTGTTAGTAGGAAAGAAAAGTACAAAAGAAAAATAAAGCCCTTCCTTGACCACCACTTCCTATCTAGGCCCTAGTCATTTCGCAGTCTGCCTATTGCAACTTCTTCTTTCCGGCTTACAAGCATCTGCTGAACATCCCCCTGAGCGCATCCGAAATGCTGCTGCTTGGCTTGTTTTTAACCTCAGGAAATTCTCTCCCGTTACACCTCTGCTCAGGTCTTTACACTGCCTGCCAGTTTCAGCAAGACATGGCTTACCCTGCTGCCAATGGCCTGACCCCTCAGTCCTGCATTACAAATTCAATACAAGAGCTTGATGTCCTGACAACTGTAGGGATTCACCTGTAGCAATAGTGTACTGTTACAGTAGCAAGTTATTTTGAGAATTTTTTGTTATTATTATTATTTGATGATGATGACGATTATTCAAAGTGCATAAAATTTAAAAAAAAAAAAAAAAAAAAAAAATCCAAACCAAAAACTTTATTTTTAAAAGTAAATTATCTTTATGTATTTTGTCATAAGTGTTATCCATGTTCTGTTTTTGGACAGTTAGCCTACTATGAATTGTATTGATTTGATTCAGTCTCTTCAGTTTCTACCTCTTTGCTCCTCAGAAAATAATAAAAGCATATAGGTTCTGTTATGGTGAGTAAAAAATGACATTTCATTTTTGAAATGAGTTTTCATTTTTTTGGGTGACCTGTTCCTTTAAATATTTGCTAAGTAAATAGCATACACAGTTGTGCCAAGAGCTGTAAACAGTGATTATTTAACTTTCAGAGCTCTGCATATTTTGCGTGGTCAGGAGGGTGAGTCAGACTTTCGGCATCTGTTTTAAATTTACAGTTTGTAAATCTACATAAATTCCACAATCGTGGATGCGAGGAAGGTGAAGAATGCACATAAGAAATGTTCTTTTGATGGAATTTTTTTACATATTTGTAATCAGCATAGATTTTTAATCAGCCGACAAACAAACAACAGGCACAACACGAAAGCTTGAGTTGTAATTTTGCTTAGTTTAATCGGACGATCAAAGACCCTCACAGTAAATTTAAAGTGACCTCATTGATTTGAGATATTTTTATCATTCATTTTGTATTGCGATGCAGTCCAGCTTATATGGAAGTTTAATCACACTCTCAAACTGCATGGGTAGAGTCACCTGCAGGACCTGGTGGCATATTAAACCTGTGAAATCTGCAAAATTACTCAAAAATCCAACCATAGCATGCATTATCTCATGATAGATAGAATTATATAGAAACTTAAAAAGCTTTCAGTGGTCTGGAAAATTACTCCATTCATGTTCGCTGCAAACAACAGCTCAAAACAATGATCTTAAAAACCTTTATTTCTGAGATTAAAACTGCCTGAAGTTCTTGATTAAAGCCATTTCCAGAGGACATGATATGCTTTTATTTACTCTCCACTCAGACATCTGTTTGTAAACAGCATGTAAATCCAGGCATGTGTTCTCCTGCATTTTGGCCTGGTTTGTCATAAAATGGCCAATTAACACTGGCAGAGGGAGATTAACGCTCTGTGCTCAGATGGGGTTTACTTATGCCCCCAATTACTATCTGGCAGGAGATGGGGGAAAGACTCACATTTAGAAGCCTTCTGCATTATCTGCTACTGACAAAAAATAAATAATTAATAATAAAAATAATAATAGAAGACACCTGGACGTAAAAAGGAGAAATTTCCAAACTTGTGCTATTTATAATTTTACTCTGTTGTTGTTTTGATCCTCTGATATTCTCTGTGTTGTTGTGTCTTTTCAGTCTGTTATGTCTCTTTCCTTAGGGATTGTATATAATTGCTTTCTCTGTGAATTTCTAAGCAATATAATTGATGCTACTATTTGGGCAAGTGTATATAGAAGAGGAAGGGTAATGGACACTGTTAAAGGGATAGTTCACCCAAAAATGAAAATTATCCCATAATTTACTCACCCTCAAGCCATCCTAGGTGTATATGACTATCTTCTTTCAGACGAACACAATCGGAGATATATTTAAAAATATCCTTAGTCCTCCAAGGTTTATAATGGTTGTGAATGGGGGGCCGCGTTTTGAAGTCTAATATAATGCATCCATCATTAATATAATCCAGACTCCAGGAGTTAATAAAGGCCTTCTGAAGCGAAAATATCCATATTTAAAATATTATGTGCGCAGAATGCACAATTCGACTTGCGCCAAATGAGTAATCCTCTGAAGCGTATGTATGACGCAGGATGTAGGAGTATTGTAAGCTTAGATGCCTCTCGCAGTTCAAACAAATAGGGCTTTCTCTTTAAAAATTATCATTGTAGACTTATAATCCATGACCGGTGATTTATCTCTATCCTCTGTGCCTCCGCGTTTGTCATTGCATTGCATTCCGCCGCAAATCGACTTGCACATTCTGCGTACAGCCGACCGCCGGAAGCTAGTTATTTGAATTTAGAAAGTTTTAAATAAGGATATTTTTCTTATAAATACACATTGCTTTGCTTCAGAAGGCCTTTATTAACCCACTGGAGTCACAGAAGTAACAGAAGTAGCGACAGATTGTTTCTTCTGTATTGTACATCCTAGTGAGAAGGATAATCGAAAACAAGAAAAAAAAATGTAGGACGGGACTTGGTTCTGTACATTAGTTGTTGATTGGATGAAACACTTGCATGGATGAATTGTTCACAATGAGATCAATAACATGCATTTAAAAAATAGATTAATTTTTTAATCTAAAAAATTCTTTAACAAGTTCCAGCTAATAATACATATTAAAATGTTACTGATAGCCTCTGAGTAATGGTGTTTTGAATGACATTACACCTTATAGTCTTTGAAGATGTATTGTTAATGAAACTGCTATTTACAGTACATCTTAATAGTTGAATTATTGTGCAAGATTTGCACACAAAAAACCAACAAGAAACCTTGAAAAAAAATGACGTAAACAGGGAAAAAAAAAATAGCAAAATGAGAAGTAATAAGACAATAGTGGGTAGCAATTAATTTGTTATTAGTACCACACATTTTAACATCTAATTACACACAAAGAATATGCATGACACCATTTTAGATTCATCGTTGAGTGCATAATATAATTTTATGCAGTCCTGCTATCCGAAGCATTTTTTATAACTTAATTGTGGAATAGATGCGACTGTAGAATCAATGGTTGTAGCTTCTTTTTGTTGTTTGCACAAACACAATGCTGCTACAAATTTCGTTTTCCTATTTATCACAGAAATTAATCCAATTAGTCATGCACAAGACCTTGTGTTTAATGACTGATAATAGATCCCTATTGAATTGTAAGTAGTCATTAGGCAGACCCTAATGAGGATTATGGGACGTTTTTGAGCACAAGCTGCAGGGGTGGAGAGCTCTGTGCCGTTGCTGCTTGACTGCCATTACTCAGCACAGCAGGGTGATTCTGCAAAGGCCTTGATATAAAAATATTAGTTCCTGGGTTAATTTATCGAATGGGCAGTTTCATTGAACTAAATCTCATCTCAAGAACTTTGTTTCATTCATCTAAGTACAGTAAAGTCCTTGCTAAAAGAATGTCCTTGGAAAACATAAAAGCTAGAAATCTTTAAAATGTCCCTTAGATACTAATTAATCTGTAGTACTCTTCTATGAAATAAAAATAAAAAGATAATTGCTTAAATGAAGGTCTGACTGTACACTAGTTTTTTTATGCATGTCTCTCACCTCCTGTCTCTACTTTGGATTTCCCAAATGTAGTTGTGAATATCATTGTCTCTGTCATTATTTTTAGCAGCACTAAAACTTGACCTTTAACCCTCACCTAAGACCATTTTAATAGCTCGAAAATCTTATTTAAAGGGATAGTTCTTCCAAAAATAAAAATTCTGTCGCCATTTACTCATGTCATTCCAAGCTTGTATGTCGTTCTTTTAATCGCACAACACAAAAGAAGATGTTTTGCAGATTGTTTGGGTCCAATGAACATCAGATCCTATTGACTTTTATTGTATAAACTCCAATATCTCCATTTGTGTTTCACAAAGAGGGTGCTTCTCAAATGGAAAGCTGCATCCTAATGAGGCTACGTCCAATCTTAGTCCAGTCCTTCTGAGTCTTCAAGGCTAGAGTCCTCCTCAGCATTAAATGCTAGAATGAGACGGTCAAGTAAGTGTGCATGGCTACGTCACATGTTCCCGCCCCCATGGTCACAGCATGAAAATACTATTAAAACTTAATTTTGTATAAAATCTCCATGCAGTGAACAACAAATGTCTGAGGTCTTCCAGTGGTTTACATTATTTGCAGTTACAGATTTTTTCAATCGCTAACAAGCACTAAACCATACATCAGATACTTTTTCTAAACTCTTAACACAGACTCACACCTACAAAACACAATTGGCCAAATGGATAATTTTCTTCTCAAAAACACATTTTGTTAAATATATACTAAATCTTCATTTCAAAATAGAACACATCTTTCTCTGCACACACTAACTTTACCAAAACACTGGAAATCTGACTCAAAATTAAATTATTCTGTCAAAGAATAACACTTGTTTTCACCTCACAAGGTACATGCAGTCAATCAAAGTACACCAGGTTTCAAAATACTGGCTATTGTTGACATTACAAAAACTGCATAGACTTTTAGGTTTCAGTTTTACAGGTATTTGCATGCAAAACATCCACCGTTTTACACTAAATTTCTTGGTTAGGTACTGTATGTCCAAATGTACAGTAATGTTCACATTCAAAAGCATTCCAGTAAAAAGCAATTTTTTCCTTTACTGTTTACTGCAGAAGGTACAGTAGAAACACAGTATGATAGAACAGAAAAGGTTTTACAGTATTGCTTACAGTGAACAAAATATCCATGAAACACATAAGAGCATTCTGAACAAAAAAAACAACAGCAAAAAGCCCAGATAAAAAATAAAATAAAATAAAAAAAATCACAAAATTACTGTATCTAATCTCTGCGATCTTCAGGGTTAGGCCACATGTTTTCATCAACATCACATCTGATATTATCCAAGGCGATGCACCTGGGATAAAACCGCTTGGTATGTCGGATCCACCCTCGGCAATCATGAACGGTGATGTCCCTACAGCCAGCATCCATGGCTTCAAGGAGGGACATCTGGTCATGTGGCTGATAGTCATAAACCTTCCACCTCCATGCAGAAAAGAACTCCTCTATGGGGTTGAGGAAAGGTGAATAGGGTGGAAGGAAGACACATATCAGTCTTGGGTGGACTTCAAACCATGTTGTTATTGCTTGCGAATGATGGAAAGCCACATTGTCCCAGGTAATTACAAAGGTCCTCATGTTTTCACCCTCCTGATCCTGCTCTGGAACCAGGCGCTGGTGGAGATCATTGAGAAAGGCAAGGAGGCGCTCGGTATTATAGGGTCCAACCTGACATCTGTGAAGGAGTAATCCTGCATTTGCAATTGCTGCACACATGGTAATGTTTGCCCCTCTCTGTCCTGGCACATCAACTGTGGCCCTTTTTCCAATTACATTTCGTCCACGTCGACGCCTTTTGGCCAGATTGAATCCTGCCTCATCTATGTATATGAATTCATGAGGGGCCTGGTTGGCCTCCAATTCCATAACTCTCTGAAACAAAGTTTATGTAAATCATGTCATTACTATATACCATACTGTACTGTAACCTATTACTGTATAGGTTACCTACTTGCAAAGTGCAAAGCTTATAGAACTGGACGTTGAATTGAATATACAATATACCTGGACATATTGTTGTCGTAGCTCCTTGACTCTATCACTGTTCCTCTCAAAGGGAACAGTGTAGAGCTGCTTCATCCGCACTCTGTGTTTGGACAATGTCCGCGTAATTGTTGTGAGGCTGATGCTATCGATATTGTCAAATATCTCATGGTCCTCTACAATTCTAGTTTGAATTTCATGCAGTTTTATTGCATTATTTGCAACAACCATTTCTACAATGGCAAGCTCTTGATCATTATTTAGGAGCGTTCCTCTTCCCCCAGAGGGTGGAAGACGTTGCATTCTTTAGGGACAAAAAATTCGACATATGCATTACTGTATGACCTTATTGACATGTCAAGTGAGAATAGAAACAATCCATGTAAAATGCAATACTTACCTGTTGGTTTGTTGAAAGATGCGTATAATGGAGGCAACCGTTGACCGCCTCAAATTGGGCTGCACTCTTTCACCAGCCTCTCTTAGTGAAAGACCATGGTTCTTGCAGCCCTTGGAATGCCACCACCACGCATTCTTACACCTCTACCTTGCCCTCTCCTTGGCCCTGCTCCTCTCACTGCTCCTGCACCTCTCACTGCTCCTCTCACTGCTCCTGCACCTCTCACTGCTCCTGCACCTCTCACTGCTCCTGCACCTCTCACTGCATCTCTCACTGTCCTGCTCCTCTCACTGCATCTCTCACTGCTCCTGCACCTCTCACTGCTCCTCTCACTGCTCCTGCTCCTCTCACTGCATCTCTCACTGCTCCTGCACCTCTCACTGCATCTCTCACTGCTCCTGCACCTCTCACTGCTCCTGCACCTCTCACTGCTCCTCTCACTGCTCCTGCTCCTCTCACTGCATCTCTCACTGCTCCTGCACCTCTCACTGCATCTCTCACTGCTCCTGCACCTCTTCCTGTTCCTCTCACTGGTCCTGCACCTCTCCCTGCTCCTCTCACTGCTCCTGCACCTCTCACTGCATCTCTCACTGCTCCTGCACCTCTCACTGCTCCTCTTACTGCTCCTGCTCCTCTCACTGCTCCTGCACCTCTCACTGCTCCTCTCACTGCTCCTGCACCTCTCACTGCTCCTGCACCTCTCACTGCTCCTGCACCTCTCACTGCTCCTGCACCTCTCACTGCATCTCTCACTGCTCCTGCTCCTCTCACTGCATCTCTCACTGCTCCTGCACCTCTCACTGCTCCTCTCACTGCATCTCTCACTGCTCCTGCACCTCTCACTGCATCTCTCACTGCTCCTGCACCTCTCACTGCTCCTGCACCTCTCACTGCTCCTCTCACTGCTCCTGCTCCTCTCACTGCATCTCTCACTGCTCCTGCACCTCTCACTGCATCTCTCACTGCTCCTGCACCTCTCACTGCTCCTGCACCTCTTCCTCTCACTGGTCCTGCACCTCTCCCTGCTCCTCTCCCTGCTCCTGCTCCTCTCACTGCATCTCTCACTGCTCCTGCACCTCTCACTGCTCCTGCTCCTCTCACTGCATCTCTCACTGCTCCTGCACCTCTCACTGCTCCTCTCACTGCTCCTGCTCCTCTCACTGCATCTCTCACTGCTCCTGCACCTCTCACTGCATCTCTCACTGCTCCTGCACCTCTTCCTGTTCCTCTCACTGGTCCTGCACCTCTCCCTGCTCCTCTCACTGCTCCTGCACCTCTCACTGCATCTCTCACTGCTCCTGCACCTCTCACTGCTCCTCTCACTGCTCCTGCTCCTCTCACTGCATCTCTCACTGCTCCTGCACCTCTCACTGCATCTCTCACTGCTCCTGCACCTCTCACTGCTCCTGCACCTCTCACTGCTCCTCTCACTGCTCCTGCTCCTCTCACTGCATCTCTCACTGCTCCTGCACCTCTCACTGCATCTCTCACTGCTCCTGCACCTCTCACTGCTCCTGCACCTCTTCCTCTCACTGGTCCTGCACCTCTCCCTGCTCCTCTCCCTGCTCCTGCACCTCTCACTGCTCCTGCACCTCTCACTGCTCCTGCTCCTCTCACTGCATCTCTCACTGCTCCTGCACCTCTCACTGCTCCTCTCACTGCTCCTGCACCTCTTCCTGTTCCTCTCACTGGTCCTGCACCTCTCCCTGCTCCTCTCACTGCTCCTGCACCTCTCACTGCATCTCTCACTGCTCCTGCACCTCTCACTGCTCCTCTTACTGCTCCTGCTCCTCTCACTGCTCCTGCACCTCTCACTGCTCCTCTCACTGCTCCTGCACCTCTCGCTGCATCTCTCACTGCTCCTGCACCTCTCACTGCATCTCTCACTGGTCCTGCACCTCTCACTGCATCTCTCACTGGGCCTGCTCTTCTCCCTGGGCCCCTTGCTCTTACTCTTCCTCGTCCAGACATTACAGTGTTTGTCTTTTTCTGTTTCTGTTTCCAAAAACATCACTCCTCAAAGTCCTCCTTTTATTGTATAAGTGTCAATATAATAGAAAAAAATAACCCCTGCCATTAAGTCTAAGCCAGACTGGAATCAGCTGTGGTTGGCCCAAGTTTACACAACATAAATCAGCTGTGTGTCAATTAATCAATTGTTTGTTTATTATCAGCTAAGATATATTGTTTTTGAACTGATATCATTGCAGAAGCAGAGGTTTTTATACTGTATCTAAGGTTTGGAATATTGTTTTTGCTATTGTGGGATGTTGTGTGTTAACATTCGTAAATACTACAAAAACAATCCATAATTTTGTTGGGAGGTATAGCTTGTCTGTTAAGAAAATGTAAGCATTGTGGAAATGTGTTCAATGACTCCATATTGTGTGAAAACGACATAAAATGTGTGAATGGTATGGCCACAATAGACCGATGCTGTGCTAATTGTGTTTAGAGTTTTGAAAATGTGACAACTGCTTGGACAAACGCTTGTTAGTGACTGAAAAAAAATGTTTGCTTTTCTGTTTTACCTCGGGCCACCCGTCCCGAGGTGACTAGAGTGGACATCAACTTCAGTTTGGATCCAGCCTCTTAAGAAGACCTCAGATGACCAACACCTATGAAGAGACGGCAACTCCTGCAAGGACTTCAGAAGACGCAATCATCTGGATCATCATGCACATTGCCCAATTTCTATATCCTAATTATTGTTAATGTAATTATTTTTTACAGGAGCTCATTGCTTCTACCTTCAGTTAAACTGCTAACAGTGATTAAATTAATTAAATTAATTGCCTAAATTATTACATTATTTGCTAACTGCATTCTTTAAATTGTGATGTTGACATGCATTCTCTGTAAAGCTGCTTTGAAATGATACGTATCTTGAAAAGCGCTATACAAATAAATGTGAATTGAACTGAATTGAATGTTAAGATAATGTGTATGCCTCCATCTCCAAAAAAAAATTATTTTTGTCTTACTTTTCATAATGAACTCAAGACAAGCTCAGTGCTGACTCGTTTTCCATCAGTTCTTTTTTGTGAATTTAAATGTCTGTGTAACCTGTTGCAACACATGGGTTTCCAAATGAACAGATCAGGTTGAATGGGCACAGTAGCATATCACTATATTGAACGTCTAATACAATCAAGCCTATTGGTATGACAAACAAAAGAAATATTTTCCCTAACACTGTTCGGAGAGTCTTGTTCCCCTATTCTCTTCCCCGCTAGAAATTTTACGTTCCCAGAACATTATCAGAACGTCTCCACTGGTGTTAAGGACGTTGCCTACTAACGTTCCCAGTATGTTCAGAGATGGTCACGATGTGGAGTTCTTTTAAGGTTTGGGGGATGTTATTTGGTGGACCTTCACAGAACATTCGAGATGTTCTCTGAACATTTAGGGAACCATATTTTATTTGGAAATGTTCTCAGAACATCCCTGCTGTCCTTGTCAAAAAATTTAATTGAAAATTAGAGCTAAAATTGACTAAAAAAAAGTAGCTGTTCAAACAAAAACTAATTTCTCTTAAATGATTTACAAAAAAACACTCTTTACAGGTAATTCCTGGATTAATATTATGAAACCTTATATTTAAAATGCAAATCTCTTGCAGTAAATCATTAACTAACAACAGCACATACATGAGCTAATGTAACTGCTGTATCACTGCATCAGCAACTACACAGTTACTGTCTTTAAATAAAGCAACATGCAGCAGAACATCCATGTTTCTGGATCATCACTGACTGAAGCACAGGATCTACTCTCCAGCACAATGGTAACCTCACAAAACTCAGATAACAGAAACAACATTAAACACTAACAGATCTCTCTAGATCTCAGCATCTTCACTTATTACAAACCACTCTGACTTTGTTTCTTTCATACCAAACTTCTTAATGAGGTGTTGCTGATTTATCAAAATTTATAGATGTCACCATTACGGAGGTAAGCGCTTGCTTTAATTGGGCTCCTGACCCTTGATGTTTTGACTTTATTTTTTCTCCAGTTGTTGTAACTGTGTGTTTCTAAAGCATTTGTTACCAAAAAAAATTATGAGAAAAAAAATCTGATCAAATGGATTTGGTTGCTCATTGTTGATGAATATATCATCCTACAGTGGTCTTATTCACTGATCTTTTAATATTGTACTTTCTTTCATGTTGCTGTAGTCCTATGATAGAGCATGAAAATCCTGTCCTGCTTTGATATTTTGAAAGTTTTTATCACTATGCAGAAATTATTCAGACAGGATCATGTAGACTCACACAGACATCAAGATTCTGCATATGATCCTCAACAATGGTGACAAAATTTTCAGATAAACAGATCAACTCTGAACATCACAAAACAAGCTGCTAAAGTCACAAAAAAAGATTTTTGTTTATTGTCAACCATTGTTGAGGATCATACGCTGATTCATGATGTCTGTGTGAGTCTAAAAGATACTGTATAATGAACTTTAAAAAAAACTAACCATTAATTAATGCAAAACTAACATATAATACACTCGTAGTTTAGATTCTGGTGATGATCAGTAAACCAGGATGATGATTGAATCACCAGCATTAAACAACCCATTTCATCTGATCAGAATTTCACTTGCGTTTTTTGCTATAACAAACATGTTTTGAAAACAGTTAAAGCAGCCAGAGAAAATCTAACGTTAAAATGTCAAGAATCAAGAGCCCATCTAAAGCAAATGCTCACCTCCATAACGGTGACTTCAAACTTTATTATTTTATATAAAACACACACTTAGAAGGCGACGTTCTTGTGACCTTGCGCAACTTTGCCTAAAAGTTCTCTAAAAGTGACGAAAATTCTGAAATTTTACAGAACATTTTGGGACATAAAACATCCTCTTTTGGTAATGAAAGTGCTGCAGTTCAAGGTTCCTTATATGACTTTATGACATTCCATTTTGGTTATTTTATGGTCACATAAGAGCATTACAATGAGGATATTTGGGACATTAACTGAACATTGCCACATGGTCCTCTGTTGGTCATTTAATAACGTTCCCGATATGAGTTTAGGGGGACGTTGTATTTTGGTTATTTTATGGCCGCGCAAGTACGTTACAAAGAGGACATTTGGGAAGTTAACAGAACGTCCTATAGTAATAGTCCCCTAAACATTCCCATAACGTCCTGAATGTTCCCTGAAGGTCCACCAAATAATGTCCCCCAAACCTTAAAAGAACTCCACATCGTGACTGTCTCTGAACGTTCTGGGAATGTTACTAGACAATGTCCTTAACACCAGTGGACATTCTGAGAATGTTCAGAACATTCAGAGACGGTCAAGATGTGGAGTTGTTTTAAGGTTTGGGGAACATTATTTGGTGGGCCATCAGGAAACATTCAGGACGTTATGGGAATGTTTAGGGGATTATTACTATAGACCCTTTTACTGTTTGTACACAATGATGACGTAGCAACGTATGCGAGCGCATTTTGGCAACGGAAGTGGTGTTGTTCCCCATAGGTTCTAACGTGTTAGCAACTCCGAAAGTGAAATATATATCTACAGCTTCGTGAGCGGATTAAGCAACACAGACAGATAAAGTTATTTTAAAAAGTTGACTTTATCAAATGGTATCCGGCTATCAGATCCGTGTAGTCGAGTGGATAGAAGACGTTAGCAGATGGCCAAATATATATATACATAAACCAGGGCTCTCAAGTTTTAAAGACAGACAATAATGACAAATATCCAACAACATGGCATGATTTTTAAAGTGACCAATAACATCGACGATGTAATACACTATAATTTAGTGCTAATAAAATTATTAAGCCTATTTGGAGAGAGAGATGTTTAATGTGACAAAATGTCAGTCATCGTGTGATAACGACAATATAACTAGGTCTAGACTACTGAGCAGGTGTTTTCAGTGAACAGGCTGTAAAACTGTTGACTAAGTTCAGACACTCATGAAAAACTGATGCTGATTATCTGGGAAACATTCTCTAACAGCAGTAAAGTTGTCATTGTTTGTGTCAAACAAGCTGTGAATTTGTTGTAACATTAAAATAGGAGATCGTGACTTATTCTGTGCTCAAAGTGATGCTCAGAGCTCCAGTGTTTTCCTCTGTGGGTGAACGAGGATGATGGTGAACAATTCCAGGGTATGCTTTTTTTTTCATTGGTTGTTGCGTTAAATCTTACCCGTACAATAGTGCTATTTTCTGATTGGCTCTGTTAGCCCTTTCTTTTTTTGATTGGCTGATAGTGGCAGGCTATCCAGGGGAGACGCGCTTGATTCCTGCCCGGCGCAGCGGCATATTAAATATATGAAAAATAGTTTTTCTGCTTGAGAAATCAATGTGTGGCGGGAGTGCGTGACAAAAGACCGAAATGAGGCTGTACGCTCAGTGCGTTACACTTGGAGAGCCCTGAAACACTTTCAGAGTTGCTAAATGCGCGCGCAACTATTTGATCACGTGGGCTGTAAAAGGGTCTATCCGCTTGTTAAGCTGACGTAAGGAAGTGCCCAAGGAAGGACCGGAAGTTGAAGTCGGCGGGTGCCACCACTTGTAGCAGAACTTCACTTGCGTTAGCATCCCCTTTGACTCCCATTCATTTTGGCGTCACTTTGACAGTGAATAACTTTACATCTGAGGCGTTTAAAGACTCCATTTGTCCATTATTTATTCTAAAGATACAAGACAATGTATAAAGGGCTCCATTACCTTCTATGTTACATTATGGCGTAGAAACAGTTTTTGTAAAAATAGGCTAACGATTGCGTCATAACCACTCGACTCTCTGTCGCACATAGAGAAATACCGTAGAGACAGGAGGAAAGCTCGCAGGCAATCGGGGTGATTTCTTAATATGCTACTGGCGTTACATTTTAAAATACTATACAAAATAATTAATCAGAATACTTACTCCTGCTCATCACGCCAAAGAACTCCCCGCTCAAGCTCGCCGTCTTTGCAAGATTAACAATGGCAGTTTGCACGCACGCTACTAGAAGATTTACATCTGTCAGCAGGTGCGGACGTCATCAAGCTTAGTTTGAGTCTGCGCGTCGAAACGGAATGCTAAAAATCGCTAAAAATGGGCTTCACTTCTCTCAGTTGAGTCATGGGGTCGCTGTGTCCATTTCTTTTCTGTAAGGAACGCCGTTTCCGGGTCCAACCCTCTACTCGTTCACTTGAGAATGCCTCGACGGCTGTTTAGAGTGCTATTTATTCATTTTAAACATCAATCATTTAAAAAAAGTTAAACATTTTAAATACTACAGTTACACAACAGTCTCCAGTCACAGCGTCACAGATATTAATATTTTAACGATTTATAAAAGATAATCATTGTCTGCCATCTGAAATTTTGGTATGGAGATAAAGGTTATAATTATATATTTTTTGTAGTATTACACCACATCGTGTATGTATATTAGCATCATTTGTTGTTTTCTTGTGGTATGGGATAAAGCGTTAGGACCCGGAAGCGCTGCCGCGTGACGTCAGACTTAACAACCGTGGACGTTCTGTTAACTTCCCAAATGTCCTCTTTGTAACGTTCTCGCATGACCATAAAATAACCAAAATACAACGTCCCCCTAAACTCATATCGGGAACGATATATTATTATATTATTTCTTATAATCCAATTATATTATTTCTTATAAAGGTGTCAAGTCATTCTGAACAGAATATGAAGGTCAAGCTAACTTTAAACTGAATTGCACAGACACCAATGCTGGTCCAAATCAAACTTGGTGGTAAAAAATCACTGGGCTGGATGGAGTGAATTTATAGGGAACAGGTGAGTGACCTCTCTCTGAGCATCCCCAAACTGACACACACACATACACCTTGTTAGGATTGACTTCCAAGACTTTTTGCAACATATAGGGAAAATGTTAGGCAGGAAGACACCATGGGTAGTCTATTTCCCCAACACAGCATGTTTATATCATAATGTACTTGCCAGGCGTCATTAACAAACAAATGAAGTTATTTACCAGTCATTTCCTGTGCCTGTGTGAATGACGTGTAGATTGTACTCTTTGACCTTCTACAGTCAATGACTGTTCCTCCAGTGATGTAACTTCAGAGTGTGATGAAGTGAAGCAGAGCTGTGAGTTCTAACATGTCAGTCCTTTTTTGGACACTGCTGCAGTCATACAGTCTGTCACACCCACTGAGGATCCAGGGTTTCAGGAAAAACAGTTACCACACATCCTCTACCCAAAACAAAGCTCAGGAAGCACATATTATGCTTAAAATTTAAGTTTCTAGGATTATCTAGGATGGATACATTTTCTTGCCTTTGTTTCAGTATTACATAGTCAGAGGCAGTATATGTGAACGATGTGAAGTGGTGGCAGAACTGCATGATTTGCCTTTTTTCTTTTTTTCTTTTTTTTGCTAGTGTCTAGCTCCAAGATTACTCTGATACAGTTCCATCATGAGCATAACACATACAACTGCATGCCAGCAATAATTCACCATGTGGAACAGTGTTAATAGACTGTTAGTAGTCAGAATGAAAAAAAAAAACATATATATATATATACACACACACATTGGAAAACCAGCCATCAAAAATAAAATTTTATGGGAAATAAATGATGAAACAGAATAGTCATTTCTTTATTCCATTATAAATGTCAGTCTTTCTTTTTTGCTTATTTTAGATACTTTAGTTATTGTATGCAATGTTATAAACATGATTCTTCTTGAAGCGCCTTATCTTCTATCTTTCGACATGGATCTCTTGCTATTAGTTTCATGTTGCCATATCAGTGGAGTGCTTTTGACAGTCTGTGTAGTTCAGTTTCTGCCAAGGCATGACTTGCATATTACATATTCTGTATAAACTATAAGGAAGGCAAAAAATAAATAAATAAATAAATAAAATCAATATTACACAAACAACCTGTCCTAAGCAATTAAATATAATGCCACTGTTGCAGTGTGAGCATTCACAGGCATGAAAATGATATGTTAGCAGCCTAGTTTGTCCAAATCAATTTAACATCCAAAGAATATTGTTTTGATCAAAGTGATTAAATTACACAATGTTGTTAGTGTTACGGACAGATAGTCAGAGAACACAGGAGATGACGATGAATGACGTTTATTTGACAAACAGCAGGGTTTAACAGGAATGCAGACAAGTAAACAAGATATTTAGAATGATAACATATTACTGAAAGCAGTCTTTGTCTTACAGGTGATGAACTCATGGATGAATTGATGACAGATGACAGCACACACTCAACAGAGGTAAGTTTTCACACACAGATGCCGGATAACGAAGACTGGGAGAACACGCTGGAGAATGGAGACAGGTAAGTATCAGGAGATGTTGGAGATGATCAGTACTCTGGCGAGGTAGTGCGTTGTGATTGGTTGGTGATGGAGCCTGGCGGGTCTGTGACAGTTAGATGTTGTCACTGTTTAAATTGACATAAATGGACAAACTAAGTTGTATGAACACATTTTTCCCCAAATAATGTTGTCAAAGTGGATTATTCTAAGTGTTATTTCAACAGCTTTATACTTTGGCAAATTAGTTTGAAATGTATATATAACAGATGTCTTTACGTTATTAACGGAGTCATTCAGGCAGTGATGGTGTTGAGTCATGGTGCACATACAGTATGAGTGAGGATGGTGTAACAGCATTTAGCATGGGTGAATAACACAATCCCGTAGGAGTGCAAGCCTACATAACATCCTTCAGTTAATGCTCTGAGTGCTGCAACATGGATGAGTAATATCAGCTCAGAGATATTGATGTTGACAAGTCCCTAGGATTCTGCTGTTTACGTCAACAAAATGATACAGTGTGATACATGTGAAAGATAACATTACTTGAGTTTAATCATCAAAGCAAGATACTGTGGTCATGACATTATCTGACAAACTTTTGAGCTTAAGAACTATTTAGTTTGTTTATTTTCATATTGTTAAAGAATAGTTTACCAAAAAATGAACATTTGACTTTGTTATTCCCTGTAACACAAAAGAAAACATTGTAAAGAATACACTGGTCTTTTCCATACAGTAATGTTCCATGGGAACCGTCTGGATTTTGTGAACTAGAAATTACGCGACTTAAAATGTAACTTTGCCAATTTTCAACCTGCTTTGTATTGTTGAAATGTCTGTAGTTAATGTAAATGAACAATGTTTACTCATTCTATGTGTTACCTGAACAGAGAAATTCATGTTTATCTGTCAGTAAAACGCGCCATCCGGCGGACCTTTGACAGCTCCAGCTTTCATGAAAACTACAGATTATACTTCCGCATTTTTTCCGCAGTTACTGTAAGGGTAGGTTTATTACTGAAAATTATATTGTACCATGTCTAATCTTTAAACAGCATTATGGTACAAATGGAACAATAACACTAGCAGCCTTCCCAGCAAGCAATAGCTGTCATTTCACCATCTCAATTACCTACTGAGCCGATAGAGTACGGCTATCCACTTCTAGCCAAAATAACCTTGAATTTGGTCACATGTTGTTTTTGCCAAAATAACTTGCAAGATGTATGATATTCCATCATGTAAGCAAAGTCAACAATGATCAGAAGGTGTTTGGTTTCATTTCTATGGTTAGACATCTATTCAATTTTCACTGACAGCCCAAATTTTGCCCTGTTTTAGCCTAGACATTAGGGCTGTGTTTGGATGGTTATTAGACGTCTTTTAAACGCAAAATTGCTTGCTGGGTTCTTACCTGTATGCAACAGCGTTTTCCTCTGTGGGGTTGTTGGGCAGAACAGACAGAACATCAGTTTATTTCAGTTTTACCCCTCCGTTTGGCCTAAAACACTGTGTTCATGGTCATCCAATTTGAAATGTTGACTACAAACACAATTTTCTCTGTATTTACGATTCTTTGCAGTCTTTAGCCACTGCCTACAACATGCGGGATTCTTCACTAGAAACCCAAAGTAACTCACTCCCTCTTAACATCTACTCTTTGAAATCTTACACCCAGAAACAAGTCAACACTATTATGACTGAAAGTTTGCTAAAAAGTATTTCCTACTAATGCAAAGTGGTGTTTAATCTGGTAAGCATATCCATAGCAGACTGGTGGGAGTTTTCCTACCTATTTAGCAAAAGGGAAGACAACAGCCCTTTTCTGTTTTCTCTACATTGCACCAATTAAAAAAGTTTTATTGAAAGCCAGTTTTGTCAGCAGTAAATTCAACCCATTTGAACCCATTTGAAAACTCAGTGACTCAGTTTGGTTGCAGAGGTTAACAGCTCACTGGAAGGGAACAGTAATCAGTAACTTAAATTTCAGTCTGTTTCTCACTCTAGCTAATGTAAAGCTTCAGAAGATTTGGAGTATTTTGTAAAGATGAGGTCACATTTGCCTTTGTTTGTTTCACTGGTGAAATCCAGTCTAGCCCATGCGAATTTTGTGTGAGGGCAAAAGATTTCGCATTGAGTTTGCAATGAGTTGCTGCTTTGACCAACAGAAAGCTGCTTGGTTTGAAATTGTCATGTTTGAGCTGTGCTTCATACATATATTTGCTAGTGCAGCATTGATAATAGACAATGGATCTTTTTGTGACCACCTTAAGAGTCACTTTTTTGAGGCCAATTTAATGGGAAAAAGTTTAATGAAAAAGAGCAAATAGTACAATTCTTCAAAATTTTTTCTTTTTATGTTCTGCTGAAGAAAGAAAGTCATGCAGGTTTGGAACAACATGAGATTGAGTAAATAACTACAATGTTTATTTTATTTAATTTACCCGCTGTCAGATCCAAGTCTTTTAATTCTTCATTAAGGATACTTTTATTCCCAAAGTGTAGCCTGAATATAGGCTGATCATAGGTTGTTTGTACTTACAGAACACCTTATCACTGGTTAATTATGGATCAGTTAATTTTCCGAAAGTGTGACGGATGCATTGGGACATGACAGTAACTGACAGATGCAAAACTGCAGGATACCACAAAATAAGTGTAATATAAAGTAAAATCAACAGTTTTATTTTATTATTTAGGTTTCAGTCTTTGTAAGCATATAACTTAATTAACAGAGTATACACGTTGCATTTATTACATTTATTAAAAGTCTTTGCTGAAATTCCAGTAAAATGTTTGTTAGCACTTCGCAATAATGTCTCATTCATTAATGTTAGTTAATGCATTAGTTAACTTGAGCTAACAATTAGCAATATCATATTTACAGTATTTATTGATTTTACTTCATAAAAATACAAAATGAAAGATTTATTTGTTGAATTTCCAGAAACTCGCTCCCCTGTTCTTTTACTCAAATATCTCTTCTGATTGTAGTTAAAAAAACTTTATAAAAACATAGATATTGAAAATACCCAAGGCTCTAATGTCTGCACTTGTGGTGACACTAGTCTGTTCTTGATCCAGTACCCTCTGGGACCCACTTTAAGTTTCAGAAATACTGAGAGAAGCCATTACTATCTGCGCTTGCCTTGGGGGTGTCACATTACTCACAAAATTTCACTGGCACACACATAAATAAACACTGGCATACACACACAGCATAATACCAATAGCTTAACATGCCTGGTGTTCAGTCAGCTGGGCCACAGACAGGGTTTTCAGCGGGTTAGTGCACTGTCTCTGCACATCCGATCAGCAGTGTCTTTGGCCCTGAGGCTTCGCTTTTTTTAACAGGAGCTTTAGCGGCATTAACAGAGCTCTCGTCGCGCCCACCGACAGCAAAGACACCGCACTGGCCTTAAAGATGAAGTCTCAGTCTGTCTCTGTGTATCATCTGAATCAACATCTGAAGGATTGGGAGGTGGAGCAGCTTCAGAGATACATTAGCTTAGAGCTTTCATCTGCTATCAGCAACTCCAGGCTGTTTAAGATTACAATACAGAGTGGAAACAACTAAAACAATCATAAGCCATATTAATAGTTCAACAGATGTTTTCACAATCCATTAACTGTTGCTTTTAGTAGTTTTACACTACAGTAAAAATGAAAGCTGATATATATGTCAGAAAAGCTAATAATTGGCAAAGTTTTAGTAAATACTGGTCCATTGACCAATTCATATAATGTAAGTAAATAAATATGCACACATTCATAAGATGTAAAAGGCATGTAAACATACACATCATGGCACACTGCATGACAAGGCATGTCAATATTACAAACATAAAGCTATAAAGCAGCTCTAAAAAGACAATAGTAAACAGTCATTATTCAGTTGAAATCAGTCAAGTGTTGATTCAGTTTAATTTAATAACTGTTCAATTAATCTATAAAGCCACTCTGGAGAAAAGATTGAGGTCATCATCCAACTTAGTTCAGTTGTCACCCAATAGTGTCAGTGCAGTCAAAACAATAATATTGCCGAATATTAAGCCAAGCCAAAAGGTGACAGTGGCAAGGAACCCAAACTCCATCGGTGACAGAAATGGATTAAAAAAAAAAAAAAAAAACCTTGGGATTAACCAGTCTCAGTCAGGGGCCAGTTCTCTGGCCAAACGAACAAATATGGAGTGGTTTAATTCCAGGCTGAATCACTATTCAGACTGTAGATTGATCATTCAGAATATTTCATCCAGTTCCCTCTCCTTGAAGATCTGGATACATTTAGCACAGTTCAGCACAGTAAACAGTTTCTTAGTTTTTTGTTGCTTATTTGGCCAGACCCATGGGTAAACAAGTGTCAGTCTCTAGAAAAAAGAAAGAACAGTGTTAATTTCAGCACACAAACTTAGCACAGGATCAACACTTAGACCCTGAGGAACTCCCTTTGATGTCCCTTTGATTTTGAGCTCAGACTGTTATCTAGGCCATTGTGCCAGTTCCAGTCCTTTGCTTTGGTCTCCAACGGCTATGACTTTGTTCCTGAGACATGATTAGAATTAGGATAAGTCCATGTCTAATGATTTTTCACAATCAGCATATAACCAAATTGTATTATATGTTGTTATAAATTATAATTTAACAAATATATTTTTATTTTTATAAATATATATATATATATATATATATATATATATATGATACATATCATTTATCCTTATTGAATTATGTTATTCATTCTTACACATTCTACTGAGAGAAGAATAGGCACTTGAAGATACAGGGCTCTATTTTAATGATCTAAGCGCATGGTTTGAAGTGCATGGTGCAGGTGCACTTAGGGCATGTCCAAAATCCTCTTTTGCTAGTTTAACGACAGACAAAATGGCCAAAAGGATTGTACCTATTCTCTTAATGAGTCAAGGCTGTGTTTTGGGGTGTAACGTGCAATAAACCAATCAGAGTCTCATTTCCCATTTGCACCATGGCGGATTTGCTATTTACATGGCGGAATTTGCGGAAAGACTGAACTCTTCTCCAGAATAGCAACACGCCAACAATATGCCTGAACACACCTCATTTTCAGACCAGCACACCCTGTTGGGCGAACAGATGGGCGCAAATGCATTTGCTGTTTAAACAACATGGTGCTGGACGTGAAAATGACAATTGCATCGGGCTGAAACTAGCAAAAAACACTTGCGACGCGCCTGACGTTGCATTGCGCTCGGTGTATGATAGGGCCCACAGGGTGTCCAGTTGTTTAAATTTTTACTCTCTATTTAATGAGCTTGTTTGCCCATATAATCTTTAGGGTATTAGGTTAGCTAATTTGGCTTGCTGTCCACTGAGGAGGGGCTTGATGAAGCAGCTTCAACTCAAGCTATATATAAGCTGATTTACCCCCACAGTGAATAAATATAGAATATGATTACATAGGGCAAGGTACCTGAGATGAAGGTGGAGTTTGGAAGGTGGAGGGATGCTGGAACAGCTGAGACTGAAGAGAGGTAAGCAGCTGCTTATACTCTGGCTGTTGAATGGAAGATTAGATGGACTCGCTCCTCCCTAAATTACGTTTAGGAACTTCACTTCATATCAGACATGAACTGAGAGACAGATAGATGCCTTATCCTCGTGCTTTTTTCTTTTTGAGTCTTCAAGCTCTGTTCAGAGCACAAGGTTAAAGTGATGTAACTATTATTACAGCTCCTTTTGATTTCTGTGGTCTCGTTTTCAACTTTAAGAGAATGTTATATGTTGTAAGATTGGTGAGTGTTAAACAGTGAGAGCTTCATTCTCTGTGTTCATCAAGAGGCTTTTGAGTGCTGAGAAGAAAAGAAGTAAAAGCGAGGCAAAAATCCCATGGTAGTTGGTATATCATATGGTATAGTTTATAAGAATAGAGAAGACAGTCAAGGGATAGAAATACAGAGTGTGTTAGACAGTGGTAAATGTACTCCCAGCTGAAATAGCACCCTGTCTCCAGAAAGTAATTCAGAACACATGTGCATCAATAAAAATGACAGATGAAGGAACATCATGGACCGTTACCTTCTCCGCATTATAAACTGCAACATCAAAGACACATGTTTTTAAATGTCTGATGAGTTTCAGCTTTGGCAGAGGACAGAAGAATGGATTTTAAGCACGTTCTCCAGTTCAGACTTTATTTCATACTGGCACATTTCCACAATAGCCACATTGTATTCTGGGTCACAGTAATAAAGGGGCTTGAGATCCATCTCATCCAAAAACCTGAATTAGTTTCAGTAAAAAGACAAGACCCATTTGTATTCTGAATTGTTTCAATGAGAAAACAAGAACAATTTGTAATAGACCTTAGTCAGGGTAGCTCCATATTTAATTTTTGACAGGAATGAAAACAGTGAGGCTCATGATTGCTGTGAGTAATAGAAGTAGGCCTATACAGTGTGTTCAATGCAATGTACTGTAGTTTAATAGTGTACAGACTGTTCAACTGAAGAAACATCTTTTCAAAAGACTTTCAGTAGACAAAAACTCCACAAAACAGTCAGAGTTTAAAAAAAATTACATGTGATCTATGACCTTAATAAAGCACACGCAATTATAAAGTCTCCTATACTGATTAAAGTCTATTGGCCGACAAAAGTGAGAATAATCTTTAGTCTTTTTTGTTCCCATGGAAATGCTCCTGTGATGTATTCTGGAAATACGCAATGAGAAAGTGTCTTCAGGATTGTTTTCAAAATGTAAAATTGCTGTAGAGGCCATCAAGATTTATAAGTTGTGAAAAGTCCCAGTGAACATGAACACTTAAGGTACATTTGCATAACATTTAACTTTTCTTTTCCTAATTTCCTGTGAAAGGTTACTCAGCTCTTCTGTTTTATTCAGCTATAAAGTGGATCCTTAAAGGTGAAGTGTGCCATTTTTCAGTGTTAAAATACTTTCTTCTATCCCAGCTTAATATGCAGAGACAACTAAGCTATTTGTAGGCTGACTCTCCTGAAAAGTGCAAAACAAAAGTGCTATCAAAACAGTGCTCCGTTTGATGGAGGGAGTGTATGGAACCTGTTCGAAAATTTGATTTTTTTCAATTGTGAGTGACAAAGAAATTATACACTTAATGTAAATTCACCCTATTTTCTAAATGTATGTTATAAATCTTATTGTAAAAAATTAATCTGTGCATTAATTTGTTTTTACAAATGTTCTTACCTTGTAATTTTTAATCGAAATATCACATGTGGACTTTCTGGTGAAAACTACAGACTTTCTGGAGATGTACTCTATGCAGGACTATGCAAGCTCGCATTTATCTGCTTTCACTTTTAAATGCAACACTCACTCAAAATCCAATCAATAACCAATGCATAGAACAAAGTCCCCACCATATATTTTTTCTTTTTGTATAATCTGTTACACTCAGATGTATGTTGCAATATGGATGAATGAAACTTCAGTTCATCATGACTTTAAGCATAGATTTGTATGAACGCTAAATACAGGTTTAACCGGGGTGTAAATCGTTTTGAGCTTGTCCACTTTCAACCACTTCCAGAGGTAGTCGAAAACATATTCAACCGGATTGCTTTCGTATATTGGAAACGCTCATGTGGTCGAATGTGTTCGAAAAGCCACCCTTACGAAAAAGAAGTATACTTCAAGTTCATTTTATCAAGTATACTTAAGTAATGTGCAAGTATATTTTTTAAGTATACTTTATGTAGGAAATATACTTGTATGTACTAGTAGTAAACTTGTAAGTGTACTATTTTAATGCCGGGACTAAATTGGCCCAATTGAAGTATACGTTTAAGTGTATGTGTAACAGTAGTAAACTTTAAAGGTGCCCAAGAATGCTTTTTCACAAGATGTAATATAAGTCTAAGGTGTCCCCTGAATGTGTCTGTGAAGTTTCAGCTCAAAATACCCCATAGATTTTTTTAAATTAATTTTTTTAAGTGCCTATTTTGGGGCATCATTAACAATGCACTGATTTACACTCGGCGCCGCCCCCTTAAATTGCGTGCTCCCTGCCACATGAGCTGTCGACTATATTACAGCGCATTTACAAAGTTCACACAGCTAATATAAACCTCAAATGGATCTTTACAAGATGTTCGTCATGCATGCTGTATGCATGCTTCGAATTATGTGAGTAAAGTATTTATTTGGATGTTAAAGTTTTATTCTGAGTGAATTTGAGGATGTCCTCCGTGGCTAACGGCTAATGCTACACTGTTGGAGAGATTTATAAAGAATGAAGTTGTGTTTATGCATTATACAGACTGCAAGTGTTTAAAAAATGAAAATAGCGACGGCTCTTGTCTCCGTGAATACAGTAAGAAACGATGGTAACTTTAACCTCATTTAACAGTACATTAGCAACATGCTAACGAAACATTTAGAAAGACAATTTACAAATATCAGTAAAATATCATGCTATCATGGATTATGTCAGTTATTATTGCTCCATCTGCCATTTTTCGCTGTTGTTCTTGCTTACCTAGTCTGATGATTCGGCTGTGCTGCTCCAGACGTTAACTGGCTGCCCTTGTGTAATCCCTTTCATAATGTTGGGAACATGGGCTGGCATTATGCAAATATTGGGGCGTACACCCCGACTGTTACGTAACAGTCGGTGTTATGTTGAGATTCGCCTGTTCTTCGGAGGTCGTTTAAACAAATGAGATTTTCATAAGAAGGAGGAAACAATTGTGTTTGAGACTCACTGTATGTCTTTTCCATGTACTGAACTCTTGTTATTTAACTATGCCAAGGTAAATTCAATTTTTGAATCTAGGGCACCTTTAAGTACACAACTAGTTCACAGCTACGTTTCTCATTTGTACTGCATCTGTACTACAAGTAAACATAAGTACAGTAGTAGTTTACTATTTTAATACTAGTAGTACATTTTTAGTATATGAATGTACACTTTGAAGTATACTCTTAGTAAACTACTAGTTTAGTGCAAGTAAGTTTTCTTTAAGTGAACATAACATCACACTTATAGTTTACTTTTTATATATTATTTTTGTACTTTAAGTATACTACTATGTTCCTATTTATGTATTATTTTTTATACTTGAAATATCTTTAACGGTACTTTAACTCTTTCCATTTTAAAAAACATTTTATTCTAGCTTCATGAATCCTTTTTTATCAACACTTAAATGTGGGTAAGTTTCATTTAAAAAAAAGAAATATTTTAAACAAAAAGCTGAGAAAATTGCATTTTTGTCAAAAACTACGTCCGGATGGGATTCAGAACGGTGATCAAACACAGGTGAAGTAGATCGAGTCCATAAACACCCTCAAAGCCTCATAGTCCTCATTCAGTAACATTAGGCAGTTTTGTTTTATATGCTGTTTAATGTTTGATGTTCGCTTTATTTTATATTTGCGTGAGTAATCTTCTATCGATTGTTTCAGCTTTTTCTTCTCCTGCATTTTGATCCGGAGATTCTGTACTGTTTCAGAAGATGCGTAACAGCGCCCCCTACCATATAGCCTGAAAATTTGGTCAATGGCGAGGAAAGCGTATAGTAGATTTGCAGTAAATTCCTATGTACACTACCAGTGGACTAGCCTACACAAAAATTCAGATACTCAGAATTAGGAATATATCTGTTTTCTTTATAAATCAATATTTTCAAACAATGTACTTTTATACTATACTTTTATAAATATACTTTTAAGTATATCTCGATCAAAAGACTTGAGTCCAAGTATAGGCCAAATATACTTAGACTTTTCTGTCAGTATAAGTTAAGTATACTTAAGTGCAAATTTAAGTATATTCCTGTGAAGTATATAAAAAGTAGACAATGTATACGTTCTTATTTTTAGTTAAAAAGAAGTATACTAATAGCACACTTGAATAAACTTCTTTTTCGTAAGGGCACAAAAGATTCGCCTACTCTCTGCTTACTGACCTAATGTGTAAACATTATGGGAAGCGTGCTAGCCAGACGGGATTTAAACTTTGTCAGCTGAAGACCCAAGTTTGGATTGAAGATGAAAAACGTACCAAGCACAATGTTCTATCACCATGCTCACCATTTCACAGCGTTTGGTGTGGTATTGCAGCTTTCTGAGCAGAAAAGAAGGCTGATGCTCTCCGTATGTCTCTGAGTGTGTTTATATGTAAATTGCACAAGCTTATTTTGTCCATTAGATTGAAACACCTGAAAAAAAAAAAAAACATACATTTACCCACCATTAGACCCTCCCCTTGAAGAAATCAGGACAGAAGTGGTTGAAAGTGGACAAAAGAGACAGATTAAAACACCAGGTGGAAACGGGTATGTGTCTCCCTCGTCCACTTGTGATCCGATCAACCAAAACGCATCTTAATACCAGGTGGAAACAGGGCCTAAAATGGACCTCATAGCAAATAATAGCTGTTGTCCTCAACAGATGGCCAAGGTCACATGTAAAAGTGTGAGGGTGGTACAGCCATGGTTGTTTGACCAGAAATGCTTCCATAAGCATTTGACTCTGGGTGTGAATCAGGCTGGAGATCTCTCTGGGAGAAAGATGCTTATGTTTTTTCGACACAGTAGAGTGAACTTGCACTCCTGTGTGATGCTGAAGCTAAGTGGCTAACAACAGGGCTGGGACTTTGGGACTCAGTGTGAGCATGAAACCACAGAAACTCACAGTTACGCTTCAGAGCACAAGGCTTCATGTTCCTTCATCATCCAACTGTTTCCCAAATATAAGGGGGATGAGAGAGGAGAAGACAAAAAGTCATGACTGTAGGAGAAGGAGAAAGAATGGATGGTTTTTCACTTGGCTCACAGGAGCTGTTCCAAGACATGAAGTCAAAAGTAACAAGTTGATATTAACAAAAAATTCAATGTAGTGATACCATCTTTCTTATCTGCTGCTGTTGATGATGAGTAATAATCATGTTATAATATATGTAACCCCTCTTGTCCAGGTCCTTCTCACCCCGCCCTACGCGGGTCTCGAACCTGGGTCTCCGGCATGGGAGTCGGACGCTCTAACAAGGAGGCTAAAGGCTGCAACCTCTAGCGTCAGTCGCTAGAGCATCTCTTGAGATCAGAGGAGTGAGGTTTACTCGCACAGCAACTACTAGCTGGCCTCCGTTACATATATATCGAGTAATAATCATGTAATAATCGTGTTTCTTTGTGCTGACTGTTTACCTGTATTTTGTTGTTGTTTTTGAAGTTAGTTGAAAATTATTTGACTGTACAATTGTTTTATGTATTATTTATTTTAATTATCTTAAATAGTGCTTGCATCTTTGAAAATGTATAAATAAATATTTTAAACAATTGAAAGGAGTGTTTCTGGGTCCAAACGCCCCTTCAGATCCAAAAAGCAAAAAACAGATAGTGCTAATATACACTCGCGGTGTGCTGTAGTACCACAGAAAAATCATGATCCCATGATCATGATCCCCAATCTCCATGCCGAAATCTCAGTTGGCAGGACAGTGATTCATCTTTTCTGAATCGATAAATTGTTGGTGCCGGGACACTGTGGGATTTTAAAAGCCATACTATAAATGAATAGTGCGCATAAATGGCTGTTGAGATAGTATTTTCAATTGAAACAGTATGTCACAACATAACAAGCAGACTGCAAATTTTTATCTTTAATATTGAAAGTGGTATTGAGAATTCTTACATTTCACTAACTACTGACATTTCATATCACATACTTCCATTGAGAGGAATAGGAAAGGTAATAATTAGCTTTCTGAAGGTATTGTAGACCTCTTCTTTGAGAAATATCATGTCCAAATTTGTCCACTGTCACTCACAGATTTGCAGCACGCATGGATGTTCAAAGTCTTGTTTTATAATCTGCTGGAGAGTGAATACATGCACAGTGCGGTCGATAATTATGTGCATCTTAAAGTGCTTTCATTTTAAATACAGATACAAATCAAAAGGGTTCAAGAGAGCGCAGGAAAATAGAAATGGCCATGGTGTCCTTGATGCTAGAGACAGGCACTTTGTGTCTTGTTATGACCTTATAGGAGAGGTACAGCACATTGCTGTGTTTATTAACTTCATGTGCCTCATCACATTCTATGAAAACATTTTTTATGGCTACATCACAAGAAAATCAAATCTCCTTGATGGCAGTTATTTGAGACAGGATGTTAAAAAGGGCATGCTATACAATTCAAACTTAAAACTGTCCCAACAAACACCAAATTCCACTGATTGTTGAGTTTTGTTGGATCAGTTGTTGTTTGTGAGGGCAGTGTGAACCAGACTTAAGTCTGAATGAAATCACCACTGAACAACATAAAACAAATTCCTTTATCTGTTCCCTGTTATTTTATTTAACCTCTGAGATCAATATATAACCATCTCCCATATACAATGACAAATGGATAATTCACGACAGTATGAAGAAAAATGTTTTTAATATTTTTCCCCCTCTCTCTCTCACTTTGTTTCTCTCGTGTTACGTGCTTGAAGGGAAGAAAATCTATAATATATTACTCTCTTTTGGAAACAGATTGACAAGTGTTCCAGCTAAAACCTGGTGCACACTCTACGATTCTGGCCACAACTGTGCCATCTGAAACAAATTGTTTCTTTCGTCATAAGAAGAAATTGTCAGTCTTTGCTTGCTTTGTGACATGCTAACCTAACTGCATTCGTGATTAATCCTAGCCTCTGACAAAATGTCATCATGTAGATGTGTGTATGCATGTGAGAGAAAGAGACGTTCATTATTCATCTATAAGATATACAACGTAAATATCTTATTATGTACAATTTGTGCAGTCAAAATTACCTTTAGTTTGCTTTAAAAAAATGAGCAGTCCACAAATCCACACTTTTCCAGACTGAACATTGCTGACATTAGCACAAGGCATTTGCTTAGGCTTGTACTGTTTCAATTTTAATTTTGCATATATGAGTATGTCATAAAAACACAGACTATATTGACTATGTTGTCAATAATGACTACTGTCTCAGATGCATATCACAGTCTGACATTAAAATCTGTTGATGCGTCCGCACATTTTATACGATCTGACAAGCAGCAATTGCAACAGAAATCTGTATCATATATAAGCTGTTCTGCAGATGATAATGGAAAGAATGCATGTTCACCACTGAACCTCATTGCTCATAGTTCCAGACTAATTGATTTTTGAGCTGCTTAACAAATTGAAAGTCATGCTGCCCTTGTAGGTGCCTTTTATTCAATGAGTATATTGAATATTATAGTAATATTAATAGAAAATAATCATAACCTGTAAATGAAAATTAAAGTTCACACATGCAGTTTCTATAACCTCAAATCTGCTACTAAAGAGCGCTAAAGATTGATTACATTGGCTCTGGGTCAGTCACGTCTGTGCCTTTTCAGGCTCACTTTCATCTAAAGTAATTCTGTGCCAATTCTGGAGTGTTTTAATGACAAGTATATAAATAGTCAAGAATGAGGACAAGTCTGATTTTTTTTTATTTTTTTGCTTTAGAGAGATACTGCTAAACTATAATTAGATTAATGATGAACAGACAGCATGGCAGGTTAAATGAAGATGTATTGTTTATTACAAATTGGGTCAATATATAAGTTATTTAAATAAGCTTAATGGGTTAGTTCACCCAAAAATGAAAATTATGTCATTAATTACTCACCCGCATGTCGTTCCACACCCGAAAGACCTTCGTTCATCTTCAGAACACAAATTAAGATATTTTTGATAAAATCCGATGGCTCAGTGAGGCCTGCACTGACAGCAAGTTAATTTACACTTTCAAATGCCCAGAAAGGTCATTAAGCTTGAACTGTGGTTTATGAAGCAACGAGAAAACTTTTTTATATATCCTAATTATTGTTATCATGCAATCATTACTTCCATGAGCTTTCCATGACCCTAAATTAGTTCGCTAACAGTGATTGTAAATTAAATTATCACATTGTTAGCTAACTGTGATTATATGTACATTTCTGAAATTACATAATTTGGACAGTCAACTCTGATAACAGACCTCTCTGAATTATATTGTTGACATGCAATTTCTGTAAAGCTGCTTTGAAATTATATGTATTGTGAAAAGTGCTATACAAATAAATGTGAATTGAACTGAATTGAATTTTGTGTGCCAAAAAAAACTAAATAATGACTTTATTTAGCAATTTCAAAACACTGCTTCATGAAGCTTCGAAGCTTTACAAATCTTTTGTTTCGAATCAGTTGTTCAGAGCATGTATCAAACTGCCAAAGTCATGTGAACTATTGAAATTTCGAAACACTTATGATGTAACGAAGCCTTGTTTACTGAAATCACATGACTTTGGCTCCGAACCACTGATTCGAAACAAAAGATTCGTAAAGCTTCGAAGCTTCATGAAGCATTGTTTTAAAAGTGGCCATCACTAGATATTGTTAAATAAAGTTGTTATTTATTTAAAAAATATTCTCGTCGCTTCATAACATTAAGGTGTTACAGTCACCAGTTCCTGCACTACGTTTCCCAGCATCCCCTCTGTTCTGCACCTGCACGTCGTCATCACCCGCACATGAAGACACTCACAATCATTATCACTCATCTGGACTTCCTTTATAAACAGTCACCTCAGCTACTTGTGTTGTCGGTTATTTTATGTTGCTAGTGTGTGTAACCTTTGTTCCTGTATGTTCCATTGGATTGCCTAGTAAAGTCTGACTCTTAAACTTATATTCCTTGTTGTGTGTGTTCCTACACAGCTAATTTGTAACAGAATAACCGACCGCCCTAAATGGATGAATGGGCCAAATTCATCACTATGGCTCAGGAGAGCCATGATTTTTTTGTTTTTTTCGTCACAGTTTTTTCTTCTTGCCATCAACAGCCAGCTGGAGGATGAGGAATTGAAGAAACTGTTCTGGATCGGGGTGAACTACAACGGACCCTGCAATCTCCCAGACACCACCGGCTTGAACTGGAAGGAAGCCATGCTGAAGTGCTTAGAGTTCAAGCGGCCCCGATCTGGAACCCCGCCGAACCCAGTTCCCAACCAGAGACCCACCGCAGATGGAGACGACGACCCCGCCGTGACGTCAAAGCCCACGCCAAGAGGAGCGACCAAGTCTGACATCACCCCGGAGCCTGAGGTGATTCCATCTGAAGAGAGGTTCGAGTCGGGGGTCCCATCCAGCGTTGAGGAAGTAGGTGCCGGAGATGACGAGCAGGTCAGAAGCCCCGCCCACCCGTCACTGAGAGTGAGTTTACCGACAACAATTCTACTCCCCAGCTTTCTGAAAACTCTATACTGGACTCATTAATCTCTACCAGCCTCCCTCTCCCACATCCTCTCCTGGAAATGTTGATCGAATCTCCATCTCAGCCTTCTTCCCTGACCCAAACCACATCTGCTGTCCTGCCAGAGCTGTTCCCCATCAGTCCCGCTACACCACCATCACCAGCCATCTCCTTCTGTGCACCTATGCTCCTCCCTCCCTCGTCGTCTGCTGGGATCTTCGAGCCATCGGATTCGCGGAGCTGCCTCGGACCGTCAGCTTCACCTGGGTCGGACGTCACATCGCCTACGCAATGGACTTGCGGGCCATCTGTTGCTCTCCGGCCACATCTGCTGTGGCATAGGTGTGTTGTCGGTTATTTTATGTTGCTAGTGTGTGTAACCTTTGTTCCTGTATGTTCCATTGGATTGCCTAGTAAAGTCTGACTCTTAAACTTATATTCCTCGTCGTGTGTGTTCCTACACAGCTAATTTGTAACAGAATAACCGACCGCCCTAAATGGATGAATGGGCCAAATTCATCACTATGGCTCAGGAGAGCCATGATTTTTTTGTTTTTTTCGTCACAGTTTTTTCTTCTTGCCATCAACAGCCAGCTGGAGGATGAGGAATTGAAGAAACTGTTCTGGATCGGGGTGAACTACAATGGACCCTGCAATCTCCCAGACACCACCGGCTTGAACTGGAAGGAAGCCATGCTGAAGTGCTTAGAGTTCAAGCGGCCCCGATCTGGAACCCCGCCGAACCCAGTTCCCAACCAGAGACCCACCACAGATGGAGACGACGACCCCGCCGTGACGTCAAAGCCCACGCCAAGAGGAGCGACCAAGTCTGACATCACCCCGGAGCCTGAGGTGATTCCATCTGAAGAGAGGTTCGAGTCGGGGGTCCCATCCAGCGTTGAGGAAGTAGGTGCCGGAGATGACGAGCAGGTCAGAAGCCAACAACAATTCTACTCCCCAGCTTTCTGAAAACTCTATACTGGACTCATTAATCTCTACCAGCCTCCCTCTCCCACATCCTCTCCTGGAAATGTTGATCGAATCTCCATCTCAGCCTTCTTCCCTGACCCAAACCACATCTGCTGTCCTGCCAGAGCTGTCCCCCATCAGTCCCGCTACACCACCATCACCAGCCATCTCCTTCTGTGCACCTATGCTCCTCCCTCCCTCGTCGTCTGCTGGGACCTTCGAGCCATCGGATTCGCGGAGCTGCCTCGGACCGTCAGCTTCACCTGGGTCGGACGTCACATCGCCTACGCAATGGACTTGCGGGCCATCCGTTGCTCTCCGGCCCTCCACCCCTTAGGGCTGGGCGATATATCGCATGTGATTCTCACGCGCATTTCTTCAGTAAAGCCGGTTCCCTGATTACCGCTAAATCGCCATCACCTACTTTCAAATGGAGCGCCTTTTAATAGACAAAGCCGTAGTTCACGGACAAGCCACGCAAAATGTAAGTATCGAAGATGAATCGACTTCGATAATGAACCCGATTTTGCGTGGCTTATCAGTGAACTACGGCTCTGTCTATTAAAAGGCGCTCCATTTTAAAGCAGGTGATGGCGATTTAGAGGTAATCAGGGAACCGGCTTCACTGAAGAAATGCGCGTGAGAATCGCATGCGATATATCGCCCAGCCCTACCACCCCTACTGCTCCAGCTAGCTCCACCCTCCCTCAGGCTCCGCCGCCGCCCTCGGTCGCTCCAACTACACCTCAGCCCTTAGGATCCCTGCATCCACCTCGGATGGTCGTCGCTGTGGCTCTGTCGCGGTCGCCTGGGTCGAACCGCTCCATCTGCCTTCCATCTGCGCCGTGGGTACTGTTACAGTCACCAGTTCCTGCACTATGTTGCCCAGCATCCCCTCTGTTCTGCACCTGCACGTCATCATCACCCGCACATGAAGACACTCACTATCATTATCACTCATCTGGACTTCCTTTATAAACAGTCACCTCACCTACTTGTGTTGTCGGTTATCTTACGTTGTTAGTGTGTGTAACCTTTTGTTCCTGTATGTTCCATTGGATTGCCTAGTAAAGTCTGACTCTTGAACTTACATTCCTCGTCGTGTGTGTTCCTACACAGCTAATTTGTAACATAAGGTTGAACCACTGTAGTAACATGAACTGTTTTAAATATGTCTTTAGTACCTTTCTGGATGTTTGAAAGTGTAAATTATCTTGCTGTCAATGCAGGCCTCACTGAGTCATCAGATTTTATCAAATATCTTAATTTGTGTTCTGAAGATGAATGAAGGTCTTACCTTCATGTTGTTCCACACCTGTAAGTAATGACAGAATTTTCATTTTTGGGTGAACTTACACTTTAAGACAGTCTGCAGTTCAAACAATCCATTGTTAATGTTAAACAGTAGAACCAGAAAATCTAATTCTGAGCACATATTTACTGTATTGCTCATTTTTTTTAATTATTTCAAATGTATTTAATATGAAGCTGTATAAAGAGCAGTTTGAATCCATGCATTTTCTATTTATTTTTTAGATTAAATATAAATTCAAGTCATCCACAATTCTCTTTGCTAATGACACTAGTTGCTGCTAGTAACAGTCCATTTCTAGCTATTTTAGGGGAGTAATGTAACACATTAAATTTATAATCTTACAAATTTTGTTCATGGATTACTGGATAAGAAGGTTTGTCTGAAATAAGGCAAAGGAAAGACTCATTAATAATGCCTTAAGCAATTAAAAAATGTCTGGGTTTTTGCCCCTCAGCATGCAGTGAGAATTTATGTGTGCTTTCACTTAGTTAAATATTACAAACATATATATTATATATATATAAATAATACTTCATATAGCACAAGTGTATTCTATTTAAATATTTAACTATGAAGAATATATTATTTACCTGTAAGTGTGAATGTAATTTTCCCACTATGCTTAATTTGACAGAATTAATGTTAAAATACCAACTTGATTTACATCCCACACTATCATTATATAGGTGACTTGAGTCAAGGCAAGTATTGTTTAAAATGATTCAATCAGTGGTATTCAATTTCAGTAAATCAAGGTTGAGTTCAATATACTGTATGTGTATCAGCAGTAGTTTAAGAAATATGAAAACCAGGCAGGGGGCCAAAATCATTTAGGAGTGCACTTCAAACAACCAGATAGAGAGGGAGAGTTCATATAAAATGAACTTTATTCTCTAACCTCCTGGGTATTTTAATGACTTTTATGTCTTTTGTACTTTCCTCTATGAGTTATCCCTAATATAACTACCTGTGTAGACTCTAAAAATCAGTGCTTTTCTTCTGGGGGGCGAGTGAATGTCATAGACGGCGGGAAAATGATGAATGCAAATGATAAAAGATAACTAATAATAATGTATATTTAGTAAATAAATGGGCTATCAATTTTAAAAAGGACAAGAAGATCCTTATATGAAATATATATGAAAATTAAAATGTAAGTAATAAGAAGCATAAAATGTGTCTTAATGTTGACTTTTGTACAATAAATTTTGGTTGCCATTTGATGTGTAATGTAGACAAATTCTCAAGCTAAACCAGCTGAGAACAGATGCACTAAATATCATTATCTCCCTCTTCTCATTCCATATCCTTCTTTTCCTACATTCTTTACCATCTCTTTTTTGCTATCCCCCTGATTCCTTATTCCTTCTCTTCAGGATGAAAGAGACGGATTAGGCGTGCTGCCCAGGTGGGGAGGCATTCATCTTTTCCGGCCCAAATGCCAGCTGGAGAGCTGCCCTACAAGCGCCTGAGTATATCAAAGGGGTCCTTTCTGAGGCACCTAGCATGGCGAATATGGATGACAGGGAAAGAGCTTCTCAAACTAGTACACGAGAAGAGCTCAGCAAGCAACAGAGAAATGGTATTATTTCACAGAGAGAATCAGTGTGGAAAGCATATAGAAATAAACTCAGATCTAGTACTTCAAGTGTGTCAATTCGATAAGGAGATCAGGTATTTAATTTTACTAATTTTTTTTAAATATTATCAGGAGAAAAAAAACTGTTAGACAAAATAACACCATGCGTGATAATGTGAATTATTAGACAAGAGGCCATTATTATTCAAGGGACCACTTGATGAGTCAAACGATTTCCGCAAGAAGCTATTTTACAGCAATTACACCAGGGATCCAGAAGAGAGTGGCATTATCAGCCTCTTTCCCAGGGCTACACAAACTCTCTATTAAAGCCCCCCACCTCTTTTGATCCTACCGCAGATTTCCAGGGGTGCATTGAGCCAATCTGGCAGATGCAAGAAAGGCAGATGCCAAAACTGTGTGTGGATCATCTCATTGAAAGATTTTTGACTTTGAATGCAGATTTCCAGCTTTGTTAATCCACACGGCTTGGATTCTGACTGTGGCTGAAGAGCTTTGTAGCTGTGTATGATGGAAATATTCACCAATCAGGGCTAAAAACAGCACACAAACCTGGAGCTGAAAACTATAGAACTCTCCAAATGCCAGAGATTGGATAAGATTAGCTAGCACTAATTGTGATTCTTGTTAGACTTCTTGTTAGACTTCAGATTGAGTGAGTTTCAGATTTATAAATGCAGTAATTACTGCTTCAATAGCCGAAACTGTTCACAGATGAACTCAGAGAACTAATTAAAAGAGGGCAAAGATGTGACTTATGTTCCTCAGGGCTGTGGAAGTATTGTGCTTAGTATTTGAGTGTCGTCAATCGACGAGTCAATAATACAGATTATTTTCTTATGTTTATTTGTTGCTGTTACACAATAGACAGCAGCTTTGCAGGATTTTTTTTTTTTAAGAATTTGCAGAAAATTGCAAAAAGAACCACAGCAGCAAGAAAAATTAGGGCCTGGAGTATGTCCTTCTCAGTATTTCAAGATACAGATGTAATTGCATGGCATGATCTGTAAGGATTCAGATCACAGTTCACATGTTGACTATATGAGCCACTGGAGAGCACTGTCAGTGAATTAGTATGTGTTAGGTATGACTAGTATCACATGATTTCAGACTTTGGATTACCGAGCCTTTAGGTTATCGGAGTAGTATGTGACATAATCCCAGATTTGGAGACAATATATGAATATATCAGATTCTTTTTCCACAGAACAGCTACCTACTGTACTTCACTGAACTTCTTACTCTTTTTTTTTGCATCTTTACATCTGTTTTTTTCTTATTGTTACTTAATGGTAAATTGCTGATGGTACTTAATGGTAAATTATGCATTTTAATCATATTTATTTAGTTATATGTTTTAAACAATCTTTGGCTCCTTTCCCAGACAAAAAAACACATGTAGAAGTTTGTATAACTTACACAAACTGCAGCAGATGTGAGTTTGCATATGACTCAAGAACAGTGAGTCATTTCAATTGGCAAGACAGCAGTAACTCTGTAAATCTATCCATCTATCCAGTGTGATCTCATGAGAATACGTGTGTATTTTTACGTAAGTGTGGTTCTACCATATGTACATTTACTTACGTTTTCATACACACAAAAACGTACAAAAGTGACGTATTTATAGCACTAAAACGTAAAAATACTTACGTGTTAACAGCAATAAAACGTAAATAATTTACGTATCCAAGTGTGAATGTGTATGAATTCCCAAGTATTAATATTAAAATCGTGGCATTAATGTTTTAGATCTATTGTATTCAATTGTCATATCAATACATATTTTTTGTTGAATTTATTGAATACAGTTTACTCATCTACTTAATATGAAATAACATTACTGTTCGTGACTTGTGCTGCAAACTCGTTTCAGAGGATTATATAATGTTAAACAAGACTACACTTTGAAACAATACAACCATAAGAAACACCAGATCACAACGTAAATTCACAAATCACATTAATTTTATTTGTTCGCTGTACTCCAAATCTTTAGAATCCATATGTTTGTAAGGAACAGATCCGAATTCAGCCCTTTATCCATCAATCTTCATCTTCATTCTCAGAAGCGACCATCACAGTCAAAGCCTGTGCTGCTCATTATGATTCAAATTTGAAAGTTGATATCTGATATCGAACGCTCATTGGTTCTCACCTGCTTCGTCACAGATTGTGACATGCCACGTTTCAGTGGATTGACATTTGAAATGAGTGCATGCCTTCACGGAAAGAAGCCGGATTCATATTTTCTTGGATTAATAAGGTTATGGGTAGCATTAAGGGTAGGTGTAGGATTAGTGGCTCAAAATATCGTTTTAATGTTATATCTTTACTAAAATTGTCGTTTTCCTACACATTTCTGTCCATTATGTTTTATTCTTTTAACATTCTGTATAAAATGTGTAAATTCTTAAAAGTTTAGGTTTAGATGGGGTTTAGGGATCTTACATTTATCTATAAAACGATAAAAGGGAAATTATACATATATCTTTATGACATGAAAGATTTGTAAATATTTTTACGTTTTAGTGCTATAAATACGTCAATATTGTACGTTTCAGCACCTTTCTAAATGTCTTTGTGTCTTTTAAAGTTACGTATTAATACCTTTGTATTAACAATGAGATCAGGCTTATCTATCTATCTATCTATCTATCTATCTATCTATCTATCTATCTATCTATCTATCTATCTATCTATCTATCTATCTATCGTTTGTATGCTACTTTGTTTTCCCTTTTACTCTTGAATGAAAGACAAAAGAGGTTTCTGCTCTGTTCTTATTGTCTGTACCACAACTATCCTGAAATTGACCTTCTGGTCCACCTGGGAAATATATTGTCTTGCTCGAGGGTGCAGGCCTTAATACAGGCCCAGCACAAGAGCTGTCAGCCAGCCTGATTACCTTCATATACACAAACACCTGCTGCCATCACACACTAACTCTCCACCATCTCATCTCTGGGTTTTTGCAAGCCAATGGTGGCCTGATTAGAACCGTACACAACTGAGAATGAGAGATATATATATATATACAACTTCTCCAATAAAAACAAATAATTGAGGCCTTGCACACATGCAGTGACGCACTTGCATATCCACACATATTCTAAATATAAATATGTTGATTATAGCCATGCAACTTATTAACCAGCACAAGAAGAAAGTCCCACTCACTCTCTCTCTCTCACACACACACAAACATACAATCTCTCTCTCTGACAAACCCGCCGTCTCCAGAGCAGAGACTGTCTGCCCCACTTTCAAATGGGCAATTTTTCATCAGGCCCCCTGAAAATTTCTCTATTCTTACCACAGGAAAGCTAATGCACATCATCTATCTCAGAGCAGCCAGCAGGAGCCAGAGAATCCATGCTTATATATGGTCTCATTAGCCAAGCAACTGATACCTCAACAAACTGAATATGCCGGTCGGTGTGATCTTACAGCGGCTGGCAAACCTTGAGTACAGTTACTCTTACAAAGAGACATAAAAGATTATGGAGCCTAAACAACAGACTACATTTGGGACAATAGGCAATATTTTTACAGGCATACCTGAATTATTGTGACTCAGAGATTTGTGGAATATCATTTTCATGTGCAAAGTGACATGCATATGACAAATGAGTGATTTATAGAGCATATTTGAAGAACATAAGGTATCTTGCAGATCATGAGTGTGTTTTGGGGAACTTTGACTGAAGCTTTGCATATTTGCAATTCATCTGCAAAATTAAATTAGATTAGGGGAAAAAAAAAAACATCTTGCCTAAAGAAATGTGAGATGGTAACTGTAATTTCATTTGCAATGCATTTTGGTTGCAGGCGAAATGAATGAACAAATGTGAACATATTTAGCGATTTTTACAAATATAGCCTCTATCTGTTTGAAAATATATTTTTCTATAAATACACGCCTTATACAATATAAATAGTTAATGTGGACATATGTAGCACCGGTGTAATTAAATAGATATAATAAAAACATACCAGACATATGTACAAAATGTATATGTAAGCTAGAGGGACTTGGTTTCACTGTATTTGGCAATGCAGAAAAATTTAATTATTCTGGGAAGAGGTAAGAGTAATAATTGAGAAGATAATTTCAAAACAAATTTTACTAGACCCTAAGCTTTTTTTCTTAGACTTATACCCAGAGAAACAAAATTGTAGTAGAGGTGAAAGAGCATTTATACATGTAGACCTCAGCTTGCTTAATGCCAAAAACTGTGTCACTCTGTTGTGGACAAAGATTCACAGACTAAATTATACTCAACAGATAAAACAGATGCTGTCAAGCCTTCCATTAGAAAAAACTAACTTACATATTAAAGGCAAAACAGCATGAATTAGAAAACATATGGAGCCCTTTCATTAATTATATTAAGGATTTTAATTTAACAGATGAAGAAGTGGAAGATTAATCTTTGTGGACACTGTGGTTCCGACCTTGTAGAATTGATAAATTCTTCAACATATGGAATTCGAAAGAATGTACATGAATATAAAAGGCTGTATTTCAAAGTGTTAAAAAGTGAAAATAAAATAAAAATATTGTGGAAAATATATTTTTAAGCAACATCACTTAAGCAAGATTGCTGTTGGTCCGAATATCAGGTAACTACAGCCGTGTTGATATTCAGCAAAAAAAAAAAAAAAAATTGATTGTGTAATATTGCATTACAACAATTCAATAAACCAGAAGTTAAGTAAGTTATATTTTAGATACACAATTGCTGTTTACTTTAATGTATTTTTGCTATAAATCAAAGCTGCAGAATTAACTGTTGTGACTCCGAGCAACACACAGTAGTGGTGTTTTGTTCCTGAATGAATCAGTGTTTAAATAAATCTGTTGAGTAAATGATTCAGTGATTTACTCATTAAGGTTGTTTTCACACCTGTAGATCATTTGCATTGTTCTGAAACATGGATTTAATTTGTTACAATGTAGCATTTTCTTCTTGGTTCGATTTGCTTTCACAAAACTAGACCGGGAATCAAGACTTTGTCGGGGCAGCATTATTGTGCTCACTCACAGAATCAAACACTGCTGCATTTTATAAAACACATTTCCCGTTATGAAATATGATATTGTTTAGTTCATTGGTCCGTTGGGTCGAATTGTTTTCACACCACAAGGGAACCTCCCCAGAGTTCGTTTGCAATCGGGCCATGACCACCTCGTTCAGGCAATCTCGGAGCAATTGTTTAGGTGTGGGTCCGAGCGCAATTGCCGTGTTCACATATGCCTAAACGAACCGGGCCAAGGGAGAAAACGCACCAGGTTCCGAAAAAAAAAAAACACTTGGTGTGAAAACACCCTAAGACAGTCACTGCAACGGAAATCACAGTGGCTGCATCCAAAATCACATAGTACTATATAGTTGGTGAAAAATAGTATGTGACAGAATGGGCCCTCTTTTAACGATCTAAGCACATGGTCTAAGTGCAATTAGAGTGTGTCCGAATGCTAGTTTAACGACGGGAATGGTCTAAAAGGGTTGTCCCTATTATCTTAATGAGTAATGGGTGTGTTTTGGGAGTAACCTGCAATAAACCAATCAGAGTCTCATCTCCCATTCCTTTTAAAAGCCAGTTGCACTTGCACCATGGTGGATTCACTATTTACATGGCGAAATTTGCAAGCGGAAAAGCTGAACGCTGCTCTAGCGAAGAAATGGAGCTGCTCGAACTCGAGGTTAAAGTGCAAGAGCAGACCATCTAAGCTGGATTCCACCAAAGCATTTTTATCTTTATGTACACAATAATAGTCTTTTACATTTGAATCCTTTTATTTTTAATATTTGGCATGATTGTGTGCTGCTGCACATCCCTGTGTTTAATAAGCAGAGTGTACACGCTTTGTGCACCTGCCTATAGGCGCATATTACTAATGCGCTTTTTAAATAACAAAACAAATATTGCAGCATTGACTTTAGACCAGGTTTCAGTTGGTCAATGGCACAGTCTATTTCAGTTGCCTCAAAATAGCAATGCACCAACAATGCACCTGAACACAGCACGCCCATGGGCACACAAATTTGCCATTTAAACAATGTAGTGCAGGACATGAAAATGATAACTGCCGCATTGCGCCAGATGTATGATAGGGCCCAATGTGTCCGAATTCACAGTACTCATAAAAGAGTAGGCAAAAAGTACCCAGATGTCCTACTACTTCCGGCGAGATTCTGAAGTGCGCATATGATAGACATTTTACTATCCCATGAGGCCACAGGAGAGGATTTGTGAATGGCTGTGAAGGGACACAACTGATGCTGATAAGTCACATGATATGGACAACAAGGCAAATGCAGTATATCCCAGATTACATTCGTGCTACACACATTCATACTATATAGAACATTTTTTTTAGTGGTTGTAAAAATAATTATTCAAACTAAGTACCTACTCAAGAGAGTATATGATTTTGAATGTAGCCAAACTGTATAGTACAGGGGCGTCAGTTCCTGGAGGGCCACTGTCCTGCAGAGTTTAGCATCAACCCTTATTAAACGGACCTAAACCAGCTAATCAGTGTCTTCAGGATTATTTGAAACTGCAAGGCGAGGTGTTGTGGAGTAGGGCAGTGGCCCTCCAGAAACTGAGTTTGACACTCCTGGTATACATTTAATTTGAAACTTACTTCATAACCTTTTAAAAAGTATGTTGTTAATGTGTGTAGTATGTGATATGGTCACCTATGTTTTTCACGTACTATATAGTATGGGAGTAGGCATATTTGGACACTGGGTGTCACTTGAATTTGTTCCTGAATAAATCAGTGATTTGAATGAATTGACTGAGTGAATAAATTCAAGTGACTCGATCATAAAGCAGTCACTTGTCGACATATACTGGTGTCATAAAGTAACATGCATAAAGTAATTGAAAGTCCAAACCACCAACAGTCTGTCTGGAACGCGCAAAGCAATACAGATTTGATAGGTGTATTCGACTTCAAGCGGCGCTGTGTAGACCGATCAGTGTATGACATCAAAGTAAATCAATTTGAAAGCATACGGAGCCATTTAATTGCTCTCCCTGTGCTTTGATATCATACACCGATTGGTCGGCGACTCGGCACATCACCGAACACGCCTGAACACACCTCATGTGACTTGCCGAATGTGATACAAGCTCCGAACCATTGCATTGAAAGTTTTGTATATGTTTCAAAGCTTCAAGAAGCAGCGTTTCAAAAGCACCCATTAATATGGACGCTTTGAAATTTACTTCTGACACTGTCTCTGTGGTTACTGTTGATATAGCCCAGGGGTAGGCAAGTTCGGTCCTAGAGAGCCGCTGTCCTGCTGAGTTTAGCTCCAACCTTAAAGGCAGGGTAGGTAAAAAATGTATAAAAAACTTTTTTTTCAAAATTTGTTTAAACTTTATTTATATATCAATACATATTTAAAATGTAAGTACTCTGAAAAAGAAAGTATAAAAATCGAGTGTCTGTAGACCTCTCACGACTGTTTTAAAGACAGCTCATTATTTCCATTCACTCCACCCCCTCCCTTCTGGGCTCCTTCCAAAGCCACGCCCCCAAAACGCATGAACGTGCGACTCCGACCACTGAGCTGGAAGACGCATTATTTACCTGAGACGAGCGGAGAGGAAGGAGCACAGTGCATGTAGTGACATCATGTCAGAATCACATGTAATAAAAATAACTTTATAATTATGAAGATAAACATAATTTAATTCGCTAACGAGTTAGTTATCTATAAGGCAAAGCTAAAAACAGGTTGCATGATACACGTTTTTCCATTACCATCATTTACACTGTGATGAAGATGAATTTCGTGTAAGATTCATAACATATACGTTGTTCTACAGATAAACAGAGTAACATACACTCAAATATCAACTCACAACTGCATTGCAGACACAAAATAATAACACACACATACAACAAAGTGTGTACGATACACACAGATACAAGATAAAGACATCAGTAAACATAGGTAGAGAATATAAAAACAAAACAAAGGCGAAAAAAACGTGCAGGTAAACTTACAGGTGAACATGGTAAAAGAGTTAGACAGAGGGTAAATATAGTTCTAAGAAAAGTTCCTAGATGCGGAGTAACGTTAGGCCTACTATCTGTTAAACATGTATTTAGTTATCTAAAGCAAAATTATGCACAATTCAACACTATAGCTATCATCTTGAGCTAGGCCTATAGATTATTTATCGTCTCTACTACGGCTCGCTAAGTAATGTTATGTTAGCTATATTACGCAGCTACGTGTGCTAATGACACATGCTTCATGAAAAAATAAACAAAAAAATATGTATGATCAAAATACAAAAAGAAAGATTTACCTGTCCAGCAGAAATAAAGCCATCAAGGAGTCACTTTTCAGCCCCTTGAGTTCCCTCAGTTCTCGCCATCGCTGGAGAGCCACGCCGATATTAACTCGCGTTTTATTTCTTTGTTTATCCAAAGACTTTTTGTTCATTGCCTTTTCTTGTACTGTTACTGTCTTCCTTTTTTGCCTGGTTTGCCTTCACTAACTGCATAGGCCGGTACTGTGAATTTTGCTTGCTGTTTCTCTGCCATTGTTTTGGTATTCCTAGGATCCATGCCTCTTGAATTCCCCAAATCAAACGTGCGCACGCAAGTGGGCAGGTCATGTGTGGCAAAAGGGTGGTTGCCATGGTTGCGAGAGAGTGACAGCCGCCTAAGCCAATCCTATGTTTCGTCCCGGATGGAAATAATGAGCTGTGTTTAATACAGATTAAACGGTCTAGAGTCACTCGATTTTTATACTCTTTTTATCAGAGTTCTTACATTTTAATTATGCATGTATATATATAGAAAGTTTAAACAAATTTGGAACAAAATTTCTTACCTACCCTGCCTTTAATCAAACACACCTGAACAAGCAAATTAAGCTCTTCAGGATTGGAGCTAAACTCTGCAGGACAGCGGCTCTCTAGGACTGAACTTGCCTACCCCTGATATAGCCTATGTATTAATTCATACTGTAAACTGCATGATTGAGATTGAGATTGAGATTAAGGCCTATTACACCTATAAACTACGATCGTCAGTCTTAAATGCTGAATTTGTGAACATAGCTATTAGAATGAATTTTCCAAATAGTAATTCAACTACGCTATATTGCCAAAAGTTTTGGGACACCTGCCTTTACGTGCTCGTGAAATTTAATGACATCCCATTCTTAATCCGTAGGGTTTAATATGGAGTTGGTCCACCCTTTGCAGCTATTACAGCTTTAACTCTTCTGGGAAGGCTTTCCACAAGGTTTAGGAGTGTGTTTATGGGAATTTTTGACCATTCTTCTAGAAGCGCATTTGTGAGGTCAGGCACTGATGTTGGACGAGAAGGCCTAGCTCGCAGTCTCCGCTCTAATTCATCCCAAAGGTGTTCTGATTATCGGGTTGATGTCAGGACTCTGTGCAGGCCAGTCAAGTTCCTCCACACCAAACTCGCTCATCCATGTCTTTATGGACCTTGCCTTGTGCACTGGTGTGCAGTCATGTTGGAACAGGAAGGGGCCATCCCCAAACTGTTCCCACAAAGTTGGGAGCATGAAATTGTCCAAAATGTCTTGGTATGCTGAAGCATAAAGAGTTCCTTTCACTGGAACTAAGGGGCCAAGCCCAACCCCTGAAAAACAATCCCATACCATAATCCCCCCTCCACCAAACTTTACACTTGGCACAATGTAAGTACTGTTCTCCTGGCAACTGCCAAACTCAGACTCATCCTTCAGATTGCCAGACAGAGAACTGTGATTCGTCACTCCAAAGAAAACGTCTCCACTGCTTTATAGAGTCCAATGGCTTTACACCACTGCATCCGATGCTTTGCATTGCACTTGGTGATGTAAGGCTTGGATGCAACTGCTCGGCCATGGAAACCCTGCTTGAATTCACTGAGCTCCTGAGAGCGACCCATTCTTTCACAAATGTTTGTAGAAGCAGTCTGCATGCCTAGGTGCTTGATTTTATACACCTGTGGCCATGAAAGTGATTGAAACACCTGAATTCATTGATTTGGAGGGGTGTCCCAATACTTTTGGCAATATAGTGTATTTTAGACATTTTAAATTGTCCATGGAGGCAAATTGCTGCTGATTGTACCTTTAGAAGACACCATAATCTTAATTCAATCTGCTTCTGATCAGAATAAGAGTCAAAAGCATTTTTGATATTTAGGAGTTTATGATGCATTCTGGTACCAAACACTGGCTAATAAATGCGCCATCTGTAAGTGTGATGTTAAAAAGAGTTAGTATTTGAGGTTCGTTGTACAGCAGCATTTCATTGTATGCCATATAGGTTGATCATTTTAGTGTGCACCTAAGTAAATAAATACCTTGACAGGACATTTGAGAATGTCTCTGATCTATCCACAGCACAGCCGAGAGGCTTTTTAAGAGGAAATTGGAGCTTCTAAGTTTTAAAAGCATATAAATCTTCCTCTTCTAAAGCTTTAACTGAGTCTGTTCTAGAATGACTGAAGATTTGTGCCCTATCTCAAGATAAAAAAAAGTTACACAGTAAAATGGATAGCAGTGCATTCCAGCCACCTCACTCCTGCAGCAGATTAAGACCTGAGAGTCAGTAGGTTGAATCGCAGGTTGGTACTGTCGTTGAGCAAGTAATGAAATGCTAATTTGCTGCTTGACTTATGCCCTGTGGCTTAATTAAATAATCATAGTCTATGTCAAAGTAAAAGAGTCATTCTTTAAAGCAAGAAATGTGCAGGGGTTTTTTGTATTTTCTACCATTTTCTTGGATTTTTGTGGATTTCTATGCTTTGCCGAATGGATGGAAAAGAAAGTGCTGGAATAAACTAATGGCTGATTTAAAATGTGGGATTTTCCTGTTCATGAATCAGAGCTTGAACACCTGTCCCCTGGGGAGTCTCACTTTTATACAAGCTAATGCACAGAAGTTCAGGTTGATCTACATATCTATTTTCTGCTCGTCTCCTGCTAATCGTTCCATATTACATAATCACATAAACAGACATATTTTTAGTTGGGTGGACAAGTCTTTTAAATCACAACCCTCGGAGAGCGGACAGACGCCCACAGAGCTCTCACTGCTGGAGCCCAATTACATCTCCCCAGCACATTAGCCAGCATTAGCGTGCATTAGCAGGGGAGCTAAGCCTCCGGTTCATCTCCTGGACTCTCGACCTCCTACCTACCAGAACAGCGATTAGCATGCCAGCTAATGTGCACTAATGTGTCATGCTCCCCTATAGTGAAGCTGTCTCACTCACGTTCAGTGTAAAATTAAGACCCTCACTGAGCCTGTCAGACTGATATGAAGTCTTGAAAGCAAAGCCATTTTTCAGGAATAGGAGATAAAAACCAATAAAGAGTGCTATGAAGAGCTGTTAGGACTGTGGATGAGAAGATACAAGTTATATAAACTTAAAGGCAGGGTAGGTAAAAAATTTTGTTCCAAATTTGTTTAAACTTTCTATATATATCCATGCATAATTAAAATGTAAGAACTCTGATAAAAAGAGTATAAAAATCGAGTGACTCTAGACCGTTTAATCTGTATTAAACACAGCTCATTATTTCCATCCGGGACGAAACATAGGATTGGCTTAGGCGACTGTCACTCTCTCGCAACCATGGCAACCACCGTTTTGCCACACATGACCTGCCCACTTGCGCGCGCACGTTTGATTTGGGGAATTCAAGAGGCATGGATCCTAGGAATACCAAAACAATGGCAGAGAAACAGCAAGCAAAATTCACAGTACCGGCCTATGCAGTTAGTGAAGGCAAACCAGACAAAAAAAGGAAGACAGTAACAGTACAAGAAAAGGCAATGAACAAAAAGTCTTTGGATAAACAAAGAAATAAAACGCGAGTTAATATCGGCGTGGCTTTCCAGCGATGGCGAGAACTGAGGGAACTCAAGGGGCTGAAAAGTGACTCCTTGATGGCTTTATTTCTGCTGGACAGGTAAATCTTTCTTTTTGTATTTTGATCATACATATTTTTTGGTTTATTTTTTCATGAAGCATGTGTCATTAGCACACGTAGCTGCGTAATATAGCTAACATAACATTACTTAGCGAGCCGTAGTAGAGACGATAAATAATCTATAGGCCTAGCTCAAGATGATAGCTATAGTGTTGAATTGTGCATAATTTTGCTTTAGATAACTAAATACATGTTTAACAGATAGTAGGCCTAACGTTACTCCGCATCTAGGAACTTTTCTTAGAACTATATTTACCCTCTGTCTAACTCTTTTACCATGTTCACCTGTAAGTTTACCTGCACTTTTTTTTGCCTTTGTTTTGTTTTTATATTCTCTACCTATGTTTTCTGATGTCTTTATCTTGTATCTGTGTGTGTCGTACACACTTTGTTGTATGTGTGTGTTATTATTTTGTGTCTGCAATGCAGTTGTGAGTTGATATTTGAGTGTATGTTACTCTGTTTATCTGTAGAACAACGTATATGTTATGAATCTTACATGAAATTCATCTTCATCACAGTGTAAATGATGGTAATGGAAAAACGTGTATCATGCAACCTGTTTTTAGCTTTGCCTTATAGATAACTAGCTCGTTAGCGAATCAAAAAATGTATATTTTAAACTTTACCAATATCAATATGCTAGCTTGATAGTGAGTACTAAAATACATCTTGTTTGTTTATCTTCATAATTATAAAGTTATTTTTATTACATGTGATTCTGACATGATGTCACTACATGCACTGTGCTCCTTCCTCTCCGCTCGTCTCAGGTAAATAATGCGTCTTCCAGCTCAGTGGTCGGAGTCGCACGTTCATGCGTTTTGGGGGCGTGGCTTTGGAAGGAGCCCAGAAGGGAGGGGGTGGAGTGAATGGAAATAATGAGCTGTCTTTAAAACAGTCGTGAGAGGTCTACAGACACTCGATTTTTTATACTTTCTTTTTCAGAGTACTTACATTTTAATTATGTATTGATATATAAATAAAGTTTAAACAAATTTTGAAAAAAAGTTTTTTTATACATTTTTTACCTACCCTGCCTTTAAGAGCTTTGTTTGGTGCTTGGACAAAATTTTCTTGCTGTCACTTATGTGTACAAAAGATACAAATGTAGTGCACTGTCATGTCTAATTTTATTATAAAAGTTTGCAAATTTAGCATTAATAACTGATTTTCAGCTCCATCTATTGAATTGCCACTACTGTCAGATATCTTATGCTGTGTTGACAATATAATCAGATTTTGCATAGCATACAGTATAAACTAAATAAATTTTGTTTTGATTCTCATGTTTGCAGCTATAATAATGTACATTTTGAATAAATGGTTGATTATGATTTCACTTTTTTAACTTTAGTTAGTGTGTAATGTAGCTGTTAGAGCATAAACAACATCTGCAAAGTTACGACGCTCAAAGTTCAGTGCAAAGGGAGATATTTTCTTTTAAAGAATTCTCTGTAGTAGAAGTAGAAAGGGATACACACAAAAAGCATTTTTGCTCACCCTCAAAAAGTGACAAATTTAAAGGGGTGGTTCAATGTGATTTCACTTTTTTAACTTTAACTTTTTTAACTTTCACTTTTTGTGTTTAGTGCTGAAAGTTCAATGCAAATGGAGATATTGTCTTGTAAAGTTTTGGCAGTTTAATGCCTACAAAAACGACCGGTTTGGACTTCAACAAGCTTCTTCCTGGGTTGGTGACATCATAAACCCTGCAAAACACCCCCCCGGGAACACGCAACAAAGTGGGCGAGGCCATGTGGCACAGCATAATGAAAGCAGAAGAGTTGTGTACACGGACACGAGCGGCGCGGAGTGTCAAAAGATAATAGAACCCATTATAATCTGTGATATTTTCTACACTGGATGCGGCGCTGAAGACAGCTTTCACAATCTACATGAGTTCAATGCTGGATTTGCACAAAGGCTTTTACTGAAAGATGAAGCAGTTCCTACTTTAAAAGCAGAAGCTGCTGTTTATTGGCTTCAAACTGTAAGTACATTTTATTGTTTGTACATGTCTTTTAAACGTATAGTTCTGTTGCTATTTTTGGTTGCATTCAAGGACAAAGAGCAACTCGTTTTTGCTTCGCTAGTCAGTTAGCTAAATTCTAGTGCATACTTCTCCCAACAAATGCCAACAAACATCTATGTTCATAAACAAACAGTTGTTCAAGCCATAAATTAAACGCTACCTTTACAAAAATGCGACTACTCAGTCATGTATTCGGCTACAGTAAAGCTTTAATCAGGATAAAACTGTATATTGAAAGCTAACAAACAACAGTGACAGCATCTAAACACTTTGACACAAATAATAATAAAAAAATGAAATACCATTCATAAACGTCCTTTAAAAGCTGCAATTGCAGAAGTTCTGCTTGACCCTCTTCATCTGGGTCTGATTCAGCTCAATTTGATACAGCAATATAGGCGCTATTATTTACATTTTCACTGAAGCAACAAATGGTAAGGGGCGTGGCGTTTCCGAACGCTTCAGCGAATCACGATACACTGGGTCAGCTAACCAATCTGAGCACACTGCGTATTTCGGAGGGAGTGGCTTCATAGAACCAGAAAGTCAAATGAGCCGTTCATATGACAGTGGAAACAGAGGTGTAGAACAAAGGTAAAATATATGAAAAATATGGCTTTTTCAAAACACGAAGCATTAAAACATGTTAAACTGTGCCCCAAAAACACAATCAAGCCTAGAAAAAAACTACTGAACCACCCCTTTAACATGCTATAAAAAATTATCTGTGGGGTATTTTGAGCTAAAACTTCACATACACACCTCTGGGGACATCAGAGACTTATTTTACATTTTTTTGGTAAAAGTGGCATTATATGACCCCTTTAAAAACTTATTTTATCCAGCAAGTATGCATTAAATTTATCAAAAGTGACAGTAAATACATATTATAATGTTACAGATGATATTTATTTTAAATAAATGCTGCTGTTGAACTTTCTATTCATAAAAAATATTAAACATTATTTAAAAAAAAATACAAAAATATTAGGTAGCACAAAATTGATGATAAAATAAAATCAGCATATTATTACTGAAGGTTCATGTGACACTTAATACTGGAGTAATGATGCTGAAAATTCAGCTTCGTCATCACAGGAATTAATTGCAATTTGAAAAATATAAAATGAATGAAACAGTTATTTAAATTGTAGAAATGTTTCACAATAATGCAGTTTTTACTGCATTTTTTTTTTATCAAGAGTTCAGTTCTAGAGAATTCTTTCAAAATCCATCAACAATCTTACTGACCCTAAACTTTTTGAACAGTAGTATATAAGTACTGTACTCTATATAAAGTACTGTGTTATGATGAGAGGACAGGTAGTTTTAGAGGTAGGGAGCAATGTATTGTAAATGTATAAATGCATTGTACATTTGTGTTAAAGGCGCCCTAGATTCAAAAATTGAATTTACCTCGGCATAGTTAAATAACAAGAGTTCAGTACATGGAAATGACATACAGTGAGTCTCAAACTCCATTGTTTCCTCCTTCTTATATAAATCTCATTTGTTTAAAAGACCTCCGGAAAACAGGCTAATCTCAGCATAACACCGACTGTTATGTAACACTGACATGATCCATGATAACATGATATTTTTAGTGATATTTGTAAATTGTCTTTCTAAATGTTTCGTTAGCATGTTGCTAATGTACTGTTAAATGAGGTTAAAGTTACCATCGTTTCTTATTGTATTCACGGAGACAAGAGCCGTCGCTATTTTCATTTTTAAACACCTGCATTCTGTATAATAATCCAACAGTGTAGCATTAGCCGTTAGCCACGGAGCATAGCCTCAAACTCATTCAGAATCAATGTAAACATCAAAATAAATACTATACTTACGGGATTAGACATGCTGCATGACGAACACTTTGTAAAGATCCATTTTGAGGGTTATATTAGCTGTTTGAACTTTTTTTTTATGTTGTTTAAGGCAAGCGCGAGCTCTTGGGGCGTGGAGCACGAGAATTAAAGGGCCACACACCCTGAATCGGCTCATTTCTAATTCTGCCCCAAAATAGGCAGTTAAAAAATGAATTAAAAAAAAATCTATGGGGTATTTTGAGCTGAAACTTCAGACACATTCAGGGGACACCTTAGACTTATATTACATCTTTTAAAAAAAGTTCTAGGGCACCTTTAAGAACATTCTGATAATCTATGATTGATTTATATGTTTGTTTGTTTTTTTCAAAATGGAAGATAGCTATAGTTGTGGGACATGTTTTATCTCATGTCACAATAATCAGCGTTGATATAACACTTTGGGAGAAACTTGCTTTGAAAGTGCTGATGGCAATGGGCGTCCCTCCTGCTGCTACGCACTGAAACTCATCTGTCACTTTGCTCAAAGTGAGCCCCCCTTTGATCGAGCAATGCTTTGAGTGACGTGCAACTGCTGGGCATGCAAACAATGTGCCTGTTACATGAAATGGATTGAAAATTTAATTAACCACAGCGTGGCTTCCTCTAATTAATTATGCTTCAAAGAAGAGACATGAAGCACCGTATCATGATGGGCTTGCAGAAAATGTGACTACAGTTTCCTGACAGGGAGAACGTCAAACAGTAAACAATGCAGTGCCTGTAAACACACATACTACTGAGCGCTTGAGCGTGTCATTCTCCAGTCCCTTAGATACCGTAGTAATGTTATATATAGCCAACAAACTTACCAAAACACTTCTTCTAGCAGTAAAATTGGAAATGATCAACAAGAGGCATTCAGTTTCACTCGACTCCACTTCTTCTACTTAACTGAATAGCAGCCAACAATATGCTTTTTGGTAGTTTGTATTAGCTTTGATTTATGAAGCACATCTTTCATAAATGTCATCTGCTGTCCATTCCCTTTCAACTGTCTACGGTGATAAGCTAGCCGGGCTTGACTTGACATTCTCAGTTGAATGCAAGTGCACAGGTCACTTCCTCTTTTAATTTGTTAGTGCTGGAATTGTTTTGAACTGTTCGAGATTGAACTGCCAAACTGGATTTGTGGCTAAACGCTGGCTAAACCTCTGACTTGGTATTTGGCTCTGAGCCTATTAGCATGTAAATGCAACAACTTACAGAAAGGACAAAGCAGATAATATGAAGGAAAAGGTATATTGTACAGGAAATACATTCTCATTCATTTAACCTGATCTTGACAAGTTCACTTTTTTGTTGTTGATTCTTATGGTAGGATATTGTTACTATGTGAGCACATGAAGGCTTTATTAAAGTGTGTAATTGAAAACTGCATCTCGAAATTAGCTAAAAATAGAAAGCAAATCTGTAGTTACTGTTTTATTTCTATATGTACTGCACAAAAATATGTTACCCTTGAAAGAACACATTTAATGGTCATTTTTACCTGATTGTGCAAGACTTCTTGTGTCGGACGCTTCCCGTTATTTTAGCTGTACAAAAACAGTCTGTTTTCCTGCTTGTTGATGTTACAAACTGGTATTTGTTATTATAATTTTTTCATTCATTACCGTATGCATAAACACTCTGGTAGTGCAAATAGTTTTACTATTTACTGCACATTTACTGCGTAATTCATTTAGTGAACTGCATGTGAAACAACACAGACAGCGCATGCAAAATAAACAGTGCTATCAGTGGGCGGTTTATTAGCCATGGGTTCCTTGGGAATTTCTAAAAGGTTTTTAGAATCTGTTGTCTATTATTGTGTAAAATATGTTCTTTACGACATTAATGACACACAGTCATACCTGTATTTTGAAGCTTCCAACAAGTTGCTGCATAAGAACTAATAAAAGTTGTCTGTTTCATCAAGCATGTAAACTCAAATTCTTGTGGTCCTGTCCCAAATGGAACCCTAATCCCTTGCGTTCTTCTTCCAAGTCCTCACTTTCATGACGTAATGCTGCTTTAACTGCCGAGTAGAAGTCTGCTGTGGAGCTTGCCTCAGTGCTGTCTTGGCAAAAGTGTGCATTGAGGGCATATATCACTCACAAAGAAGCATCGTTCTGAAAACTAAAATCACAAATGCGACAACACAGATTTTACCGGCATGTGCACACGGAGGCCATTGTAAGTCCACAAGAAGCATGTGCATATGAAGTGTGCGATTTGGGACAGGGCCGTGGTAGTTGTAGAATTTATACGATACTAATTTTAGGACTACAAAGTAAACGGCTCTATATATTCTCAGTGAATTCACCTCATACAGTACAGGACAGCAGAACAGCTCAGGGGTGCGTTTCACAAAAGCATAGTTGCTAACCTGTTAGCAACTTAGTTGGTTGGCAATGGGAAATTGTATTGCAACCAACAAAATTGCTAACTTATTTAGCAACTATGGTTTTGGGAAACGCTCCCCAGAATGACTGTTTGTTTCTCATGTTATCACCCACTGATCCTTCAGATGATGTGTTCACATTTTCATCTTCATGTCATTTGCTGGGGCTTTCATTGATATCCATGGTGGTTTTCAGCTCACACCTCCAGGGCCTGTAAAAATGAGCCTGAGCCTGATCAGTAGCGCTCTTCATTCCTGTGAAGCTTGTGTGAAATTCACACTAAGGTCTAAGAAGATAACTTTAAACATTCTCAACTAGAGTTTGCTTAGTTTAACAGTAAAGTTAATGTGAGAAACAGAACAGATTGTAATTATGGGTGTTGATCTCAATGAATATTCCAGAAAAATTTAAATGCTGAAAAAATAGATATAAGATTATTGGGTTGAGTCTTGGAGTTCCAAGCATACACTGGGGAATGAATAAATTATTTGGATGCCTTGTTTGTCAGTTTGCCCATTTTATAAACAATGTAGTTGTTGATTTTGCTGTCATGTTTATCAACTACTTATTTTGTGATGTCGAGATGTATTTGTTCCTCAAATTAAGAACCATATTTTCATTGTCATCCTTGTCGTCTTGTATCATGTGTGTTGAGGTCTGAGAATTGTAAAACTTCAAGTGTCTTTTGTGTTATGAGTGGTCATGCGGAAAATGTTCATACAATATTGTCATTAGTTTAGGCAGTTTGCTCAAGAAAACATGAGATGAAGCACATAATACTGAAGAAATAAAATTTTTTTTTTTAAACAAAGTGTAGTTAATAATATTTTTAATTAAATTTTACAACATACTCACAAAGTGCAGACATATTGCTGAAAGTCACCATAAAGTTTACCTGTTAATAAATGATGATTAATTATGGCTTTGAGAATCTTGACCACTATTATAAGGCGCCCATGAGACGTCTTCCGGAGGTTTTCTATTTTCCTCTTAAATGAATTACAGATCCCACAATGTCTGCCATTAAGGTTTATACCGGTTGCTGCCTTTTGATAGTTCTTTTATCTCTGCCATCCTGCCATCCTGTGTTGGATTTACATTGACAACGTTTCCCCATAGGTTTTAGATTTCATTTATAACCCTGATCACAGAGCGGCATCATCAATATATATGGCTTTCCAGAGGGGCTTTGTAAATTACTCTTGGCACTCAGTAGTAATAACAAGTAAGTCATTGAGATATTTCTTGGACAATCCCTAGAATGTTCATTGGAAAAAAGGACATCCCATCAAATTAGGGTTGACTGTGCCAAGACCAAGGGGTGATTAGCATAGTCCAGGTAGCCCCTGCTGGTAGATGATGTAATTACACTGTTGTCCAAGCTTCTTCTGCTTGGCCATGCGAAGTCTAACTTCACTTAACATTTTCTTCTACTGAATATGCTTATTTCCTATTCTGAACAGATATTGTTTTCATTTCATCAGGCCCTTAATGATTTATGGATATCAGAAAGCCAGGTTTATCCTATCAATCATTATTAGAACAGAACACATTTTACATGTACTTTTGAGGCATTTGTTAAAGCTATAATTACAGGTAAGACCATAAGGATGAGAACCTTAACTTAACATTAAAGCTCTGAATGCCTGATATAATGTATATTAAATAATAATTCCAATAATTCATGTTTGCATTACACATGGGGGGCGTACCTCCACCCCCATCACCACGCAAATTTCATAAACCCTAACGTTTAATTTTTTTTTTTTTTAATTAACTCTTATGAGTATTTAGCACTTTCTTTTTCTTTCAAGTTCACAGAACTGATACATTTTAAGTAAACTGAACTGTTTCATTATTTTGAGTTTTATGAACTCATTTCTTTTAGGCAAACTTAAGTTTAACTGAAACTGGGCTGGGATTTCTATTTCCCAGAATGCTTTGGCACTCAAAAGGGGAGTAAATGTTCAAATTAAGTGTCATATAATTTTTTTGTGTGTGTGCAAGACTAATGTTAAGTGGGAGATTTGGTAGTGATTAATGTTTGACAAGTGGTGTATGCAGCTTAGTTTGAGAGCAAGCATGTTAAATGTTTTATATTGCTGTACTCATTCAGCAAGTGTTATACCATGTTATTGTTAACATGTTAGCAAATTAGCAAGTTAGCGTTTTCTGAATTAGCTTGTTATAGCTAGCTTGTCAGAGTTGGTTGCAGCAGAGATGAGGTGAAGCAGGATCTAATTGCAGCAGTCTTTTGACTGAAAACTGATCAAAAACTGGCCTACATGATCATTTTAAGTTAAATGTATGAATTAGTTTACTCAATTGAGTACAAAATAAAAATCTGCTAGTTCTGCTTACTTAAACTTTGAATTTCTTAACTTAAAAATTTTGATGTTACCGATTGCCTCAATTTTTTTGAGTTTTGAACTTCTGGTTTACAGTAGGAGCATTTATAGCATTGTAATCGGTTTAAAAGTCCAATCCGAATGAAAATGCTCCATATGAACACCCCAATCGGAATAAAAAAAGGCCCAAACCGAATGAAATAGTAATCGATTTGAGAGGGGTGGAATAAGCTTCCTGTCTTTACCTCATACCTTCCTGCAGTAATATGCTAAAAATTTACGCTGTTGCTGCTTGATTAAGGCACTTTACATAAAAATAGTGCGCATAAGAAATAATGGAGCTCCATGTTGACAGGAATACAAGGCGGCAAACAGGACATAAGCTAATGTACGCATGTCACAACATCATTCCGATTGAAAGCGCCGGTGTGGTGCCGAATTCCTACCCCTGCCAAATTATTACCCCCCCCCCCCATTTCCATTACACAAATCCTTCAAATCCATCAGTATATGCTTATACACCTCAATGTAGAGCAACAGGTCAGAAATGATCAGCTCAGGTGTATCATTCCACATTCTCTGCCATGGCAGTGGCCAAACTCTTTCAGTGACCTCTCTGTACTTGGACAGCTTTGACTGCCGCCACAACATCACCTGCTGTTTCACAGAGGAGTGCTAATTAAATTTGGAATCCAATTACAGCAATGGTAATGAAATTTCCAAATGGGGAAACTCTTAATCTGTTCATTGAGGTGTTTAATTACTAGTGAGTGTGTGAGTTAGAGATAGACTGCACCGCTGCATTTCAAGACGGTCGTTGTAGAGAAACACGAAGAAACGTGCCTGTATAGGTCTGTGTCCAACATTTGACTGAATCCACACAAAGAGCTTAAGCAGACCTTTTTCACACCAGGGGTTTGGTATTTGACGCAAGGCTAATTTGAATTTCTGCAAAAATTAGAAACTAAAGGAGCTTGGTAACAAAAAAAAAAAAAAAAAAAAAAGGATTAAAAAGGAGGAAGTCTAATCTAGTCTAGACTTTGGAGTTTAGTGATCAACTGTTATGAAAGATTGTATCTATGCCTAAGTGAGCTTGTTTATTTTTTTAAAATCTCAAATTAAAATATATCCTGCTAAAATGAACCTTGCTGAAATCCTTTCTTTTAACCCCAAACTATACTAAAAATGTGTGTCCAATTTTATTGTACATTTTTCACATGAGGTGATCTTTTTGTCTGACACTCTAGTAATTCATAAGTTATAGCAACTTTGAACGTGTTATGAAATAAAAATTTTCAGATGTAGCTTTTTTTATATTATTAATAGGACACTTGATACCTTAAAGCATAAATCATGTTGATTTAAGCTTTGGTTTTCATGGCTCTGCTGGATATTGAGAAGGAGCCATAAACTGTTACTAAATAGCCCTGTTAAAGGCAGTTTAGCGGCCGTCTTATTGCTGTGTTGTTCGTGGCTGGCAGTCTTTGATTGTTCTCATGAAATGCTTGCTGTTTAGTGCACAATCCACAACACCTATTTGTAGTATGACATTTTAACTGCCGCTTTTACACCAGACCCTTAATAACAGACTTTGCTGAATGCAGTCAGAGGCCATTTTGTTTTGTTCACATTGAGCTATGAAATGCTTCATGATTGCTCTGAGATATGTCCTAGTTTATACGTATGCTATAAAGAAACATTATTTAGTCCTGGTACTGATATACAGAGCAAACGTAAAGCTGATTCATATGTGAAGCTGATGTTTTTGTAAGTTCTCTGAATAAATGCACTCAATAAATGTATGTTTCATATCGAGTAGGAGCAAAAGACGAGTTAAAAAGTTCAAGATTTAGAAGATTCCATTGGGGGCACAGTGATGCTGTTGGATTACATAATGTATGTGGGGGCATGTTCAGCTCAATAATACAAGGACATTTTTAGGAATACGGATATTACACAACCGCTTACACATATAGGCTTTTATATCATCTGTGTAAAAATACCACTATTTTTACTTCACTAAAATTGTATTAACTGATTTACTAAATTAACCAAAACAATTTAAGATATATTTTAAAATCATTCAAACTTCATAATGCAACTTACAAGTGATGATAGGCGCCGTTTTATTTTGGTATGTAATGTTCACAAATGTTGTTGCATTTCCTTTAATGTCCACAGGAGGCAGACTGGGATGCTTAAAGACTTCTGCAATAAACCCATGAAGCTGTGCAGGGGTTGATGGGTAAAGCCTGTGGAGCACAAAGGTTCGGGCAGATAAGGCTGTTGTGTGTCCCCATGGTGAATCAATATTTTTCATCGTAGCAGCTTAGCCAGAAAAAAGGAGAAGGAGGAGTTGGATTTCACAGCCAGAGAGCATGACATTTCTGCAGGCAGCTCGCTCAGCCTCACAAAGTATCAGAAAGCTCTATGTCGCTCAGATTTCCAAACGAACACTTTGCTGTGGTTTTTCCCAAACTGTGGATGAGTTACACTTGCAGTAAATTACACTCAGAAGATGGCAAATAAAGAAAAGAAAAACAGAAAAGTAAACATTTCAGCAAGTGCAAATTTACAGGTTTAAAAAGAATCTTTTTCCCCCATCATAAATCACACATAAAAAGAGTTTTGCTTTATTAATTCAGTCCTTTCAAATGACAGGAACTTCAAATGACAGATTCAATGTAAATCCAGATCCTGAAATTGAAGTAATTTACCTCAGAGAACATCTGATCTACTTAATCATGTGTATAAATCATCTCTAACTCTGTGGTAAGTGTTATTAAAATATAATTAATCATATTAAAATATTTAAAAATATATAGTTCTGACACCTTTTGATATTAAAGCACATGAAGGTGTATTCAACCTCTTTTTAGCTTCATAAATTTCTGTATAAGAACTAAGATTCTTTCATTTAGATCTTACTAAATATATATATGCTCTAAGCCTTTTGTTTTTAAAAAGCATTTTTTTAAATTGTGGTCTCTGTTAAGCTAATGTACACTCATGGGCCACTTATGGGTACACCTTGCTAGCTAGTACTGAGTTGGACCGCCTTTTGCTTTCAGAACTGCCTTAAAGGTGCTCTAAGTGATGTCACGCGTTTTTAGGCCAAAACATTTTTTTTGTCACATACAGCAAACATCTCCTCATTATCCGCTAGCTGCCTGTCCCCTGAACACACTGTAAAAAAAACGCGGTCTCTGTAGTCGCCACAAGCTCCGAAAACGGCAATAAAAACAAACTGGTGCAGCCTGGACCACGAAACATAATAAACATGCTCCAGCCAATAACCGACAAGAATGATTTTAAATGCTCGTTCATGACTGTTTCAGGAAGCACGGAGGGGAGGGGAGGGGGAGGAGGAGGAGGAGGAGGGAGGGTCTAGCTAGCCTCTGTTTTGTTTGACAACACTTCGAACATCAACAGGAAGTTACATCCACCCAGGATCACTTAGAGCACCTTTAATTCTTTGTGGCACAGATTCAACAAGGTTCTGGAAACATTCCTCAGAGATTTTGGACCATATTGACATGATAGGATCACACAGTTGCTGCAGAATTGTTGGTTACACATCCATGATCCGAATCTGATCTGGTCACTCTGGAGGCCATTTGTGTATAACTCACTGTCATGTTCAAGAAACTGAGGCTACAGTTTGCCCGGGCTCACCAAAATTGCACACTGAAGATTGGAAAAACGTTGCCTGGTCTCGATTTCTGCTGCAACATTCAGATGGTAGGGTCAGAATTTGGCATAAACAACATGAAAGCATGGATCCATCCTGGCTTGTATCAATGGTTTAGGCTGGTGCTGGCAGTCTATTGGTGTGGGAGATATTTTCTTGGCACGTTTTGAGCTCCTTAGTACCAATTGAGCATAGTTTAAATGCCACAGCCTACCTAAGTATTGTTGCTGACCATGTCCGTCACTTTATGTCCACAGTGTACCCATCTTCTGATGGCTACTTCCAGCAGGATTACTCGCCATGTCACAAAGCTCAAATCATCTTTCACTGGTTTCCTGTTCTTAGCTGACAGGAGTGGCACCCCGTATGGTCTTCTGCTGCTATAGAAGATCTGCTTCAAGGTTCAACGGGTTGCGTGTTCAGAGATGTTCTTCTGCAGATCCTGGTTGTAGAGTAATTGAGTTACTGTTGCCTTTCTATCAGTTTAACCAGTCTGGCTATTCTCCTCTGACACCTGGCATCAACAAGCCATTTTTGCCCACAGATCTACCACTCACTGGATATTTTCTCTTTTTCAGACCATTCTCTTTAAATCTTAGAGATGCTTGTGCCTGAAAATCTCAGTAGATCAGCAGTTTCTGAAATACTCAGACCAGCCTGTCTGGCACCAACAACCATGCCACGGTTGCCAAGTCACTTAAATCAACTTAAGCAGATCGTCTAGACCATGTCTGCATGCCTAAATGTTGCTACCATAGGATTGGCTGATTAGATATTTGCATTAACAAACAGATGAAAAGGTGTGCCTATGAAGTGACCGGTGAGTGTATACTTTATAGTAGTTGTTATTATTCCTGATCATGTGAAACTATTAATGTTTGGTGAAATAGTTTGCTAATCAGACATACATCTCTCTCTAGAAGCTGAATCTAACTACTGTAAATGTCTAAGTACCACTGTCTTTGAGGTTATATTTACAGTTAATATGAAAGTTAGGTTTAGGGATATTTCAGTAATCAAAATAAAGGTTAAAATTACAGCACATATCAGATTAAACCATGTATGAATTAATATAAAAGCCATTTTTTAATTCAGATTTACATAATTTATTCTTCACTGTTTTTGACTGATCCTCAAAGACTTAATAGAGGTAAATGCCTGTCCACTCTTATTATGGCAGTCTTCTGTCCTTCATACCTTTTGTTTGCTATATGTCCATTACAAAAGTGTTATTCAATTCATTAAGAAACTCAAAAATATTGGCTTTCATCCAAGTGTCTTTTTTAAGCTGGAGTGCTTCGACATAACACTCATTTTCAGGTTCAAAACCTGAGCCATCCTTGCTTTAAATACCACTTGTACGGGTAGAATCCATAATTGCTGCAATTGACACTTTTCTCATAGTAATTAGCTTATTTTGAATCAATAAATTAAAAATATAACAACAAAATATAATTTGCTTCTCTGCTTTAGGTGTATTTAAAGTTACAATTGCCGTAACTCACCATCATGGCAGGAAATTGAAGCATTTATAATGTGATTATTGATCATCATACTCTAAAAGCCACATGAGGTCATGACGTCTTAGTGAGGGACTTTCTGATCAATAGATGACAAGCAAAAATAGATGCTGTGCAGTTTTAACGAGCTTATATCAAGTTATTGCTTACATGATGGTAGTCCACAAATAGCAGTCATTCATATAACAGCTTGCTAGTCAATATCTCTCATCTTCAGTTGCATTCATGCACAATAAAATGCAATGGATAATACTCTTTTTTTGGAGTTTGACAGCCACTTGTCACCATACACTTTCATTGTGCCTAATACTTATCTTGATCCAAACTCTACCATAGTGTTCCCCAATAACTTGATGGGACCATCTCTGTGCTCATATTTCACACTGTCATCTCGTATCCAGTGTGAAACAAGCACCTTCTCTGTCAGTCTCTACCACAGCAGGACTTCAGGGCCCCTAGCCGACAACTGGAAGTGGCAGTCTGCCAGAGGTCCTGTTATTTTTTACTGCTGTCGATAAGACTCTGAACTGGCAGTAACCCACGACTATAGCTGATTGGCAAAACTCACCCATGGCCAAGTTATGGTGTGACAGGCCTATGATTAAAGAGCTCATGAAACTTGCCATGTTCAAGCTCGTGATGAGATAATGTGGTGCATCAGCGTAGATGTGTGAAGTTGCGTGGTTTTGTGCTAACTGATTCGTTCGCAAATGGATAATCATATTTGGGGCATCAAAATATATTGAAATCCCCGATTTAAATCTAAATCTTTTAATCTTTGTTTTTCTGGTAGTTAAATTAAAATGCTTTAAATGCCAACCTGCCCGTACACAAGTTACTCCACTTGTTGTAATTTGCATATTTTAATAGCCAAAAATGTGACTACACCACTCATTGATAAATCTTCTCTGAAGGGAGTAAACATAATGCTTATTTTTGAGCTCATTACTAATCAACTAATTGCTTATATTAGATACATCACTAATATCAAACATTTATTCAATGGGAAATTTGAGTAATATGGCAACAGTCAGGTTTGCTTGTTGCATTCAGCAGTTCAAATGCAGAAGCAAATTAATGAATTCATAAAAATCTCTAACAAGCCATATCATTTCCTTAGCATTTCTCTAGGATGTCCAAGAAGGATAATAGCAATCAATTTATTAGTGCTGAGAAAATCCACAGCTGTACTGAAATCTGCGATATCCAGCAGCAAAGAACAAAAACATCTGCTCATCCCTGTATTATGAGGAAATGTTCAGCTGGTAAGCAGGAGTTCATCTGTGAAAACAAATCAATTAATTCATAAATTATTCACCTCTCTATATGGATTATAGACTGCATGCCTGTGGCAAAATTATATAATGAGGTATTTAAAATTGTCATTGTTGAGCTATTGATCTAATGAGAAATCATTAATAATACCAAACTACAGGAATCTTGGGTATCAAAATATCAGATTAAGAATTTACCTTTATAGTGTCATTCCAGAACATACATGCATAGCAGATAAGATCAATAAACATAATTTATTCACGTGATATGTCTGTCATTATTTTTTTACATATACAGATAAAGAGAAGAGCTACTCAGCAGGATTACAGAAGCACCAACAGAACTTAAGGGAGTGTTTTAAAATGCCTGCATCATTAGCAGATCCCATGCTGCTAGCAGACTTAAACACCACACGCTCCCTCCAGAGATGTGACCTTCTCACTGGTCCCCAGGCAGCCTTGCTCATTAACCTGTTCACCATACTCTTCCAGCGAAGACTCGCATTGAATGAATGTAATGAAACCATGAAACTCCAGTTGCCATGTCAATTCTCCAGGTGTGTTCCACAGAGGGGATTTTTCCTGTCCGGGTGAGAGATGTCAAGTTAGATGTGATGTAAATGATTTATAAAAGGTATGGATCTAACTGGGTGGAACTGGGACAGTTGTTGTAATGCAGAAACAAATGTTGGGAGTTAACAGTGGCCCACAAACTACTGTAAACCTGTGAGTGGCAGAATATACTGAGAATGTACTGCACTTGAAATAAGTCCAGGTTAAAGAGTCTAGAGAGAACAAAGACAAGCTTCTATAAATCTAATTTATCATTTTATCTTTGACACCATTACTAGTTCATACACTTAATTAAACCAACACTGTACCGTGTATATTCCTTTGAAAATTTATAATTCTTATAGTGTTCATTGATCTTGAATATTTTTGCTATATCAAATAACTAAAAGCAGTTGAGGGAGACTTGCCAAGACTCCTTTTAAACTGGTTTTTAATTTCATATGGCTCTGGAGTTGAGTCCTGACATCTTTATTCCTATCAGTGAGATAACTGTGTCTAGACCTTTAAAACTCCACTTTTTAACATTGCCTTTGGTTTGAATATCTTAAAAAAAAGAAAAAAAAGAATCAGTTTTCTTCCTTTTTTCTGAACAGGTTCTATAGAGGACATGAACCTTTCCATGTCTCCTACAAAACAGAATGATTAATTAATGTTCCATAGTCTTAATTACAAGGTCAGATCCATCATGTGATACATGATAGCGCACTGAGAAAACTACAGAAATCCTATGGCAAGGGTGTGTTGTTTTATCTGTCAAGAGTGTCTGTCGGTGATAGCCCAGAGCCAGCTGCTCTCCAGCGGAGCTCTGAACCATGCTAATAATACTGAGCTGGTATAGAGCCAGACTCCAGGAGAAATGTGGGAATGATCAGGTAGAAGAGAAATGAACAGTGGAGAGTATATTGTAATTTTTCTTGAGGACATGCCCAGAAGTCCAAATTTATACTGCTGAAGCAACAGGTTTCAGACCTTTTCCAAATGTGCTCTACACATAAAGTGAAAATACAAAAGTGACAACTCAAAGAAGTGTTATTGGGGGGAAAATATATATAGGCCTTTGTGTGTGCATTTTTTTACTTTATATGAATTTGACAGGTGATTCATGTCGGAATGCTGTCTGCATCTATTAGTGCCGCACTGAAACAGCGCTTAATATGAGTTAAAGAATTAAGTGAACTTAATAAATGTAATTTCGGGAGGAGTACGCCCATCTAATCTTCCAATTAATACCAAGGTATAAAACCAGCATCTTACCTCTTCCTGTTGTTAGTTCTTTCGGCATCCCTCCTCCTCCTTTTGTACTATTTTTGCCTGTTATAGGGGGGCAGAGCTCGAGTAGAATATCCTTTCCGAGCCCCTCTATAGCAGACAGCAAGCCAAATCTGTTTACCACTTACGCTAAGATTATATGGGCACATGAACTCGTGAAACTCCATAAAGGCCAGTGAGTGAAAAAGCACTGAAAAATTAAAAAATTCAAACAAGGGCCAAAAACACAATAAAATAGTCAATAAGAATTGAACTGCATAAACATTCTTCAAAATTTATTTTTGTGTTTCACAGAATAAAGACAGTCATATTGATTTGGAACAAAATGAAGTGGGTAAATGATGACATTCACAAAAACTCGGGAATTGGGAGGGAGGCCACCGAGAAACCGTTCGGAGAAGTTTGGAGAAACTCTGCATTAAAAAAAATATATATTGTCCAGGTGCTTCGCCACTCACAGCTTTGGCAAAGAGAAAGCCACTGTTAAAAAAAAGCCATATGACATCTTAACAACAGTTACCATGAAGACATGGAGCATTGTGAATCCAGCTGGAAGAAAGTTCTCTGTTTCTTTTTCACATTTATTGACTGACAGCTCTCCTATCCCGTTGAGAAATAAAGTGCAGAGGCGTTGTGTGCGCAGTGTGAATGTGATGGTATTGTAGTTCTAAATGTGAACATGCTTTTACTCATCTCACTTGCACAAAAACATTCAGTATTCCGCAAAATGAATAAAAACAGCGAAATACAATCTCAGAATTTTACGCAAACCTGTAATAATTAACTATATTAAATTACACAAATATACTAATGTCACTTTATTAACTTTGCTGCTGACCTTCAGTGATCTAATTCAAGCATACTAATAAGCAAAAATTACTTTATATTAGATTTAGAAATTACTTTTATTAGATTTAGATTTTAAAAGTAACTTTTCCCCACTGCTAATGGGACCAAAATTTTGCTTTTTGGCCACCAGACTACTGGCAGATTTGAGTTTCAAATGAGAATTTATATTGATTAATTAATCTAAATTGATAAAAATTAATCCGTTTTAAATGTTCTGTACTTGCACTTTTTTAGTGGTAGTGGTAGGCTACTTGGTTTGATGTTTTGTTATCTAAAATACACTTGAAGTGTGCAAACACTCGTGGGACCAATGTTGTGCCTGTCTGCCCTCTGGGGGTTCAAAGTCTGACTTTGCCTTCTGTCTAACAAAACTCAACGCAGTGCATATTTTTATGTGATGACAATTAAGTCAGCGAGTAATAAACCAGATAAAGTAGATGTAAAAATCACTTTGATGCATTTCGGTCATTTCGTGTCTGATCAGGCATCGTGTATTGTCCTATATTAACAACGGGTGCAACAACAACACACATTGTAGCTAGCCTACGTTAATGTTAAAGTGATGGAGAAAAAGCTGTATAATGTTAGTCGGGAACAAGCAACTTGCAAGTGGTGGTTGCGGTCGAAAGTGAGCTGTTTATTATCGTCGGTACGCCTTGCGAAACTAGCTTTACTGACATGAAACGTAACGTCATGAAATGTCGTTAAAAGGCTCCATTACTCATCTATTAAAACGCCTCTGCTTGTTTATTTCCACCGCCGTGATCATCCGCGAGCGTCGTGAACTCCGCCTCGTCCCTCGCTTTTCTCATCTTATGCTGTAAGTCTTTTGTTTAAGAGACGGGGATCATTTCACAACACTGCACGTTTCAATCGATTTCTGCTGCCACCGTGCTCAGAGCAGCAGTGCTCAATTAGGCTACTGGGAAGACTTTTCCTGCATGGCCCTTCGCCCACGTGTTTGCGAACCAAAGCTCTGTTAAAGTAGACTACAGGGTACACTATTCTGAACTGGCCGTCGATATGCTCGAACTGGACCATCGCCTCGCTCCTGACACTCCTGCATCCCTACCGACCAATCAGAGACGCGGCACCGTCCCGCCCCTCCCGATTCCTTCAGAACACGTGATCCGAAGCGGTCTGGAAACCTGCCGCTCGCCTTCAGTGCGTTATTGTGGTTCACAGGTACAGAGGAATGGCCCTCCGCGAGACTGACAAACTCAAGGCTCACCGAGAGCGCACGGAGTGAGGACGGAGGACAGTCTCTCTAACTGGCGCTTCAGTGGATGTTGTAACTTCGGCATGTCACTCGAATGGGATATATGATTTTTGCCCCATTTGTGTTTCTCAAAAACACCCCTTGCGTCTCTTTATTTTTGCCTTGTTTCCTGAACATCTCGCTAACCCACTCTCCTCCCGATACCATCCCCTCCCCTGTCATCGCACCCAGACCTCTCTCATTCCGCATCTGCACCTTATCGCTTCGGGCGGATCCTTGCTCTGGTCATCCAGAAACAACTGCTTCATGGGGCACACTCCTTTCATCGGAAAATGTCCCTCTCTTGGCTCCTAAGCGCACCGGCAAAGTTGACAACATTAGGACCAGGGCGCGTCTGTGAGCTGTGTCGGGGGAACTGAGATGGGTGTCTCGGTGGCGGCGGCCCTACACGAGCCCCGAAGTCCGCACCAGTGGAGCCGGATAGTGGGACATTGGGTATGGATTGCAGTCTTGTCCTTTCTCGCCACTTTCCCGGTGCAACAACTTGGCGCTTTCCCATCCTCTCTCAGCGACTGTCAGACTCCAACTGGATGGAATTGCTCGGGTAAGATGTTCAAGTAGTCCGCTGATCCTTGCGTTGAGGGGAATACGGTTTGACGTTCCCTTGGCAACGAAAGACAGCTGTTTATCACACAAGAAGCATAAGTTATGAACCTAAATTGAACCTAATGTGAGATGATGCAAGTTTTTGCAGTTCACTGCTGCTGGAAAAAAGATGTTAAAGACCTGTTTTAGTTAGTATACTGATAGTCAGGGCGAGCTATTTGGTGTGTTACCGTCTTTTCAACTCTCACGTGATATGTAAATAATAATAATTTTTACATGAAAACAACAGTTTTCCCCCATCATTTTAATCCGCTTGAAATGAAATAGCCCAATCGAGATATAGGCTAATCGTTAATATTCACCGCATAAAGTACTAAATAAACTGTCATGTTTAACCGTTCTTAGATTAGGCAATATTGTTTTTCTTGCTGGTTAAATGGCTTATTCTCACGAATGAAACAGTGTTTAGCCTACTAACTGTGGCTGATACCACATTTCCTACATTAATTGACCTGTTTTTCAAGTTCAGTGCGTTCAAAGGAAAAGGGATGGTTTGTACGTCAAACACAAGCTTTCACCCCTGAAGAAATTAAGAAACACGTATCAAAGTATGAACATTTTTATTCATCTTTGAAAGATACTTTTTCGCGTTTAGGCTACCTAAACTCGTATTTATATCTTTCTTTTTTGTTGGAAAAAAAATAAAAATAAAAAAAATAAAAAATAAGACAAGCGCACATACAGTCCCTCACTATCAGTTATATTCTAGTAGCTAGCCTAATATATCGATAGAGGATAACATTAACGTTTAAATTGGAAACTGATTTTAACGTCATCATTTGTATGCATAGCCTATATATATATATATATATATATATATATATATATATATATATATATATATATATATATATAAAGCACTTTGTGTGCTTTAGTATTTGACAGCTTCTCGTTCCTAAAAAGGCTACCGCTAGTGAACAAGTGGTGATGTTTTTATTGAAGTAGGTTTCAGCCTTGAAGAATTTATTGTACGTGTAAGAAATCTTTTAGAAGTCAAGCCTTACTTTCCTTGGTAACGATTCCATCAAGCCGGCATAATAGTCTCCGAGCTTCAGTCCGTTGTAGACTCGGATATTAAGTGGGTTTTGATTTGGATTGCGCCGACCTCTCACCCTCACTGTCAGAGCGCCGTTCAGATGATTGCGGATGCACGTGGAATAATCATCAAGCGCGCCCTGAGGCGCGAGAGACGCGCGGAACTCGCCGCATATTTCTGCTCAGTTTCCCAACGTGGCGCCTGACTATCAATCAGCAGGTCACCGTGGGCAATTAGGTGTCGTTCCAAAACATCTATCCTTGCCTCTTGCCTGCACTTTGGTTATACAACTCATGGCAATGGCATGCATGAGACGTGGGAAGCTCTACCACAGGCATGCCTGAGGGCCACTTTAGTGTTTCCATGATTTACAAAAAGGTGTTGATAGGCTATATGATTTTTTTTTTTTTTTTTTAGTAAATCCTGTCTACAAATGCATAATAAGAAATTTAACACTAATTGCCAGAATCAAGCAGCTAATGGTGTATTGTATTATTTTTCAAACAGGTGTGGCTAGTGTTTGGAGTTATAGAGTTTTTAATAGCTTATCTGATTGTCATGAGTGCAGTCTAAAAGCTTTTAGTGACTGTTTTTTAAACAGCTGTCAGTCACATTTGACAAGAATTTCTTTGTTCTGTGGAACACAAAATGAAAGTCAGTGGGATGAAATGTTATTTTGGACTATTTTTATTGTATGGACAAAAAAATCGTAGAAACATTCTTCAAAATATCTTTTGTGCCTTCTTACAAAAAAGTTGAGGGTGAGTGATAGCATTTGATATCACTAAATCATCGCTGAATTAAGAGGATAGTGCACACAGCAAACAGAATGCCAAAAATGGACATTATAGCATTAATCAGGTCTGAAGAGAGGAATCCTTGGCATAAAACCTGAATTTCCAACTGACTGAATATAGTTTAACTCACCAGCACTGAATTATGCGCTGAACACAGCAATAATGTCCAGCAAAACAAATGCAAGCCAGCTGTTTAGTCAACAATCCTAACTTGTGGCTGTTGGCAAAGGACATAAGCGGTGTGAACTCTCTTGCAAAGTGTCTGTTTACTGAAATATCTTCTCTGTGCATGCTTAGAATTCAGTCTCTACTCTGTAAGCTCATTTTAAATTTTATGTAGCTACTGACTCAAAACTCACTGTCCAAAGGACAGTAAGCTTTTATTTGTATTGTTCAGATATCAATAGCTCTTCTTTGGAGAACTTTTTTCTCCAAGGGTGCATATCAGCTGCAAAGGAGCTGAGAGGAGATGGCGGACTTTTATGAATTTGAAGAGATTTGAACGTAAACTGCCAGTTTTCGGTCATCATTTACTCTCCTTCATGTCTTTCCAAAGCTGTACTGTCTGACTTTCTATCTTCTGTGGAACACAAAAGAAGACTGTCAGTGTTTTTTATCCATACAATGAACGTCAGTGCGGTCCAATGTTGTTTGGACCCCAGGGTTCTTCAAAATATCTTCATTTGTGTTCAAAGAAAGAAAGAAAGAAAAATAAATACTGGTTTGTAATGACATGAGGGTGAGTAAATAATGACAAATGCATCTTTGAACCTTTGCTGTCTGTCTGTTTTTGTTAGAGTATTTTCAGATTACTCCAGATTTTTTACAATGCACTCCATCTCTATAGAATGGTGTCGTGTAGGAGAGGATTCATAACAGAATCGAGAAACAGAATCTGTTCTGAATTCTCTACTACACTACCATTCTTTAGAGATCTGTATTACACCTTAAACAAAACAAAAGCTTAAAATATTTTCAACTGATAACAATGTCCTGGGGATTGAATTCCAGCTCTTTAATGGCCAGACAACTGGTCTGATGTCTCACTCAGAGGAATTGTTTACACTTCACCTTTAGAATATTTGTGTCTCTGCCAACTTGCATCTTTCAATTATTCACCTCGCTGCAAGGCCGAAATAACAATCTGCATCTCCCCCGATACTCACCCGTTTGGCACGTTGTGAGATGTAACGTTTGGCACATACTTTTCGTTTTGATAAAATTACGACGAGGAGAGCGGGGAGACCTGCAATACCAGGTGTTTGAGCCAAACAAAGATTCTGATTTCGCTGCAGATGGAAGAAACAGGCAGCTGGAGGTAGTACTGGCAACACCTTTAATTAGGACTGTTAGAGCTCTATTACTGATGAAGTGGATGTTGTTGGTTGTAATATTGGAGGTGAATTCATTAATTAGTACAGTCTAGTGTTATTCATATGCATGTTAAGAAGTTCTGCATACATTCTCTAAACTGAATGCATAAATCTGCCCTTCACTTTGTCACTATAAAGTTACAGCTGTAACTCAGAACCCATTTGTTTTAAATTGCAATCCATTAGCCGCTAAATAGCTTTTATGCAAAAGTGGCCAAGCCTAGGACAAATTATGTTGCTCCAAACACCCATCCAAAAGCAGTTACCAAGGTTATACTGATTTTAAAGTTCTTTATAGAATGTTTTGCTTCAGAATCTTGCTTAGTGGGAAGCCCAACTTCTGGGGAAATATGCAAATTTGGCCTTATATAGAATGTTTAGGATTCTACAATAAAATGAAAGTAGCGAAAGAGAATTTTTCTTCCACGTTCATACAAATGTAACAGATTATTAAAGAATATTAAAAAAAAAATAATAGGGCAGGGTCTTGATTTTATGCATAAGTAGTTGATTGGATTTTGAGATGTGGGTGTTGCACTAAAAAGTGAGTGCCAATGTGATTGTGGATGGCCTCTAAATGATTGGAGATGTTCGGTTTTAACATTATGTTTAAAAAAAATATAATATTATATTAAAGGGATAGTTCACTCAAAAGTGACATTATAGTGGCACAGATATTTATTAAAGGGATAGTTCACCCAAAAATGAAAATTTGATGTTCATCTGCTTACCCCCAGCGCATCCAAGATGTAGGTGACTTTGTTTCTTCAGTAGAACACAAATGATGATTTTTAACTCCAACCGTTGCCGTCTGTCAGTCAAATAATGCTAGTGGATGGGAACTTCTACTATAAGAGTAAATAAAACTTGCATAGACAATTTATCTTGCATAGACAATTCCAAATTAAACTGTATGTGTGTGGACAACAAGAGAGTAAAAAAATTCAATAAAAGATATGCAGATAAACATCAAATTTTCATTTTTGGGTGAACTATCCCTTTAATGATTTTAACCATTTTATTATTATTTATATCTTATAATACTATACTATAAATTCTATATCCTTCCTTAAAGTCTGTATTATGTACTTGTGTTTTGTACTAAATTCAAAGTGCTCTAGTTTGTTTTGATGTTAGTATAAGGCTGTTTGTTGGGAGGTTAAATATAGTGTTTTTCTGGCTTGTGACAGCTCCAAAAAAAAAAAAAAAAAACCGCCTCCGCAAACCATTGTTGCGAATAGTCATGCGTCAGCTGATCTTATTTACAGCTGTGTGTCACTCAGGCTGTTTGCACATCACATTTTTACTATACATACTTTGAACTTCATAAGATTTTGAAGAGTCCTGTGTTTAAACTGAACCCTTTTCGTACTTACAGAAAGTCTATTTTAGATTCAGGAAGAGTTAATTTAACTTGTTTTTGTGGGCCGTCTGATAGTAGAACATCTTAGGATGAAAGATGTAATTTCCTGTTTGGCTGCTCTAATCATTGCTCCGTGACTTCAAAGAATGACTTTGAGGAATTTTTATTGAATTTTTTTACTCTCTTGTTGTCCACACACATACAGTGCTTTCTTCACAAAGAATCGAAAAACAGATCTTATCTATCCGTGTAGACAGCTACTGAGAGATTGTCCTGCCAGAGAGACTTTAAAGAGAGCAGAACAAAATTCCTTTCCGCTCATGGTAACTCATCCCTGCTCAAAAAGCATTTTTAACAGACTTCCAAAAGCTTATTTACAGTTAATCATATTATCTGACTGATGTTTGGTTAAGTTTAAAATCTGGTTAAGCATTTAAAGGCCTCTCAGTGTCCTTGATGAAGAAATTACTGTAATAAAATTGCAAGGATGCCACTGCCTGTTTCCAGAACTCATTTCCTCTAGTGTGACCTGCTAACTTTCTTCAGTCTCTGTTTTTACTTTGCCATCCCGAACCTTATATGGCTTTTTGGTGGTCCAGACCAGGAGTACGTGAACCCTAGGGGATACATATATAAGCAGCTCCTCAGGGTGGAATTAAAGGGATAGCTTACCAAAAAATTTCAATTCTGTCATCATTTACTCACCCTCATGTCTTTTCAAACCAGTGTGACTTTATTTCTTTTGTGTAACACAAAGAAGATATTTTGACGTTCATTGTATGGACAAAAGCAGTTGAAACATTCTTCAAAATCTCTTCTTTTTTTGTGGAACACAAAAGAAGATATTTTGAAGAATGTTTCAACTTTTGTCCATATAATGAACGTCAGTGGGGTCTAAAACAACTTTCATTGTGTAGACAAAAATCACTAAGATGGTATTTTGTGTGAAACTGATTTTGTATAACTCTAAATGATAGAATGTATAGTATGAGGTAAAAGGAACACATTTCCTTTTTTTTTGTCAATGAAAAGGAACTTGACATTTACTTGTGGGGCTGTGAAGATTCATGAGGCAAAAAGGCTGGTAAACAAGTCCAGACTGTTGAATCGCTCTCAGTATAATCAGTGTTTATTCTGTTAGATGGAATATATCTTTTCAAGGTCGGTTAGTGGTTGACTCTTTTGTCTGTGTTTTTTTACACATTTTCTGAAACTGTGGCACCTCATGTGTTGTTTTTAAATGGAATTTGCTTTTTCATTGTCGCTACAGGATGCCACTGCCTCAGATTAATTAGAATGAATAGAGGGATTTTGTGTCTAGTGAGAGAGAAGCTTCTGTGACTCAAATCTCCATGTTCTTATCCGATCCATTACACCATTTCCCCCTCCTGCTCATGTTGCCTCGTTGAATGCTGCACATCTCAGACAGGCATTATAAAGCATCTACTGTGTGTTGTGAGGTCAAGCTGTATCATGACACAGCTATGGAAGGGCAGCCAAGCAATAGAGGTGTGACAAAATGCCTTGCATCTGTATGACTTCGCTCAGGGAGTGCTTGCATCAATAATGCAAGCAGATGCATCATGCTCGCTCAGACCGACGAGGTATGAGCCACATTAGATTTGTGTGCCAAGTAGGCATGTGACGGTATCAAAATTTCATGTTGTGATAATTGCTGAAACACGGTATACGGTATTATCACGATATTGAAATAAGTTGCAAAAAGGTTTGTAATATAACAGGTTTAATAACTTTTTCCTTGTAACAAAGAGAACTCTGAACATATAAATACAATAAAGTAAAATTATAAAGTCAACGAATGTTTCAAACAGATTATAGTGGAAAAGAATTATAAAGAACAATAGGTATCACATTTACAATAAGGTCTTATTAGTTAGCGTTAGTTAATGCATTAACTAACATTAACAATGAGCAATAGCTAAATTTGTTACAGAAGTTATTATTAAGTTAGTTTAAAAATACAACTTTTAATTTTAGCTCAGGTCCATTAAATAATACAGTTACAAGTTTTGATTCTAAAAGTGTTATTAAATGTTGAAATTAAGATTATTAAATGCTTAAGATGTATTTTTCATTGTCAGATTATGTTAACTAATGAATTAACTAATGTTAAAAAATGGAGCCTTGTTTTAAAGTGTGACTGAACAATGAAGAATCAGAACATATTAAAACAATATCTAGGGCATGTTGTAGTCTAAATTAAAATATAAAAAAAATTAAGTTTGAAAATAAATAGCCTTATTTCTTTAAGAATTTGGTGCTGTGATGAACACAATAGAGAATACAAAAATCTGAATGGCTGTTTATAACATTTTTACTGTAGTAGCTGTAGCGCAGCTGCTTTATTTACAGGGGTTACCGGGGGTAACCACTGCATTTCTACTGTCAGAGTGTGAAAGTGCATTTTCATTCAGCGTCTCTCCTTCACTAGTTCCACCATGCGCTGCTCAATAACGTTGGGCTTGTTTACATCAGTGCGCATACAGCTGTGTTGTGCATTTTAAACGGTTGATGGGTAAAGTATTCTTAAAACGCATTCTAAAAATCTGAATAATTCATAAAAAATATTTTTCAAGGTATTTTGAAGTGCCCACGATAATAATATCATGCATATTCAGTATCATATTCATTATATAGGCTATATCATATATCGTAGTACCATATACCGACACATGTCTAGTGCCAAGCAGGTGTTATATGCAACTTCCAGAACAATTATTTGATATTTGATAATAAAGTTGCATGAACACAAATAATATTTCTATAGTCTATATAAGTCTATGTAAGTAAATGGGGTCCAAAAATCCCTTTTTAAAAAAAAAAGAAAAAATTGTTTAAGAAAGTCATACTGGTTTGGAACGGTAAATTACCACATTTGTTTTTTTTTTTTTTTGCACTAAACCATTCTTTTAAGGCACCAATACTTCTACTGATGCCACCTTAAAGGTCCCGTTTTTCGTGGTTTTTTGAAGCTTTGATTGTGTTTATAGTGTGCAATATAACATGTGTTCATGTTTCGCGTGTAAAAAAACACAGTATTTTTCACATAATTTACTTATCTGTATACCGCTGTTTCCACTGTCATAAAAACGGGCTGATGACTTCCTTGTTCTATGAAGTCCCTCCTTCAGAAATACGTAACGAGTTCTGATTGTGCCAGCGGTTCCTGTGTTGTGATTCGACAGCAGCTTAGCTTACCGGTTGTGGTCCATAAACAACGCCTTCTCCAGACAAAGAGGGAACTGCTCCATCTTTCAAGAATAATCTTTGTGCGAATCCGGCATTAAACTGATTGAGATTGAGGAAGCTGTCCTCAGCAAAATGTGCTGCACATAGTTTTACATGTGGATTATAATTTTCGGGAACCGAGTTAAACATAAATTGTAACCATTGTACAGCGTCCCTGGGAAGGCCAAACAAAGGTGATTGGACTGCGGGATGAAAATAACAGCGTTTCGATGACATGGCGACAAACACACTCTACAAACGCAACTCTTGCTCTTCTCCGTGGGAGCGCAACAAGACCACGCCCCCTTTTTTTGTGTATTCCTGTGGGCGGAGGTTAGTCAAAAAACTGTTTTAGTGACGTCATTAAAGAAGGAAGTAGAGGGATGTAGTCCAAACTGGCCGTTCGATGTAGGCGACTTCTGTTAAATAAAATATCTCGCTTGGCATTGAACTTTGAGCTTTAAAATTTTACAGATTTTATTTATACTCTAACAACAACATTACACACTAACTAAAGTTTGAAACATGGGATCAAGAAGAACGGGACCTTTAAAAAAAAAGGTTTGTGACCCCTCCGAATGCGAGAAAAAGATTTTGTGTAAAAAGTGAAATAATTCTTATTTTATCAGTAAACCGAGGGATTGACGATGGTTTTGACTAATTAGCTTTGGCAAATACTCTGACTTGTATTTGTTGCTTCAGTAGGCTGAATTGATTGAATGTCAGTTTATCACAGCTCCTTAGGAACAGATTGTGAACAAGATGAATTTTAATGAAAAATTCCTGTTGCAAAACATTCGTATGAACAGCTACTTTAATTTTACACGAGAGATTTATGCACATACCAAGAGCCTGCATAATTTGTCAAGGTCTCCACAACTGAGGCACACAATGTGAATATTGCAACTGTCTCACAAGACGACTGATCTTTTTCCTCCCTGTAGCGTTTCAGGTCCATTGATAATTTCTTTAGCTGAAATGCAAATAAGCCACAAGGTTATGTAAGACATTTTTCTGCGCTGTATGTGGCCCTTTAGCAGGGGCCTAAAGTAGCTGCATGTCCTCTGGTGTTGTCGTTACAATGAGCAATGTTCTGGTTCGTTCTGGCTTCCAGGGCTCACTGGATAATACAGGGTAAAAATACTGTGTAGCACTTGCAAGAAGCTTATTTGCTTCGACAGCAAAAATCCCAGGGCACACGAGCGGACCCACTGTTTTGTGTCGTGTAGTCTTATTATGATGATGTATGGCTCTTTGAGTCAGAATATATGCAGGTAATATGGAATGTATCATGAGATATTATTCTTTGCATAATGTTTGTGTCATTTTTATAATATTAAGCAAATGATAGAGATGCTTATTCCTTGCATAATTATAAAAGTTATCAGAGAGGGGCTGAATGATGTAGTGCGGGTAAACGGGTAAACTCATTATTTTGGGAGCTTATTGTTAAATAAACAGCAGTCAGCTTCTGTATGCTGAATAGAATAAAATTAGGTTTTGACTCAGCGGTGGTCTGTTTTTAGAAACGACTCATCTTAATTGTAATCATCTTAAGGAATCCTTGCGGACTTAAACTGTCTGCGAGCTCTTGATTTTTGATGAAGTACTATTTTTCGGAGTCTGTCCAGCTCCTCAGCAAAATGAGAATATTTCACAGAGCCTATACTCAGCTTATTATAAAAGCTGAATAGTGTTCTCATGCACCAATTCCAAGAAGTTCACCATGTGCTGAATCATTATTCCTCAGTGAACACTTGTTTTATTCCCGATAAGAAAATATCTCAAGAGCAAAATATGGTCTTGGCGAATGGAGGTGTTCATCGCAACTTGATGAACCCTTCAGAAGCCTTGCCAGATATCCTGCTGGGATGACGTATTTGTTCCGTTAGTTCTGCTGAATTATTTTTATCAGAAGTGTCTGAACAAACATCCTGCTTGTGCTAGTCGTGTCTTGACACTGCTGTGTTTATGCAGAAATTCATGATGTTTTCTGGCTCTTTGTGTTGTTGCAGGGGATGATGACCGTGACACAGATCTCTTCCTTTGTGACACCAACACTTGCAAGTTTGACGGCGAATGTCTCAGAATTGGGGACATAATAACATGTATATGCAACTTCAAGGTAAGGCCACCTCCCCTATGAAACAGCCTCACTAATCCAGGTTTTGTGGGATCTGAAGGGTCAGGGGTTGTATGACAGAAATCTTTTATCACAGCGACAGTATCACTTATTGTTACAATATTTTGCTGAAAATTCACTACAAAATGGATTGTATATATCCACATAACCATGCGGTTGTCACAGACTGGTTTGCAGTACTCAATGCACGACAAAGATATATTCAATAAAATTTAATGGAGATCAAGGATCAAGGATCAAGGATCAAGGATCAAGGATCAAGGATCAAGGATCAAGGATCAAGGATCAAGGATCAAGGATCAAGGATCAAGGATCAAGGATCAAGGATCAAGGATCAAGGATCAAGGATCAAGGATCAAGGATCAAGACCATGAAAACAACTACAAACACAGTGTAACATTAAACAAAGCTAGACAAAGCTAGACAAAGGACAGACTGAAACTAAGGGAATATATACACAGTGAACTGAGGAGTTAACAAGACTAATTAACAAGACACACCTGAACTGAAGACACTAATCAAACCAGTAACCTAGGAGACAAACAGACTGGCAAATAAGGAGAAATGAAACAATTAACAAACTAGAAAACTGACAATGAAACATGGAAAGACAGGGAAAAACATAAAAACAGATCAAAAACAAACTCAAAACGTGACAGTGGTAATGCCTGTTATTGGATAATTCAGTAATTTAAATACTTTATAAATACAATTAGTTTTATTTGACTTTTTTTCTTTTTATTTAAGACTTGATGAATGCAGACCAAAATATGATGCTATTCATAATTTTGCAAGACCTATCAATCATGGCAACAACATATCACTTTGTTAAGTACAATCAAAACACTTAAAACTGATGCCCCCGGTTTCACAGACAAGGCTTAAGATAGTCCTAGACTAAAATGCATGTTTGAGCTGTTTTAACTGTCTGGTGTTTTTTACATGCTTTAAGATAAACCATGTGCAAATTCAACAAATAACCATTGTTGAGTATTTTCACCATTGTTGAGTATTTTCTCCTTGATATGAACAATCGGGTAGTATAAGGCGGGTGTATGATTCATATTACGATGTTTTGATGAACTATGCCTTTCTTCACTGACATTCTTCAAAAGAAGACTTGCTCAAAGCGTTTCTAAGGATACTGATTGTTAGAAGGCAGCTGTCTCACTTGTGAATGTGAAAATGGTTTGTGTAACATTAGCAACACATTATTAGCTGTTTGATAACAGTCAACCAAAACGCTAATCATATTAATTACCGTTATGTGCCCGACATTGTAAAAAGCCATTGTGCAGCGTTTACCTCGGTAAGTTGACCGAGTGGATCTTGTCTGAGCTTGTGCGAGTGGGTGGAGGCGGGGGTAATTATCATATTCATAGATCCGTTTATATTAAATGAGGCAAGGGTGTAGAGTTATATTCAAGCTATTTTAAGCCATTAAGAATTTTTTTCACAGGAAAAAAAACTTTTAAATATGTAATTTTGGTGATCAAAAATGAGTTTTAAGGGACAAAATTATTGACTACAGGGAGACTTTAAAATATGCCAGTGCCATTGTTTTTTTTCTCAAGATGCACACCAGTAATGTGTTTTCTAGGGTATGTTTATAAAAGATACTTACATACCCTAATTGAACTAAGGCCTAATCCTGGTTTAGTCTAAGCCCTGTCTGTGAAACCGGCCCACGAACTATATAATAAACATAGTTCTGATTGGATGAGCCACACAGAGCAGAACTTTTTCTTCTTGAAGTTCTTTGGAACTTCATGTTTCTTCGTTGCTCTCAATTTAAAATGAATTAAAGCAGTCTTAATGTCATCATGAAATCAAAACTGACTATTCTATTTTTTATGGAATGTTGCAGTGTTTATTATGAATGATTTATTTGTGAACATAATTGTTTTTAATACGTGCTGTAATCTTTAATCAGACACATTAACTCCTCCTTGCAATAACATCTCTTCTATGATGATATACCAAGTGCCAGCCAATAAGGTTGTCCAATGGCCAGATTTTTTTAATTAAAAGTGATGATTGAATCCTGCTGGAGCTTTTCTTTTTACAGTTGCTTTTACAATTTTTAAAAATAATGGCTTTAGGAGTTAAAAAATCTGTTTAAAAAACACAAGTTAGATGCAAGACTTTGATGCCATGATAACTGCAATTTCAGCTATTCTTTAGTATATCTGCCTTTCACTTTTTTCTGTCTAACTGATGTTTAAGAGCACTAGAAAGTGGCCTACTTTATCTGCTTTGGCCTTGAGATCACAGTGAAATGAAGACGGAGAGAGTCGTTCCTAATAACATCTGAGTTTGGTCTAAATGAAAATGCATTAGAGTCCCTCCAAGGCACTGAGCACATAGGCACTCAATGAGTCTGTTATTTTTATCCCAGCTTGCGAAGGAACATTAGTTTCTTTGGCGAGATAAATAGCATTACCTGTTTGTCCAACCCCCCCTCTTCTTCTTTGGTCCAAATAGGCCTCAGACTTCTCAGACTCATGATGGCGTTCTGTTTTAAGGACAAACCCCATTCTGTGTCTGGCCTCACTGGGTCACATTGTTTTAATTTCTTTTCAAGTGAGGGACTAATGCTATCGGCGAGAAAAGGATAAGCTTGATTTAGACATCCTGGACTGTGTGCCACATGTGTGCAAGTGAAACTCTGGCGTCAGCTAGCTTAAACCTAATAATGGTCCATGTCTTTATTCCATTAAGTGAAATAATTCATCAAAGAAGGAAGTCTACAGTAAGGGAGGTAGTGTTGCTGAAGAGAGGAAGAAGGTTTGATCTGCTGATGAATAGAGGTCATTCAGCCCCTGATGTTCATTTAGTGATGTTTATTCACCTCACACCAGCTCTCAGAGGCGCCTAGCACATCAGTCATACTGTGATGTTTACTTAAGATTGGTACTTTAATGGTTTTTTAAGTATTCATTATGTCTGGATGTTTGGTTGATTTTTACTACTTTCTGCATGGTTCACAAAAACAAGGTTGCAGGGTATTAAACATAATGTCACTTTCAAGTGTGTCTTTTGTATGAACTGTGCCACTAAGAAAAGGGAAACCTCCCCATTGTTTAAGGGAGATGGACAACGATAGACCACTTTTACACCTATAAGTCTGATTCATGCTGAATTATAATTCACTAACTGATGTGGCCAAAGCGAAGCAGTAACTATTACATGGTGGTGCTCATCATTGGGTTGGATTTAGTGTCTTTTTTTTATAGGATGAAATGCAGTCACTTCACTGTGGTCCTGTTCTACATGTGCTGGAAACATTTCCTATTTATCTATTTTTCGATTTATCTATATAGGAATAGTATATACACTGGTTCAAAAGTTTCTTTAAATGTTTTTGAAAGAAGTCTCATATTTACATTTAGATTTATTTTTCATTTATTCATCTAGTGGATGTTTTTATCAAAAGCGATGAGGAATACAACAGTGCTCAGCAAGGCTGAATTTACTTGATCAAAAATAGATCACTAATATTGAACATTAATATTGTGAAATATTATTAAAATCATGATTTTTTTATTATTATCTTGTTGAATTGTAATTTGTAATTTATTTCTGTGATGGCAAAGCTGTATTTTCATCATCATTACTGTAGTCTTCAGTGTCACATGATCCTTCAGAAATCATTCTAATATTCTGATTTGGTGCTTAAGAAACATTTCATTATATACAGCTGTGCTGCTTAATATTTTTGTGGAAATTGTGATATTTTTCTTGATTTGTTTATTTTAGGTTTTCCATTTTTATTATGATCCATTTTTGAATAAGCATGTTGAAGCTCAAAAAATGAGTGTGAAATGTAAAAATGAATCTAGCCGAGAAAATTAATCAAATGCAAAAAGTATCCCTGCGGCTGACTGAAAGCAGAAACTGAGAGCAATGCAGAAATGAAAGTCATTTCATTTACGTAAGTACTTGTAATACTTGCAAAAACTTTCTTTAGCACCTTATTGCATTGTGAGAGGTTGGTTAACCCCAAAATCAATTTAGCCATTTTTATGTGATTTTACCTGCTGGAAAGTATGCAGTACAGTTTATATAATGAATTTGCAGCATGTTATTGGACCATGAATAAGTTCACTTTGAAATCCAGGGGCACAGCATGAATCCCATAAATAGTTTTCAGAAACAAGTTTGATGTGGCAAAGCAAAGTTGCTCCATCAGAGCTTACTATGGATATGACTATCATGTCTCTGACACAGAAGCAGCAGTTCTGGAACAGTGATCTTGGGTTGTGTTCAGGATGTTTTCAAGTGTTTTGACTTCTTAAGTTTATGGTCTGCCACAACGAGTTCTATAATACCTTAAGAAACAGGTCTGTTAGCATTTTCATTCATTTCAGTGGAACTTTCTCAGCTGACACATGACTCCCTGGAAGTACGAGAAGTATTTTATTTTATTTTTTGATGTTTATCTGCTTACCCCCAGCGCATCCAAGATGTAGGTGACTTTGTTTCTTCAGTAGAACACAAACGATGATTTTTAACTACAACCTTTGCCGTCTGTCAGTCAAATAATGGGAGTGAATGGGAACTCTATCAATAAGAGTCGAAAAACCTTGCATAGACAAATCCAAATTAAACTCTGCGGCTCGTGACGACACATTGACGTCCTAAGACACGAAACGATCGGTTTGTGCGAGAAACCGAACAGTATTTATATCATTTTTTACTTCTAAAACACCACTATGTCCAACTGCGTTCAGCACTCGGTTAGTGAGGTCTGATCGTGCTCTGACAGCGGAAGTGATGTCTAGCACTCATTGAAGTATATACGCGAGACATCAATGCCGTTCTCATTCACTCCCATTATTTGATTGACAGACGGCGACAGTTGGAGTTAAAAATCATCATTTGTGTTCTACTGAAGAAACAAAGTCACCTACATCTTAGATGCACTGGGGGTAAGCAGATAAACATCAAATTTTCATTTTTGGGTGAACTATCCCTTTAAATTTACTGCAAGCGTAATTACATTTTCTACCAGCATGAGCTTTCGGGGTCATGCTAACCAGCCAAACTTTAGAGATGCAGCGAGGAGCTACTGAAACTTTGAGCTCTTTGTCTTTTATATTCTTTTTGGCACATCCTGGTCCTGGATCATTAAAGAGTTGGTTCACCCAAAACAGAAAATTCTATCATTTACTCACCCCCATGTTGTTCCAAGCCTGAATGACTTTATTTCTTCTATGAAGATATTTTGAAAAATGTTTTTGAATGTTTCAACTGACAAAACAATACTGGGGTGAGTAAATGAGGACAAAACGTTCTTTTTTTAATAATTTGAAACTTTAAGCCATAGTTCTGTACAGATACATGAAGTGAAATGCAATTTCAAAAAGTCAGCAGAAAAAGTACTGCTTTTTTTTTTTTTTTAAATGAAGCGACTGTATTTCTGCCCTGTCAGATTTTGCCTTCTTTCTAGCAAATCTTTGATTGACCTCATCTGGGCATGTACCATCATGTCATAACGGATTGTGTTGTGATTCTGCATGTTCAGTCATGCTCGTTCTGATGACGCACTGTGTTATGACACCTCTGATCCAAAGCTCTGATGCTCAGTCATTCATGTGCACTTTCATTGCCTACTCGTGTGATTCATTCTAATGGGGGGTTATTGCTTAGCCACAGACTGCCTGGGCTTTTTGTTTTTTGGCTTGTTTGCAAGCTAGTTTGTGGAATTGTCCCTTGCCTGTTGATGGTGTTTGGTCTTGATACAGTTTAACTTGACTGATCAGTTATCGCAGCCATCTTCGCTCCACTTGTCTTGTCTCTCAAGCACTTTGTTTTTGGTTGATACACTATCCCTACATCCATCCTTGGATAACTGAGGTGTTGCCATTTTCAGATGGATGTTAACCGGTTGATGTAACAAACAGCTTCTAGTTTGAGTTCTAGCCAAGGTGCAGCGCTCAAATGAATGTACCCATGAAAAACTGTGTCTCCTTCAGTTCTCCTTTAGCGCTAACTCTGGGAATGAACTCGCAGGATGCGCAGACAGTGGCAGAAGGTGGACGACTTCCCTCCGGGCCTTCGGCTGCCCATCATAATAGCCATTTTGAGCCAGACCTCTTTGCATATATTTCCATACATTTGTGATCCTTTTATTCTTCAGTCACATGGTTTCACCGTGGCTGGAGACAGATTAAAAGTGGGGCTTTATTCCCTGGTGCCATTAGACAGTCCTACAAGACTATGACCATGAATCATGTTGTACAGGTGCAATACCAAAATGTGCTTGGAGTGCCTGTAACTGCAAATTCGAATGTCTTCTCATGTTTGTGTGGAAAAATAGGCCATGAGATTCTTTGTGTTACAGTGATTTCACTACAGGTAAAGGGTGTTTTTTAGCATGAGTCAAGTATCTAAGACCATAATGACCCCATTTTCCTTACTTTTCAAGCACAAAGTGCACATTAGATGACAATAAAAAGGTTAATAATAATCGGATGACTTTGAATAAAGTAATAAAAAGCTTTTTCTTGGTGACTCCACTTCATATTTCTTTTAAATTTGGCATCTGTGGTACACCATCTGGAGCGCACACATGTTTGCTCTTGTTTTTTTTTTCACTTTTTTCATCCATTTTCTTTTACTGGAGTAATTTTCATAGATTCTCAAGTTAGTGTAAAGGCTGCTACTTTAATGTTAAGTATAAAAATTGTTTGGTACGTTTTTTTTTCTTTTAGTATTTTTCTATTGCGCAAAATTGTATTATCACTTGATTTTACAAAAGATGGTTTCTTTTGTTGTAGTTTTTTTGTTTCATTATAATTTCCATTGTTGCAGTATCTCTGCCAAAGAACAAACATAAAAAGAACAAATATTGTTTTTCAGAATGGTCTTTGATTTAATACTGAGGTCTGTTTTATTCAATAAAAGTGAATCGAACAATCCATTTTCACATTCCTTTTATAATGCATTCAATAACAGTAAAATCATTATTGTTGAATTAATGTAGAATTCAGTTTATGTGCAGTCACTAGTGTGTGGATTTATTGGCAATTTTATATTTTATACTGTAGTGTTTCCTCCAATCAGAACTCAAAGTCAGAAATTAGCATTTTAGAAATTTGTTAAAAAGTTAAGTGTGTAATTTTTTTAACCTTTGGCAGATGGAGGTAGTGTTTGAAACCTGTTTAAGGCCCTGTCCACACGAAGCCAGAGCTTACCCCAATCCGATCTTTTTTTTTTTCCTCTTTCTAAAAAAAAATCCCGTCCACACGGCGCTGTATCAAGAAATATCTGTGTCTACACGAAACCAGTGAAACGGCTCAAAATGATGTAGTATACATGCCAGACCATTATGTGGCGCTGTAATTCTGTCACAGAAATGCACTTAAAGCATCGAAGGAGACTTGGAGCATGCGCATAAACCTTGCGCGCTGAATACAAACTGTAGCAAAGCTTACTGTGTGTTCACACCGCCAGCGGTAAAAGCGTCAAAGTGACAGGAAGTCGTTCATTTTCAATGAGAGCCGGCGGCGAGCTCCGGGCCTCCGGCGAGAGCGGCACGGCGCGTCTAGGACGGTGAGAGCGTCGAGTAGAGTTGAAATAAAGTCAACTTTATGGTAATGAGCTATGATGCGGTTCGGCGGCAACCAATCGGAATGTAGAGGTCCTCGCTTGAGAGGATTCCGATTGGTTGCCACAACTAGTCATTTACTTTGACCCTCCCGCCGGCGGCGGTTTGAACGAACAGTACAGCGTTGTTGAAATAACGCTTTATTTTGGCTCAGTAGCTTCTGCAGCACGAACCCAAGCATGTAGAGTCTGCTATTGCTGTTGTCGGTGCTGTTTTGTGGTGTTAGCGCGTCTGACTAGGGTCAACACGTGGGGTGATGACATCATCGTTTCAGAAAATATACGGATTGCCCCATCCACACGATAACGCAAAGACGGTGTTTTCAAATTGATCCACTCTGGGACCCGGTTTCAAAAAATAGTGGTTTCACCGTTCGAAAACGCCGGATCCGTGTGGACGAAACGCCTATTCTATAAAAAATTTGTGCGGTTTCACAGAAACGCGTCTCCGTGTGGACGGGGCCTAAAAATCATTATTTTGGCATTTGCATTTGGTGTAGAAATGACACCTTTCTCCTTTAAAGGGTTAGTTCACCCAAAAATGAAAATTCTGTCATTTATTACTCGCCCTCATGCCGTTCCACACCCGTAAGACCTTCGTTAATCTTCGGAACACAAATTAAGATATTTTAGTTGAAATCCGATGGCTCTGTGAGGCCTTCATAGGGAACAATGACATTTCCTCTCTCAAGATCCATAAAGGTACTAAAAACATATTTAAATCAGTTCATGTGAGTGCAGTGGTTCAATATTAATATTATAAAGCAACGAGAATATTTTTGGTGCGCCAAAAAAATCCAAAATAATGACTTATTTAGTGATGGCCGATTTCAAAACACTGCTTCAGGAAGCATCGGATCATAAATGAATCAGTGTATCAAATCTGCTGTTTGGAGCGCCAAAGTCACATGATTTCAGCCGTTGGCAGTTTGACACGCAATCTGAATCATGATTCGATACACTGATTCATTGTGCTCTGATGCTTCATGAAGCAGTGTTTTGAAATCGGCCACCACTAAATAAGTCGTTATTTATTTTTTTTTTGGCTAAATAACGATTAATAATAATATTAATATTGAACCACTGTACTCACATGAACTGATTAAAATATGTTTTTAGTACCTTTATGGATCTTGAGAGAGGAAGTGTCATTGCTCCCTATGAAGGCCTCATGGAGCCATCGGATTTCAACTAATTTGTGGAACGGCATGAGGGTAAGTAATAAATGACAGAATTTTCATTTTTGGGTGAACTAACCCTTTAAATGATTTGCAGAAACGCATTTGAATGATCTTGGGTGAGCAGCATTTCCATTCAGCCTATTGGCCATTCAGTATTTTTCCATTCAGCCTATTTTTTTATTTTTTTTTTAAACCTAAGCTTTTTTTTTTCTTGTGCTTTTTTTTCATGTCTATCACCCCTAATAGCTTCTCTCCATGAGCTGCCACAGGAGATAACTTTCACCAATATATCAAAAATGAAGCAATTAAAATCAGGAAGGAAGTTATTTCAGGGTGGAATTAGGTCCAGTTTCCTGTTAAAAGTCAGTCTGGTGGGATTGAAAATGCAGTCATACCGGCAGCACCTGTTTTTTCCTCCTGGCTATGTTAGATGCGGGATGTGTCATAGATCCATGTACACAGAGTCCCTCGGCTGGCATGTGCTAGACATGAGATTGGTTGGTGGTTTGGCAGCTGGAGAGTCGGCGGTGTGGGGATTCTACCAAGGTAGGTGATGTTCGCTTGAGCCTGATGCCACTCAGGATAGCAGCATCTGTATCAGTCCCCGCGTGGCTCCCCTCAGCCTGTCAGACGCTATTACCGAAGAGCCGTCTCCCCTGACAGGGCCCAGGAGCTCCTCGCTGGGAAGAGTGTCTCTCTAATCAAGAGCAGACTGCCAAGCGGTTAAGGAGGGAGGCAGGAGCCTTTCCGCCTTCCCCACTAGCCTCCCCCAACCCTCATCAGAGGCAAACAGCACGTACATGGGCATCCTGGGAATGGGGAATGTCACTCAGTCACACAATGGCAGGCACGTCTCTGTGTGAGGGGGCAAAAAATACATCATCTGGTGAGACATGCACCAGATTCTTTTTTTTTTTCCCTTGTTTGTGCCTCTCCGGGATATCATGGCTGATCTGCTTCTATTTTTTCCCTCCCATGACCCTGTTGGCCACCCTCCCTGAGAGCTGTCACAGATAATGTTCTTCTTTAAGAAAGCAAGCGTTGAATCCAAATGCACTAAGACGTAGATGCTCTCTTACTTTCCCAGATGAAACTGTAGTTAAATGAAGATTGCAGATACAGAACAAGTTAAACTCAGTCGACAGCATTTGTGGCGTAATGTTGATGGCCACAAAAAACAATTTCCCTCATTTTCTTTAAAAAAGAAAAGGTTATGGTGAGGCACTTAACTACAGTGAAGTAAATGGGGCCCATTTTTAGTATTTAAGAGCAAAAATGTCAAGCTTAAAATTGTTCTGAAAGCAGTTGCATTCATTTTCTGTTAAACGTGTGTATTATTTGACATTTAATTATCAGCATCAGCTGATAAAATGTTCTGCTTGGCTGATAAGTGTTGGGAGTGGGACTTTTATTTTAACAGCGCTAAGAACGCCAGCACCTGAGCGCAGACACCCTGAAGTGTTGATTCTCCATATTCATTAGTTTACTTTCATCTTTTTAATCAGTTATTTGGCAGAACTGTTTAACAAAGAAATTAAATGGTAATTGAAAAAGTAATGATGGATTGAAATTTCGCAATATTCGCCAGAAAATGAATTTTCAGTTTCGGCTGAAACAGTTTCGGTGGACTGAAATCATTGTACGAAACAGTGATGTTTAATTAGCACTTCTCCTATGGCCGCTGTCTTTTTTTTTTGCATGCAATGTGGATAAGCTAACAACAGGTAAACATGTCAGATGTGTGGATGCTAAAATGTCACATATATTTGCTTTATATCAGGCATCTGCCACCCTGCTCTCTAAGATATATGCATCAGCATTGGCCATCAACTCATCCATATTAGCTGATTGCTAATTTTAACAACTATGGATTGGCTCTACTATAACCCAGACTTTCTTTTTTAAAGGAGAAACTAGTCAAAATAATTTTTTGTGGTAACCAACATTATGCCAAAAGTGTTGTTGATTGATCTTAAAGGTGCCCTCGAATGAAAAATTGAATTTATCTTGACATTGTTAAATAACAAGAGTTCAGTATGGAAATGACATACAGTGAGTCTCAAACTCCATTGTTTCCTCCTTTTTATATAAATCTCATTTGTTTAAAAGACCTCCGAAGAACAGGCGAATCTCAACATAACACCGACTGTTACGTAGCAGTCGGGGTGTACGCCCCAATATTTGCATATGCCAGCCCACGTTTCCAACATTATAAAAGGCATTAGACAAGGGCAGCCAGTATTAACGTCTGGATGTGCACAACCAAATCATCAGACTAGGTAAGCAAGCAAGAACAATAGTGAAAAATGGCAGATGGAGCAATAATAACTGACATGATCCATGATAACATGATATTTTTAGTGATATTTGTAAACTGTCTTTCTAAATGTTTCGTTAGCATGTTGCTAATGTACTGTTAAATGTGGTTAAAGTTACCATCGGTTATTACTGTATTCACGGAGACAAGAGAGCCATCGCTATTTTCATTTTTAAACACTTGCAGTCTGTATAATGCATAAACACAACTTCATTCTTTATAAATCTCTCTAACAGAGTAGCATTAGCCGTTAGCCACGGAGCACTATCAAACTCATTCAAAATCAGAAGTAAACAATATAACAGTATACAATACTCACATAATCCAAAGCATGCATACCGCATGCATGACGAACACTTTGTAAAGATCCATTTTGAGGGTTATATTAACTGTGTAAACTTTAAGGCACTGTTCAAGGCAAGCGCGAGCTCTGTGGGCGTGGACCACAGGATTTAAAGGGGCCGCAGCATAAAATCGGCACGTTTATAATGATGCCCCAAAATAGGCAGTTAAAAAAATTAATAAAAATCAATCTATGGGGTATTTTGATCTGAAACTTCACAGACACATTCAGGGGACACCTTAGACTTATATTACATCTTTTAAAAACATAATCTAGGGCACCTTTAAAGGATTAGTCCACTTTTAAATAAACTTTTCCTGATAATTTACTCACCATCATGCCATCCAAGATGTTCATGTCTTTCTTTCGTCAGTCAAAAAGAAATTAAGGTTTTTGATGAAAACATTCTAGGATTATTCTCCTTATAGTGGACTTCAATGGAGCCCAAACGGTTGAAGGTCAAAATTACAGTTTCATTGCAGCTTCAAAGGGCTTTAAACGATACCAGACAAGGAATAAGGGTCTTATCTAGCGAAACGATTTGTCTTTTTTGACGATTTACTTTATGAACACAAAATATTGCCTTGAACGTACTTCCGGTTTTGCATTCTTCAAAGCGCTTACGCGAAATGTCTTATGCCTTTCCTATTCTACTTACGGAACGAACGCGGTGCCAGTTTCGTTTTTTTCCGTAAGTTGAATAGGGAAGGTGTAGGACATTTAGCGTAAGCGTTTTGAAGAATGCGAAACCGGAAGTACTTTCAAGGCGATATTTTGTGTTTATAAAGCATAAAGTTGTATTTTTTTTCTAAAATGACAGATCGTTTCGCTAGATAAGACTCTTATTCCTCGTCTGGTATCGTTTAAAGCCCTTTGAAGCTGCAATGAAACTGTAATTTTGACCTTCAATCGTTTGGTGTTCATTGAAGTCCACTATAAGGAGAATAATCCTGGAATGTTTTCATCAAAAACCTTAATTTCTTTTTGACTGACGAAAGAAAGACATGAACATCTTGGATGACATGGGTGTGAGTAAATTATCAGGAAAAGGTTATTTAAAAGTGGACTAATCCTTTAACCTGAATTGTAATGTTCTTTTAAATTCAAAATTTCAAACAGCTTTCTCAAACCTATTCTCACAAGGCATTTCAAAGTCCATCAAATGGAGCGAGCAACATTTTGGAGTGATGAGAGAACAAATCGCATGTGAGCAAATGTTCACCCTCGCGTCCTTGTGCAAGACTCTCCCGTTCACATTCCTCCACTGGTTTAAGGTCAACTCATCCCTTTGGTATGGAACTAATGATCTGACAGAAAGGCCCAGTTTTCCGTCGACGTTCCCTGGAGCTTTTACTCTGTCACAAACGCTGTGCCAGACATCCATCACTCCACAGGCCCAGCTGACAGGGCCACTCAAAGATGCTATCGCTGTCTTTTGTCACGAACCACAGGTGTTCCAAGTGTTTGGAACATTAAGTCTTCTTAGTTCAAGTACCACTCGTGACGTCTGAGATTTTCAGATTTCAATGATCGGACAGCTTTGCGTTTTCCAAAGAAACGGTTGTTGGAGTACCATGGATGTCACTGGAATTCAAAGAGACGATGTCCTGACTTGTTCCTCCGTTCCTCAGGGCTTCGCCTCCATCTTTGACAGATTTGTTCTCCTGATAAGGATCAGCTGATGTTACTGATACACAGCCGATAGGCTTTATGTTATCTTAATGGAAGAGAAAAAAACAGACCGGGCAGACTTCTTGTCTGTGACTGTCTCTCTACATGTCAGATTGAGCTGTGCACGCAATGTCTGTTTGCAGTCACAGCCGCTCACTCACGGTGCACTTTGAGCATCGTTCTGGCCTCTCATGTTTCTCGAGTCGTGCTGTTTCAGCCCTCATAATGTGCCCAAGGGTGAAAAGAAATGCTACATAATGCTTAATGAATCAAATGGGTTATATCATGTTCCACAATGCATAATTAACTCGCTATGCCTGTTTCATCTCAAGCTGTTGTGTACCCACTGGAAAGTAGACGAGTACACACATTTGCTTTTCTTACTCCATATCAAATCAAGACTCCTTTAGCACTTCTCAGTCTGTTGGACCATATGGGAGCTTTGCATCTGCACTCAAGATACTCCGCTGTTTTAAATATGACACTCAAATGTCACACTTCCTCGCAGATATCCTTAAATTCAGTGTTTCACTCCCTCACAGTGTTGTACAATAAACACATATGGCAAACCTCACTTCAGTACGCACTGTTTGCTAACACTCCATCTTATCCAAGATAGTCTCATAAGGGTGACGCTACTATAGCAATATCTATTCTGGATATTCGAAAAGTTACATTCTCACCTCAGTTTAGAAGATTCAGTTTAAGCCTACTTTGAGTGTGTGTATGTTAAAAATATATAATCTAATAGTATTGTTTTGTATACAAATATATATTATAAAAACAATTGTGGGTGTTATTTTTTCACCCTGGCAGCGTACAGCTTGAATCAACTATTTTTATGATATTTCTATGATGTATATCCTGTTTATGGGACAAGAAGTAACCATAAAATAGCCAAACATGCTGGCATGACATTACATTTTGCATACACAACAACAACAACAAAAATGTATGTGTTCCAAACATCATTAAAGTGATTTAATGATGACCATTTTCATTTGATCCCTTGGGTAAACTAATGGAGTCATCCAAAACTAGCTGAATGTGGGACCAGAATGACTTGAATACAGCACTAGAGTGACATTTTGGTGGTGCAGGAGTCACTAGACTGCCGTTTTCTTATGGGAGTGTGTTGTCTTAACATGTCAGCAACTGTACGGTAGTTTTTAGTGCTGTAAGCGCTTCCTCTTACAGAACTGTAGACGCAGTACGCAGTCAGTCTTATCACCACACCGATCGCTTCTGCTGTTCACTGTGTCTGACTTTAATTGCCTGTCTTGGTTCAGTCTAGTCCTACTGCTTGAGAAGTTTCTTTGTGTAGGCTAAGGCAGTACAAGCGGTGCCTAGCATAGATGGATTGACTTGTCAGAAAGAGAACAGCTGATTTGTGCCTCTGAATAGATGAATAGATCAACTAATAGATGGACTGACTGATGCAGGAATGAATGGCTGGATTGGGGGAAAAAACTGATGGATGGGTGAAAAACAAGGGATTAATGGGCTGCCACTTGCTCGCTCTAATACTCACTCTAATAATGCTGCAACGCTTTTCTGTTGGCTTCCTGCCTGTGATTAAGTGTGACATCAATTCGAGGCATAGTGTGAAATGTTAAAACGTGGTAGCACAGGTGTCTCTGAGTGATGTTTGCAAGAACTTTTTGTTGTTGTGAAGAAACACAGGCTTCAAAATAAGTAAAAGATAATGAAGGAAATTGGAGCAAAAGCAAGACCTCTGTTTGCCAGAGCACAGCCCCACAGCAGCCCCTGCAGGACAAAACAGGAACTGCAGTACGTCCGATGGAGGTTTAAAAGTCAGAGGAATCAAAACACAATGCATTACAATGAAGGGTTTTAGTTCCTTTGAGGTACAAAGGCAAAATATAGGATTATTCTATACAAGCAAACCTGCTCACACATACACAAGCTTTGAAACACTGTCAAATCTTGGTGGTAGAGACAAAATGTAGTATAAGAGAGAATATTTGGACCACTTTTATATAAATTAATTGGAGAAAATGTAATCCCCAATATGCCACCTGTAGGAGTGGACGCCCCGCCATGTAGTTAAAAGAGCTAATACCTATTTGTTTAGTCTAGATCATTTATGCACATTTGCTGGAAAGTAGTGTAATTTTAGTGTAATTTGAGCTTAATAATAATTTATGATATATTTATTGTCATATTCCATTGCTAATTTGAAATACATTGTTCTAACAATTATTTAAAAATAATAATGATACATTTTATTTATAAAGAGATAAAGTAACAATAAAATTAAAGTACAATAATAGATAAAAGAAAATCAAAACATCGAGCTCAACACAATGGAATAAACAAAATTGCTTAAAATGCCCCTATTATGCTATTTAAAAGGTTCCTGATTATGTTTTGGAGGTTTATATGCATCCAAAGTCAAAAAAAACTTTAATTTTCTCATAATATACACTGCACATTTTTCAACAACATTTTTCAAAGAGTGAAAACAGTTTGTTCAAAGATTTAGTCTCTCTAAACCCCTCCTTTCCGAGAGTCTGCTCTGCTCTGATTGGTCAGACGGCCAAGTCTGTTGTGATTGGTTTACAGTTTATAGTGCGTGTCGGAAACAAAAAGCCTAATACCATATCTGAATTTCACATTTTAAGACCTTTTAATTCACAAACAGCTACATTATAGGGGCAATTACAATTTAATCCTTATAAATAAGTTTTAAAATATGAGTTTTTAATAATATCTTCAAGTTGGCGGTAAGATTTCAGACTTCCCCTATTAAAGATACTAAAGATAAAGGTACTTGCCTGTTATCTACATAGAAAGAAAAAAAAAAAAATCTGCTTGTGGTGTTCCCAAGATGCCAATTGAGTGAACTAACTTGTCTTAAAGGGACTTAAGAGCCAAAGTGTGTAGTGAGTCATTTTGTTTTTGTTGGGTGAAGAAATTTGTCAGTCTCCACCCTAAGTGTTTGTGTATCTGGTCTCTGTTGGGAGGCTCATTGCATTAGATTGCTTTCGAGCACATGCTGTCTGGCCTTATGGCTGTCACGTACATGTTTCTTTATCACTATGGTCTTTCTGCTCCTTCCTATGCCTATCCCTCTCTCACTGTGTCTCTTGTCTTACAGTTTCCTTTTCTCCCTTGCTTTGTCTTAACCCTAGAATGCATAAACTAAAAAACCTTTATGAATGCATAAAGAAAAATGACTGAGAGTGAGTTGTGTTGTTTCCCTGCCATTCCCATGGTCCATGGATAATAAAGTGTCCATTGGACGTGAACTTCAGAATCATGGCAGAAGTAGTAGTCATCTGGATATTTATTTATTTATTTTTTTTTTTTGTGCCTGCTGTTTGATGAATACTGTGAATTCAGTCATACTACTCATTTCACATACTGCTTTTCACCTATACTATAAAGTAGGTTATAAAGTATTCCACTACTATCAAGTTTTTTGAAGAATTTAAGGAATTTCAAAAATCACAGCAAAAAAAAAAAAAAAAAAAAAAAAAAAAAAAAAAATATATATATATATATATATATATATATATATATATATATATATATATAATATTTATTTATTTTTTGAAATTTTGAAATTTTACCCCCTTTATGCATTCTAGGATTAATAATGTGTCATTGTCAACTACCAACATACCTTGATTTGTATTGATCAATCTAATTATTACTTTAGTTGAGAATCTGTCATAAAGTGATTTTTAACACAAGAACGAGTCAAGTCAAGTCACCTTTATTTATATAGCGCTTTTTACAATGTAGATTGTGTCAAAGCAGCTTTACATTGATAACTGGTACATTATTTTGTCTGCACAGCAGCTCTTAAAGAATAGTGTCAATGCAGGTAGATCAAAGCACTGTTGAATATCAAATGTCAAGTTAAATGTCAAGTGTCCCCAACTAAGCAAGCCAAAGGCAACAGCGGCAAGGAACCCAAACTCCAACAGGTGACATCAGGTGGCAAACAAGTGGCAAATAGGTGTTAAAATGGAGAAAAAAACCTTGGAAGAAACCAGGCTTGGGTGAGCCATTTTTAATTTTAATGTCCGAGGCTTAAAGGCACACTATGTAAATTTTCACCGTTAGAGGTCGCCTATTCAAAACAAAGGCATCGCTTGATGACGCCGTTTGAGCGCATGGTGTCTTGGGAGATATCGTCTTCCCCTCACAGCCGGTGGAAAAGAATCGGGATGGGACTCAGACAGAAATCATGTTCGTGGATGAGATTTATGTTACTGTAGTATGAAGCAGAGCAGGGCCGAGTGCTGTGGGAGCTGAACGAGGCCGCTGGAGCGACTGCTAATGAGAGACAAGCACGACACGTGGCTTAAGAGCAGCGGAACTTTTATTATTACTGTTATTAAAAATAAATCTGCATCTGATTATGCTATGATAGCTACTTGACAAAATAGTGTTTTTCTCTGAGGCATGGTGAAATAATGTAATTATAGAAAATGAAATTCAAACAAAAAGACAAAATGTGTTGAGAAATATAATAATATTTCGTTTTCTGTCTATAAATGTAACCAAACAGTTATTCCCTTGTCTAATAAAACAGTAGTCAACATTTGAAGTGGATCAAAACCTTTCATCAAAGTTTCTTCTTAGGACAACATAGTTCTTAGGACATTTTTGATGAACTTTTTTGATCCACTTCAAATGTTGACTACTATTTTAAAGCGTCTTTGGTGTTTTCATGGTTTCTACAATATAAAACTGGAAATCGAGGGTAACGTGGGTATGATGTCACTGATAGGCGACGCACGACTCGGTCCGTGTCTTGGTTAAAAATTGCTTATTTCTCTGGATTTAAACATTCTTGGAAACATTTGGGATAATGTAAGTACACAAGGCAACACAATATGTAACACTGTTCTAGTGCTTTTTGAATATTTTACTTGTGCCTTTAAGGCTTCTTCTTAAAGTTATCACAAATGTCTGTACAAAAATCTGTTATGTCTGTACAAAAATCTGTTATGCTGCTTGGTGATTCAAACAGCTATTTGTAATATTATTTTAATTTTATTATCAAAATCATAAACACACTGTTTTGTAGTGTAAATAGTATTCCCGTTTACTGGTTATTCTTCTAGTTATTTATCTGTAATGGCTAATGCATCAAAACTCACATATTCAAAGGAAATAGCTTACTTCTGCATTGAAACCTAAGGTGGATAAGAAAGAAGATGGATAGTCAGTATATTTTGGTTTAAATCACATTTGTGAACCATGATTTGCTACTTGCTCGTTAGTTGCAGGTGGTATTTATAATTAAGTGATTGGGACATTCTCATTCTAGAGTCTCATTCTGATTGGACAAAAATCTGTGTAGTGCAAGATGAGTTATCATTATTAGTCCATATTTGTTCCATCCTGTTTCGGTCCATATAGCTTTTTAAATGAAAGAGCACCTGTGTGAACGGCCCGTTAGACATTCTGGAACTGCTGTGTAGTTTGGGTAATTCAGTTGGGTAATTCAGGCGGCCTGTTTAATGCTATTAATTATCACTAATAACTGTAAAAAGATCAAACTTTTTCTGCAGTGGAATAGGACAGGAATATATGTGTGTAATATCTATCAGCATGCTTTTCAGCTTTTTCAAGGTCCTTTCATTCATCATGATGCTATTTTATTCTATCCATTCCTACTCCTCTGACCTGTAAGTGAAGAGCTGTTTCTAGTTGTAGCTGAAGTGTCTGTCTGCTTATTTAACTGATAGTGTGTCAGAGACTCATTACATGCATTCAATTTATTTCAATTAACTTTTCTATCATAATCACCAGTTATTTTTCCTCAAAGATGAAGTGCTAATGCACTCCTTCCCCTCAAGGGGTAAAGTTAAAAGGACTGAACTGCTGGGGCTCGGCAAAACAGGCATTTCTTTGGGCATGCTGGGGGCTGCCTGGGGCGGGCCAGCCTTTCTCACTATTGCATCATGCCAGGCCAAAAAAGATTGATTGAACACTTGAAGCTGTAGAAATGCCAAGAAAGGAAAAGGTTTAAAAGCTGGTAATATCCATTTCACTCTCTCTGTTCCTCCTCCTCCTTTCATTCTTTCTGTGTTTATTTTGAGATCATCTCAATGCTATGCTCTTCTGAGATTTCACTCTGTTTTTCTATTCTGGTGACTCGGTTGCGTTTTACTGTCACTCAGTCTTTTCTAACACTCTCCATCTCAGGTGTGCTAATAGTGGAATATTTTTATCAAAGAGAACTCAAGTCGCATTCGACCTTAGTTGAATGAGAAAAAATTTGGTTGGAAAAAAAATAATCTGTCACTGCTCAAGGGCATTAGATCAAATATTGGCCCTTGCATTGTTCAAACCTACAACTTTTTGGTTATCGACCCAGACCTTTAACCACTACGGCATACCAACCCCTATATATGAATGTTTAGTCATATCAATCCATCCATCAGTTCATATACTGTATAACATTTTACAATGACTAATTACAGTCCTTGAATTTCCCGCAGCAGTGTTTGAGTCACTCCACTTGTCTGTGCATTAGTGGTGGGAATTTTTCAGTAACTCTTTCTGAAAATTACAACGGTACAGCAGTAGTCAGCGAAAGAACTTTATGAGCTATTGAGTTATGAGTTATTAAATCATTAATTAAATTGATTAGTTCAAAATGGCAAGTGAGTGAGTGAGTCATTGAATTATGTACTTAACCGAAAAAATCACTGATTCATTCTGGAATGAAATACAGTGTTTTGTGGGTTGTTTTTGCTTTGACTTTGACCAATAAAAATACTAATGTTGTCTCAATGTTGTGTCTAAAAATTAAAACCTTTTCTACTCCAGTTGCGAGCGATGATTCAAAAGTAAACAAAACCCATTATAATCAGTGATAAATGATCAGTCTTTTGCAATGCAACAAGTCACCAACAGTAAACGAATGGCCCATTCTGTTTCTGGTGTCCTCCACACTTCTGTCACAAAGGTCAAATTAATTTGGATTGTTTGCTTTGACACATCCAGATAGTAAACAGTAGGGCTGGGACAATACAACGATGCATCAAGAATCGAGAAATGATTCTGGATCGATTCTGCTATTTTCTGCGTATATCACGATTCTCTCTCGAATCGATTCTGAGCTTAGTTTTCAACAGCCGATTGAACTGCATGCTGTAGAAACAGCCTTACTCTGCTTCCTTCCAATTCCTTACACACACCACTTGAGCCTTGTATAAAATATTCATTCATAAAGTTTGAAAAGGTTGAAGAGAATTACAAGGGTGTTTGCAGCAAGCTGTTTACATTAATCTCATGTCAAAAGCATTCTGAGGTGCAAGTACGTTCTCAGACTCAGCCGAACGCATGAGCACTCTTGTTCGTGAGCATTTGAGCGTGCGGTTAAAAACTAGCTCAGAGCGCTATCTGCTATTAAAAATTAAGCTCAGAATCTTTTGCGATGTATTTGGAAAATATCAGAATCGATCCACGAATCGCAATACATCGATATATTGTCCCAGCCCTAGTAAACAGCTTCAGGAGTCGTTCACACAGAACTTATTTGCGCATTCCACAATGCTATAGTTTTCTATTGATTTTCTATGCAAACATGTGCTAGACGGACACGTTTGACAGCTGTTTCACGTCTTTTGCAAAGATGTGGCGCACAAGTAAAAAGAAGTTAAAAAATGTATCTGTAGACTTAGCATTGTTTTCCTTCCACCACCCTTCTTCTTGTGTTTATAAAATTAACTCTTAATTTCTATATATGCCAAAAAACCTGTATAATCATATCATACTTTTTGCTGTATTCCACTCATTTCAGTTCATCCAGTTCAATTCATCCAGTTTTTCCTCCTATTTCAACCCCCTCTCTCTGGATCTCTTGCCAGTGTTGGCTCAGAGCTCTCTCTTCCTGCATAATATTGCTTCTCGGCCGATAAAACAGCAAGTACAAATCCCGCTCCAGAATCGATGGGCACAGTTATTCCTGTGACCCCTGCCAACCAGCTGGCTTCCAGCCACACAGTCCCTCAGCCAACATGTGAGCTGACAGACCACTGCAGCCCTGCACTCTACCTGCCTCCCCAGGGGCCAGACAGACCCTGCTTGCTGGACCAGACACAGTGTGTCTCTGTGTGTCCAGGTGCATATGTGTGTGCGGTATGGTCAGACTTTTCCAAAATACCTGCGTGAGGTTTGGAACAGCTTCATTTTCAGGCCACCCAGTGATTTTAAACTATCTGCTTCTCATGAAGTCAAACTTTAGTGTGTTTTAAAGAGATTCACTGGAATATTTGAGAAGCTTTTTGGTGCACTGATCTTTTGTCTTTCTTTTTTAATTATTTTGTTTGTCAAAATTCTGTAGATGCATCAATAATAAAAAATTATGTCTGATACAGATTTAATAAATTTAAATTTAACAATTAATTAGTTCATTAATTACAGTGCCCTCCACAAATATTGGTACCCTTAGTAAATATGAGCAAAGGCAGCTGTGAAAATAAATCTGCATTGTTTATCCTTTTGATCTTTTATTCAAAAAATTCACAAAATTCTAATCTTTTATTGAAGTAAAACAATTGAAATTGTGGGGAATCTCACATTATGAAATAAATGTTTTTCTCCAATACATGTTGGCCACAATTATTGGCACCCCTAGAAATTCTTCTGAGTAAAATATCTCTGAAGTATATTCCCATTCACATTTACATTTTTTAGCACACCAGGGTGACTAGGAGCATGAAATTGTGCAGCCATGACTTCCTGTTCCACAGGAGTACAAATATGTGTAAACACAAAGGCCAAATCCCCTTAATCATTCATCACAATGAGAAAAACCAAAGAATATAGTTCTGATGTGCAGCAAAAGATTGTTGAGCTTCACAAAATAGAAAATGGCTGTAAGAAAATAGCTAAAGCATTGGAAATCCCCATTTCCACTATCAGGGCAATAATTAAGAAGTTCCAATCATGTTACAAATCTGCCTGGAAGAGGACGTGTGTCTAAATCATCCTAATGCGCGGTGAGGAGGAAAGTTTGAGTGGACAAAGACTCTCCAACAACTAAAGAACTTTAGAGATTAGTTGAGTCTTGAGGTCAGAAAGCTTAAAAAAAAAAAAAAAAAAGATCAAACAGCACCTATATCCCCACAAGTTGTTTGGGAAGGTTTCAAGAAACTCCAGCATATTCAGTTGTCAGACACGACTGGAACTTCAAAAGGGACCGGCTTCTATGGTCAGATGAAACTAAAAAGAGCTTTTTGGCAGCAAACCCACCAGATGGGTTTGGTGCACACATGGATAAAAAGTACCCCATGCCCACAGTTTAATATACTGCTGGATCTTTAATGTTGTGGGCCTATTTTATAAAAAATCAAAACCTGACCACTTCTGCCAGAAATCCAATAATGGGCCTGGTTGGATCTTCAATCAGGACAATGATCCAAAACAAACATCAAAACCAACACAAAAATGTGTCACTGAGCACAAAATGAAGCTTCTGCCATGACCATCCCAGTTTCCTGACCTGAACCCTATAGAAAATAAGTGGGGTGAACTGAAGAGAATAATGACCAACATGGAGCTGGGAATCTGAAGAATCTGGAGAGATTCTGTATGAAGGAACGGCCTCTGATCTCTTGTCAGGTGTTCTCCAAACTCATCAGGCATTATAGGTGAAGACCCAGAGCTGTTATCTTGGCAAAAGGATATTTCAAATAATTGGGTGCCAATAATTGTGGCCAACATGAACTAGAGAAAAACATTTATTTCATAATTAGCCACCTTTTCATAATTTCATAATTTTTCATAATTTCACAGCCACCTTTGCACATATTTACCAAGGGTGCCAATATTAGTGGAGGGCACTGTATGTTGGCCAATATTCAAATTCTTTGTTGTTGTTTTTTTACATTGACGTGAAATTAATCTTTTGTTGTTGTTGTTATTACTGTCAGATAAATGTAAATCTGCAATAGGATTATCGCTAAATTATTTTTTTTCCCCTTGCTTAATTTTTTTTGAAAACATTTTTGCCTAGATTGTGCAAAAACACAAATTTCATCTTAAAAATTATAACCTGTTAAAACCTAAAACCATAGATTTGCAAATGTTTCACAGCATTTTGTGATATATTCTTCCCTGGTGTTTTCTTACATTAATCTTCTTTTTTCCGCTGCTTTGGGAATGTGGGCAGTGTAGTTGGCAGGCTGTATTTCGACCCTTCTGAGCTCTTTATTCACATTCAGATCACACAATTCTTATTCTCTGCTGTGAGCTCATCTAAAACTCCCAAAATAAAGCGATGCTAAAACATCACAATTAAGCTGTGAGAGATATGTAGGTCAGTGTCATGCTTAATTATTATTCTTGCGTAATATAATACATGTTCTTAAAGAAAGACTCCTTTGTTCCCATTTCATGTTATGCTTACATAAAATATGAATTTTTATTTTATTATATTTTTTGAAAACTACTCATTGTAAAAATAATATACAGTGTTTCAATGATTTTTTAATGATTTAATTAATAAAATTAATTATATTTATTATATTTATAAAAGTATATATTTATTAAAATATATATTATAGTATATATTATATAATTATATATATATATAAAAAAATATATATATATATATATATATATATTATATAATTATATATATATATATATATATATATATATTATAGTTATTTATACTATTAACATGATCAGATAGTTCTAATCGTATAAACTTAAATATATAATTGTGTTTATTCAAATGCTCTGTTACTGATGCTTGAAATCTTTGACTTGATTTTGTCCTATGTTTTCTAAATCTCATTTTTCTCATATATTTTCTAATGCTTAAAATCCCTCCTTTTTTCAGTGCAACAACGATTATGTTCCTGTATGCGGCTCCAACAACGAAAACTATGAAAACGAGTGTTTTCTGCGGAGAGATGCCTGCAAACAGCAGACCGAGATCCTGGTGGTCTCTGAAGGATCCTGCCCAGCCGGTACGTTCAGTCGTGGGTTTGGTGCGTATGTCTCTTAAAGGTTAATCCACCGCCTAACCATTTGCCATTAAAATGTGTAACTGTGAGTCGAAGTTATCAGATTGAGCAGAAATTGTTTATTCATCCCTTCATATCTGTGTTGTTAAAGGGTTAGTTCACCCAAAAATGAAAATTCTGTCATTAATTACTCACCCTCATGTCGTTTCACACCTGTAAGACCTTATAAAGATATTTTTGATAAAATCCGATGGCTCAGTGAAGCCTGCATTGCCAGCAAGACAATTAACACTTTCGATGCCCAGAAAGCTGCTAAAGACGGATTTATGTATGTGACGTATGTGAATACAGTGGTTCAACCTGTAAAACAAAATAACGACTTTATTCAACATTATCTAGTGTTGGGCGATTTCAAAACACTGCTTCATGAAGCTTCGTAGCTTTACGGATCTTTTGTTTCGAATCAGTGGTCCGGAACATGTATCAAACTGCCAAAGTCACGCCCCCCAGTGGTGAACCATTGAAATTTCAAAACACTTATGATTTAATGAAGCCTCGTTTACTGAAATCACGTGACTTTGGCAGTTTGATATGTGCTTCGAACCACTGATTTGAAACAAAAGATTCATAAAGCTTCAAAGCTTCATGAAGCAGTGTTTTGAAATCACCCATCACTAGATATTGTTGAATAAAGTCGTTATACTTCAGTCAGACAATACCCATAATACCTTTAACAGGCTAGAGCTGTGTATTACTGCTTTGTGTAAAGTTTTGCTATTTTTAAAAAATTTGTGAGCTGCATTCAGAGCTTTTTAAGGCATGCATGTTATAAATGATTTCAGATAAACATCCTTCTTTTCCCTTTTATTTTATGTTCATGACTATGAATGAGCATTGCATGTTTAAGCCAAATCAAAAACCAAATGATACGAGCAAAAGTGTGCTCTGTGGTCAGTTAAATTGTATATTGCAGAGAGTAAAGCAGATGTTTGGTGCTCTGGGAGTTGCTGAGTCAGACTCCATTAAACAGTGCCTAAACACAGTGAAACCTCTAAAAATGATCTCTAGGGAGGAAAGAGAGTGTGGGAGGCGAGTATTGTGCTTATGGAGCATCCAGAGAAAAAAATGTTCTCTTCTCGCCGTGTGTGCCTGTTTGTGTGTATACAGGTAAAGTCATAATTCAATCCCAGCAGGATGTTGGTTCTCATCTATTCCTGAATATGCGAGCATGTACTTGTCTGTAGGTGCTCTGGAAGTTAAAAGCTAATTTACTGAAACAAGCTGCAGAAAACAAGAGTCTTTGTCTCTGTGATGCTTGAATGGCGCTACTGAATCATTTCTCATCATCTCTCTGTTTGGTTGTCTGTCTCTGAACGCTTTCCTGTCGTCATTTGCTTTTATTTCACACTTTACGTTCATGAATTGAGTGTACATCAGACAAGTCCAGTTTAAGTACCTCATGGATATAACTGAAAAACATAGTTTAGTTACTTCTAAAGTGTCTCAGAAAACTGAAGTTTTTCAATAACTTTCAATGGTTTGATTCTATGAACCTCACAAATCTGGCAAATAGTTCTTCCTAAGTGCCTGTAACAGCTAGCTTGGTACTTTGTAAATATTTCTTCATTTCCTTGGCTATTGAATGATCTAATTAAGTACATATATTATTATATATAAGTCAGGGTTTAATTGCTTAGATTATTTATCTTTAAAAAAAAAGTTATATACATTGCAAGATACATTTCCATTCAAAATTTGTGGTTGGTATGGCTCACCAAGGGTGCATTTCTTTGTGTAAAAACAGTAATATTGTGAAAAAGAATTTAAATTATTAACTTTTTTTTTCAGAGAACAATTTATTTGAAATATAATTCTTATGTAATATTATAAATATCTTGACTGTCACATTTCATCAATTTATTGTATCCTTGCTGAATGAAAGTTTTTTTTTTTTTTTTTAATCGTATTGACAATTTTGTAGTATGTATATGTAACAGTAGTATATATATCAGTCTCACTAATCTCGATTTTAAATTATAGTTGAACAACTCCAGCCAAACTATAAAACAAGGTCAACAGAGTATTTCACCACAAAGTCATATATTATAGAAAGAAGGATCTTAGATCAGCAGACTCAGGTGTGTCAGTTTGTTAGGAATGTATATAGCTCATAATCCAAACCTCATGGCCAACAGACATTCTCAACAGACCTATGTAATTCCTTACCAATTTCATTCTGACTATGTTCAATTCAGATTTAATAGTACAATTTTACACACATCATTATGCCAAGGATTAAATTATGTGGTTGAACAAAAAATGTAATTTTCCTGAAACCTTGCTGAGTGATTTCTGTATAAAAAGAACTTTTTGTTAGACCAAAAGAATATATCCATAGCCCGATGAGATTTTCACACTTTCAGCCCTGAGGGCGTTGAGGAAAGAGACAGAGAAATGGACTGCCTCACAGTTCTGATGCTTCCACAAGCTCATCTAACTCTTTGACACTGATTTCCTCTCCACTAATTCCCTGGCAAATGATCCGGCAGCTGACAGATGACCTATGGAGATAAGTGAAGTGTATCACACTCTGCTATTTTCTTTATTTCTCCAAGGCTGGTTGCAACTTGGATCCTCTGTCTTCATTCATACATCAATATCATAACTAAAAGCGAGCTCCTTCATGCCCCAGGAAATAGAACATTGATTGTAATAACCGGAGAAGTATTAAAGGCGTCATATCACATCATATTAAATTTTTGTCATATTTTAGTTTGTCATATTTTCCACTATTTCTCTGAGTCTTAGAAATAAATGCTGCTGTGGCTTTAAGAAATGTTATTGGCATGTAAACATGGACAGTCACGTGTTAAAGCATTCATCTGTCACAGTTTTTGTACATTAAATTATGTAGGTTTTTGAGTTATTAAAGTTACACTATGAAAAATGATGTTTACAAGTCAGACTGCAATTGCTTAATGTTTACACTGCTTTATGGAGTTGTATTCATATATATATATATATATATATATATATATTAGGGCTGTCAATCGATTAAAATTTTTAATCTAATTAATTACATACTCTGTGAATAATTAATCTAAATTAATCGCATACGTAATTTTTGCTCTGAAAGTATTAAATATTTCAGTTCAAATGAATCAATGCAGGGTTTTTCCTGGGTCAACAATGGTCTTCGGTGGTCATCCACACAAACAGTAAAAAGTGCCCTACCCACATGATCTGCGAGCCTGATACTGACAATAAAGTCACTCTCACTGTAATTCTTTCTTGCCCTCTTTGCAAAAAAAAGGGGGAAAAAAGTGATTTTATAGCTTTGTAAGAGAAGATGCTTTTTTGCTAAACCTGAAAAGTATTAAAAAGTAGCATTTAGAAGTTATATTAACTAATAATATAATTTTCTACCATTTACAATTGAATGCACCTAGCTAACAACAACTTGCTTTGTTCTGGTTTCACCTCACTCCAGTCTAAGCTAACTGATTTTATAGGTAGGCCTAATTTACTACACATTTTCATTTAAATAACCTGAAAATATTGTGGATTATTAAGGCAAATTTTACTAACCACTCTTGCTGAATGGGGAAAGCACACTTATGTTCTCATTTCAGAGTTGTTCGCGACATGTTATTAGGACATCGCAAAAGATTTGTCAACACAGAAAACACTTCACCACTTGATAGGATTTTCTTTTTGTTTACTGAAAGTGTCGTTTATGTCAGCTGCACGTGCAGGGTGCCTGTCAGAGAAGATGAGGTGACGTTCTTTTGAGCACTATTATTCAGGAAAAACATTCTCCGAATGCGCCTCGTGAAACATGGATTCGGTCTTACGAACTTTTAGCATTGTGTCAGTTGATTTATTATTATGTGTGAGGTAGAGAGAGTGCAAAGACGGTGCTTACTTTGAAGAGAGCTCGCGCGCACGAGGGAGGAGCTCTGCTCGTTCTGTCCGTCAGCGCAGCAGTCGTCTCCCTCCTTCATTTTACAGTCGAATGGTAGCTAGAACGGCTCCAGGTTCAAAGGTCAATACGGAGTGGATTAATCTGCGTTATTTTTTTTAACGCGTTATTTTTTCTCAGATTAATTAATCGAAATTAACGCGTTATTTTGACAGCCCTATATATATATATATATATATATATATATATATATATATATATATATATATATATATATATATATATACATATATATACTGTATATGAATACAACTCCATAAAGCAGTGTAAACATTAAGCAATTGTAGTTGTATATATATATAGATAGATAGATTTGGGGTCAGTAAGATTTTTTTAATGTTTTTGAAAGAAGTTTTCAGATTTGGGCCTGTCTTTGGTGCTCTCCATGGTGCTGAATACCATTCCGCATGTGTTAAATGGTGCTGAATGGTATCAAAAAGCCATTGTGCTTGTCAGTTACAATCCTTCAATTCAGACTAGTCTAGTGTGAGCATTAAAATTGTAGGTAATATTTAAAGTCTACGAGTTAGTATAGCATTTTCACTAAATTAGCTGTAATGCCATTCACCAACAGTCACTTACAATACTGTTGAGTGAAATCCTGTTATTCCCTTGTCCCACTAGGTAATTTCACTTCCATTACTGTATCAAACCTCTCCTCCATCACACTTGCCTACTAAAATTTGACTGAAGCTTAGTTTCCCAAAATGAGTCCTTGCTGTGCTCCACTGAAACTTTCAGAAGGCTAAATGTGCCAAATATTGAGAAAGTATCACAGAGGTGAGTATATGCTTCTCTCTTTTTTCTGGCATTGATAAGTGGGCTATTTACCTCGCAAATGGTAGCGAGTTCACTGCTGTGCTGCTGTAAGATCAGTGTGAATAATGCACTGATTAAGGAGACGGGCCAGTGCTTATATTGAGTTTTCAGTGCGGCACAGGGCAGCTAGCCATTAGCTTAGTGGTGCGTGACTGTAGAGAGGAGAAGGCATGTCATTTTCTACATTAGAAATGGAGGTTAAGATAGCCTTTCTGTGCAATCGCACTCTATGTAGTGCTAAAGTAGCTTTCTACATGCAGGAAGTATGCTTCATATTCCAAGAAATGTCTATTTCTGTCTCAAAACATTCACATAAACAGCTCAACAGGCCTTATTGATAAAACAATAATTCTTTGCACCTGGTACCGATGTTACTTGATGCACATGTCGGTCAAGCATGCTGTTCTTGAAATAGTTAATTGTGTGTTGTAACAGCGGCCGTGGCATGTTAAATCACAGCTGCATTTGTCTCTGCTGACAGAGACCATCTGCCTCTGAGCCACAAGCTCAAGTTCGCTCAACCTGTGGCATCGTGGGAGCCCGAGGAAAAGTGCAAAGTCACCTCATCACACATTCTTCCTGATAAATGACAAAGGCAGAGGAGATGCGTAACCTGCTGATACCTCTGAATGAGAAACAAAGGTCTCTTACACTTAATAAGACTCCTGCCATTGTTTCGTGCCTGCAGACTCAGCAGAGTCCAGTCTCACAGGAAGAAGTGTGCCGAGAAACAGGCTGTTCGTCTCGCTTTACTCTTCCAGCCTCACTGTGAAATAGTCTTTTTGATGTACTAGGGAACTTCATGATTTTTTAAGGTTGTTGAAAGTTTTCCACTTTTTGACCCAATGCTTCAGGTTAGATTCTTTGGTTCTGTTTAATGCATTTATATGTTTTTGCCTTGTAGGTCTTCTGTTTTTATTAGGAATGTTGAATTGAACACAAGGATGGAACATTATAATTGATTATTTATTTTTATGCATTACACTTCTTTAGTTGTTTAGTTTTGAATCAATTTAACTCTACAAAGCCATATCATATTTAAAACATATTCTAATATTTATTTAGAGATACTTATGAATAAAATAAAACATTATCATCAAATTATATTTAAATGAATTAAGATATATAGGGTGGGAATTGATGTTATACGTATTTTATATGAAGCCTGCTGTCTTTGTTATAATGAAAATCAATGAGATTTTAATAATGTTCTCTCTACCACATTATTAATTATTAATTATTAATAATAAATACATGTACATATTTTGTCTAATTTTTTAATTGACTGTTTGATTACAAAACTATTGATCACATAACTATTATTTATATGTCAGGCTTTACAGAGTTAATATTACTCATATTTTCAAATTTTATACATTTCTCCCTTTTATACACACAGGTGATTGTGCAAGCATATCAAATATATAGGTGAAAATATTTTGACAGGTTTAGGCATATTCTTTGTATTAAAGCCAAAGCTGAGCGTTTCATGTCCAGATGGCTAGAGAGCATCTCTCAGATGGTCAAAGACAGATTGTGTGCGACACGTCTCTGTTTCAAGAATGTAACTGTGAGGTAATTAGAAAAAGTGACAGCAAATAAACCAGTTTGAACTTCTGTGTGTGAGAGTGTGGTTCCATAGGTGAAAAAAAAAATATCGCTGGGAACAAGGTGGTCACATTTTTTATATTAAAATTGATGTGCATTGTACAGATGAAAAAAATCTTAAAATGTAATGTTTTAAAATGGATTCATTTTATTTTCTCTGAGGATGTTATTTATGCTTGATCTAACACAGTCCTACACATGTAAATTGTAGTGTGTGTGTGTGTGTGTGTGTGTGTGTGTGTGTGTGTGTGTGTGTGTGTGCGTGTGCGTGTGCGTGTGTGTGTGTGTGTGTGTTTGAAGATGCATATGCATGGTTTTATCTCGCTATCCTTCCCTCATTTTCACTTGAGTGTCTTTTTGTACTTTTATATCCAGGTACAAAAGTAATGATCCAAGCATCATTTACATTATGATACTTGATTTTAGAGTCACAAATAATGTGGCAATAAATCTATGATGCCCAGGATCCTGTTGTTGTTATGCACAAAGGGTGGGCAGAAGGGTTATAGTTTCTATGGTTTAAGTTGAAACATAGAATCTAAATCAGACTGTGGTGAATCTAAGTGTGTGTGCATTTGTTATATCTCCCTCTTGTATCATTTGTGCAGCCCACTTCTGCCTACAGAAGCCAAATGGGTCACATATTCACCTTTAATCCTCCCACAGTTACACAAAACTGTATCTCTACTGTATATTGGGATAGTATGCCCAGACCCAGAGACCCAGATGTGCAATAATGTACATAGTTTATCCATTCACCCATCCATTTTCCAAATCGCTTGTCCTATATGTAAGGTCATTGGGGATGTTTGTGCCCATCCCAGAGTCTCTGGCTGTAGCAGGGAAACACCCTGGTCGTATGGCCAGTCCAGCTCATGTACAGGGCTAAGACTTTATTTCAACCTTTTAGTTTATTGCAGTTCATTTAAAGACCCCCTGTGGTGAAAACCAAGTTTTTTATGTTTATTTGTCTATATGGTGTTTTTAATATGCTTTAAGACAAGCCACAAATTCTTGTGTCAGCACCATTGCTGAGTATTTTCTATTTAAAACTGCAATGAAAAAAAGACAGTCTCAAACCCGCTGGTGTCTGTGACGTCACAAACTTGTAACCAATCACGTCAATGTGCCGGCAGGCTTTAGCATATCATTAACAGCAAACTAGCAGGGGAGTCTCGAGAGAAGCCAGGTTGTCTCTGTATTTTTTTCTGTTGATATGAAAAATCATGTAGATTTAGCAATATAGTGGGTATATGATGTATATTTCGATGTTATGATGAACTACATGCCTTTCTTCACCGGCATTCTGAGTTGTTCCTTTGTAAGGATACTGATTGTTAGAAGGCAGCTGTCTGACTCTGAGATGACGAACAGGAACATGGTTTGTGTAACATTAGCAATACATTATTAGCTGTTTAATAACATAGTCAAGCAAAAGGCTAAACATATTAATTACCGTTATGTGTCAAATGTTGAAAAGAACGATACCATTGTGCAGGGTTTACCTCAGTAAGTTGACCGAGTGGATCTCTGAGCTTGTGCGATTGAGTGGAGGCGGAGCTAATTTGCTTATTCATTGATCCGCATATATTAAATGAGGCAAGTGTGTAGAGTTACATTCAAGCTATTTTAAGGCATGAAGAAATTTTTTTCACAGGAAAATTTCTTTAAATATGTCATTTTGGTGAAGATGAGTTATAAAATTATTGACTACAGGGGGACTTTAAATATTGCTGTTAAATATTGGTTGCTAAATATTGGTCTCTCAGTTAACAAAGCCTTAAAAATGGCATGCATAATAATGATAAAGAACAAGAAAATGCTTTCTAAATTAGTTTTACGTGCAGTAAAACCTGTATCAATTTTGACCCTTATTGGATTCACTAAAAATATGTAAAGACTTTGGAGAAGACATTGATCTAATGATCTGTTTTTTTGTGTTTTACAGATGCTGGTTCAGGATCAGGAGATGAAGGTAAGGCAACATTTTTCCCATTTGGACACCTGAATTTGTGTGCATGCTGCTCATTAAATCACTCTGCACTTGTTTACACTTCCCCACAAATGATGCTCATAAACACACACTCACTTCCTCTCAGCCTGTCAGCAGTCATCTGCTCTCCTCCACAAGCCGCCCACTGAAACTGAGATTCAATTACGCCCACTCACGTATTGTTCAGAGAAACAGAATTATTACACTCTTCCCCCAAAGTGCAATGTCTGACTGACAGTAGAACAGTCTGCGGCTCGAGCTGTATATTAGCATCACTTAAAATGTGTCACTCTTCTTTGATTTAATCTCTCACTCTTCCAGTCAACCCTTTTATTCCTCTCTCTTGACCGAACAGGCCACATACGCAAATTGAGTGCTGTAACATCCCCCATGCATACTGCTTCTTATTGTGGTCTTATTTTGCCAGCCATTTCCTGTTTGCTAGATGTGGTCCGTGCTTTTTGCAAATAGCAGCAGCTTGGTTGGTATATGTGTCATTTGGACAGGACTATTTTCCCTGAGGAGGTTAGGTACATTTATATTTCACAGTACTTCGTGATTTTAATCTTCTGGAGTTTTTAGAGAAACTGAATCCCGGATAGGATAGGAATGTCTGTGATTGGGGTATATTATTTTTTCATAGTAGTTTCACAATATATTTGGACTTATGTCCAACTTATATATGTTGAACACTGTAACTAAAGCTAAATTTCTTGTTGTGCTGCCTGTTCTATCTTCATTATAAAATGAATCCTTATGGCTATTTTTTTTTTTTTTTTTTATAAATAATAGTTGGTGGGTTAAATACTGATTATTGACATCAATTGTGTCAGAACATCAATTGTAGTAGCAGCATCAGACATGAGATTCTCACACTAATTTTTAAAGGGGTCGTGAATTGAGAAATCAACTTTTCCTTGAGCTTTTGATATATAAGTGGTCATTGTACTATAAGAATGTCAACATAGATAGGTGAAACGCCATCTCCGCAGAAGAAATCAACACCTACTTCATCATTGCAACGTTAGCACCGCCCACTGGTGTTTTTATGAGATTAGGAGGAAAGAATATATACAGGACAAAAATAACATTACCTTTCAAAGGATCCTAATGCTAGGAATATGGTTATTTATTTTCAACAATGTGAATGTCTCGTTTGAGCATTATTTATTTGTATTCGCGATTTCACTGTGGATTCTTTGGTAAATCAATTGCATTTCGGCACTTTGCAAACAGACTTTTATGATATGGACTTGACAGTAATGCAACAGCATGTAAGTAACTGAGGTACTCCTACTGTTCTAATGCCTGATCTGATATGTAATTATTCATGTACAGTCAAATGCTCTTTGTCTGTGTCAGTAAATCAAACCAGTGACTAAATGGTCAACTTCACGTTGTTTCTCTTAGTAAGATGAAAATAATCTGTTATTTAAGCGGTGATAAAATTACATAAAGAAAGTGATCAAAGAATGCTCCCTTTGCAATCGCTGGAGCTGTCAGTCAAGCAGTGCAAGTTTAGTGACTGAGTTCTGGACACACCTTAAAACTAACGTTTTTTTCAGTGAATCTCTTAGTTACAATGCATTTGCACTGTTAGTTACGATGAAAGTATTCATTAGTGTGCAGAAATTGAGTTACAATGATGAGATCACTGTTTTCATGCGCTCAACAACATGTCTGTGATCAGCTACATGCTCATCACTGCAACTTTTCATGCCAATATCTAAATATAATGCCAACACTTTTCATGATTAGTTAGCCCTGAGAGCTGTAATAGTAAAAATGTGCTAAAAGTTTTAAAGAGAGTAATACTTAGCTATTTCAAATGGAAAGATGTTAGCCAATCACAGCAGTGGGCGTTTACACTGAAGTCTGACAGCAGACACGCCCCTTAAAAGAGAGCGTTCAAATAAGAGGGCTAAAATCAGGGTAGCAAAAATGCCTTTTATTTCTAAATTTTTGATTTAAAAGGCATACCAACATTATGTGCACCCCAGGAAACATTATAAAACAATGCTCAGTTCATGACCCCTTTATAATTTATAATTATAACATTATAATTTCATATATACAGTACCATTCAAAAGTTTGGAGCCAGTAAGATTTTTTTAATAGTTTTGAAAGATGCTCACTATAGGCCAGATATACTAATAGCTTGCGCCAACACAAACCCTCTTTTGGCATTAAAAATCTACTGTCAGGATTTACTAAAGACAATCAGTGAAAAATTAGCGCTGAAAGGCACGGAAACAAAATTTGCACGTCGTCAGTAGATCATGCACAGAACTTTTCCACTCACATTGGAGCTTTTTTAGAATTGCGCTCTCACGCTTATTTGCCCCGTTTAGTATATCTGGCCCCAAGGCTGCATTTATTTGATCAAAAATACAGTAAAATAGCAAGATAATGTTCTCTTCAAGCTTGTATAACACTCTAATAGTGGCTAGAAAAGAGAATACAATATTTTCTAGATAATACTGTAATAGTTAATGTTGGCTTCAGTTTAGTAACAATATAAAAGCCAATTATTTTGCAAACAGCATGTTGTCTTTATAATATTGCACTTACACAGTATAAATGGGTGTTCATAACTATTATATTTGGGATCCATGACAAAAGTTTGTAAAGTCCTGGTTTAGAAAACTTCTCCTGCCGAATAGTGTTTATGAAGGACTTAATTCATCATGAATTTCTCATTTACCAAGTATGCCAACTGAGAATGTGCAGAAATTTGTTAAACAAATGCCTTTAAATAGCTCTCTGCAGACCGGGAAAATAGATACAATGTAGTGAACGTGGAGAAGACAAGACGATGAGGGGAGAGGAGAAAATATGGATAGAGAGACAAAAGAAGAGTGATAAGAGACCAGAGAACGTGCACATCGATAAAATGAGTGGAGAAAGGAAAGGGGAAGGAAAGAGAAATGGAAGGCTGATAAAGAGAAAGATAAGTAAAGAGGAGGAAGAGAAAGATGAGGGCGATAAAGGCTGGGGTAAGAGAAGGGAGAAATGATTGCAGTTTATGGATGGAACAGAAAGAGAGTGAGAGAGAAGGGCATTAAGGTAAGCACAGCACCAACGGTGTGATAAAAATCAAATGTATTTCAATGGCTGCAGATAAATCATATGGATTGCCTACTGGGCCTGGAGGTTTCTGGTCACTTACAGCAAAGCAGAGAGAGAAGCTTCTCAGGCCTTTTGAGCTCCCTGAGCTCCATGAGTCTGACAGGCTACATGCAGAATAACACTTTTTACACTCTAGACCAGGGGTTCTCAACCCTGGTCCTCGAGGGCCACTGTCCTGCAAAGTTTAGCTCCAACCTTGATCAAACTCACTTACCTGTAACTTTCTAAGTTATCCTGAACAGCTTAATTAGCTTGTTCGGGTGTGTTTGATTAGGGTTGGAGCTAAATTCTGCAGGACAGTGGCCCTCGAGGACCAGGGTTGAGAAAGCCTGCTCTAGACTATAGAGAAATAGAAGATTATTATGGTTGATGGCAAGAGATTTTGCTGTTTGCTGATTATCAAACCTTTCATAGCAGTTAACATTCTGATTCTACTGAAGTTTAGTCACCAAGTTATTTATATATAACGATTCCCATCACCAGCTCATCAGTAGCACATGTCTTTGGATTTCAAGGAGTACTGTAATACCTGGGAAGTACACGGATATACCCCCACAAACACACCAGGCACTGATAAAATATGTACTTAATTACAAATATTTGCACACAAAGAAATTGCATTACATTAATATACAGATAGTTTTGAATGGTCATCAATGGAAAAAGATGGTGCAGTTATGACGTCTAGCAGCAGGGGCTAATGGGCTCATGGTAACCAGCCAAATATTGACCCCTTGTTTAAAACATTAAATGGTATTTTTGTTGTTGCTTAATTACATTTAATTGCAGTCCTAATGTTTTAAGACAGTCCTGGAAAAATACTGGAAAAATCCCCTGAGAATTGCCTCATTAGATCTCAATAAGTTAATTTACTGAGCGCTAGTTTTCTCCTTTTGTGTTCTCCTGACGGAACTAACTACTAAACAATTCGATCTACTTTTTTATTTATTTAATATATTTTCTTGCTTTTAATTCAAGAAGCAAATATCTTTGTTCCATCTCTGTAAAGCCTGATTTTATTCGATGATTAATCGCTGTATCACTCCGGCTGTCAAAACTGCAGCAATACGGCTCCACCAGCACTTCATTATTTCTAATTACTTCCAAATGAAATCCATTTACTGTGTATCCAGGGCTCTGCTTCAAGGATCCATTATGTATTTAATTTTGGTAGATTTTCTATAATCAATACAGACAATACAGTCACAGGAGGCAGTCTTTAAGGGAGTTGGTTTGTGTGCTTTGGGTTTTCGTTGTGTATTTATTTAGTCTTTGCAGCTGCGGTCGACCGCGTTTGAACTTTCACATAAAAATGGTTGTTAAGTCGTGCCTTAAAATGATCTAAAACACTCTGCAGCTTTTACCGGAGGGAAATTAATGACCTCACATTCCTGAGGTGACGACAGTCAGCTGCACAGCCGTCTCCGGGTGAGGACCTTCCTCAGTCACCATGGTATCGCCATGGTAACAAGCTTAGAGGAATGAGAAAGAGAATAATCTAATCTCCCCATTTCAGCTGCTGCGATAAAGACGGGCGCAGTGCCGTCTGGAATGGGAGGTGAAGACTAAGGAAAAGTGTCTGGCTGTGCTCAGAGTTTGTGTGCTTAACATTCAAGCTGAGTGTGAACATGTGCACTGTTTCTGTACTGCAGTCCTTACTGAGTTATACATAGTGTTTATCAGTATCTTGCATTGCGGCTAGAAAAGGCTTTTAAAACAACACAACGGATATAATTTATAGGTTCATCTGATAAAAAAAAAAAAAAAAAAAAAAAGCCATATTGAAAAGCTCTCGGACTGGGATATCTTGTCCATAACCTAGCTTCAGTGAGAGGGTGTTTTATCTTGGATTATTGAGTTTAGATACGGTATCGAAGACTGAAACCAGTGCTTAATTTGAGCTGGACCCTGTTCCGGTAAATGTCAAATTTTTGATTTTTGGTATTGTACTGTATATATTTTTGACCAAACAGCTTTCTTAAGTTCAAAAACACTTTCATGGGTTGGTGCTTACTGCTTATTTTTTTGCCTGCAGCGGAACGTTTGGAGAGAATGTTTATACCTGACAAATTATTCCAATAAAAATATAATATCAAATAGACAAGCATATTTTCATTTTTCAAATCTGTGAGTAAAGCTGAAAGTGTTTCTGATCTAAATAGAGATCCCTAGAAGATCGAACTGCAGCCTTGTCAATTCTGCTAATGCTAATCTGGATAGCAGACACAAGCAACGGGAGTTAGATCAGTCAGAAATCGATGTAATGGAAGAGGCAACATCATCTTTGGTAAGAGAGAATGTCACTGATCAACTAAATAGTATTTGGTCTCAACTTAGCTGCATACATGACAAAATAATATAGCAGGCTGTGGTTAGGGATGTGCAGAAACTTGTGAATGACGCTCTTATAATTGTGTTATCACCGTTTTTGTCATGTCATTGTACGTATGTGTCAGTCACAGCACCTTTTAATTGCTGTTTTTACCAGCAAATTACAAATAAGCACTGGCTGAAACCTATTTGGAAACGATAACTGAAGGATGGTACCTTTAATTTAACTGTTAGAGTTAATCTGACTGAGTAAAATTAATATTATCATAAGAATTATTTCTGTTATGGAAAGTTTTTTTTTTCCACACTCTCTAAATACTGTGTAGGAAAACGTTACCAGTAACTAATTCACAATATGTGACACAATGCATGAAAGCTTGGCTCATAATCGATTAAAACATATAAAGCTTTGTTATATTAACTAACAAAACATAAAGAGGAAAAACAGATAGAGATCTGCTTGGTTACAAACATTCTAGAAGTTATAGTAGTAGGCTTTAATGTCCAGTTATGATTTGATTTAGAACAGTTTCTGGTCCATGAAGAACATTGCTTTAGTCAATGAGCTATTATTTAGCATGGTAACATGCTGTTTCTAGTTGGTAGATAGCTAGGTGGTAGTATCTAGTAATATAATTGAGTAAATAACATAACTAAAAATAGCATTGAAAATGGAAATGACTTCATATTCCTCTTTTGTTCTTATCACAAACAAGACACAGATTCACCCTTGTTGCCTTTGTGAAAAAATGTTTCAGAGACTAAGCTATTTCCAGACCCAACAACAGGGAAAATGCAATCATTTTATGGCAGCATCTACTCATTCACGATTCGTTCCGAGCTTTGATAAATACCTCCAGAGTTATTAATATAGTCAGGGTCTCCGCAGATGAAATGTAAATCTCAGGCACATGTGGAAGGAGCCAAATCAAATGAGACAAAGGTGCATTGGGGGCTGTGTAAACCTTCTGTCGCTCAAAAATAAATGTGCTGTTTTAATGTGGGTCATCCTTGAGGCAGAAGGGGATTTCTATTAAAATGTATTTTGGAAAATACAATATAATGATATGGGCTGGCTGGAGAAAGTGGGAAAGAGACAGAGAGGATGAACAGGAATCACACTAGACAGAAAAAGATGAGCCGTCCATGGTCATGGTGGGATTATATGGAGATTAGTGCACTAGACGGGTCAGGAGACATTGTGATTGATGAGCCGTGGCAGGAAGTGACAAAATGGCCTCAAGGTCACAGAGAATGTGAAAAGAGCAGAGTTCATTTTGGCTTACTGTACAGTAACCGGACAGATATGACACACAAAGAGATATTTGAATTTATTCTGCCAATAGACAGAATAAATTCCATCAACATAGAACATAGAGGTTTACAGTTCAGGAGATGAGAAAGAAAATGTAATATATGGAGAGAAAGATAAGATGGAGACAGAAGGGAACACTAGAAGCATTTATACAATAACTGGGGAAAATAGAATTGTTTTTCAGCGGCTGCATCTTTGAGGAGTTTAATCCCTTTCCAGTCATGGATCTTACGAGGACACTATTCTCTGATAACAGTGAACTTCATTTCTTAAGTGCCACTAAAAACAAACCGACTGCAATCTGTTCTGGTTAAAATCAGTAAACCATCAACTCTCAGTGGTGCAGGAATACCCATCATTACAGCAGTCTCTAGCTCCCAAATTACTGGAACTAGCTAAGCCTGAACTCCTTGGAGACAAACCTCGGTGTTTGAAATGTAAACATCTAATGGCTTGGTTGTTTATAGAGCTTTCAGTTCTTAAAGGCTCATTTATCCTGGGATGCATCTGCAAAATCCGCTGAGGTTGTTGGTTTGTTTGACTGTCTTTGAATAGAAAGTGTCGAGAAGCAAAGAGGAGCTCCGTTGGGCTTTAGTCTGGAGTTTGTGCTGGAGCTGGAGGTGTTTTGAAATGGAAAAGATTTTCACATTTCTCTGTTGATGCCTGTAACATGGTATGGGTTATTTGTGAGCCAGAAGCGTAATGGATGATTATATCTTAGAATTTCTTGTCCAGTTTCTTAAGGCTTTTTGCAGCTGGTTTAAGATTATTGACTACCAGTGCGTTCTGTCAATACTTAGGCCCTGTTTCTGATCAGTGGGTACAGGTGCAAATGGGGTCCAAAGTGATCAGAACACTCAAACCAAACACAGTGTCAGAAACATGTGACCACATTCACAAATTATAGTGTAGTGCTACACTAGAATGCATAGCATCGAAGGACCACCTACTCACCTGTCAGTCAATTACTATGCTAAAACCTTTCTGATTACATCCCACTTTAAAAGAAAATAATAATTCTATCAAAACATTTGGAGAAGCACATATACGTGCATAGGGGAGACCGGGGATGGAAGTAACACTTTTTGTTTGAGCATCGGTAACTGAGTGGTTGTTTGTGCTGTAGATCTCTCAAACTTTGATACATGGTATAGCCACATTTGTCTACTACAAATAAAACTCCCTGGACATGTATTACACAATCACAGATTATGTGAGTTAAAGGATTAGTTCACTTTAAAATTAAAATTAATAATCACCCTGATGCTCCAAAGCTTTATAATGGAAACCACCCATTTGAAGCTCAAAAAAAGAGCATCCATCCAAGCTAGATATTTTACTTTATAACTTGTTAAATATGGATATTTTTCATACACAAACGCATTGCTTCGCATCAGAAGGCCTTTATTAACCCCCCAGACCATGTGGAGTATACGTTTATGATGGATAGATGCTCTTTTTTTCGAGCTTCAAACGGGTGGTTTCCGTGCACTGCCATCATAAAGCTCTGGAGCATCAGGGTGATTATTAATATAACTCTGATTATATTCGTCTGAAAGAAGAAAGTCTTATACACCTAGGATGGCTTGAGGGTGAGTAAATCATGGGGTAATTTTCATTTTAAAGTGAACTAATCCTTTAATGTCAAATACAGAGTTGTTCTTGTTAATAAAGGTATCTTTTAAAAATCATTTCTTTTCAAGTACATTTTAGTAAATGCATTTTTTTCTTTATAAGAATCTTCAAAGGTTGTTTTAATAATTTTTTTATTAAAGGTATATTTTAAATAGTTTATTTTTAAAGGCTCTTTAAATATTTTATCTTTTTAAATAGTTTCTTTTAAAGTACTTTTTTAGTAAAGGTATCTTTAGTTATTCACTCAGTCGATTCAAGCAGTTCTAAGGTCTAATGGTTCTCCTCACCAACGTGAGATTGCTAAGTAGGAAAATCCCTTGTGAAAATTCTTTCATATGTTTTCATTTGTTTTTCGTTTGTGCTTTGGCTGTTGGGTGTTAAAAGGTCCCTGGTGGGCACATGTTGTTAAAGGCCAATATCTAAATTTGGTTTAGGTCTCTGAGCAATGAATTCATATTCCTTTGAGTTGTGAAATGACCTTTAACTTGATACAGAAAAACTAGTTGTTGTTCTACTGAGGTGGAAAACCTCACGTCGTCCTTGCTAAATCATTCATCATCAAATGAGTTCATAAGATCTGCTTCAGGGAAAATAACATTGCTCTTTTATAAATAGACAATCAGGACAAAGTGAATGAAACACAGCATTTTTATGTAAGAGAACATATTAAACTAGTTCTGTCATATTTTATGGAATCCTCTCTGCAATAGACTTTAGCAGCTAGCTAGCTCTTGTGTACCAGCAGCTCGCCTTGCACTACTGATTTGGAACTTTTCTAAAGATCAGCGGGTAAAACTGGAGTGAAAGATTCACACTGTTGAGCCAGAGGGATTAGTGGGGCACGATGGCAAAGACTGGCACCAACAGAGCTGGGACATCTCAGCTGCTCTCTGTGCCACCCCACTGTATCTGGGAGTTTAGATGGAAAGACAAGATGCCAGCATCTTTCTGCTCGGATAAACATGATTCACTGCAGCAAGGGGTGTGCTGGGAGAATTTATTGGGGAGCATAAAGAGGTCACAGTATAAGAAATCAAATGCTCCTTGATTGTTAGAGATACAAGAGCTTGATGTACTGAATCCATTTATTGAAATTAAACTGTAAAACTTGTTCTGAACTTCTTCAACTTTGTGACATCACACAGATGAATGCATCTGAGGATCTTTCTGAGGATCAAAGGACAAATCAATATTATGTAAAATGATTTATTTTTGGCATACCAATCTTTTTAAGTGGACCTGAATAATGCAAGTTGATGAAATAAATGCATGTTTGTTCAAATTCCAAATTTATCAATTACTTTTTTTTTTTTTTTTACCCTCATCCTTCCTCTATCTAGAGAACAGAATTTAGGAATGCACTGTATATTGGTACTATATTGTTTATTGGCTCACATTAGAGATTTGTTTGTATATTGGTAGTATTGAATGTAGATATTGAATATTTAACTTTCCTCTATTTTTACATTAAGGGCCAATCCCAATTCTATTTTATACTCCCTCACCTAGCCCTTCGCCCTTCCTCTTGCCCCTTGAAACAGAGTGGCAAGGTGTAGGGGTGAAAATATTCCCCTAAGAAATGGCACACCACTACTACACCATTACACACGTCATCATACCTAGTTTCTTTTATTAGTGTCCTGTAAAATTTAATCAGTATGAACAGCATAGTCCGCATATCAACAGAAATCGGGCTCGAGCACGTTTAACAGATTACTCACTCCCAAAGTTGTTTTGCACTGTATTTTGGAAAACTGTGCTCGGTGCAATGTCTACTTTTGTCTACTTTTAAACACTTCTGTCCTGATTTCTTTGAGGGGAGGATCTATGGGTGGGTAAATGTATGGACTTTTTCAGATCTTTCGATCCAATGGACGAAATTAAGCTGACGCAATTTACATATGAACACAACCAGAGATGACCGAAAAGCATACAGAGAACAGAAGCTTGTGTTTCTGCTCTGATAGACGCTCTGAATCCCGTCTAGTGCCCTTCCCATAATGTTTATGCATTAGGTCAGTAGGCGGAGAGTAGGTGGTCTTTTGTGGCTGTTCGAACGCATTCGACCACATGAGCATCTACACTACTAAAGCAGCCTGGTCAAATGCGTTTTCGACTTGGTCGAAAGTGGACAAGCTCAAAATGTTTTGGACCCTGTATTTAGCATCGTCCACTTGTGATCCGATCGACCAAAATGATCAAACTAACCATCTTAAAACCAGGTGTAAACAGGGCCTGAGATTTCCTTTGCCTTCATCTAATGCTTAATCCTTTGAATTTAATCTTTGAAAACACTAATAATTTAATAACACTGTTAAATGCACTATTAATAAATAAAGGCTCCAAAAAAGGGTTTTCAAAGCAATGCCATCAGTGCTTGAAGTGGAAAAATAAAAGTTCCAGTACTCCCGATGCTCAGTTCAAAACACGTTCCAAGCAACATGTCGGAAATGCCGGCCCATTTCAAGCACTGGATGCCATAGAAGAACTGTTTTGGATTTTAATAATCCAAATAACCTTCATCCACTATAAAGAACCTGTTGTGCAGTGAAAAGGCTCAATGGATGCCAAAGGTTCTTAATGAAACATCAATGCCCGTAAAGAACCAGTGTGTGTAATCCTTAACAAATCTCTGCCTTAATTCACTGGTAGCATTTAAAACAATTGATTTTGAATTGATAAGTGTGTTATTTTTCATTTATTGTTTTTCATTAATAGTATATAATTTAAATAAATAGGCCTTTTATGGACATTTTATGAAAATGAAGACCACAAGGAAGTGGAAACACAACAGTATTATGTAGGCTTTTTTAAATAAAAAGATAGCTGGAGCCTGTCGTCCTTTAAAGCTTCAAAATTCAGCAGTCTCTTTCCACAGCGATGCATGTAAGAAATCTTAGGGTCTAATATGAGAGTGTGGTTTAGGGAAGGTCATCCAGTGGGTAAACCACTAGTTGATATGGCCACTAATACAAACGTTAATTTCAGTCTCGATCCTGGTCAGATCCCTTCATCACGGCCGGCTTCTTAGCTTGCAGAAAGTGACACTTTATTGACTGTACATCGACCGCTAAGCTGCTGGAGATGCTTTTTTTCTGTCCCTTTCTCTCTGTGTCTTTCAGTCTGTCTCTTTTTGTCTCTAATCCTTCATCTGTTTTTGAACACTCTCCATCATTGTCATGTTTACTTTCTTGTTTTGTTTTTCTTTCTTTCGTTCTCTGTACTGCATACCAAAAACGCCATTTGATGTTCTCTCTATCCTGTTTTTACTCTCATTTCTCGTCATCCTCTACTCTTCATCTCCTTTCCTTCCCCTACACTCTTCTTCCATTATATTACTAAAAGCGGCTCCATCACAAGTGTTATTATGGGTGCCATCAGGGGCAGATCATAGTCAGAGCTGGAGATCAGCACACATGCTGGTTTGTGTGTGAATGTAAGAGGCTCTGAACCTCGCAGCACTTCTCATGGGAGAATAACGGAGAGCTCTAGAAACAGTGCAGCTGTATCAAATGCAAGTGAATTGGTGCTTATGTGGGGTATACGTTTAATTTATATGTGATCGTCTTTCTGAGTGGTATGGAAAATGGTCTGTGTTTGTTTTACACGGTTGACCTTTGTGCAGTGTAATGACCCAGAGTGAAACCGATTCGTAGATCTTCTGCTGGGTCTTATAGGCGCTCAATGAAAGACTTTCAGTGAGCAGCTCTTAATCTGGTCAAAGCTGAGAAAAAAATGAAGTTTTAAGCCATAATTCCTCTCCTAATTCTTCTTTCCTAATCCCTAGAAGAAGGGCAGCCCGTACAGGCCTCCTTTCCTGAATTTCGCACGTTGGCTCTTGCTGCTCTTGCCAATTCAAACCCTCATCTGGCTTTCAAAATGCTCTCCAAAAGCTGTCAGCCAGTGGAAGAAAAGAGCCTCGGGAGCACTCCACAAAATTAGACACCTTCACTCTGTGCCACTGTCGTCAGCGGATTGCTGTAATTACATGCGCAAATGGGTCATTGGCAAGGTCTTCTATGCTGTCAGGTGTGGATAGAAGAGGCAAAGTGCCAGAGGGGGTTTTACGACATGCTTTTCCCAATTGGACGGGGGTACTCACTGAGCCTTATTTGTGTGAAGTATGTTATAATGGACCAAATGTGGTGAAGACTCAGTTGATGACTACATGATTGGTGCATTGAGAGCCTGTTACTGTATTTATTGGACAAGTTTGCAGGTCAAATGTTGAAATATACATCCATTGAAATATACAAAATGTTTAGTCATATTACATTTTGGGGATTTTTATATGTATGTTAGGAGCGGGGATTTTTAAACTTTTTGGGGCCAGGGACTGTAGCAATGCTTAACAGTGATTAAGCATTGCTACAGTTACTTCTAATCAAAAAGCATGTCTAATTAATTGAAATTATGCAACTTATACAATTTAACAATGGTTTATTAAAAGTTTAACAAAAATTTAATTTTATGCCCATATGAAATCCGTTTTATTTTTTTCTCTTTTTTTTCACAATTTAATGGTCGAATTCAGTTTTAATAAGCAAGAAGCATGTCTAATCAACTATTTTTTTTAAAAAAAAAGGCCGCATTAACAGGGCCCTATGAAATGTTTATTTTTTTATATTTTAATACAAATGTATTATCAAAAAAAGGCAGTAATGAAATGAAGGCTAATCTTTAAAAATGTAATCAAATGAAATTTCCTTTCATTTTTTAACAAATGAAGTGCTGCACAACAGAGGTTTACTGTTAAAATTAAAGCATGGAAGAAAAAAGTACAGTTTTAATCATTTTTATTTATTTCGACTGTTAAAGTTAAATTGAACTTTTATTTTGACTGGTTGTCATGAAAACTGCTCGCCTGTGGAATTTATTCAAGTAGACATGCAGACTTCATATTTAAATAACAACCATTTTGACCTTTATTATTAACAGACGCTAATGCATATCACAATTTGTTTAAGTGTGTAACAAAGTGTACAGTCCTACATTTTATTTATTCATCCAAAATTTGCCAAATTCTGCAACATTCCACATTATACTGTAAATTCCATTTTTATGACTGGATTCCGTGATTCCGTCCATTTTTTCTGCATTGAGTAATCAAGTCCTTTGAAAGTGACATACGTTTTAAAATAATGAGTATAACAGATTCATGAAATTTTTATCAGTTGTATTAAGTTAGCAATAATGGCATTTTCAAACAAACAGAAAAAAGACTATCCCTTTGTTTAAAATAAATAAATAAAAACAGTAAAAAATAAATAAATAAATAAATAAAATATTTGTCCTCAGATGCCCATAGTTTAGAAACAAATTTGAAATGAAGAGTACCATTACAGTGATTCACATGCAAGAGCTCTAAGTAATCAATTTGCAGTATTTGTAGTGTTTTTACAAGCCAGCTAGATGGATTGAGCTTTAGCCAATTACTCATGCACATCCCTACTTTTGTGGCACAAACACTTTGTGATTCAGTCATTCCATAATTTTGCAATCATTGCCCGAAAAAAATTACATGTTACTGCAATACAAAGGGAGGGAGAACACATCACTCTGAAATTCTCGAGAAAGTAAGTGTTAAGACGATACTGTGGATCATGCGTAATGCTTAAAATGTCACATTCACCGCATAGAAGAAGCATCATTAGCTCGTAGAGATCAGTGGAAATCCAAAGATCCTCTTTCAGGCTATCATCTTTCCACTGTAAGCATTATGCTTCCTACATTCTCTATTGATTCAAAGATGTAATGTGTCCTCTCTATCTGTGGAGATTCACTTGACCTTTGTGTCCCTCAAGAGCTCATCGTGTTCTTGTGTAGTGGCATCTCTTCAGTGAGATATGGGATGTAGGCTTTTCTTCCATTACACATTTGTTTTTTCATAGTAGGCTAATAGAACATTGCTTCACATGTTAATCACAGGTTACCTTTAAACTGCAAAGTAATATACATGATCAAATTTGACGTTTTGGAGACCCAGGAGAGCTTAACAAAGAGAGTCTATTGATACTGTGGTTTTAACTTAAAATTTTGTGTTCTGCACTTCTCAAGTAAAACTTATCTAATTTTAAGGATCTTGATATGTTCACTAGAAAACAAGGCAAAAATACTGATTAAGAAAATTGTATTTTTTTATCCAGTCTTTTGGTGCTATTTTCACTTCTCATGATGTGATCTCAGTCAGTTCATATACAGCTCCTCTGACTTAGACTGGAATGTTACACTCATTCTTGCTATTTATTGTGAAGGTCAGTTTCCATACACTGTGCAAGAGATGGGTGGCTTCATTCATCATCTGTCTTGACAGCCCATGTTGTGCCCTAAATCCACCCCCACCTTTCTCCTTAGTTTCTGCACAAGTAGGTTTGTCCCATTAAGAGCCATTTTCTTGGACACTCACCATCTGTCTTATGTTCATTCAGTATCTCCTTTCCGTCTACCATTTAAAGCAAAACCTATTCCACTGCTCAGTATGTGCTCAGATTGCTACATTTTAATGTATAAAGTCACTTAATATAATGAAACATTAAAAGCACTTTAAAGATTCTTCATTAACAACAAAAACAAAGACTTATCTGCCATTATCCACAAAAGATATATTAAATCAATCATTGACCTTGGGTGTTCACGCATAGTGTATCATAGATATTCTTAAACAGGTTTTTTTGTCAGTGGTGGCAGATGAAAGTAGAGGGGGTTGGTGATCGACTGTGTTTTCTGGTCAGGGAAAATCGATTCAGGGGGTCCATCGAACCAGGAGATGGAGATAACCGTTACTATCCCTTCCCTCTGACGCGTCTCTCATTTCCAGACCCTTGGGTCCGGTCCATGCAGCCACACCTTAAGTAGAAGCTGGGCATTGTGTTAATCAGCTTCGGTCATGATGCGGGACAAGAGATGTGTTTGGAGCAAAGCTCGATCCGTTAGTAGGGGTGTAATGGTACATGTATTAATCCCGAACCGCCACGGTACGGACGTCATGGTTCGGTGCGTACAGTCAGATGACAGTCAGTCACAGGTGATCCACACTCCAATCCAATAGGGGCATACACAGTAATGCAATGCTGTTTGCTAAGCGCCACAACAGAAAAATGATCAGAAGAAGAAGAGATGATCTGTGCACCAACCCAAAACTAGAATTCAGATGCCACACAAGAGCTTGCTAGTAACCTATATGCTAAGTTTTAATTGTTTTTTGTGAGCACTACACGAATTTCACGGAAAGGAAACCGGGATGACAGAAATCGGCATTGTGTTTGTTTACTGTATTTTACAAAGCACAGTGTTTTGTTTTTATTGTGAGTCTACACAAATGAAATAGACCCTTTACAGTTTCGAATGATGTCTTAATCTTGAGAGAAAATCATTTGGCATTATGCCAATTTGTGTCGTGGACATTCTACGACCAACACATTTCAGACGGCACCCTCCAGATGTGCCAATCACCGGAGCTAGGCAGAAAAAGACTTCAGAAGTGCAAAAACTAATCTCTGCACAAGATTTGTTTTTCATTATTCTATTTATTTTGTACTTTTTTAGCACAAGAGATGCTTTTCAGTTTAGTAGCTGATTGTGACCAAATACAGTACTATAGTTTTGGAGGACATGCATTATTTTACTATTTTTCATTGATTTATTTGTTTCATTTCATGTGTCTCTCCGATTGTCTGTTTTTGTGCTTCCAGACAGACTGTCAGTTTGTTTGGTGGGCATTAGTGGTGGGCATTTTTAGTGGCTCTGCAGGTTGCATCACTATGCCAGTAGGTGTCGACAAGAAACGTTTTGTTTTGTTTGAGTGAATCTTTGAATCATTCTCTCAAGCAATTCATTTAAATCACTGATTTGTTCAGGAACAAAACAAGTGACTGGCTGCATCCAAAATTGCATCCTTCCGCACAATATAGTAGACGAAAACCAGTATGTTACAAAAGAAATATGTCTGAATTCACGGTACTCATAAAAGAGTAGGCAAAAAGTAACCAGATTACCTACTTCTTCCTGTGCATACAATGGACACTTCACTATCCCATGAGGCCACGGGAGAGGATTTGTGAATGGTGGCATTGCGAGGCAACTGTCACTGGTAGGTCACGTGAAAAAGGCAACATGGCGAATGTAGTCCATCTATATTACATTCATATTATATAGAACATACTTTTTTAGATGTTGTGAAGTAATAACTTATTCAAAATAAGTACCTACTCAAGAGAGTATCTGATTTTGGACGCAGCCACTGTTTTGAGTGAGTGAGGCACTGAATCATACTCATTCCAGACAAAACAAATGACTATGAGTGAATCATTGAATAATTCACTCCATAGATTCGTTAGCAACAAGTGACAACAGTTAATTCTTTTCATGTTGATGCCAAACTACTTGTTTCAAACTTTTTTAATGGACTATATGCACGGGTTACTTCCTGGTTGTCGTTAAGCCAGCTCGGGCACTTCCGGTGAACTGTTAGCTGTTCATTCTGTAGTCGTTGTACATCGACACAAAATCATCTATGGTTGACTTTTTAATGTTGTATTTATATTTTAATGCAGTTATTACATTTACCTAATTTGCCAATAAACCAGTTTTATTGATTGCAATAAAGACGAAGCTATTGGGACTGTTTAAAAATGCCATGTCTGTAATTAGACACACACACACACACACACACATTTTTTCCCCAGCACTTTAAATGTTATTTTTAATGCGATGACCACAAACATAATTTGTTCATCCTTCTGAGATTGTCCCCATTGTAAAACCGAACGTTTAAAAATGTAGGAAATTTAACATTTGATAAAAAAACACTTATTTAAAAATAAAAAAGACAGTAATTAGCACTTTAACCAGCAGGTGGCGGCAAAGTAGCATTTATTTGCGCACATATCAGCCATTTCCTCTAAACGTTTTTCACTTCGTTTTTGACTAAATATTAAACATTATAAAATAACTAGGTTTGAAAAAACATTTTGTCAATGTGAAGTATGAAATACTCACAAAATCTTATGAAAAACAATAACTTTTATTGTGAATTAATTACACAGAAAGCGAGCACCGCGCTCTCCCTTTGTAATCACAGCAGATGTCAGTCAGTGCAGCGCAAGATCAATGATTTCAGCACACTTGTGAAAACACACATTTTATTCAATTAATCTAACTAAAGTGCACAATAAATATTTAATTTTTGAAGCTTTTTTTTCACATAAAAGTGTGAAAACTAATGGTCGAATTGAATTTAGCCGAGGAGGAACATTGAGGTACGTCTTTATCAGTGGTGTAGTCCTAAAAAAATAAGTGGTGTACTATTACCCAGACCCCCCCCCCTCCCAAAAAAAACCGACAAAAAAAAAAAAACATAAACATAAACATAAACATGCCAGTAAATGTGTTTTATGTTGTTGTTCACTAGTAACGTTTCATTAAAAACAAATATATACAGTGCATTCTAAAATTGGTTGACATTTTTATTGCTTTACAGTTTGACTATTATTTAAACATGCTGCTTTGGAATTATATTCACTGTAAAAAAAAAAAAAATGATATATCTGAAATTAAAGTTTCATTTTATTCAAAAGGGTGTTAAAAAAGTCAATTATTCAAAATTTAATTTATTAACATTATAAAAATGTGGTCATGAGTTTCACAAACAAACAAAAACAGTAGTCAGGCTGAATGAAAATTTAAACCACTCTCTGTCGGTAGGTGGCGCATATGGAACAGCAGAAATAGAGTTGTTTCCCCGGTAACCTCTGTAAACTCAGTTTTGTATTATTTATATACATGTAATATCAGTTTGACAGAATTTTCTACTTCAGTGTGCCATAAGAAGTCAAACTATATCATTTTCCATTATCATAGCATTTGTTATGAAAAATAGCAACCTACACATAGCCTATAGAAACATGTTTGACTTTCTCTATAGCGTTTTAAAGTGTTTAACTCTCAATAGAATTCAAATGGATCGCACATTTTATCATCAGTGTCGGAATGGAAATCTTATCAAACTTTTGGAGCTTGATAAGATTCAGAGAGTAAAGTTAGCCTAGTATGTTTATGATTCCCGCACCACTAATGCATTATAAACAAGGCTTCAGTTGCGCTGATGGTCTTTTCAGTTCGTACGGAAACTTGGAAAACGCATTATGTAGGCTATATAATTAATTAATAGTCTTATTTACTCACCACCATGTTTCTCACGCCGAGACCGCTGCAGTGAGAGAAATGCGCTCAATGCACGGCTCAAAACACCGAGCGGCGTTGATCGGAGTTCTCTCACTGCAGCGCGAACACGCACTGTGAAGCCTGGTTTTTAGCCGACTATGAGCGGGACAAGGTATGACAGAAGTGCTCATGCACCAATTACATCAACGAATCGCGAGTTTACACAACAGCATTGGACACACAGTTAAAGGGGAAGCTAACAGGACAATATTTTATGGACTTTCGAAGCAAAAAACAAGTGGGTATACGCAAATACTGATACTTAGAAGTTGTAATACGCAAACAGCCCTGAGCAAAAAGTAAGCATACGGCGTATGCGTGCGTATCGCCCCGACTACACCACTGGTCTTTATTTATTTATTTTCTAAGCTGTCTTACGTTTGAATAACTAAATTAATGCTATGCCTGACTATTTAAGTGACTATATTCTGATTATAAACTAAGTATTACTCTACTGATACTCAACACACCAGCAAATGACATCTCACCGGAAGTTATCGAGCTGGCTTATATTAATGCGGAAGTTCTAAAGAACGCTCCGTGCATATAGTCCATTGGTGGCGCAAAATGCACAAAATAACTGACACTATTGTGTCTAAAATGTAAGTTACTATATGTTGTTAATCATGTTATACTGTCAAAATTACTTAACAGTTTATTGAACTGTTGTATGAAAGCAGTTTTACGGTTTCTCATGTAGTATTGCTGAATTTAAACAGTTTAAAATAGCTTTATTTTTATTTTTTTTATCTTTGATCTGTGAAAGGACACTGTGTCAACTCAAAGCCTGGATTTGTGGTTGTCATCTACAACAAAATGAAAGAAAAGAACCATTTTAAACAGACTCAATAGAGGGACAAAATAAAGCAAAACAATGACTGAAACACCTGTGACTTAGTATATTTCTTTCTTTTTACTTTTCTTTCTTCCTTTTATCCGTCTGCCTTTATTTTCTCATCTGACTGTCTTTGCGGTCTAAGTTTTAAAAATAGCACCTCATAATGGAGGGTCAGGATCCAAAGGGGAACGATGATCCTCCGAGGAGGAGACGTAATTTAAATTCCATGGCGTACGGGATTGCTTTTCCCCGTCCACTGATGAGGGCAGATATGCGATAGCGAGGGGCTTTAAGCTTCGGCTCCTGGGAAGCCTCTATCGCCAGGGAGCAGGAGCAGCATATCAGAAATCATCATGATGAAATGAGGGGCGAGGCTGAGGAAAGATCAGTGGGGGATTTGAACTTCTCATGAGAGCCAGAGACAAAGGCAGAATGAGAATTATGTCTGTCCTCTGTCTCTCCATCTATTCATGAATGTTTGCGTGTGTGAGAGAGAGAGACTGACTGTGATTGCCTGCTCATCTTACCCCAAGTAATATTTGTCAGACCTTTAATAGCTTATGCTGTCATGTCTCATATTTGTGTATCCAAGCAGGGAACGAGGGTTCGGCAGAGAATGGACAGAAGGAGACGTCCACCTGTGACATTTGCCAGTTTGGGGCAGAGTGTGATGTTGATGCAGAAGATGTCTGGTAAGCACAAAAACAAACTGTAGGAAAACTATTACAGAATAAATAAAACCCGTAAGACCTTTGTTAATCTTCGGAACACAAATTAAGATATTTTCGATGAAATCCAAGGGTTTCTGAAGCACACATAGACAGCAACGTCATTGCACCTTTTGAGGTCTAGAAAGGTATTCACGAGTTCACATATCCATATAATTAAATAGAGTAAAGTTATGAGTATTTGGCGTGCTGTCCGGGGAGAGGCTCCGAGCTCGGAATTTTGGCCCGAACCCAGAGTACTCCCCCCGGTGTGGTAAAAGTAGATAGAACTGTAAGTGAGGAGATGGGGTGGAGGAGGGATGCTGATAAACTCTCAGATGAACAGAAGTAAGTCTGCTGAATTTATACCTTTTGACATTGGTTGAGTTAACTGAATGCTCTCCACCTGTGCTAATTAGGTTAATTATCTGAACTTGCTCCTCCCGAATTTTGTTAATAAAACATAATTTAAAGACATGGTTAAAAAGTCAGCGTGACTACAGTGGTTCAACCTTAATCTTATGAAGTAAAAGCATTCTCGTGGCTTGACGAATACTTGCAATGACATTGCTGCCTATGTGTGCTTCATAAACCCTCAGGTTTCAACAAAAATATCTTAATTTGTGTTCCAAAGATGAACGAAGGTCTTAAGATTTTGGGACGACATGAGGGTTATGACAGAAATGTAATTTTTGGGTGAACTAACCCTTTAAGCTCCAAAAAGAACACTCTGTACTATATAATACTGTTCTGGAGCATATTACAATTTCTGTGACGAACTGACTGAAATGTAAGTCATTCACAGAATTCTTGCTTTGAAAATTTTCCTTGACAGCCCTGGTCTTAATTTACTTTCACTGTATGAAAAATAGATGACCCATGATCCTTCAGGAATCATTCTAATACGCTGAATTGGTGCTCATGAAACATTTCTTATTATTATGACATTTGAGAACAGTTGTGCTTCTTATTATTTTTGTGGAAACCATGATATTTTTTCAGGATTTTTTGATGAATAGAAATTTTAAAAGAACAGCATTTATTTGAAATAGATTTTTTTTTTTTTTTTTTTTGTAACACTAAATGTCTTTACAGTCACTTTTGATCAATGTAATGTGTCCTTGCTGACTAAAAGTATTAATTTCTTTAAAAAAAAAAAGTTTTTAATGTGTAATGTGCAAACAGTAAATATATCAATAACTGTTTCTTTAATGTGAATTCACTCTCTGGTCAGTAACAAAGAGATTTATTGGTTGTTTGATTTGTTGGTACTGTAATAGCATGATATGGAATATGGGACACTATAGGCAATGTATGAGATTCATCCACATACTTGAAAGAATCTCACGTCTTCTAATATGAACTCCGAGAACTTGCCCGAGATAAATGAACAAGAAACAAGGCCAATTATGACAGTTTCATCTCTGCTGATGAATGGCCGTTTAGCTCCGGCGCTCCAGCTCAGAGAACTCATTAATATTCAATAAAAAATAAGAAGCAAATCCCCATAAGCAGTCACTTTGCTCTTCTAACAACATCTTTATGCTATATACAATGAGAAATGGTTATAATTTCTAGAGAATCTATTTGAGTTCTAAACATGTGAAAAAATCATGACTCACATCATATATTTAAAATCCACCCGTGGATATTGAGAGGAGGTTTTCGTTGCCCTGAGCATCAGTGAACAGCTCAAACTGTCAGCAAGAGTGAACGAGACTACCCTTTAATCTTAATAGAAGTAGGCCTCTCTTCCTCCCTCCTGTCTATCTCTCTCAGGGCGTCTGAAGGGAATTACATGTCGGCCTTCGCAAAGACAGCCTGTAGATTCACTAAAGATTCAACAAGCACTGGCTGGAGAGCTGGGGTGTTTGGAGGCATCAGAATGAAACAGCCCGGCCTCTCCCTCCTCAGAGATATCAGCACAATTTGAGGCATTTATGCCTGAGTCGTAGGGATGGTCCCATGACAGGCCCCTCGCTCTGATACACTTGACTGCAGATGACTCACTCACCTCACCTCACCGAAAAAACACTCTACCTCTCTCAGTAGTCCTTCTTTTTTTAGTCTCGCTCCATTTTTCCATCTTCCTGTGTCATTTGAAAGGATTACTGAAAAAATGAGATGAGAGATTATAAATAAAAACAGTGCTATAAGCTGCATTAATAACATGTCTGTGTGTGTTTGTGCACTGATTGTGTGTAGTGACAAGCACCGGATTTGTTCGGCTGTTGTGTAGGATACTAGTCTGTGTGTGTGTGTGTGTGTGTGTGTGTGTGTGTGTGTGTGTGTGTGTGTGTGTGTGTGTGTGTGTGTGTGTGTGATACAGAAAGAGATAGAAAGATAGAAGTAATATTGATTTCTGTATAATTTGCCGTTAGCATGTTGCTGAATATTTTTGAAATGTTGTATGAATTATTAGATATTGTATGAATAGATAGATAGACAGACAGACAGACAGTCTTCATTATCATTTTAAGAGGTCTTAAATTTGCGGACAGAAAATAGGAATTGCGATACAGTCTAATGTGATTATTAATCTTCAAATGGCTATGTTTCAATTAAATTAATGTGAGTGCTGCACATTCAAAGTGCAGCACTGTTCCTGATGGTTGTAAGGGTATATATCTCCCTGATCTTTTTGAATGAGCAGCTGGAAGTAGACATTTATCAATATAAGAACAAAAAAAACAAAATGTTTTTAAGAATATTATTATTTAACATACTCATCATATAGATTTTACTAGTATCGGCACAATAATATGTATTGCCTTTTTTAAAAACACATTATTATCATGTGAGTTTTGTATTCAGTATAGATCAACCTCTAATTCATATGTATTAATATATATTAGTGCATAAACCAGTTTCAGTAAATATGTATATGTTGGATAAAACATGTATTGAGTATTTAAAACTTGCAAATACCCTGTTTTGCAGTTGAATGTATGACCCAGCCTATTCAATGAAGTAAACCAAACTCAGATACATGATTTATTTTGAAATTGTATGAGGTTGTTCTGTATGGACATTCAGTATTCATTTTATTTGTGCAGGTCTTAAAAAAAAAAAAAAAAAAAAAAAAACTATGCAGAGACCCTGGACAGACAAACAGATATTGGATTTTGCTGATTTGTTTAAAGAAAGGCAGTAAACAGTTTATTGTTCTGAAAATGTTAAATAATGTTCTTAATGTTGAAGCCACAAGAGTTTGCATTGAAATAAATGCCATATACTGTTTATTGTGTAGCCAAAATACCAATAATAACAAGAAAAAATATATTTTATTCAGAATACAGATAGATAGACAGACAGACAAAACTACAAATTACCCTAAAAAATAAGACTGATCCTCAACAAGTACAAATTCAGTCATCATAATCCAGCCATAGAGAGAGAGAGAGAGACTAAAGTGTGTGAGTAAAGGGCAGCTGGACAGACAGGAAGCCCACAGGCCATGCTGGAAAAGTTTAGATAACAGAGAAACCACATGGCTCTTACAAATCAATAAGACATATCCCCTCACTCAACAAGATAAACACACGCTCACACACATACAGAGGCTACCATCCAAACAACCTGAATTTTTAAGGAAATCTCATCCCTTCAGTTTGATACACTTGCAAAGCCATTATTACTTGATTTGCTATTGGAAACCTTTAGTGTGTGTGTGTGTGTGTGTGTGTGTGTGTGTGTGTGTGTGGTGTTGTTGATGCAGTGCATTTGCAGTGTGTGTGTCTAGAAAATGTGAGAGGCAACATTAAATATTCATGCTCTCAAGACACATTAGCCTTTATGACCACTACAGACGGTCACACTGGAGAGCAAATGTGTGTGTGTGTTTGTGTGTGTGTTTGTGTGACCATTACCGGAGATTTGCAATAAATACATCTCAATATCATTGTGCGTGTTTGTTTTTATCTCAAATTCAACATTCCCGGGGATTTATCTAAATTACCATGCATTACAGATCTCAATTAGCAATGGCAAACAATCAAAGCTGCCCTTGAGTGGACTTCATACCACAGTTCAGTTCAGTCAACGTCTCTATTTAAAACAGATATTTTTAGCTCACATTTGTAGTCAGTTCACATTATTCCAGAAGTGCCAGAATACAAAATGGCTCCTTACTCCACTAAAGCTCACTGGCAGGGTGGAAATATTAAAAAGGAAAGTTGAAGAAAGAAAAAACACACACACAAATTATGACAGATTTCTAATTATACTGTCGTCTGTTTGCTGCAGCGAGAAGTGACTGGGGACGGCAGTTTAATTGTCATTTCTGCTCAACATGTTCCTGCAGTGGCACACAGATGACGCATACACACTTTAGAGAGAAACTACAGCAGAAAAACCTGAATGCTGTAGATACAGACCATAAATTCAATTTCTGTCATGACAACTCTGAGAGTTTGGCCTGGTAATGTACATGACGATATTAATGTGTTTGTTCTTGGTGGGAAAGACCTGCTACGCTGTCACCCCGTAGCAAATCTATACAGGTGGAGCTGGGGAAGGTGGAGGGTTTCTGAAAGCGCGCTGCAGCAAATGCAAGTATTTGAATATTAAGCGGCAAGCTCATTGGCTACTGATACAGCAGGAACCAATCAGCTGTGCCCAACAGAGAATGATGTGATTGCAAGCAGATTGGGTCAAAGACCTATAAGCCTGTGCCATCTAGAGTTTCATGGGAAATACCCTGGGAAATACTAACATACCAAATAAACTCACATAACATACACAGTGAAGACTAGATGACAGATTTTGTATTCTTTCAAGCAGAAATAAATGACTAGCTCAAACACAAATACAAAGGCTGCATGTGTTGTGTGCCTGTCACAAATGTCAGAATCTTTGTCCGGTATTCAATGCGTCTTTGTCTCCTTCTCAGAAGCACATAGCCTTTCATCCGTACATACGCACATGTACATAAGCACTCATTACCGTCACTAATGAAGGTATGTGAATAAGAACCGCCATTAAAACGGGCAAAGGAACATCAAAGTATTAGAACTCATCATTTCTCGTTTGAAACGGAGCGTTGTATTATTCTCCACTGATGTGTTCGCAGTGCTTTGGTTGCTAAGCCAGTCCTCTGTGCTAATCATTAAGCCCTTGTGATGATAGACTCCAGAATGTGCTATAGATTGAAAATCACTGCTGCATCCAGTTCAATCCCATCCACATTCATTCCTAAGCTTTCCCTTCTAGCTTCACGCTGATCCGAGTAGATGAAAAAAGACTTTACTCATTACATTTGCAATCTTGACACCCTTATCAACATTTATAGAGTAGACACATCATAAAAATGCTGTTGATGTTGGTGTTAATCTGTTTCTAATGGTAATTCATCCAGCCTCAAGCCAAATGGGCAATTATGAATGTCAGTTAATGTTTATGTGAGGTTGCCGTTCCCGCTGATGCAGACCTTTTGTAAAGAGGCCTGTATTTTTTACCATTGTAATCTGTGTATGTTGCAGCGCTGTAGTCTCGCAGGACGCCTGTGAAAATGCTGAGCTTAACACACTCATACATGATGGAGAGGTGTACATTAAAATCATAATGTTCACCCTTTGCAGAACTGGCTCTTACAAAAGCAATTTTCTTGTAGGCATAAAAACAAGTGTTTGTGTGATTGATTGAAACTACCAGCAACACTAGAAGAAACAAAATACTTAAAACTGTCCGTTCCTGGCAGGTGTTGTTTGTGGGGCAAACTTTGCTGTGTAGATGTTCTTTAAGTTTATATATATAAACGCTAAACTTAAAGGTCCCGTTTTTCGTGTTTTTTTGAAGCTTTGATTGTGTTTATAGTGTGCAATATAACATGTGTTTATGTTTCGCGTGTCAAAAAACACAGTACTTTTCACATAATTTACTTATCTGTATACCGCTGTTTCCACTGTCATAAAAACGGGCTGATGACTTCCTTGTTCTATGAAGTCCCTCCTTCAGAAATACGTAACGAGTTCTGATTGTGCCAGCGGTTCCTGTGTTGTGATTCGACAGCAGCTTAGCGAACCTTGCCCGGAAAGGTCACGCCTCTTACCATAACGTGGAGATGCACGCGCTCAGTGTTATTGTAAACATGTCTTTAATTTTACCCTATCAATTTGAGCCGGAATCAGACCCGGTGATTGGACTGCGGGATGAAAATAACAGCGTTTCGACGGCATGGCGACAAACACACTCTACAAACGCAACTCTTGTGTATTCCTGTGGGCGGAGGTTAGTCAAAAAACTGTTTTAGTGACATCATTAAAGAAGGAAGTAGAGGGATGTAGTCCAAACTGGCCGTTCGATGTAGGCGACTTCTGTTAAATAAAATATCTCGCTTGGCAAATTTTACAGATTTTATTTATACTCTAACAACAACATTACACACTAACTAAAGTTTGAAACATGGGATCACGAAGAACGGGACCTTTAAACGCTACAACAACTACCTTACTAACTATTAATAAGCAGTAAATTAAGAGTTTATTGAGGCAAAAGTCGTAGTTAATAGTGAATGTGTTCCCCATACCAAAGTGTTACCAAAACATTTTGTTTTAGGGATGTCCCGATCTGATCAAGCATTTTTTTAACTGATCGGTATCGGCTATCCTACGCTTTGAGCACTGTTGAGCGGATTCATAAACACCTCTGATTGGCCATTGTATTCACATGCTCATCGGATGGCCTATGTCTTTGATTGGCTACATTGATCAACACACGGGAGCATTTGAAAGCATGTGGAAGTGTTTAAATTTGAAAGCATAGACTCCTGCTTTCAAACGCTCCCGTGTGTATCTGTGTAAGGGCTCGGTGAAGAGTGTCATTGATGACTATTTACTATTTGTTTTTGAAGCGTCGATCATTGAAGCCAATCGCAGACATATCCGATGAGCCGTGAACACAGTGGTCAATCAGAGGTGTTTACGAATCCGCTCAACAGCACTCAAAGCGTCACATTTTTAAAATTTCAGTACCGACATGGTACTTTTGACAACTGGGAATCTCTACAAAAAGTCATTTATTTACTATTTATTTTATCTGCCATCAGACTGTCTGAGGCGTCGTTGCCATAACGCGTTGCTATGGGTTGCATCTTGCTTTGGCCTTGACTGACAGACTGGCATTCTCATTCTGACAATGCGAGCGTCATGCTTTCTAACCTTAAATCCAATTTTTTTTTCTTTATGTTGTGTGTGTGTTTGTGTATGCCTATAAATATAATTACTGTAGTAATTCTATTGGAATCGCTCCGTAGTGATAGATGACTCTTTTTGTTTTTTACATTTGAGCCCCTGAGAAAATCTCTCCACGGCTTTATATACATTGGATTGATTTTAATAACTTTAATGTACTTGAAGTGTGCACCAAGCACTAGGAAAATCAGTTCGTACTCAATATTCAATGACTCGGATCAGATCGGGGGCACAAAAACCTGATCGGTACTTTTATTTTGATTTACTTTTATAATCACATTTTCTGCAGGCCATAAAAAAGTTTGATTGGTGATTTTTTAAATATGGGTTAAAATATCGATCTTCAATTAAACTTGATATTGATTCTCAAAATCTATATTGACTGTGATGCATTATAAAGACAATGTACCAAAAAATAATGTCTTTCTATTATGTTGCCCCTGCAATCTGCATGCAAAAGCAAACAATACAGCGTGGCCAGTGCAGTTAGACTGGGTAAACCCAGCCTGATCTCCCGGCGATTTGATTTCGCCCTGCAGCTCAGTATGGAAACCCGTACATTCATTTCTACTGCTTCTGTTACACTTTTGCAGGAACCAATCACAGACTGGCTTATCCACCTTGCTCGCTATTGGCGAGTATAACACGATGACGATAGAGAAGCGACGGCAAGCACGACTGTCAATCCAATTCCTTTTAATCTCTCGACGATGCTGAATGACTTCTTTAGTTTAGCAAACAAATCACTCGAGTGGGTGTAAATACCACTCACTTTCATGTTTTTTGTTTTTTTTTTGCACAACCTGCAAAAATCGCTCGATGCCATTGCTGCTTCTGCAAACCGCTGATCAATGCTACAAACCAATACAAACTAAACCTGTCTGGAGTTTTCGCGTCGCTCTGCAAAGTACGTCACCCGGATCGTTGATCTGATTGGTTGAAGGACTATCCAATTGCGTGAATAATGCTCGTTGATCACGCCTCTCGTGCAGTAGAAAATACGTGCAGACTCTCCAGACCAATGTTCAATTTTAAATTGAGCTTTATTCTGGTGATAGCCAGACAACAGTGCAGTCTGATTCACAAACAAATGACTCTTATTATCTTTTTAGTGAGTCAAAAACACAACCAGTGTAGCCCGATTGACTTCTAAATTCTTTTCATTCAAAATGAGTTACTGGTTTGTATGGGTGTGAAACAATGCCCTGTGTAATTTACAGCATTAGAAGAGAATCACTTTCATATAAGAAAAATTAACATTATAACTGATACATAACCGAATGGATCGGAATCAAACATAATTGAGCTTGAGAATCGGAATTGAATCAGGAAATCTGCAATGATACCCAACCCTAGAGCCAACATTCGAATCTGACTTGTGACGTTTCTTGGATATTTCCTCCTGACCATCATTTCCTGTCACTTATTTAATATTAATAAAAATTGGTAAAAGGCCAAATAAGATGTATTATGTCCAAAGAGGCCAAACAATGTGAAACACTGAATACCCCTCCAGCAATTACTTTGAGTCCCCAGTTTGCATGTGTGAAGTGTTATTCTTAGCTTGATCAAACAAGATGTGACACTTGTTTAATGATCTTTCTCCACGGTCTTTGATTTGTCAGTAATTGGCATTTACTGTGCTGTTTCTCACTACACAGGTGCGTCTGTAACATCGACTGCTCCCACATCAGTTTTAACCCCGTGTGCGCATCAGATGGCCGTTCCTATGACAACCCCTGCCAGGTAAAAGAGGCATCGTGTCAGCGGCAGGAACGAATCGAGGTCAAGTTCCTGGGTCACTGTCAGGGTAAGAAGACCATTTTGAAATCATTTATGATTGCTTTATATAACACAGTCATTTCTTATATTGTTACATGCTGTGTTCTTCCATTGAATTTGCATTTATATAAGACAACATGAGAGAACTCATGTAAAGATGAACATTATAAATCACTGTTATATAATCAAGTTGATTCATGTTCATATGATCATTAGTTTCTGGAATATAGCAATTTCCCAAATATCATCTTCAAAATGACAATGTACAAATGAAAACATGCTTTATTATATAACCAGCAGACTGGCTGAGGCAGATCTGTTCATTTTAACATCTGAATTCATTTCTATCCTGTAGGCGACATGATTACAGGCACCAAAGCAGGCGATGGGCAATATGCCAGGACAGACTACACAGGTGCGTGCGTGCGTGTTTGATAATAAAAAGTTGATTTTCGCATGTATGTCCTGTGGTTCTGAAGATGCCCTTGGATTCCAGCTGTTCTGACCCACTTGTGTGTGTGTCTGTGTTTGAATAATAGAGGAGAAGCCTGAGGTTTCCGAGGTGGCGAGAGGGTTGTACATCCCTTGCCCTGAGCACTATAAGAACTATTGTGTTCACGGAGACTGTGAATATCCCAACATGCTCTCAACACCGTCCTGCAGGTACACACACACACTCATGATGTGTCTGATCACTCAAGCGTATCCCGTCTAGAAAAATACATTGTGAATAAATGTGTGTGTTCAGGCACTCAGCATCTTATGACTGTGTATGGAACTCTATATCACAGACCTTTGTCTCCCCCTAGTGTTCAAACCACGAAAAAATAATGATTGTTCATCATGTAAAATCAATTATTCATTTTTATTTCAGTTTTAGGTTAAGTTCAACTAAATGAAAGTGAGAAATGTTTCTTTTGCAGCTAGCTGAATTTTTTATTTATTTCAAGTAACAAAAAAGTGTTTTGTGGTTTTAGTTTTAGTTTTAATAACCCTGGTATTTCATTGGTAGGACAAACAGATTCCAAACTCCAAACGTCATTGGTTGATCGTTTCATTTTTCAGGAAAATCAATCTACAAGTCATCTCTACAGATTAAGTTTGGACAGAAGGAAATATTGTAAACCGAATTGTGCACACATTAGCTCAATAACAATAAGTGGCTATTCGAGTTTTAAAACTCATATTAAAGTCATCGAAAAAAAAAAACTTGAGACAGTAAAGAAGAGTCTCTCTGGCAGGTACTGCAGTAAAACAGAAGGTATTTCTCAGGAAACACTGCAGCATGTGTGTGTGTGAATACTAGATATATTACAGAGACAGTGTGCACTCAAACGCATCTAATCTAACAAGTACATAATGCTGTGTTTGTTTCTTCAGCTGTCACTCAGGATTCAGCGGTCCGCAGTGTGACACTAAGGAGTATAATGTGCTGTATGTGGTGCCTGGCTCTGGAAAGCTCCGTTACGTCCTCATCGCGTCTGTCATTGGGGCTCTGCAGGTGGCCATCATATGTGTAGTGGTGCTGTGTATCACCCGGTGAGTATAAACACACCACAGCATTATAACTGAGAAGGAAAGCAGAGGGCAGCTACCTCCTGTGTAGATCCCACACACTCGCAGCTCTTTATAGAGTGAGAGGTCCCGCCAGCTGGAGTCTTTTTACACTGTGTGAAAGGTCATTGTTGAAGGATATGTGTCTGATAGTGAAATCTAAATCACTAGCAGCACTAAATAACTAGAGGGAGCAGCACTCAAAAGAGGGAGCATTTTCTTATGTTCATGGATCATGATCATAAACTTCAGATCGTCTTCAGTCTACATACAAAAGTTTGGGCTTAGTAAGATTTTTAGGCCCGAGCATCGATGGTGTGAGGACCCTATTGTAATTGCTCGGTCAATTCTTCTTCTTCTCCGAAATGAATCACGTTTTTGAGGGCCTAAACATGCTCGAAAACTCCTGAAACTTTGCACACGCGTCAGACGTGGTGAAAATGTATGTCTGATATGGGTTTCAGAATTAGGTGTAGCAAAATGGCTCAATAGCGCCACCTACAAAATTTCAATTAAGCACCCTTCGCGCTACGTTTCACGTACAGGTATGAAATTCGGTAGACAGATATAACAGCCCAATACCTACAAAAAAGCCCCCGAATGCAAAATCTGTAAACCCAACAGGAAGTGAGATATTTTCAGTTTTCTCTGCAAAATATTTGCAGTTTTTGCCATTTCCAGACGCTGTTCTTTAACAAACTCCTCCTAGAGCTTTAATCAGATCAACATCATATTTGGTCAGTCTAATCTAAAGGCCTTTGTGACATTAAATTATGAAGATCTTGAGTTTTCACCTCAAATGGCATGCTTTGCACTGTAATTCCCTCTCAGAAACACATTTATACATGACATGAAGTACCAAACATGCTAGAAACACATTAAATCATGCAACACTTGGCTAAGTGCTAAAGTATGCGATTAATGCCACAAAACAGGAAGTTGTTGTAACTCAGCCATGCAATGTCCAATCTGCTCCAATCTTCACGTTTGAAAATAGTCCTGGCCTAAAGACATCTACATGCCAGTATTTAGTAAGAGTCAAAGCGCCACCTGTTGGCAGCAGGAAGTGTGGCATGTCGAAATGACTTTGCCATATTTCTCCTGTATTTACTCACTTACAGACGTGTCAACCACTGTTCACAGTGTTCCTGAGGCCAACGGGTGGTGGTGGCCCCGGGTGCGAGGGCCCTTTCATCGCTGCTTGCAGCTTTAATTTGTAATTTTATTTCAAATAAATGCTGTTCTTTTGAACTTTCTATTCATCAGTGAATAAAAAAAAAAAAAGAATCTCAGTTTCTAAAAGACTAATAAGCAGCACAGTTGTTTTCAACATTGATGATAATAATAAGAAATGTTTCTGAGCAGCAAATCAGCATATTAGAATGATTCCTGGAGGATCATGTGACACTGAAGACTGGAGTAAGGATGATTGTCATCACAGGAATAAATTACATTTTAAAATAAGTTATTTTAAATTGTAATAATATTTCTCAATATAACTGATTTATTGTATTTTTTATTAAATAAATGCAGCTTTGTTGAGCAAAAGAGACTTTTTTCAAAAACAAAAAACATTGCACTGATCCCAAATGTTTTGAATGATGGTGTATGCCCAACTGAACATATTTATGATATTTTCAGCTGAATAACTGCATAATATACCTTTGCGGTGTAAGAAACAGAAGGTAAAAATGCATAAAATTCCATTTAAAAGTGTGAAATTTTGGCACCAAGCAAAATTGAAAAAAATAAACATTGTTTCTTAAAAAAATGCATCAAACTCTTAATCCATATTTCATTGTTTGGACAAACAAGTAGCAAATGTTTTGTTGTACCCACTCACAAAGATTGCAAATCCATTTGATGTCACTAGTGGCACAGAAATTACCCACTTCAAACATATTCCACCCAAAATAATAAAAGTACTTTGACAGATATGTTAAAAAATAAAAAATAACATTATTTGAAAACTGCAGTCAAAAAGTATTTGTCAGTATAAACCTGAATGAGCTGTAAAATATATATGTTAGGAATCACTGTTAATTTAGCTTCTTCAGTGAAAGAAACAGACCCTTGTTTGTGGACAGGGCTCCAAAGTCTGTGAACCGTGACGCAGTTTCAAATCATAGCAGTGGAAAACTGTCGAATGAATACTACTGATGCAGAAGCATGCATGAAACATTCTTTTATAAACGTATAAATTTACAATTTATATTTACAATTACAAGATATTTTTATAGCAAAAGCTTTGGAAAATTTGTTTTTTCCTTCCAGGCATTGTTCTGATTAGAAATAACATAGAGCTGCCTGGTGGAAGCAAATTATATGTACGATAATGACATCCTTTTGCTTCCTCCACAGGAAGTGCCCACGGACCAACAGAATCAACCGGCAGAAGCAGAACACAATGCACTACAACTCTGAAAACACCCTGCGCGCCTCCACCCGCCTCATTTGAGCGCCGCGACCGCTCGTGAGAAGAGAATCGTGGGAAATGTAGTTTGGACAGAGGACAGAATATAAAAAAACTCAATCTCCGTCCTCAAAGAGACACTGCATCCTGCTGGATGATGGGATGGAGGGACGGAGGATGATGGTGCAGATATAACGGAGGACGATGGGTTCTACACACGATGCCTTGCACCTGTGGCACAGGAGACAAACAGAGAATTTTAGGACACCATGATAGGACAAGTCCTGTTATTTGGTTATGTATGGGTAATATTTCCAATAGTTAATTTGTTTGTCTTGATGGGGTCCTTTTTCTGTAATGTAAATAAATAATTTATATCACAAAGCATTGTGTGTTTATTTCTTTTCTGAATGCCATGACTTTTGAAGGGTCTGACTTTTTCAGGTGATTCTAGAGAGACTGGAAAATGATTTTCTACAAACAAACACACACACACATATATATATATATATATATATATATATATATATATATATATATATATTTGTTGTTGTTGTTTTTTGTCAATTTTATCCAAGCAAAAACAAGAAAGGCAGTAGAAAAAACAAGGAGAAGAAAGACAAATGCACAGTAATAGTGTGGTTTCTAACTTGATAGCAGCTGTTAGTCCTAGATTTTTAAAACAAGGGGTTGAATTATCTGAGCTATTCAAAAGATGAGAATATTACTGACCTCTAAAGGTCATGTTGAGAACAGAAAGAAATTCCAGACATTCCTTGTCTGTAGAAGTTCTTCCTACTTCATCCCCAGACCAGTCCAGTGGAGTTCCGGCACTTCCTGTCCTGTCTGACAGTCTGTGTGCCACAGGGGTGAGAGAGAGAGAGAGTTCCTTAATGAAAATTACCTTATATTTGTCTATGTGCACAAATATGTGTTTGTATTCTGCTTCCACTTAACGGACTCTTTATCTTCAGACTGTGTTTTCAACAATGCAGGAAGAAATGGTAGCCCTGTTGACACGTGTGAAATGGTGTAAAAACTGAATTTGCATACTATGTTCATTTTGATTTCTCCACATATCACTAGAGTTCTAGTCAAACATACTAAATTGCAAGATACAGGTACATAGTAGACATACTTTGCATTTTTAGCAACACAGAATCAATTGCCAAGCCATGTGAAGAAAGCACTTATCTGATCCATTCTAAGACTTTCATAGAATGTACCACAATTTCACAATCAATACATTTGCTTTTAGTTGTTGTTTCATTGTATCTCAGTCTCAGCCAGAACCATAACAAGATTTTGAACCAAACCATAAATGTGTTCCTTATATTATATTACACTGGATGTCATTTATAGCATTTGCATTACTGATTTTAATGTGGCAATTTTGCAGTGATTCACTTTTAATATAACCCTGGTTGGGAAGTGCTTTAAAATATTAGACAACAGTATTTGACTGTTGTTGCATTCTTGAAGATCTTTACAAACAAACAAAACTAAATAAATAAATAAATAAATAAATAAAACTGCCAAATCTTGCAAGGCTGAAATCCAAGGCAAAGGAAAATCATTTCATGTGGGTGGTTGAGAAGGCTTTGAGAAACACTGTTCTTCAGGGCCTTCAAGATCTGAGGAAAATTGTCAAATTATCTCTCAAATGTCTTTACCATCTTCTGCTTTTTTCATCACTGGTCAAAAGGTCCCAGAGACAAGAGAAAGAAATCTGTCTGCTATCATTCGGCTAATGAATGCTGAAGTCTTTTCCCTTCTCATTACTGTGATCTCTCTCCAGACCCGGAGTTTGCATTCACCTATATTCAAATTGACAAACCTGTTGCCAGCAAAGCCTTCCAAGTTTAAACAAAGGTAGTAATTATATATAACACTGACATAAATTTAGTGTGCTCTGCAGTGACATGTCTTTGCATACTCTGGAATTTTCCCATGACGCTTAAACACAAATCATGCAACGCTATGAGTGACAACTCAATAATAGTCACAAATAATATGAAACTAAAGAGAATGACGATCTACAGACTCTCATTAAAACGAATCAACAACAGGATGTTTTTACGTAGCGGACAGGAAACACCACACATTGTTGACATGTTTTACAGTATCATTATCCAACTTAGTGCAGAATGCATTCATTAAAGTAAATTCACTTACTGAAGCATGTGGTCCAAAAATACAATAATCTGTATGTATCATAACATGCTCTTATTTTCTCAGAGAACTACCAGTGTTAAACTGCAGGTTAGTGGAATTATTTATGTATTTATTTATTTTTTTGTTTTTATTTATTTTGTTTTGTTTTATTATTATTTTCTTTTTTGCAGTGAGTACCTTCTACCTGCAGAGGTCAGGCTTCACTGCACTATATAATGGATGATTATGGAATATCTTTATTGAAAAGCTTATTGATGGGATTCTTCTCCCAAAATGAGAATTCTGTCATCATTGACTGACCCTCATGTCATTCCAAAACGTTTGGTCGTTCTTTCTTCTGTGGAACATAAAAGAAGTGTGTGTGTGCATGTTTTTATGACATATCAGGACACAAATTTGTATAATGACATGGGTATGACATAGGTATTACAAGGAGAGGGTGACTTATGAGGACATTACCCCATGTCCCAATTTTTAAAAGGCTTATAAATCATACAGAATGAGTTTTTGTGACAAAGTAAAAATGGGGTAGGTTTAGGGCGGAGGTCGGCAACCCGCGGCTCTAGAGCCGCATGCGGCTCTTTAGCGCCCCCCTAGTGGCTCCCTGGAGCTTTTTCAAAAATGTATGAAAATGGAAAAAATATATTTTTTGTTTTCATATGGTTTCTGTAGGAGGACAAACACAAACATTCTTAACGTTTTCCAATGCTGTAAAAATGTGTATAATACATATTTAATTTCAACATTCCTGTCAACGAAGATTTGCATCATAGCCATCCACGACGTCACTTTCCCGCTGAAAGCGCGCTCCCTCAGCTGGACTGAGTGGCAAAAGAACCTGCTGCATGACTAGATTTAACAGGGGAAACTGCGAAAACGCGAGTAAAAACAAACGAATTACACTAAAGGTTGGACTCGAAAGTGTTTCTTACAACTTGTCAAATAAACCTAATCCATGAATATAGACATGCAGCCTGGAGTCATGTTTCCTGACATTTATATGTGCCTGATTTGACGCCGGGGAAATACATAAAGCAAATCTGCCTGTGAATCATGGGCGTCGGAACCATTGTATGTGGGTGGAACAAGACCCACCCACTTTTTAAGACCAATGATATTGGACCCACTCACTTTTACCGTCTCTAATTCAGCATTTGTCTAATCCCCCTCAGGTGATGCTACTCCACAAACCACCAACAGAGCATAAAAAATACCAAAAATAAAAATATTTTTTTAAAACGTTGCCAAGTAAAACGCTGCGTTTATATAGAACTGTCTCTTTACGACCACAACAAACAGGACACTTTTCAGACGCGCATTCCGACTTCGTCTCAGTGCCAGGCGCAATTCAAACGAGCGCGGAAAATGTAGCTTCAACAGTGAACTGCGGTCAGATGAGATGTCGTCAGGCTATGTCAGTAAAACTCCAATCAGCCGTTAGCCTACTTTGCTCGAAGCGTGAACCCAAGAATTGCTCGAGCAAATGCGCCGGCGCGCGCTGCATAACTTTATTATAGCTTAACTAAAGCGCTAAAGAAACTACGGGCATGCACCGTCGTTATTCTGTTGTAGGCTAAATGAAGTCATGAAATTACCAAACATGCGATTAAAGCTGCCTCAAAACTGTGCATGCATGTATGTATTTGTTGACATGGTTTTAAAGCTATTGTTATCCAATTTGTTGGCCTTAAAACGTATTAAAATGCATATATGTACACCAAGGAAATCAAAATTTTCTCGGGGGAGCATGCCCCCGAACCCCCCTAGCACAAACGGGATTGAATGTAAAGGTTTGTGTCTCGTTGTTCTATTCAAAAAAATACAAATTATGCAGAATATAACATGGAAAATATTTCATAGATGATTTATCAACATAATATATAACAATACAATATAAATGGAATGATTTTACCTCAAAATCCAACAATTTGACACAAAATGATAACTGCAAATCCACGTTTCTCTGCTGGAGTCCTGCTGTTTCTGTGAATTGCACCGATCCATGCTTCTTTTTTTGCTTCTTTTTTTCTGTAGCTTTCAGCAGATTTTAAATATATAACTTACCTCGGGAATACCTCATTATGTATTTGTAGCGTACTTAGTCATTTTGATAGTAGGCTAATATAGCTAATATACACTTACAGCCTGTGTTTCCTTCATATAAGGCTTATATAAGGCTTTTAATTTTTTGCGGCTCCAGACAGATTTGTTTTTTGTTTTTTTGGTCCAATATGGCTCTTTGAACATTTTGGGTTGCCGACCCCTGGTTTAGGGGTAGGGTTGGTGTAGGGCGATTGAAAATACGGTTTGTACAGTATAAAAAACATGTCCCCACAGTTCACAAAAAAACAAACTTTGTTTTGAATGGGAGAAAGTACAACGCACAATTGAGTACCTCAGAGATGACGTGTTTTTGTATGTAAAACCCAGAAGTGAGTTAGCATTTTAGGACTTCCGGTTCCATCGCCCTAAAGTCTATGGGTTTTTTTAATGGGTTTTTGCTAAATCGCCTAAAATAAGGTCTGTGGTTAACAAGCCTCTAAATATTTTCACGTTTTGATCTATGACATAAAACACACCAGTTATAAGCCGCTTGAGATTTGTTTAAACCTTTATTGTGTCTTAAAAATGGCGGTTGCTAACAAGACTACTTCCTTTTAGACGTCATCATGACAAACAGGACATTTGGACAGCATTTCAAATAAAAAGTGGATAAGTATTATGCACAGCGCAGATCATAATCAGCGAGCATGTTTTTAAATAAAGTTTGAGGAAGCTTGGTGGTGATGTTGATCTGTGACCATGGTGTACTTTAGTCCGTTTATAGCCTACTGTTAGCTTTTTATATCTGACGACTTTATTTAGGCTTCAAAATATATAAATGTTGTGTTAACTTGTAAAGATTATCTTGATAGACAAAACGTGTAAGTGTCATAACCCTTTGTTAAACACAGAGCTTTTTTTTTTTTTTTTTTTTTTTTTTTTGCGATTTTCCAAAAGTCTATGGGAAAAATGCATAGGCTTTCGATCAAGGAAACTTCCGGGTTGGCCTACAAAAACACGTCATCTCTGAGGTACTCAATATGGCAGAATAATGCTGTTCCAGGCAGGTTTTTGAGCCCGTAAGTCACGATTTCAAATCACGACTCACGACTTTGTAGCGTTCCAGGAAAGTCACGCCAAACTGCGTAAAAGTGTAGACAAACTAACATGGCGGACCGTACGGGGCTTACCTTTTATTTTACCATGCACTTGCATAAACACCGCGTCCGTATGGGCTGCCATAGACCCTTTTCACAATGACGTCAGTTAACTTCCGCCTATCCGCAAAGCAGTGTATCAGTTGTTCCGTCTTACCTTAGCGCCGGCGACTTCTCGGGAAAATGCTTTAATAACTTTAAATGCGAACTGTTTATGTCAAGGATTTACACAGTCGGCTTCTTCTGGTAATGATATTTATTATTTCCTTTCTGTAACTGCCTTGTTTAGGGTTTCCACGAGCAGAAACTTTAGCAATGTTGTTGAATTCAGTTTTATCACAACGATTGTGTCCAAACAAATCTGTTAGCCTATTTGGAATAACAAGAATATTGTCTTTAAAAACAAATCTTTATTTTTAGAAATTGGTAGGCTATGATAATGGATATTGTTCTTGTGAGATTTATTTACGAGTAATGGACATCTGGAAGTAACACGTCCACATATAATACTCCGAAGAATTAATGGTGTGAAGATTTGAGATCATTTTACATCAAACCAGTTTAAACTGAACTGGTGCAATATATGTATAATTTGTAAGAAGAAATACAAAACGGAGGTAGCCTATGTGTTCATTTAATGTTATTCCCTGGAGAAATAATTTGATTTCGTACATTTAATGATGCTATAACAATGAGTACTGTTGTAAATCCTCTGTATATGTTTGTATGCGACGATCTTGTTCTTCAATAAAGAGACGAATGATGACAATGTTTTTTTACTATCGTAAAAATGCCATGCACATGAGTCAGTTTTTACAACATTAACAGTCTTCATGTAGAAATAGTATTATATTAAACACAATTTGTATTATTATGTATGCAATATTTATCGAAATAAAAGTATAAAAAGACTTTGATATTTAAAAAGAATAAGCTTATGTTGATCTTCATTGTACATAGGCCTGTTGGCACTGAAATAAGTAGTACATTAAGCTTTGAATGAGAAGTTTTTTACTGCACGTAAATGTTGGAAACATGCGTTTATTTCACAAATATATATATAAACAGCTTCATCTGCAATAAAGACAGCAAAGTTCGCAAGATACGGGCAGGAAAATGTATGGCTTCAGTACGTAGCCTATTCAACTCCTCCGACTTCAAGCAGCAAATCGCGCCGATCGGTAAGTTTGTTTGAGATCTGCGGCTGCCAAATACCTCACCTTGAATTTACATGAAATTAGGCGACTACAATCATCCTTTAACCACAATTGTGGCATATGTACAACTATTGAGTGCACTTCATTCGAGTCGCGCTAGTATTCCACTATGCTGACGGAAGTGAGGATACACTGCATCGAGTCCTAACGGAAGCTGTGTGACGTCATGTGAAAAGGGTCGGGCTATGTGACGTCATTTACGCGTCAAAACTGCTGTTCAGAACTCTATGGGTGACGTCACGGAAGCTACGTCCATATTTTTTTACAGTCTATGGTCAGAACCCGTAACTGGGAGTACATCGATCTAGTACGAGTTCACGGGTGGGGTCACGGTTTGACTGCCGTTCCAGTGCACTTTCACGGGTAGAAGGTTGGAAAAACACGGGTTACGGGCATAGGTTACGGGTTGCCTGGAACAGAGCCGTTACATTTCGACGGCTCTGGCCTGGAACGCGGCATTAGTCCCGCCTTCTAAATAAGAGCCAATCGTCATCACAATATTCATCACGTCACTGCAGCGGCCGTTAGAATCTCCGGTTCCTATAGAAACAGTCAGAAGCGTGCCTCCGAAATGAGACACAAGAGATGCGCATGTAGGACTGCGCATGCACATTTGATCCAGCCTGAAAAATATCGTTTTTTGTCATGATTCAAACATTTAGAAGAAACATTTATGAGACAGTTGTTGTCAGATTTCATTGGTGATTTCAAATATGAAATTTAATCAAAAGCTTGGCAAACAGCTTTGGAGAATTTGATGTTTCCCCATTCAAAGAGATAGAAGATGCACTTGAATGTCTGGGAGGCGTTTCAAAGATGGCCTTAAATTACTGCTTTGGCTGCTCGTTTACACGGCAAAGGCATTTTGGGGGCCTGAAAACTTGTGAAAACGGGTTTCAAAGTGCAATCTGAAAATGATAGCATTATCGTCTCTTTGTAAACTACAAAAATGCACATTTGTGAAAGCAGTGACATCATGCGCATGCATATTATATGTTCAGTCTATGCGCGTAGTCTCAGCCTCAGACGTCACGCACATGGACCGTTGGCTGAACATCTGATGCATATGGCACAATTAACTGGAAACACTTCAGGATTTTCAAAGTCGTCATCTGGTTGGTTGAATTCTACAGGATGTCCAGGAGACGTGTGTGTCGCGTTCTTTAACGGTCCGCCTGGAAACAACTGCCGAGACTAACTGTGTGTTCACACCGCCGGCGGCGAGAGCGTCAAAGTGACGCTAGTCATTCATTTTCAATGAGAGCCGGCGGCGAGCTCCGGCGAGAGCGGCGCGGCGCGTCTTGGACGGTGAGAGCGTCGAGGAGAGTTGAAATCAGATTAACTTTATGGTAATGAGCTACGACGCGGTTCGGCGGCAACCAATTGGAATGTAGAGGTCCTCGCCTGAGAGGCTTCCGATTGGTTGACGCGACTTATCATTTACTTTGACCCTCCCGTTGGCGGCGGTTTGAACGAACAGTACAGCGTTGTTGGCAGGGCGGCCAAGGCGACTGTTGACGCTCTCGCCGGCGGCGGTGTGAACGCACGGTAATAGGCGCATAGCAGCAGTGGCGTGCAGTGGTCTTCTGAAATTAGGAGGCACATTTTTTTTATGAATCAATGTAAATTCATGTGCATTACTCTTAAATGAACATTACTTTACAGTACATCAAAAAAGAAAAAAAAAAGAAACCAAATACAATTCTATTTTGTAATTTTACATTAACAATGTAATGTTCTATTTATCAAAAGTCAATCTCATCAAGTTAGGGTTTTTAACCGCAGTAAAGATAGTTTGCGGTTTGATATTCAGATTTCTTTTGGCTATAAATACGCAGTGCGCTGTCATAGACATGCAAATAATACCAAATATCGTTCTCCATGATTTGTGAATTAAGGTGACGCTGTCCTTTGGGCCGAAATCAGTTTTTTTTTTCGTAGCGACTCTTAATTTTATAATGGCTATATCTCCAAATGTTGGACACTTAGAGGAATGAAACTGGTGTCATCTTCACCAGCTTGATCTGTGAATTTTTTCACAGCAAAGCTCTTGTCCGTAAACCCCTTGGTAAGTCCGCCAGTAAGGAATGTGAAATAAAGGCGTTCTTCATGTTTAACGTCTATTACCAATGAACACGCAGACTGCTGGAATAAAATAACATTGTTTTAGGTCGAGCTCGATTTGTGAAAACTTTCACAATAGCATTTTATCTCGTGGTCGTGTTTCTCTTTGCTCTGCCCCCCGTTTTTTGTTTAATATGATATATATATATATATATATATATATATATATATATATATATATATATATATATATATATATATATATATATATATATATATATATATATATATATATATATGACCTTGTACAGATAATGTACATCACTTTTCTGATCTGTGAAAACTTTCACAGTTCAGTACGGGTCAGCTGACCCATCCCTGGGTCACTAACATCGCTATTCTGATCTGTGAAAACTTTCACAGTTCAGTACGGGTCAGCTGACCCTTCCCTGGGTCACTAACATCGCTTTTCTGATCTGTGAAAACTTTCACAGTTCAGTACGGGTCAGCTGACCCTTCCCTGGGTCACTAACATCTCTATTCTGATCTGTGAAAACTTTCACAGTTCAGTAAGGGTCAGCTGACCCTTCCCTGGGTCACTAACATCTCTATTCTGATCTGTGAAAACTTTCACAGTTCAGTAACGGGTCAGCTGACCCTTCCCTGGGTCACTAACATCTCTATTCTGATCTGTGAAAACTTTCACAGTTCAGTACGGGTCAGCTGACCCTTCCCTGGGTCACTAACATCGCTTTTCTGATCTGTGAAAACTTTCACAGTTGAGTTTTGGTCAGCTGACCCTTCCCTGGGTCACTAACATCGCTATTCTGATCTGTGAAAACTTTCACAGTTGAGTTTTGGTCAGCTGACCCTTCCCTGGGTCACTAACATCGCTTTTCTGATCTGTGAAAACTTTCACAGTTGAGTTTTGGTCAGCTGACCCTTCCTTGGGTCACTAACATCGCTATTCTGATCTGTGAAAACTTTCACAGTTGAGTTTTGGTCAGCTGACCCGTTCCCTGGGTCACTAACATCACTTTTCTGATCTGTGAAAACTTTCACAGTTCAGTAAGGGTCAGCTGACCCTTCCTTGGGTCACTAACATCGCTATTCTGATCTGTGAAAACTTTCACAGTTGAGTTTTGGTCAGCTGACCCTTCCCTGGGTCACTAACATCGCTTTTCTGATCTGTGAAAACTTTCACAGTTCAGTACGGGTCAGCTGACCATTTGGGTCACACACTTTTCTGACCTTGAAAAGTTCACAGTTCAGACAGGTCAGCTGACCCTTCCTTGGGTCACTAACATCGCTATTCTGATCTGTGAAAACTTTCACAGTTGAGTTTTGGTCAGCTGACCGTTCCCTGGGTCACTAACATCACTTTTCTGATCTGTGAAAACTTTCACAGTTCAGTAAGGGTCAGCTGACCCTTCCTTGGGTCACTAACATCGCTATTCTGATCTGTGAAAACTTTCACAGTTGAGTTTTGGTCAGCTGACCCTTCCTTGGGTCACTAAAATCGCTTTTCTGATCTGTGAAAACTTTCACAGTTGAGTTTTGGTCAGCTGACCCTTCCTTGGGTCACTAACATCGCTATTCTGATCTGTGAAAACTTTCACAGTTGAGTTTTGGTCAGCTGACCCTTCCCTGGGTCACTAACATCACTTTTCTGATCTGTGAAAACTTTCACAGTTCAGTAAGGGTCAGCTGACCCTTCCTTGGGTCACTAACATCGCTATTCTGATCTGTGAAAACTTTCACAGTTGAGTTTTGGTCAGCTGACCCTTCCCTGGGTCACTAACATCTCTATTCTGATCTGTGAAAACTTTCACAGTTCAGTACGGGTCAGCTGACCCATCCCTGGGTCACTAACATCGCTATTCTGATCTGTGAAAACTTTCACAGTTCAGTACGGGTCAGCTGACCCTTCCCTGGGTCACTAACATCGCTTTTCTGATCTGTGAAAACTTTCACAGTTCAGTACGGGTCAGCTGACCCTTCCCTGGGTCACTAACATCGCTTTTCTGATCTGTGAAAACTTTCACAGTTCAGTACGGGTCAGCTGACCCTTCCCTGGGTCACTAACATCACTGGGTTTTCTGATCTGTGAAAACTTTCACAGTTCAGTACTGGGTCAGCTGACCCTTCCCTGGGTCACTAACATCGCTTTTCTGATCTGTGAAAACTTTCACAGTTCAGTACGGGTCAGCTGACCCTTCCCTGGGTCACTAACATCGCTTTTCTGATCTGTGAAAACTTTCACAGTTGAGTTTTGGTCAGCTGACCCTTCCCTGGGTCACTAACATCGCTTTTCTGATCTGTGAAAACTTTCACAGTTCAGTACGGGTCAGACCCTTCCCTGTCACTAACATCACTTTTCTGATCTGTGAAATCTTCCCGTTGAGTTTGGGTCAGCTGACCCTTCCCTGGGTCACTAACATCGCTTTTCTGATCTGTGAAATCTTTCACCGTTGAGTTTGGGTCAGCTGACCCTTCCCTGGGTCACTAACATCGCTTTTCTGATCTGTGAAAACTTTCACAGTTCAGTACGGGTCAGCTGACCCTTCCCTGGGTCACTAGCATCACTTTTCTGATCTGTGAAAACTTTCACAGTTCAGTACGGGTCAGCTGACCCTTCCCTGGGTCACTAACATCGCTTTTCTGATCTGTGAAATCTTTCACAGTTCAGTACGGGTCAGCTGACCCATCCCTGGGTCACTAACATCGCTTTTCTGATCTGTGAAAACTTTCACAGTTCAGTACGGGTCAGCTGACCCTTCCCTGGGTCACTAACATCGCTATTCTGATCTGTGAAAACTTTCACAGTTCAGTACGGGTCAGCTGACCCTTCCCTGGGTCACTAACATCGCTATTCTGATCTGTGAACAGATGAGAATAGTGATGTACATTATCTGTACAAGGTCATTTATATAATATATCATATTTAATATATATATATATATATCATATTATATATATATATATATATATATATATATATATATATCATATTATATATATATATATCATATTATACAAAAAACGGGGGGCAGAGCAAAGAGAAACACGACCACGAGATAAAATGCTATTGTGAAAGTTTTCACAAATCGAGCTCGACCTAAAAGAATGTTATTTTATTCCAGCAGTCTGCGTGTTCATTGGTAATAGACGTTAAACATGAAGAACGCCTTTATATCACATTCCTTACTGGCGGACTTACCAAGGGGTTTACGGACAAGAGCTTTGCTGTGAAAAAATTCACAGATCAAGCTGGTGAAGATGACACCAGTTTCATTCCTCTAAGTGTCCAACATTTGAGATATAGCCATTATAAAATTAAGAGTCGCTACGAAAAAAAAAACTGATTTCGGCCCAAAGGACAGCGTCACCTTAATTCACAAATCATGGAGAACGATTTGGTATTATTTGCATGTCTATGACAGCGCACTGCGTATTTATAGCCAAAAGAAATCTGAATATCAAACCGCAAACTATCTTTACTGCGGTAGTGTACCGAGCATTTCTACATTCATTCCAAAATAATAACTAAAGGCAATAATAATTTAAACAATATATTATATTTGTGTATTGCGGTTTTTCTTTTTAATTGTCAACCTAGCTATTTTGGATCATCAGTCATGCTCCATTAACACCGTCTGTCACAGACACGAATTGTATTTTTAATTTCACCAAACTGATTGTACTAAAAAACCCCGCAGTCATCATGCTTTCAGTCCATTTCAAGTTTGATTTTGACGTGACATAAAGCGGTGATATCTAACTGGGTGATCTGTTTACTTACTTTTCAATTAGTCTTCCGATTGACGCCATTATTTGTTCAGTCAAACTGACGCGGAACGCGCACGTCAACAAGAGGCGGGATTTATCGCACAAACCAATCATAACCAATTACATCCAATCATAGCGCGATGGAGACATTGCCTCCTCTCACGTGACTTTCCCCCATTCATTCTCAATTACCCCCCACAAAACCCACCGCACGCCGGGGGTCTGATGATTTTATATGATTTCCTATGAGAGGAAAGGGAGGCATGACTCCATCATAGGACTCCATAGACTGTAAAGCACGACTCCTGCTGAAACTTTACCTGCTGCGGATGTCGCTGTTGGGCAGTGTTCCTTAAGAAATACGCGTGACTTGCGCTCTTTTTAATGTCATAATTTGTAATATTTGTGTTGTTTTATATGTAATATGGATTATTTTCTCATCCTATTTTTTTTTTTTTTTTGAGGAGGCACTGCCTTCCTTGCCTACTCGGAGGAAACGCCCCTGGCGCATAGTGTTTCTTTACAGAGTAACATCGCCAACTACTGGCCTGGCATGCATAATACAGTGTTTTTAATTGTTTTTCATGGATCCGTGTGAACGGGGATCATTTTCCCAACTTTGTCTCATGTAAGTAAAAAGTGCAAAGGAAAAACTTTTCCATTTTTAGTAGGCTACATCGTTGTCATGTAAATGTACCCTAAATCTGCATCAAATATTCATCATAAATCCTAAATTTATTGTAACTCCATACTGGGCGGTCTTTGAATACTGTCGCATTTAACAGTCACTGCGATCAGGATGGGATGCTTAATAAATGTACAGTAGCATACGACAACAAGAGCACAGTGTGGCAGTACAGTATATGCTGTGTCATTGCATCTGTTTGAACCGACTGACCACCAAATGGTCCGGCAGTGTATGTTGCTAAACCATCACAGACTCAAGCAACAATATTTTCTTTGCACTCAGACTGTGATTTCTGCAATATAGAAAACAATTTAAAGCAGAAATTTCACAGACAAGTAATCATTAAACGCTATTTTCAGCATGAAATCAAAATTGGACAAATCTTTTTTTTTTTTCTTTTTTTTTCATGGAATACTTAAGTATTATAAATGATTTATTACTGATGGACAAAATCAAGTCCAGCCTTACATTTTTTCTTGTTCAAGATGCCGTCAGAGGGATCCGTGAGGAGGGGTCAGTGGCTCCGCCATTGGAGAAAAAGCAAAATGCCAGCTTACAGCGTTGGCATCAATAGCTGTGCCACGCCTTCGAAGGTTGCAAAGTTCTGACAAAGGTCTAGCCTACTTACTGAGGACTGTTCTTGTCTCCTAGCAACTGTTGACAGCTGCCTTTGACGAGCGGCAGAACTGAAAGTACTTATATTCAACTGTCTGAAAACAAAATAGGGTTCATAACCTGTCTAAATATGTTCACCTTGGTCAATTTATGTACATAATAAAAAGTATAAACTAGTTATAAAATTGCACCTTAGTAATCTATGTCATCATTTACACACATATTGCAGATGTATCTAAAAAACAGCCTACATCTTGCAGATGTAAATTCAGACATCAACTAGACATCTCCGTGATGGACGTGTGCTATCAGGGAAATGTTTTTACGCTCTTTACTGTGTATGCAGAACAAAGCAAGTCTTAAGGTTGGAACAACATGAGGGTGAGTAAATGATTTTTGGGTGAACTGTCCCTTTAAGTTTAATGTGATTTGTTTTGGCATGACCTATTTCTGGCTATCCATGTCCATGTGTGGATGTGGGGTCACTTGGGTGATGGTTTTTGCTTTGTTTCTATAATCTGAGCACATGACAGGAGAATATACATACTCCACCAAACTACAACAGAGGAAACATTAGCACTGTTGTTCTTTGCGTATGTGTGTGCATGCAGGCGGCCTGGGAGAGGGAGGCAATCGCCTCATAGTCTCAGGAAATGAATAGATGTGGGAGATTATGTTTATGTCAGTGTCCTTTAATAACACTCTCTTAAATATCTAAGTTATGCATGTTGCTTTGTTCCTATTGATTGCCATTATCCAGAAAATGACCTCTGGTCGAAACAGAATAATGTGGCGTGTTTATCTTTGATATGAGATTTCCAGGTGAGGTGAGGCATTTATTTCACAATGTTTACTTCACGGATCTATGAATGATTTAGTGTCTTTCTTTCTCTTTGTTCATTCAGACTGTTGAGCAAGGTTCAATACTGTTTATTTTCAATGTCTGACCTGGCTTTATTCCTTCAAATAGCTCATAAGATGCACATGTGGTAAATTATCCTATAATGCATTTATTTATTAGTTTATTATTATGATTACTGTGAGCTGTCTGCTGGATGTTTATTGGACTTTCATCCTGCATAGCATTAAATGAATTGTAAAAAATATGTTGCTTGTTCTGTAAATTATATGATCATTTGCTCATTTTAATTAGTTTTTATTTTTATATTTTCTGTTTTTGATTTAATTGTAGTTCAGTTTTTTATATTTTATTGTGATTTTATCATTTAGTTCTTTTTAAATATATTTTTTAATGGTTTTATTTCAGTTTTAGTTTTTTTTTTTTTTTTACATCATTAAACTAAATGAAAATGAAAAATTTTGCATTTGCAACTAGCTGAAATAAAATAAATTTAAGGTTTTTCATATTTTATTTTATTTTAATTAAAGTTTATTTTATTTCAAGTAACAAAAGTTTTTGGTTTTATATTTTTGGTTTCAGTTTTAGTTAACTATAATAACCCTGGTCCAAGCTGCTCTTTTCTGTTTGAGAAAAGTAAATGGAGAGCACATTTTTAGAGCTTGACAGGCCCTGTTCCCCATCCAATTTCATTGTATGGGAAAAAGCAGCATGAACATTATTAAAAACTTCTCCATTTGTGTTCCACAGAATAAAGAAGGTCATACAGTTATGGAATGACATGAGGGTGAGTAAATAATGACATCATTTTCATTTTTGAATGAACTATGCCTTTTAGCATAGCATTTATATAGTGTGTGTGTGTGTGTGTGTGTGTGTGTGTGTGTGTGTGTGTGTGTGTGTGTGTGGTTGGTGCTTGAGACTGACATGGTGCCATGGCTACAGATTAACTGAGTTCACTGTCCAAACACAGATTTCCATATTTCCCCTTGTGACATTTCCCCAGTCTGCCGGACAGCTGAGACAAAACACCAGCAGATTCATGAAGAAGTGAAGAGACATTCAGGTGCATGTACACGGAAACAGATACACCCACATTCCTCCACACAAACACTCCTGTGGCTAGTGTCGTCCAAATATGCCTCACTACACTACCAAAAACATTACTGACTGCAAATTCAAACAGATCAAACAATACTGAAATGGCACTGAGGAAACATACACGCATGCAGTGGGACACTTTCTCACTGACACCCTTTACTCACAATACTCTGATGGGCTGGGCTAACTACCACAGCAACCAGGCCCCTCCCCTGGGTGTGTGGGAAGTTTTTAAGTGGAGTGTTGGGAATGTTGTTTTTAGAGAGGCACAGAAGGCAGGAGAGTGTCTGAGAGAGTCAACCTAACCACACCATTCTAAACCACCAGCATTGACTCCAGGATGGGTGAAGACTCCTCTCACGCTGAGCGAAGCACAGCCACCTTACCCAGGGACGAAAGCACCCCGACACCAGATGCTCAGGATTCTCAGGATCTCCTAATTCCGAGCTTCAGCCCCAGCTCGGTGCCCTCCTCACCTGTCAACACCCTTTCCCGTCTGGGCCCCAAGTCCCCCACCAGCCCAACGGCCACTGGCAGCCAAGTCAGCGCCATCACGGTGGTGGCTCTGCTCGACAAGCTGGTGGTGATGATCGAGGCGGTGCAGGAGAACCAGCAGAGGATGGAGAAGAAGCAGGCTGAGCTGGAGGGGGCGGTCAGGGTGGTGCAAGGCGACGTGACCCGACTTACTAAGAGCCACACGTCCACGGCCAACAGCGTGGCCAAGCTTCTGGAGCGCTCGCGCAAGACTGGCAACAACGTGAAGGAGGTGAGGGAGCGCCTGGATAAACAGAGCAGCCAGGTGAAGCGTCTGGAGGCCAACCACGCCCATCTGTTGAAGAGGAACCACTTTAAAGTAATCATCTTTCAGGTGAGAAGAATGAGATCTTCCTACTCTTGAAGAACCTTTAAAGACAAAAGTAATCTAAATATGTGAAGATTTTTAGATTTAAGTATGGAAATACAAAATTATTAACTTTCTAAAGACTCTCTCGCTTTCTAGCTTGTTTGTCATATAGCAATAAAACAGTTTTAAAGCTATAGTTACACTTGTAGCACATGCTTTCTAACTCATCTTTTGATATAAGAATTTTTGCAATTTTTTTAGTTAAACTCCATGTAAATATTTGACATGTTTGCAAGGGGATGTAGACAATAATCACAGAGAAAGTTAGATTTCAGTGTTTAAGATGGGTTTTAGTGGTGTGTGACAGGACACGTGTGCAGTAGTGTATCATGAATGAAACTAGAGTGCGTGGGAATTCTTCCTGTGACTGCAGCTGGGATGAAATGTTTGAAGTTTGTGCAGATTGCAGAGAATTTCAATATGTATATTTGTGTGCAAACATTTAAGTATTTGGTATATGCATGTAAAAGAGAGTTGTCAGTAGCTGATGTTGAGCTTACTGCAAAACTCTCACATTCTTCATCATTCTTTACCATAAAGCTCAAAGATCACTTTGTTTACAATAGGTTCATTAGACTACAAGCCTCTCCTTACAAATAAATGTAAAACAAACTGAGATTGTAAAGTCAAGTCTTCTAGCTAAACCAGCTTTGTGACCTGTTCTTTAGTTTGCTCTAATCTTTGGTGAGGTGTTTTGTATGTTCAGGTAATGCAATTTTACACACTCAGGAAGTGCTATTATACTTTATGCCGGCTGGTTAATGTGAAGGGTGCGTCGTGTTGATTTAAGCAACTGTGTGTGGCTCACGCATTTAGAATAGTATTCTTATCTGATTGCCCTGGAGCGACCCACATGCAGCTTTACATGCTGGGACAGTGATCTTTAACTTGTAGAAGCAGGTAGAGGCATTTCTTAGGGGTGTTAGAGTTCTGCTTTTCAAAATGATTTCTGGGAATCAGTTTTCCTGAGGCTAATGTAATTCAATAGCAGAATGAGCTAAATGTCAAAGTGAGTGTTTGAACCTCAATAGAAATGAAAACACAGACTTTTATCTAGCTCCTTTGAGACTGATCAACCATGTCAACACTTGATCATTCATGAAGTGTTGTAAAATGTCAAATGGATTTGTTTCCTTCATAATAAGATGACTTCATTGCCTTTTTTGGTTTTGGACAAGACAAAAAAAATCTTCATCAAAGGTTTCTGAAACAGGCTGAGGTTAACATATTTTTAGACTTACTCTTAAGCATGCTAATTCAAAATGATTCCTAAGGAAAACAGGAACTTTTAAGCATATTGCTTTTAATACACTTATTTAATAAGAGCCATCTATCAGTGTGGAGAGAGTTGATTATTGGGGCGATGACTCTTGACTAATCCAGCTGTCAGAGAGGAAGCCCATGAGGCTGAACAGTGCGGCTAATGGCTGATCCCAAGTCTTAAGCATTCCCTTTGTGATCGCTAGCAGCAGGTGATTTTCTAAAGTAATAATCAGCCTGTTAAAACACTTTGGCATGAGTGCAGGCTTGCAGAAAGTTTGCTGCAGGAGATTGTAATATCTACTTTGAGAATGTGCTGTAAGATGAAAGGAAGGGCTTTGCAAGACACACACACATTCACTGAACTAGCACTTCTGTTGTGTATGTTGTAAGTCTACTGAAATATACTACCGTTTTTTATAGAAATTAATACTTAATTCATCAAGTACACTTTAAATTGATCAAAAGAGGTATTTATAATGTTTCAAAATATGTCTGTTTTTAAATAAATGCTTTTCTTTTGAATCAAAAAACCTATGGTTACCACAAAAATATTAAAGTTGTCATGAAATCAAAATTGACCCTATTTAATTTGTTAGCGCATATTACTAGTCTTGTGGTGAACAATTAATCCGTGCAAGTTAATACACAGAAAAAAAATTGTTTGTTGTGGTAATCTTTAATCAAAATCTGAAAAGTTACTTCCGGTCTGGAATGGCATTCCTTCTCTGATGACGTCAGAGACCACTCCCCCTGGAGGAGTGCTAAAGTAAAAACCTGCCCTCTATTCAATATTCTGTTTCACTTCACTTTCAATTCGTTTGCAAGTTCCGGTTCACGGGGACCTTAAGCAGTATTAAAATGTTTCTTGAGCTCTAAATCAGCATATTAGAATGATTTCTGAAGGATCATGTGACACTGAAGACTGGAGTAATGACTGCTGAAAATTCAGCTTTGCCATCACAGGAATAAATGAACGTTTTAAAATATATTAATATAGAAAACAATCTTAAATTGTAATAATATTTCATAATATTGGAGTTTTTTTACTGCATTTTTGATCAAAAAATTGCAGCCTTGTAAGCATAAGAGACTTCCTTGAAAAACATTAAATAATCTTTCCAACCACAAATGTTTGAACGCTATATATGCTTGCAGTACAAAAAGTGTAATCATCTCACACACACACCCCCCTGTGTAAATATGTAGATGAATGTGTGTTATTAGAAGCAAGGTATGGAAGCAAGTTTCCACCTCAGAGCAAAAATAAATATAAATAAAAAGGGTAAATGTGAGTTTTTTCATGAGTTTTGTGACTTGTGACTGCAGTATCTGAGACTTTCTTACAGTTTACAATCTCACAATTACCTTTTTTATTTCATTCACCTGACTTCCATAGTCAGGTGTTTTAGTTAAAATATACGGTATTTTGTTCAAAACACACTTTCCCATGTGGTCAAGTCCCTGGAGTGTCAAAACAGCACAGGCAGGTACTTTCCCTTCTTGCTATGGGACACTGACACATGTTAAGCATTATAGCTGCAGGTGATGCTTCACATTTGTTGCACATGTGTCAATACAAATATGACTCGATAGTGATTTTTAATTCACTGATTCTTTTAAGTCAAGACATTTTTCTCTTCTTTATTTTTTCTGTCTTTGTTCATGGAAAATGATATGCATGTCCATATACCATAGACCAATAAAACAATGGCGTATTGTTCTGTGGAACGACCACCCCTTTGACACTCTATTGAAAGTAAACACGGAATACAAACACGAGGGAGAACCGTTCGGTCTCAGGAGTTTGCTTTGGAAGAGCACTACTGCTCTTTGGTTGTGCATTTGCTTGTTTTGTTTAATTTTTTGGCATCTAACGACGCTCACCCAGCCTGTGGGGTAATTATAAGCTTTCTATGCGCTGTGTAAAGGCATTTGGAGATGAAAGGTGTGGTTTGAACACACAAGGGCCCTCCGAAAGAAGAAAGAACTGCAGTAAACACACTGAGTTTGGCACTGAAAATGCATGTGTGGGGGAGAGACAGTCCGGTCAACTGCCTCGTTTCCATTAACAAGCACTAATGATCTGCAGTAATTACTGCCCATTTAAACCTCTGTTTATGTTTAATGCATCACTGCTTTTTCTGAGTTCTCAGGAATACATGAGTGTTGATTCTTGAAAAATGTGGTTCTACGTGCTGAAGCTCTTCACTGCAGTAACTCCAGCCTTTTTGTGTCTGTGGTTGCCAGTGCTTGTGAAAGGATCATTAACAGCAATAATCTAGGCAACTGCTCATAGCTTATGCTGTTTTTGCTCATCTAAGATAAAGATCGGTTAAGAATGCGTGTTTTCCATGACGTCTAGCAGGGATAACATACACCTTAAACGTTTTCACCAAGGCGTGCAAAGTTTGGCAAGCCGCATGACTTATGGCAAACATGAGGATTTTATGGATAGTTATAAAACATATTTTATTGCTTTTATGTTTTTGAAGGAAGAAAAGTTTTGGCTGAGATGTTTCTTCAGTGGGAGTTCACAAAACATCTGACAACTGTCATTTTTTACACCTTTGTAGTCTTTCCGATTCCCCTCATTAGTTCACCCTCTGAAATCCTGTTGAACATTGTGAGGGTTTATTTTGGCCCAGAGGTGCCATGGAACGCCTTCATTAGGATGATGTAAGTCTGCTTGAGATCCAAGCAATGCCACGTATGATTGACCAAGTCAGTCCATCGGCATTTGTCTAATTGTGTGTTTTGTAATTTTCGCATAACATTGTTTAATCCTCAAGATCAGGATCTTCAATGAAAGGTAAAACAAATAGGAGTGCGCAAATGTGAATTGTGGGAAAGTGACAGTCTTTCAGGGTGGGAGAAGGGAAACAACCAGTGTTTACATGCCCTCCTATAACAAGAAAGAGCTTTTTATAGCGACAGAGCAGATTCTGATGATCAAAACACATTCAGTCTGATAATTCTGCACAATAACACTTGGATATACAACAAAACACATTCTTTCATCAATCAAAAGCATGATTTCCTCAAAGATTTGTATCCATTTGTGCAGCGGATGCACACATTTCGTTTTATTCAACAACAAAGAGCATTCATCTGAATTTGATTGTGTTGATTCGATCTCATCATTGATTATATTCTCTGACACTGAGAGATAATGTGTTTGCTTATGATCGGTGCATTTCAGAGATTTGTTCGGACTATTTTAATCTGAGTGTATACTGATTCAGATTGCAATTACAATATTTTATGTTTATTTTTTTTTTTAAAGCTCAGGTTGGCATACAACTGTTGTTGTCCTAGGCTGCCTTTCATTATGATTCCTGTGCCGTTCCCTGAGCTCCACCCTCAACCAACAGATTCACCTCAAAGCAAATCTGAGAGATAGGCAGAGTTAGAGGAAAGAAAGAAAGAAAGAAAGAAAGAAAGAAAGAAAGAAAGAAAGAAAGAAAGAAAGAAAGAAAGAGAAAAAGAAAGAAAGAAAGAGTGAAAACAAAACATGACAGCTTCAAGGCCAGGGAAGAGATTGTGATGAGGGAGGAAACAGCAGAGGAGCAGAACAAATAGAATGAACTGGATGAGAACAATGGAAAACAAACTGATGTATGAGAGAGAGAGAGACAGAGAGACTCAGGCATGTTTCGGCCCTGTGCAGGATTTCTGGTTTGACAACTCGACTCCTCCCTTTATCTCTGTAGTTAGTAGTAGTTGAGTACATGTAGATGTTTGTTTATTACAACGCTCTGATATACTTGATTCTGACTGGTCAATCGCAGCTTTCTGCAGTCAAATATTTTTGAATAATGACAGCCAAACTGTGTATTTGACTGTTGCCCCAGCAACCTCCTATTCAGTTTTGTGTTTCTCGTTTCACTCCACAGATCATGTACAGCCTACAAACTCCCAGTCAGGGTTTATTTTTTGATGATGACCCACTGACTGTACCTTACTTAATTCATTTATTTATTTTTATTCTATTCACATATGCAAGGATAAATAAAGAACCATAATGATTCACTTTGGTGCAGTGGAGCTGAAGTGAAGTGTGCTCATGCACTTTCCTGCCTCCTAGCCACGATTCCTCCTGCACACAGCTCAATAATGTTTGCAAGGGATCACAGTTAAGTGCGGTATGACTCATCCTGCACAAACAGATTTTTGTCCAATCAAATGTTCTAAGGATTAAGAATGCCCCACCCACTGAATGTAAATACCGACTAGAAAGTAGCAACGGTTCACTGCTTAATATAACTAAAGCCTATTGGCTTTTTTTTAAATAGACAAGCTCTTTGGTATGCCCCACCCAAACTTACTGTTTAAATAAGAAATGCACCAAAGGGTAAGGTGGGGTGACATCTGAAAAGTCAAGTCCCATTCCTCAGGTGTTATTAGATTCACTCAAATAAATACAGTCTAATTAGAAAAATGATACTTCAGGGAGCATGACTAATCATGTGATTAATTCAAGCGGCCAGACAGACAGAGACTGAAGAGAGTGGAGCTTTCTTAATATGAACCTGAGAGAGAGAATGAGATGCAATCAGACCCCTTCTTAGACAGCTTAGTTCAGCTCAGGCAAGAATAAGTCAGATTTTGATTCAATATAAAACCAACAAAAACTCCTCAGCTCTGCAGGACAGTAAACCTCTGCTAATTCAGTAAAAGACGGTCGAAAGTCCACAGATGGCCCTTTAAGTATCACTTTCCCATAGTTTTTACCACAATGCTGCAGATTGGAGGCTTTGATAGCACATTGCTTTGCCCAGCATCTAACTGAACTGTGTGTTCAAGCCAGCTGGCAGTTGTTTTATACTTATTCTCTCCATCTGGAGTGAGGCCAAAGATTCCCTGAACTTCTTCCACACATCATAAACAGGTAACGGATGAGCGAGCACATTTTTGTCTGGTTTGTCAGTGTGTGTGTGTGTGTGTGTGTGTCCAGAAGACCCCACAAAGTACGAAAGATACAGAATCTTTGACTTTGTGGGGTGCTTTACTTGGACCCCACAAGGACAATATCTTTTATATGAGGCTAAATGTTGACTCAATTTGCTATTGTACTTCCGTACACTATTTCTAAAACTACCCGTCACAGGAACCTAATGTAATTTTAACATTATATTTATACATAAGAAACATTTTTAAAATGTTGAATCATATATATATATATATATATATATATATATATATATATATATATATATATATATATATATATAACTATCTTATATATAAGAATGTTTTAGCATTCCCATCACAGGAACCTAACCCTAAACCTACCCATCACAGGAACCTTACGTAATTTTAACATTCTTATTTATATCTAAGAATGTTAAAGTTACGTTAGGTTCCTGTGAGGGGTAGGTTTAGGTATAGTGTAGGGAAGAGCCATACTGTAGTGACTTTTAAGATTTTGTCAAACATTCTTATATATGACTTTTAAGATGGGATCCAACTAAAGGACCCCACAATGTTGTAAATTCCTCATCTTACTATCTTAGTCATTTGGACCCCACAAAGTAGTATAAACAAGGGTGTGTGTGTGTTTGATGGGGCATCGCATATATGGGCTGTAAGTGTGTAAATGTGTTTTATGTTCAGATATGTGTTTTATAATTAATTTGAATAGGGTTAAATTAGAGAAAAAGGTTTCAGACATGAGATTCAGTCATGATGTTCATAGTTAGACATCCATCAGATTTGAATAGTTGCAGAATCATTGAATGAGAAGACAAAATACAAAGACTGTGTCTTTTGTACTGTGCCTTTGTTGTATTGTTTTTTGTTTTTTTCATTAATTACTCACCCTCATGTCGTTTCAAACCCGTAAGACTTCCGTTCATCTTCGGAACACAAATGAAGATCTTTTCGATGAAATCTGAGAGATGTCTGTCTCTTTATAGACTGCCTTTGCAACTTAGTCTTTGATGAGAGATCGGAAAACAAATCCATACCAATCGAGCAATTTAGTCCAAATTTTCTGAATAGACTTGATCAACATTTATGATAGACAGATTTAATTAATGCTTTTTATTGCACATAGGCCTTGATCAGCGAACATAAACAGATGAATGACGCATGAGAACAAACCTCTTCTCGAAGCTCAAACGTTCTGCGTAACCAATGGGGTTCATTCTCGTGTTACGCAGCACGTTTGAGCTTCCGGAAGAGGTTTGTTCTTGTGCGCATTCAGGTTTGGTTGAGCATCTGTTTATGTTTCCTGATCAAGGTCTAAATGCCAGCAAAATCCTAAATTAAACCTGTTCATCATAAAAAGCAATCGTGTCTCTTCAGAAAATTTGGACTAAACCACGCAATTCATATGAATTAGTTTTCCTCTAGTTAATCTCTTTATGACCTTTTTGAAGTGTCAGAGATCAAGTTGCAAAGGCAGGAGGGACAGAATACTGTCAGATTTCATCAAAAAGATCTTCATTTGTGTTCTGAAGATGAACAAAAGTCTTGCAGGTTTGGAACGACATGAGGGTGAGTAATTAATGACATTTTGGGGTGAACTAACCCTTTAAAATAAAAATGAAAATATAAACACAAAAGCTAATTCAAAATATTAGTACATACTATAATAGTATATAATACTAAAATAACATTGCTATAGTTGGCTTCTAATCTGTTAGAAGTTTTTGATTTTTATATTAAGTATTGTACTCTTAAATGACAGTCTTTGAGAGCCACTTTCTCTTAGTAAGAACAAATGCGATACTGCTAACATCCACCACTGACACATCCTTCCTTTGTGTTTTTTTTTTTCTTTTTAATAGTATCATCCTCTATTGTTCTTATATTTGTCTTTCCTCTGTTTCTTTCCTGTGCTTTCCGCTGCCCTTGTGTTGTCTTTTCAGGTCGTAAGAGCCTAGATTGAGACACACACACACACACATACACACACACACACACACACACACAAACACACACCAGTCTCTCTCATCTCTTTCGATGTTTCCACTCCAAAAAGTCCGGAGGCCTCCAGTGGGGTGCATTAATTATCCAGGCTCCCATTACACACTGAACCAGGGGTATCAGCATGTGACACAATGTTTTCAAAAGTTCTCCCTCTCTCTCTTTTCTTCAGTCCCCTCCTCTTTTTCTTCCTCTGAGTCTCACAAGCCATTTTGTATTTAGATAAAGGTCAAAATCTGAATGGCAAATGTCTTGATTTATCACTCTCTTACAAGACACAGGGCTGAGAAACAAATATTAAGAAAGGTGGATACAGAGAGAAATCAGAAAGACTTAAACAGCTTCAACTAAGAATGCAAATGATAAATGAAGAGTGTGACTAACCAAACAGAGACTCCCTGCTTTAGTTTTCAACTTGTATTCAAAATGTGAATGTATATGTAGAGAAAAGTTGATAGCTTGACGTCATTGCCAAAAGAATTTTGTAAAATATGTATCATTATAATGATATATGTTAGTTTTACTAGACTTTTAATGACATTGTTACTGTTGAGACTCTTTTAATAAAGCCTTCAAATTTGGGTCAACCTACTACTGTGTGAAATTTCCCAGGCTTATGGAGATATATTTCATGTGTGCACTATTCACCTGACAAGACCCTCAAGGTACAAACTAATTAGATTTGAGCTGAAACAACATATTTCAATAGGGAATCATTTTACAGAAAGTTTTTTTAATCTAATATCTAAATCCCTAAATCTCATCTGTGTAGTTTCTTGGTAAATTACAGTTCGTGTATGGTTGGCTGAAAACATAATATGAAGGTGTTGCCGAAGTTTCACTCTATTATTAATTATGAAATAGAATCCAAATGTAGACATTACCAGGTTATCAAAAAAAAGCTGATACTTTTACAGAACTAACCAAATCCAGCCAACTCCCAGCTCTGGTTTCCACGTTGTTCTTGAACCTGAAGGGTGTTACATATGTTAGTGAAGAAACTGGTTTGCCCAGAGTCAACACTGGTTTTGACTGGATCTCTGCCCTCAGGTGATGCTGTCTGTTCAAAGGTGAAATGTTAACAAAGATGAGCACAAGTACCACCCCTTAGACCATTTTTTTTTAAAACATTTGCACACACTGAAAAACAATTGCTCTTTTGGTTCTTCTCATATTAATCAATAAAGACATTGGGATTATTTATTGAATGTAAAAAGTGGGAGTTGCATTCCTTTACTGGAATTTTTAAACCAACTTCTTGATGATGGCACAGAGTTTTGTGCACAAGGGAAGGGCATCAGGATCAGGTTGTCTTTACGTTATGTTGTTATTCCATTTTCTCGTGCATTATAGCCTATTACGGTTCATGTTCAACAACTGGGAGCTCTCAATGTTTATATAGAATATTGAGTATTTATTACAGGTTAAAGGAATGTGTAATTTTGCAGTTCTTCAGCAGAAGTCTCAGGAACAAAAACCTGTTCCAGGAACACGTTCAGAGCTCTTTAAAGTTGTTTATGTTCATTATTATTGTAATGTTATGGGCTTTGAGACATGCGGTAATTTTAACGCTTTGCAGACTTTGCTCAGGCTGCACATGTTCATGTGTTTTGGAGGAGGCGTGGCTTTGGAGAGTGCTTTGAAAGGAGGGTGGGATCTTACGCTTTCAAAGATTGCCTCTATGAAACTGTTCACCCTCGCTTTAAAAGAGCCTAAATGAGTGCTTTATATGGAAACGACCATTGTCTTGTAAAAGGTTTCCTAGAGACAGGGACATTGGCATCTGAAGATCTGTTTATACATATACTTGCATTTGCAGTTTCATACTGAAATATTGGCATACGATAACAAATCTGTCATTTTGATAAGCTTGGACAGTGCATGCTCTGAATAATTGGGAGTGTGCTAGTGCCCTTAGGAGGGAGCAGGTGAGTGTGCAAAAGCTCCATTTGTGCTGTTAATCCACCTTTCCCTGAGGGTCAGATATTCAATTTACTCCTTAAGCGTGAAGCATAACCCCTGTAAACCTTAGCAGCCGTGTCTGAGGTATGTGTCAGGGGTCTGCGTGTGTGATACGGGGAGAGTGAGTGATAAGAGAAGATTCTGCACTGTATGTGCCAGAGGGAGGTTTGAAAGAGTGTGGCATATATATACATGTATAATTACAAAAATAAGAAACATAAAAAAGAAGTAAGAATAAGAAACATATAAAAAAAAAGTCATAAAAATGATTGCATTCAACATATATTAAGCTATACAGTTTACCCAAAAATCTTGACTAGTTAAAGGTGCCCTAGAATTGAAAATTGAATTTACCTTGGCATAGTTAAAGGTGCCCTAGAACCAGTTTTTACAAGATGTAATATAAGTCTAAGGTGTCCTCTGAATGTGTCTGTGAAGTTTCACCTCAAAATACCCCCTAGATTTTTTTTAAAGAAATTTTTTAACTGCCTATTTTGGGGCATCATTAACTATGCACCGATTCAGGCTGCGGCCCCTTTAAATCGTGCGCTCCCTGCCCCCTGAGCTCTCGACTATAATACAGTGCATTTACAAAGTTCACACAGCTAATATATCCCTCAAATGGATCTTTACAAGATGTTCGTCATGCATGCTGCATGCATGCGTCGGATCATGTGAGTATAGTATTTATTTGGATGTTTACATTTGATTCTGAATGAGTTTGAGGCTATGCTCCGTGGCTAAAGCTAACATTACACACTGTTGGAGAGATTTATAAAGAATGTGTTTATGCATTATAAAGACTGCAAGTGTTTAAAAATGAAAATAGCGACGGCTCTCTTGTCTCTGTGAATACAGTAAGAAATTATGGTAACTTTAACCACATTTAACAGTACATTAGCAACATGCTAACAAAACATTTAGAAAGACAATTTACAAATATCACTAAAAATATCATGTTATCATGGATCATGTCAGTTATTATCGCTCCATCTGCCATTTTTCGCTATTGTTCTTGCTTGCTTACCTAGTCTGATGATTCAGCTGTGCAGCTCCAGACGTTAATACGGGCTTGTGTAATGCCTTGAACATGGGCTGGCATATGCAAATATTGGGGGCGTACACCCCGACTGTTACGTAACAGTCGGTGTTATGTTGAGATTCGCCTGTTCTTCGGAGGTCTTTTAAACAAATGAGATTTATACAAGAAGGAGGAAACAATGGTGTTTGAGACTCACTGTATGTCATTTCCATGTACTGAACTCTTGTTATTCAACTATGCCAAGGTAAATTCAATTTTTGATTGAAAAATTAATATGTACACCCCCAACTTTTGGATATGCCAGCCCATGTTCTTAGCATTAGGCAAGCCAGTATTAATGTCTGGAGCAGCAAAGCCGAATCAACATACTTTATGCAGGTAAGCAAGCAAGGACAATAGCGAAAAATGGCAGATGGAGCAATAATAACTGACATGATCCATGATATCATGATATTTTAGTGATATTTGTAAATTGTCTTTTTAAATGTTTTGTTAGCATGTTGCTAATGTACTGTTAAATGTGGTTAAAGTTACCATTGTTTCTTACTGTATTCACGGAGACCACAGCCATGTCGTTATTTTCATTATTAAACACTTGCTGTCTGTATAATTCATAAACACAACTTCATTCTTTATAAATCTCTCCAACAGTGTGTAATGTTAGCTTTAGCCATGGAGCATAGCCTCAAACTCATTCAGAATCAAATGTAAACATCCAAATAAATACCATACTTACGCGATTAGACACGCTGCATGACGAACACTTTGTAAAGATCCATTTTGAGGGTTATATTAGCTGTGTGAACTTTGTTTATGCAATGTATTATAGAGTTGCGAGCTTGGGATCGTGGAGCACGAGCATTTAAAGGGGACACACACAGAAATTTTAATTTTTAATTATGCCCCAAAATAGGAAGTTAAAAAATTGAATAATAAAACATCTATGGGGTATTTTGAGCTGAAACTTCACAGACACATTCAGGGGATACCTTAGACTTATATTACATCTTGTGAATAAGGGTTCTAGGGCACCTTTAAAATAATTAGGTTGTTTACTGAAATAAGATTTCGTTTTTTAATTTTTGTGAAGGTCATTTTTAAATCAAAGCTTTTGAAAAGGAATTTGGCATGGGTGTGTTTGGTAGATAAAAAAATATTTTGCACTGTCTCTCTCTGTGTGAGATTGAAAGGGTGTGGCATATTTAGTTTTTTGTTTGTCTGTTGCATTGATTAAATGATTGAGCAAATATAATTATGCATAAAGTAACAGATATTTATATTTTATTTATGTACATGCATAATCACACAATAAGTAACAAATATAAGCAAAGAAGAAGTGATAAAAATTGTTGCATTCAACAGATACTGAGATGCAGTATACCCAAAATCTTGACTTAAAAAAGGAATTAGATTGCTAAGTGAAACAAGATTTCATTTTGCATTTTTATACAAGTAAGTTTTAAATCAAACCTTTTTGAAAGGAATTTGGTGGGAAGAATAAACCTAATCCTTGTGCCATTTTGATTACTTTGGAATAACTCCAAGACAATGCCTCCACATGTCTTGTGTATAGCTAGTTGTTCCACAAACAGGTTTTTCAGCAGATTGCACAATATAACTTAAACAACAGAGCAAACTGACTCATCTCTTTGTTTTACTTATTGATACAAAAATAGTGTGTGTGGACCTGAAACAAATCTTTACAGTACAGTATGGTGCTAGCAATGCCAAGGCTGTGGGTTTGATTCAGAGGAAATACATCAACTGATAAACTGTATGCAGTGTAAGTGGCTTTGGAGAAGATTGTCTGCAAAATGTACATGCAACAAAATGAGAAAAAAACTATTTCCTATTAATATCTAAATGCCATCTAAAGGTTATAGGAGGATTTTACTATAAAACAATATCTGCACTGTAACCTTAAAGCAGGCATTAACACACTGAGCCTTACAATCTTTGTTAAATGCATTTTCTTTTTCTCCAATTTCAGGAGGACAATGAAATCCCATCCACTCTGCTCACTAAAGATGGCTTGGCCTCCACCTCTCAGGATGAAATTGCTCCATCTGCACCAACTCCGCTCACTGATTTAAACCGCTCTCAAGATGAGGGCCTGCAGACCATCAGCCTCTCCTCCGACGACAATGAGGAAAAAGGAGCAATGAGCCCCCAGGCAGAGGGCGGCGATGATTCCCTGGTGGATCTGCATGAAGACAGCTTCCCAGGCTTGGGAAGTGAACATCTGGAGCGTTCTCGTGCTGACAAATTCAAGCGCTCCAGTCTGAAGAAGGTGGATAGTCTGAAAAAGGCCTTCTCAAGAAGCAGCATAGAGAAGAAGATCAACAAGATCGTGCCTCCAGAACAACGTGAGAAGATCAAGAAAAGCTTCATCCCCAACCACCCGAAGAGCACCTCTTCCAAGAGCTCATCCTTCCGTGTCTCGCCAATGACCTTCAATGTTAAGAAGGTACGAGATGGAGACGCCGACTCCTCCCAGCAGCCCGGAAGCTCACCCAGAAACCTCAGCCCGGTGGAGGTTCCCAACATTGGGGGACCTGACGGCGAGCTGCCCCTGGCTGAGTTACACTCCCCAAGTGAAAAAGCAAACGGAGATGATCACCACAGTCCCTCCACACCACAAAGCACCGATGGAGAGGTGTTCATTACAGATGAGGCTGGAGGTCTCGAGAACGGTCCATCTGCAACTCTGGCTGAAGAGGAAGTGGATAAAGAAGATGATGACACTGATGATAATGATGAAAATGGTGTGGAAGAGGAGGAGGAGGAGAAAGAATCAAGACCCGCAGAAGAAGTGCCCGTGTCTCCGCCGTCGACTTCAGCTACCATTGAGCTAACTTCTTAAATATAGCTTTTTCTAGCCCTTTGACTTCCATCTACTTCTGAGACTTTGAGAAGCATAGTTACTCACTTGTGCCACTGGTATCTTGTGCCCAAGCTTGTTTAATGTTAGCATGTCTGCTGAAATAATATATCGCCCTGAATTAACCCTAAATATAATGTAACTATAACCTATTGTGTTAAGTTCAGAAATTAAGCATGTTCTTGTAGGAGGAAATTCCATTTAGGATCCATTCCAAATGGATTGTACAAAGGCCCAGAGAATGGTACAGCAGTTCAGACCACTGTCACCACAATGATACACCGAAATAGTTATATTTTCCTGTGGGAGCCTGTGAATACCATGAAATTGACTGAACTGAAATGCCTGAAATCTCATTCTCTATCTTTTTTTCTTTGTGTAGGAGAGGCAATGTGTGTGCCAATCTGCCCTTTGTTATGCTGGAGTCCAGACTCTCTTCTGTCAGTGTACATAAGATTTAGTATTAAATTGTCTACAATAAAGTACTATGGAAGTATTATGGTTTTTGGAAACAGTACTTTGTTTTTCAGTAACGGTATTATGATGCAAATACTTTGGAGTGCCATGTAAACAATGAACATGCTAATCATACAGCACCACCATCAAACATCATTACCACTGTACCAATACAGTGCTTTTTATAAGGTGTAAAGCAGACAAGTACAAAAGGCAAAGAGGTAAAATGTTGACAAAGTTATGTTTTTTAACATTTTTAGAACTTTTATTAAAATATTTAGCAGCAATCTGTCTCTAGGCTTGAATAAGTAAATGTCTATGAGGGCTGACAGTAGGTCCTGGCATGGTGGGAAGCATGTTTACAAAATTTCTGGGAGAAAGCCAGCACAATTGACTGCCATCTCCATGGAAACCTTGCCCACTGCCAACAACTCTCCAATTACTGCTGTAGTGCACAGCAAGGGCACACACACAAAAACCAAAAAAGTACAAGTATACAGTGAAGCAGAAGTATTGTTTGTTGTCAAACATTCCATACTGCTGATGTAATAACATAACATTCTCCTAAACAGTAACATTTTTTAGATGATTCAGTGATGAAATAAGTACTCAGACCTGTAAAGATAGAAATTGCTGCTGGATAGACTTCTAAAGTAAAGCCTAACACCCAAGTACCATAAGCTTTTAATCGTTTCTCTGGACACACATCTATCTCACACAAAATGATTCAGCACAGTCTCTGATACACACACATACCAGGTGAAGAAAGTGCATTCCTGGTTCTGATGGATAGCTTCTCTGCAGTTCATTTTCCACTGACTAGAAAAAGAAGAGGTGTGAACGGATTGATGGCTTTAGTTTCCACGGGTTAGCTGAGGTATGGTGTACCCGCATGTTCTACAGGTGTGCTGCCTGCAGGCCTCTTCACGGCCCCTCTCGGACACACAACCTCATGCTGGTGTTGCGTCATGCCACGGCAGTGATGCTCAACATCAATAAAACAACTTAAGAACCAGCTTAGTTTGAGTTTTGTGGATTTTGTCTACAACAATGAACACTGTTACCTAGAAAACATATGCATTTATTAGAACTTAAAAGTGCAAATCAATGGAGATTTTGAGTGTCTCGAGTCCTGTGTTCTTCTTTTAGTAAATGTGGAATATGTAAGATAACGTCAACCACATGTGAGTTTGGCAAGTAGTCTAAAATCTCTCTGGCTCCCAGGTAGACTGAGGAGTCATGTTACATGTAGGCCTGCTGTATATCTCTTCAAGTTGAGGGATTATTGAGGAACCGATCAAGTCAAGTCACCTTTATTTATATAGCCCTTTTTACAATACATATTGTTTCAAAGCGGCTTTACGGTGATAACAGGAAAATTATGCAGACAGTTTGTTTCGCCTGTACAGCAGCTCTAGAAGAAATTTCATTGTCCAGCTTAAGTAAAAGTGACTTAAATGAAATGAAATGAAATAAGATTAAGCTGATAACAATGACAGTGTGAAATATGTAAGGGGGTACAGAGATGTAAGAGGCAATTGTAGCTGTGATTATATAATGTGCCATAAAGAGAAGACAGTCATTACACTATATGTAAACCTTTTCCCTTCCCTAACAGAGATTAGCCTACTTTGTACAAAATGTAGGCTACAAGTTATAGGGTAGTGCAGATTCAGTATGTCATTTTACATTTGTCTCACACTGTGGAGCTGAAAGGGCGCGCTGCAAACAGGGTGTGGTTGTAACTGCCATTATTGCAGAAATCTGTCGACTTTTAAATAATGTATTTGAAAAATATTGCTAAGATTTTTATTCAAATGAAAATGTTTAGGAGGGAAAAACAAGGGATTCACAATCACATACACATTCACTGTATTGTTGCTGTTAATTGTTGTTAGAGTACTGTTGTTATATCTTCTCAGCAGCCACCTTAGCTTGAATTTTTAAGGTTTTTAGGCATTTCATGGATGATGTTGTCTCCACCGTGTGGCCAAATGCTGTCAGTTGACCATTTAATCTACTTGTTGGCAATTATCAAATATAAGCCCATATTGAAGAAATATAAATATTATGTTGTTGAGCGTAGGCAGATCACTATTTGGCACAAAAAAGTAAAATCGTATTAAAAACAAGTGTAAGTCTGCTTTTCATTACATTTCTGTAATAATTGCTTTTGCTATTATCACACCACTGAAGTTTATTTGAAGACCACATATACCAAATATATGTAGGTATATAATTATTTAAGACACAAAAAGGAAAGCCGTCATGCAATTCGCTTGATATTGTGGTTATATACCTTATGTGTAGAAATCAAAAATGGCGTCACGGTGGCCGAGAGGTTAAGGCGTTGGACTCGAAATCCAATGGGGTTTCCCCGCACAGGTTCGAATCCTGTTCGTGACGAGCTTTCCTTTTCCATGTGTGAGCGCGAGACTGCAGTGAATTATTGTTGCTAAGCCCATGCAAATAACGTAGTAAGATGTCAACTAAAATGTGTAAATAAATAAATCATAATCTGGCTCTAGTTAGTCAACCGTTCATGTTTTCCAAGTTTTTATTCGAAAGCAGAACACTTAGTGTGACAAAGCAAATGTTATGTACTTGTCTATATAGCCTTTAACATTTTGTAATTTCATTTTATCTATTTGATATGAACATCAACACGTTTAACTACTCTTCATTGATATATATAGGGGTCATATACAGTGCCCATCCCTTAAAATACAGCAAAACTCTAAAAACAACGCCTTGTAAAGCTTAACACTCTAGTGGATTACTGAGGTAGGTGATGATGCAACCTAAATACATTTGGAAATATTTTGGAACGTGTAATCAAATCATATTACACAACGTCGACAATCATACAAGGAAATGGAGTGTGGTTATTTCCTATCCATGTGGACACATTCTTCACGGTGTCCAATCAGATCGAGCTCAATGTAACAAGAACACGGTAAGGTAAAAACCAACTCTTGAGTCTTTCAAGCTTTCGTTCACGTGTAATATCCATGATACTGGACAACACAGGGTGAATTATTTGATATTTATATTTCAATAAAATGCGCGTGTATTGAAATCGCATGAGTGCATTTAACAACAATAACGCATCTGTGAACACCCCCACGAAACAGTGCGATGGTACATCCGGCAGAATTTAAAGCGCCGAACACACACTGGCGCAGAGCAGACGCTTTGTTAGTGAGGGAGAGGCAGATAGCACTGTGAAATAGAGATTTTCCCCTCTTTTGCGAAAGTATTTTTTTTTTATTATTCTGTTTCTTAGTAAAATTACAGTACGTCACAAGTAGAAAACATACTATAATTATAACTATTTAAAAGGCCATCAGGGAGTTTCGCACTGCTCATAACGCACATTAAAGTTAGGCAGTTATAGTTATCTCGGCTGACATCCGTTTTAAATGGACTGCGTCGTCGCTTTAGCATTTTAAATGTCGATTAGACGCAAGATGAATGATTTTCGAGTGGAAGGTAACATGAAGAGACGCGTTAGTGTTCAGTTTGACCGGCACTGTGTGTGTGACAACTCACTGACACGGTTTTAAACGCAACCCGCTTTATAACCGGCATATGTGTGTAAAGAAAACAGATTTCAACAGCTAACTATTTATTAACTTGACGTCGGGTAGCAAAAAACTCCGTATAAATGAATCTGGATGCTAGACATTATTGAGCAGTGACAGACTTCTTGGAGTCGTAGTTTGTCAGGTTTAGGGCAGGATGAAGTCTAAAATCTCTGTCTGGAAAACGAACTGAGTGTTTTTATACGAATAGTTTTACTCGTATAGGAGGAAATATTTCCTGTTTTTACTTTCATTCCTTTAGCTCGATGGTCAAGTGTGAAAAACTGCCTCAAATGTACCGCAGTAAAGATAGTTTGCGGTTTGATATTCAGATTTCTTTTGGCTATAATTACGCAGTGCGCTGTCATAGACATGCAAATAATACCAAATATCGTTCTCCATGATTTGTGAATTAAGGTGACGCTGTCCTTTGGGCCGAAATCAGGGTTTTTTTTCGTAGCGACTCTTAATTTTATAATGGCTATAGCTCCAAATGTTGGACACTTAGAGGAATGAAACTGGTGTCATCTTCACCAGCTTGATCTGTGAATTTTTTCACAGCAAAGCTCTTGTCCGTAAACCCCTTGGTAAGTCCGCCAGTAAGGAATGTGAAAGAAAGGCGTTCTTCATGTTTAACGTCTATTACCAATGAACACGCAGACTGCTGGAATAAAATAACATTGTTTTAGGTAGAGCTCGATTTGTGAAAACTTTCACAATAGCATTTTATCTCGTGGCCGTGTTTCTCTTTGCTCTGCCCCCTGTTTTTTGTTTAATATGATATATATATATATATATATATATATATATATACTTTTCTGATCTGTGAAAACTTTCACAGTTCAGTACGGGTCAGCTATCCCTGGGTCACTAACATTATTCTGATCTGTGAAAACTTTCACAGTTCAGTACGGGTACACCCTTCCCTGGGTCACTACATCGCTTTTCTGATCTGTGAAAACTTTCACAGTTCATATATACCCTTCCCTGGGTACTAAATCTCTATTCTGATCTGTGAAAACTTTCACATATATATATATATATATATATATATATATATATATATATATATACGGGTCAGCTACCCTTCCCTGGGTATATCGCTTTTCTATATATAGTTTTGGTCAGCTGACCTTCGCTATTCTGATCTGTGAAAACTTTCACAGTTGAGTTTTGGTCAGCTGACCCTTCCCTGGGTCACTAACATCGCTTTTCTGATCTGTGAAAACTTTCACAGTTGAGTTTTGGTCAGCTGACCCTTCCTTGGGTCACTAACATCGCTATTCTGATCTGTGAAAACTTTCACAGTTGAGTTTTGGTCAGCTGACCCTTCCCTGGGTCACTAACATCACTTTTCTGATCTGTGAAAACTTTCACAGTTCAGTAAGGGTCAGCTGACCCTTCCTTGGGTCACTAACATCGCTATTCTGATCTGTGAAAACTTTCACAGTTGAGTTTTGGTCAGCTGACCCTTCCTTGGGTCACTAAAATCGCTTTTCTGATCTGTGAAAACTTTCACAGTTGAGTTTTGGTCAGCTGACCCTTCCTTGGGTCACTAACATCCTATTCTGATCTGTGAAAACTTTCACAGTTGAGTTTTGGTCAGCTGACCCTTCCCTGGGTCACTAACATCTCTATTCTGATCTGTGAAAACTTTCACAGTTGAAAACTTTCACAGTTTACGGGTCAGCTGACCCTTCCCTGGGTCACTAACATCGCTTTTCTGATCTGTGAAAACTTTCACAGTTGAGTTTTGGTCAGCTGACCCTTCCCTGGGTCACTAACATCTCTATTCTGATCTGTGAAAACTTTCACAGTTCAGTACGGGTCAGCTGACCCTTCCCTGGGTCACTAACATCGCTTTTCTGATCTGTGAAAACTTTCACAGTTGAGTTTTGGTCAGCTGACCCTTCCCTGGGTCACTAACATCGCATTCTGATCTGTGAAAACTTTCACAGTTGAGTTTTGGTCAGCTGACCCTTCCCTGGGTCACTAACATCGCTTTTCTGATCTGTGAAAACTTTCACAGTTGAGTTTTGGTCAGCTGACCCTTCCTTGGGTCACTAACATCGCTATTCTGATCTGTGAAAACTTTCACAGTTGAGTTTTGGTCAGCTGACCCTTCCCTGGGTCACTAACATCACTTTTCTGATCTGTGAAAACTTTCACAGTTCAGTAAGGGTCAGCTGACCCTTCCTTGGGTCACTAACATCGCTATTCTGATCTGTGAAAACTTTCACAGTTGAGTTTTGGTCAGCTGACCCTTCCTTGGGTCACTAAAATCGCTTTTCTGATCTGTGAAAACTTTCACAGTTGAGTTTTGGTCAGCTGACCCTTCCTTGGGTCACTAACATCGCTATTCTGATCTGTGAAAACTTTCACAGTTGAGTTTTGGTCAGCTGACCCTTCCCTGGGTCACTAACATCTCTATTCTGATCTGTGAAAACTTTCACAGTTCAGTACGGGTCAGCTGACCCTTCCCTGGGTCACTAACATCTCTATTCTGATCTGTGAAAACTTTCACAGTTCAGTACGGGTCAGCTGACCCTTCCCTGGGTCACTAACATCGCTTTTCTGATCTGTGAAAACTTTCACAGTTGAGTTTTGGTCAGCTGACCCTTCCCTGGGTCACTAACATCTCTATTCTGATCTGTGAAAACTTTCACAGTTCAGTACGGGTCAGCTGACCCTTCCCTGGGTCACTAACATCTCTATTCTGATCTGTGAAAACTTTCACAGTTCAGTACGGGTCAGCTGACCCTTCCCTGGGTCACTAACATCGCTTTTCTGATCTGTGAAAACTTTCACAGTTGAGTTTTGGTCAGCTGACCCTTCCCTGGGTCACTAACATCACTATTCTGATCTGTGAAAACTTTCACAGTTCAGTACGGGTCAGCTGACCCTTCCCTGGGTCACTAACATCACTATTCTGATCTGTGAAAACTTTAAGAGTTTTCTATAAAAGACACTCACAGTCACTCAGTCATTGTCCGGTCTTGTTAATGCATACTAACCTGAATGCTTACCTTATGGACTCCTTACCTGTCTCCAGTGTGTCTCCTAGATCCTCTGTGTTCTCCAGTCCTCCATGAGTGTCATTGTGCTCTCTCTGTTCCAAGTCTCCTCGTCATCGTTGAATCTGGTGTGAAGATCAAGTTCAGTGTTCCTGTCTTGATATGTCCTCTGTCTGGCTCCTCGTGTCTCTGCCTTCATCGAACCTGGTGTGAAGATCAAGTCAAGTATCACTGTCTTGATATATATTCTGTCTGGAAACTTAATCTGAAATACTCACCTGTTCACCGCTCTGGTTGTCTCAATAAACATTGTAAACTTACCTGTGTCTCCGACCTCCTGTGTATCGTAACAGTGTGTGTGTGTGTGTATACGGCCACCTTAAATGTGCACAAGAAAAATATAAAATAATCATAGTAATAACAATAATAATAATTTAATCTACAGCTATATATATAATATATACACACACAAATGTATAAATCATATTATATGCATTTAAAGGCATTATAAGAAGCTTAAAATTCAATGTATTTACAACATTAAATTGTATTACAGATTAGAAAAATATTTACAAAACATAATGACATAAACTGGCAGAACTTTGACACTTCACAGCAAGGATAGTGACTCTTTATGGCCATGATAAATCAGAAAAATGTGCAAAGATCAAAATGAAGAAGAAGAAGAAGAAGATTAATTGCCAGTGGGTTGCAATAATTGTGCTCAACATTTTGTCCCATGCGCAAATGCACTGATGTACACTGATGCACACACAAATCATAAGTTATGACTGAAAATATTTGCATAAATTAATTTGCTCATATTAGCTATTTAAAAATAAAAAAATAAATATTAACATCTATATAAAAAAATCTTCAATAATAATATCATTTTTATTTTATTTTTAAATATAATGACATTAAAACGACGCTGGCAGTATTTCAGCACTTCAAAGAAGGACAGCGACTCCTAATCAAAGCACAAAATGCCAAAATGTCACAGTGCTTAAAGTTTACTAAAGTGCTAAATTATTTTTGCACATAAAAAAAACTTATAATGCTTCCCCTCTTTTTTAATTACATTTCTTTTCTTGCGGTAATTCAGAGGACATAGTGATCCATCACACATGGAATAGAGCGATTGCATGGATATTACATTGGCATATTGCTTTAGCTTTTCTGGCTTTATTTATATTTTTACCACAAGCTATCAAAACTATACTTGCTGAATACCTAATTTCGCTAAATCCTTGCACGTTTGATTCAGAAATGTCACGCTAGATTAATCACTGAAATAGGCCAGCATGGTAAAAGCACGCAAAAAAATAGGTCTAAGGCATGGTGCTCCTGACCTTTGGCGTGAATGTGGAGGGGTTGAAAGTCTAGTTGAAAAGTTTTTACATTCTGAGGTTAGTCTAGAGAAAAGGATACCATGGAATTCCATCATATGGAGTGAGGTAGCCCAGAATGTTTTTGGAAGTGACACACTTAAATACCGAAAGTGGCTCTCAGTGGTATGGCACAGTAACCGGAAAAATGTGCGGTCAAGTGTTTTTATACATTTCCGAAAAAAAAGTAAGCACCACCTGGAAAAGAATGAGGAAGACATTACAGAAGCAGAATCAGATCATGATTCCCTGTTCAATGACATGGCTGAGGAAATCAATGAACCTGACTGCTGCTTTGAAGAAATTCTTCCACATGAAGACTTTGAAGAGCATGAAGGTGACACCAGTGTACCAGACAATACAGGACAAAACAAACAAAGCCAGTGGAGACCAACAACAACAGGTAAAAAGAGATTCAAAATTCACATAACCAGTAAAGACTGGAGAAAAATAGCGCCTAAAAAAGGACAACAAAAACTCAAAACACCTTGGACTCACATAATTTACAAACAGTTCAAGAAAATAAAACCATCATGTCCAATTGCATTTAAATATCAGAGAGTTAGATGTCTTCACAGTCGGAAACATGGACCTTATATAAAATTAAAGGCAGAGTGTACATTCTCTGATTGCAAGGCCAAATATGTATTTACATGTAATGAGCCACCACAACACAACAAAAAAGTTACCATCTGTGTCACCCAATTTGGGCATGTCAGACATGCAAAAGAAGAACTAAAATTTCGTAGGGCAAGTTACACGCGCAGAGGCAAAATAGCTAAGGCACTAAAAAATGGAATTTCAAATTTCTACTACAGAAAACTGAGTTCCATTCCAACGGCAGAGCTCATTGCTGGGAACATTTCAAAATGCCTCACAAAAAATGTTCTAAAAACCATATCCTCTGAATTTAAAAGGAGTCTCCGGTTCCATGACAATGTTGTCATGGAACTGATGATAGCTCAGAAAATACTCAGAGAGTGTGACACAGGATTTTTCAACTTTCCTGGGTACATGCAGCATTTGCAAGTTGATCCTTTTTCAGTGCAGATGTACACAGAACAGGGAATGGAAATCCTTGTGACACACCTGCAGGACAACCACAACACATCCCTCTATCTGGATGCAACTGGAGGAATAGTGAGCAAAATACCAAATCAAGTTAAGAGAGTGCTTTATTATGCTCTGGTTCTCCCAGGAGATGGTACAAACAAACCACCACTTCCAGTTACAGAGCTGCTGACAAATGAACACAATGTGCCAAATATTTCAAGCTGGCTGCTGAAATTTGTGCACAGTGTCAGCAAATTGACCTCTGTTCGAGTACGTCGCATCGAGACAGATTTTAGTTGGGCACTGATCCAAAGTGTTCTCATATCATTCAACAAAGAAAATGTTGATACGTTCTTAGAAAGGGCACACAAAATATGTCATTTCCAACTTCAACGGAAGGATGTAATGAGGTTCACAGTTGTGCATATCTGTGCTGCACACATGGTGAAAACCTTTTCAAATGCAGCCAGAAAACAAACAAAAGACAAAGGATTGCACAACTTTGCTGTGTTCTGTTTTGCACTTTTGCAAAATAGCATAACTCTTCAGCAGGCTAAGGCAATCTTTTTGCAGATGTGCTTGGTCTTTTTGGCTGAAAAAAATACACCAACTGTGGAAACTGCTGTTGTCAAACTCAACAATTACATAAAGCAAATGGCTTTAGATGTTGAGGATGACATTTTCCTTAAGGCAAGCATCCCTGCAGAAGATGATATTCAAATGTCCAAAAATACAATCATTGGACGCTCCAAGTTTACCTCTGAGTTTCTCGAAGTCAGGGAGGAGTCCATGGAACTATTGGAGAAAGAAGAGATGTCTAGCAGCTTGGAAGACAACGTGTACAGATGTGAAGGGATTATCAATCTCCTGACAGGTCACTACTTGGGTCTTTTCCCACTATGGAGTGGCATTTTCCTTGGAAATATGGAAAAGTATGCCACAGAGTCCAAAAAAACACCTGAACCAACAGTACAAAACACGAGAACCAGGGATACAAATAGCCATGTCGAATGTTGGTTCGGCATCGTGAAAAATTCCATTTTACAAAGAAGAAGAAAAATGAGGCCAGCAGATTTTATTTGCACACTTCATTCATCTTTACGAGGGCGCTACCGTGAACACATAATTGGACATGGTCTGTCTGTTGGATCCAAACGTTCAAAAGCAAAAAGAAAAAGGGAAGCAACAGACCTAACTGAAGAGCAGTGGGCAAAAAGGGTAACTGCTCCCAAAAAGTCCAAGTACTACAGTGTCCCTGTAATCATGCCTGTCCCCAAAAAAATAAAAAACAAAAAGGCAGTCAAAAGGAGAAATAATACCAAAAATGGTAAAATTGACACAGATGTCAAAGCCACTACAACAGCCATTCAAGCAATGGTATGTGATGTATCGAAGGAAGATGTACAACAATTGCATAACACAAAGCAGCTAAAGACATGGTCAGAAACAGCTCTAATCAAAGATCCCCAGGAAAAGGTACAGTAATCCTTTTTATGTATTTAAAAATTTTATTTATTTAAAAAAAAAATAATAATAAAAAATACACACACACACACACATATATATATATATATATATATATATAAAAGCACACACATAAAAATAAAACTGTCTTCTAGATGCATGCTCTATGGGAGACAGACGTTGAAGAAGCTGTCATTGCTGCACTGCCTTTGAGTCGAGACAAAAACCCTATGGTTTTGAGAGTTACAGACTTTAAAACACTGTGCCCTCATCAATGGCTATGCGGAGAGGTAAGATGTTTTAAATAAAATACTTGAAATAAACATCAATCATAACTCCTTTGTTATTATTATTTTTTTTAAATGCCTATTCATATTACAGTGACTACACTAATAAAATTGTAAACACATTGTTATATGTATCTATGTGCATGATTTTTTTTTTTGGTACTACTTTGACAAGTGTAAAAATTCTGTGTAAATCCAATTTTAAAAATCAGTACAAAACTGACACTCAACAACACTATTCATTCTTTAAAAACCTCATTTTATTCTTTCCTTAGATGTTCATATTTTTATTGGAATAATTTCAAGTTGTAATATGACAACATTTTGTTTGATCAATAACATTAATGTATGAACGTCTTCGGTAGTCATTTTAACAATATCTTAATTAAGCAGCAGACAATGCAACATACATATTTTCAAAAGGCATACTGTAATGTAAAAATCCTGTATTTGATAAATGATTCATTTAGATATATTATTAAATATTTACCCATTTACATCTGTAAATTACCCTTTTAGCTTCAATTTTATTAGGTTGGCTTGATGAAGGCAACTTAATGATATGCTTGTAAAGCTTTATTATTAATTGTATTAATAATTAATTTTTGTTGCACCCACTATACAGACCATTGAATACTACCTCTGGATGGTGAAAACTCAACATGACACTGCAAAAAAAGTACTGATCATAAATCATTACACAGCTGGTGTAATAATGAATGCAAAAGATGAGGTCATAAACAGACATTTAATGCCAAAGGTAACAAATTTGTACTTATATCTCTCTTTAATTAGCAACACATTTGCATGCCAATGCATAAATGTAGCACAAGATTGTGTTAACACTTGTCATATTAGATACTAAGCAATGCCTGCTTAGATGGTGTTTGTTACTCTGGTTTTATTTATTTCTTTATCTCCTATATTTTAGCACACAATACCTTGACTAATTTATTAATTTATTGTAATTAAATAATGTGTTTTGTTTAAATTTCATTTAATACTTTTTACACAGGTGAAATTTGATGATTTTGATGCAGCAGTTGGGGCACTTAATGTACATTGTACCCACTGGACCTTGGTGGTAAGTGTTGTAGTTGGTACAATAATTTCATCCTGATGATAGGCTTCCCTTTTTCACTATTAAACTTCAATCCTTTTTAGAATGAAGAAACTGTTTGGACATTATTTATTTTTAACAATTTGTGTAAATGTTTTTTTTTTTTTAAGTGAAATGTGTATTGCATGTAGAATTTATAGTCATTACTATGAATATATGTAATTGTGAGTTAAACAGGAAATAGAAAATGTTGGCATACTACAGGTAAATAAATAGAAAAAAATTTATGATGACAAAAAGTGACATTTCCAGCCATACTGCTCTTCATCAGACAAGGCCAAACACAAGTAGTCCATTGCATAGTGTAAATCAGAGTAATACACAAAATTATAGACCATACGACTATAGTAACATTACATGACATAACCTGAACTAAAAAATAAATAAATATAGTACAACAGTGATATAAACAATGGTATGTAAAACAAACAAACAAACAAACAAACAAAAAAAAGCTAAATTAAAATTAAATAAAACCACAAGATAAATGAAAGACCATCATTAATAAAAGTTATTATAATAGGTATTATAAATTATTAAAGAAAAGTGGGTTGACTTAAATTCTTTCAAAGTCCTTCAAAGCTTTCCATATATTTCTCTACACCTTGTATTAATCTGAGTATATCTGGCTACATCTGGCTTATTATAAGGGTTAAATAAAATGTGTGTCATAACATATAACAGGGTGACAGTTTTTACAGTATAAAATATGGTAATGTTGGTTTTATATATTTTTCATTTTCAGTTTCTAAATGCTGCTTCAAAAGAAGTGTCAGTTGTAGACCCTTTAGGTTCAAATGAGGAAGAACAGACTAAGACAGCAGGAGAAAGATTTAGGTACTTTTAAATTCTCTTGTTTGTTGCATTTAATCAAGCTATACATACAGATGCTGAGGCTGTTTGCAAATGTTTTTTTAGGAGGTTCTTCCAAATGCGCCACAACATTCTGAGCAGAAAAGACTGGAGCAACATCAGATGGAGGCCAAAGAAAATTAGACACACAAACCAGCAGGATGGAAATAGTTGTGGGGTTTTTGTTATGAAGGTATAGAAATATATATTTAACATAAATGGACAAAATCATTCAGACATTAAGGATAAATGTTCTATATGATATAACAACCTTTTCTGTTATAACTTTTAGTTTGGCGAGGTAATACTGTCAGAATTCCCTGATGTCCCCAACTATATTTCCATCGATGGAAGCCTGGAGGCAGTAACTGAAATTAGGCAACAGATGGCAGCTACTATTTTAGCATCTTCCGGTATTAACAGTTGTTCATTTATTGTGATAAATGCAAAATAATTTCTTCTTTAGTTGTGATTGCTGCTATAAAGTGAACTTTAAAAGTTATCCTTTATTGTGTGGCAGAGCCTATTCAAAGTG